>NW_025063692.1:367500-1012500 GCF_018153295.1 Drosophila grimshawi
ACAGTGCGCCCTCGAATGTGCTTACTATATTGAACATAGAAAAACTGAGACTAAACCATCTAATCTATTCACATAAAATATCGGTAAATTAATCAAAGTACTATAAACAAAAATTCAAATTAATTTGAACCCAACCCCCATCCAAAAAAAAAACAAAAAAAAAACCGAAACAATAAGAATGTTTTTTTTTTTCAATAAATTGTGACGAAAATGTTAACTGGCTCTCACCAACATCACAAATCACACAAAATCAATAAACAATCAAAACCAAATTACCTAATTAAATGCAAATGTAAAAAAAAAAAAACAAGCAAAGAAAACACGATAAAACAACAAACAACAGCAAATGGTAAATGTTAAACATGCAAATTTCGGAACACCAACACCAGTCACCAGTCACGAGCTAGCAAATTATATGAAATCAAAAAGTAGAGTAACACTTGATGAATTACAATAAAAAGATAATGCCACGCCGCACACAGCTATAGTTCCACATGCAACCTAAAATCGAACACTTGGTTACTAACACTCCTCAAAAGCAAAAAAGGTCCTCTCGCTGGGATCTACCTAGCTAACTTTTAAACTGCTTTCAATTTCGCTTAGTTTACACAATCCACAACTCCGTCTCTCTATCTCTCAAGAATCCACTATTCACAATCCACCACTCTCACGAACATCACCAACACACTCGCTGCGTGCGCTCACTCGTTAGCTCGTCACGATCACTTACTATATATGTACTTACTCGATCACTAACTCACTCACAAACTCACTCACTCTCCACTCTCGCTCGCCACTCGTCACTCTCTCTCTCTCTCTCTATCTGTCACACTGCGGAATGGCCAAGTAAGAACACACGCTCGGCATTCAACGTAATGTCAAACACTCGTTCGTATTCAGCAAGCGGATGCGACGATCACAACGTATTACTCGTTAAGATCACAACAACAACAACAACTACAAGCAACAACAGCACTCTCCAACACTTTTTACTCATCAAAATGAAAAACAAAACAAAACAAAAGAAAAGAAAAAAAAAACAAAAAAAAACATAAAAGAAAAACAAAACAGGAAAAGCAAGGCAAAATCAAATTAAACTTAAATCACAATTAAATATATACAATATTGTTGTTGTTTATCAACAACAATTGATTAACTAAACGCCAAGTTTTATACAATATAAACCTACTCACTCTCTCAACCCAATCTCAATCACTCACTCAATCACTAAAATGTCACAGTAATTTTATATCTCTCTCTCTCTCTCTCAGTCACGCAGTCACTCAATCACGCAATCACTGACTTTCACCCAAGCTAAGCCACAGCCAAAGCAAAACTAATCCAATTACCAAATTACCAAAATACCAATTACAAAAAAAAAAAACCGTTAACTGAAAAAGCTAAAATAAAGCAACTATAAATGATAATTTTACGCCACACTTGTATTTTACTTATGTATGTATATGTATCTGCCATCCATTTATTACCTCTTAAATAAACCAAAGTCAAGACTATATATCCATGTATGTATGTATATACTAAACATACATATCTAAAGACTTATTCCCCTTATATCAAATGCTAAAACCAACCAACTAGTAACACTCAAGTAAACTTATCCAAAGCCAAAGCCAACATTAAACTTCAAAACAAGGCCGACAAAAACACACACAGAAATACTATAATCAATACCAATATAACTACAACAAAGTCACTATTTAACCAAAAAATACAAAAACAATACAAATTTAAGCCGCGCTTAGTGTATGCCAATTGCAAATATTTTAAGTAATGCTATTTACATTTCAAAATTTTCGAAAACTCCAATCCAAACTCCAAATGAAAAAAAAAGAAGAAAACCTGTAAGCTAAACTCGATTGTAATTTGTTAATTTGAGCAGAAAGCAGAAAAAGCTAGAACAACATTAAATACTTACAATTATCCAAATACCTCTATGCTTTTCACTACTGTCCCGAGATGTGGGCTGCTAGAGATATAGCTGAAAGTATGGTAATCAATTTGTAGGACAGTGCGTGTGACAGATCGTATATGATACATAAGATTTTATCATTAATAAAATCTGCAACACACATCTTAAAAACAAAACTTATACTTAAGCTAAGCCCCCGAGCAGTGAGTAAACTGCGGGAAAGTTAATTTAAACAATTACCTACAACCGTACATAGACATCTACGTATCTATATCGCTCTCGATCTCGATCTCACTCTCTCTCTCTCTCTCTCTCTTTCCAAAAAGTAAATATATATTTATATATGTCTGTTTGTCTCACTCTAACTTGTATTGTGTAATATTTAGAAATAACGTACCAAATTTACACCTAACTTCAAATCTGTTCGTACATATTTTTCTCCATTCAATTCAAATACATCTAGTTATTTCCCTCTACAATCTTAAATTAACTATGATATATATACATCTATTTTTCTTTTTCTACTTCTTATTTTCAAGTGTTAATTTCTGTGTAAAACACACTTACACTCACGCTCACTCTCACCCTCTATATCTCTCACTCTCTCTTTATATATATATATAATAAATATATATATTATATATATATATCTTGTGTATCTCTCTCGCAATTTTATCACAATTTCATGCACAGCTTTCAGCTGTCGCACACACATTTTTATTGCTCACTGTTCCACAAACCACCAACAACGACACCACCAATTACGCCACACCCACCACTACCTTCACTACTCACCACTACTCACCACGCTCACACGATAATGATCGCGATCACGATTACAATCATGATCGCAATTAATCGCTCAGCGTTCACCGGGTTAGACTTTGATCACTTTTCAAGCAATTTGAACTACAAGAATTCACCACCGCTCAGCTCACAATTCACCTCAGCTACAAATTAGCCAAGTTCCAAAATTTTATTATAATACTAACTAATGACGATCACAATTCACTTATTCACCAAAAACAAGCAACTAACAAAACTATCAACCACAAAAAAAAGAAGTGAAAAACACCACTACTAAATCTGTGCATTCAATTTGAAGAAAATTGATGAGCCATTATCGAAATTTCATGGGTGTGCCCAGACCGTTTCACAAGTTATTCATTACATTTTTGATTTTGTGGATTTGTCGTTAAGTTCGTTTAACTTTTCATGGTCAGCCGAATGTCAAAAGTGAATCCATTTTATAAAATATCGATTGAGTGGTCATCGTTATGAACAAATAAACTCAAATTCAAATTCAAGCTCAAATTTCAGTTCAATTATTTGTACAAATTACTTCAAGTCCAATTAGCATACAGCCCATTCAAAACGCGGCCAATCTGAAGTGCAGCATCAAACAGAAAGATGTATTGGCAACCGATAGCTCAACTATCTATCTAATTCATTCACTCTCTTTCTGTCTGTCTCTCTCTCTCTCTCTCTATATATATATATATATATATATATAAAAAAAAATATATATATATATATATATATTATATTATATCTTTATCTCACTCTCTCTCACTTAGTGTGATCAACTGGGTATTCAAATCAATTCACTTCAGTGGCCACCAATCAAATAGTCAAAACTTAAATTTGCATTCCCAGCAATTCAATTGAATTGCCAGTCAACATACTCGTAATTCGTTTCACACTTCAAACCAAAATTGATTTAATGTTTTATTGAGTTTCTTCTTACTTTTCCGTTAATATAATATCCATCTGCATACATAAAGAAAAGCCAGCCCTGAAATTACCAAATTGCTGTGACACCTTACTATACTTACATGAGAAATAAAATTTAAAATCTGGAATTTAAAATTTAAACAACTCAATATTACAAAATTGTATTTATTTCGAAATCAAATTAATTAATAACCTCCCACCCCCACCCCCCGCCCATCGCCTCACATCAGCGCGCCCAACTTGAGCAGCCTCCAAAAAGAAACCTGATCTCTGAAATGAACATATAATTATAGATACGATTTTTCTAGCTATTCAGAATGGGCGCGGCTATGTCGTAGAGATGGGCCAATTCAGATCAGATCAAAGTAAAGTTAACCTGATAGAGTATATATAAAAACCTGTACGTATAGGAGGCAACTTTCACCTCGCTCTCTCTCTCTGTCTCTCTCTCTCTCTCTGCCTCTCTCTCTGTCTATTCATTAATTTGTAAGTCAGTTACACTAATTTTAAGAAAGAAAATAAGAAGACAAAAGAAAGAAACAGTAACCCTGCCAAATAAGTAAATGTACATATACTTATAAATACTTATAAAGCACAATTTGAAAAATGAAAAAGAATACAAGAAAAAATAAAGAAAAACGAAAGAGAAAAACATAATACAACTAATTATGGAGACAGACATACTTAGCAAAATTTGTATTACAGTTTTGCATTTAAACTCTTTTCGATTTAAAACACCCGCCCCTCTAAAATCGCCCCGCCTGCCAATACGCTTAATAATAATGTTCTATCTCTTCGCATACGCCTCAATAAATCAACAAAAACAACAACGACAACAACACAATTGATAATTTCGATAAATAGGTGTCTCATGTCAAAATCGATTCACCTGTTTTTCGCCTGCACACAAACGCAACGGTTATTTTACTGATCACATTCTCGATTGCTGTGACAACGCGGCAGTACGTAGGAAATCCCATAGACTGTGTACACACAAGGTGAGTTTGATTTGATCATAGCAAACCATAACAATTACAAAAATACAAGCATTGTTTTGTTTCACAGAGACATTCCCGAAGATGTTCTCAACACATATTGTTGGATACACTCAACGTATACTGTTGTGGATGCGTTCATGAAAAAGCAAGGTTCCGAGGTGCCTTTTCCTGGAATTCACAATTCACAGGGGCGTGGCCCTCTAACAATAAAGCACACAAAATATTATCAATGGGTAGCGTTTACACTATTTTTTCAGGTAAGCCAACGATATATATTCGACTATATATATGTATATTTATTTATATGTTCAATTTACATACTATTGTGCTTTCAAAAGCTCCCTCAATAACGAAAAACATCATGAGTTGTGCATATGATAAAGCTTAGCACAGCCAACTAAGCAAATTCTCTAGCCGAGCACGAGCTTTTCGGGATTCTGGCACAGAAACACGCTAAAAGCTTATTTGCGTTTCACAAATATGGCTATCCTTGAGTTGGGCTTTCAAGCCAAATAGCTTGTTTGTTCTTCTTTGAAAGGTGACATGGATGAAGAAGGCAAATTTGTCGAGCGCATTGGTTTATGTCCACTCTTTAAACCGAATCCAAGGCAATTGCAAACTTTTTGAAATAACTTTATATTTCGTATAAACTGCCGTTTCTAATTCGATTCATATTATATAGTTTTACTGGACATCTGTTTTGCCCAAAACAATTACTAAATGAGACATTAGGAATGAGTTACGTTTTTGTTCTTAGATTGATTTATGCATTTCGCATTGTTCGAGTACTGAATGAAAGGATAAACTGTTAGCTACCCTGACCTTTGCTGACCTAGCATAACAATAACAATAACAATATCTGTTCAACTTCCCAGCTGGCCGTCTCTGCAATGAATGCATATGTGTGTGTCTCAAATTGGTCGGCCAAGAGGGGGAGCAAGAGATAGGAACAGATTGGTGGTGTAGCAGGGGAATGGGGGATGCATAGTTTGGACATGTCTAGCCAGGCACGCGGATATCAAATCGCTGGGGAGTCCCATTCGGTGACGTCGCCTTTTGTTATAAGCGACATCAAGAGCTCTCCCAATGCTGCTGTTGTTGCTGATGATAATTATGGATTAATGCGGCATACGATGAATGGACACACTGCATGTTGACGTTGCAATTACGTGCTGCGTCAACCGTCAAGTAGCAGACACAAGCCCCAAATCGCAACTCCCCAACCCCATCCCGCATAATACAAATGTTTTGTAGTGAAAATCGTGCAGCCGGATGAAATGAAGCGATGACTGCGCAACTATTTTTGGAGCAGCCGCCACAAAACTTATCAATTCTCTTTCTCCAACTGTTTGACTGCACACTTTTCCATATTCTTGCCGCGCCTTGTCTTTGCCTCCACCCTCCACCTCCCCCTTCAGCAAAGCAGCCCCACGTCTCTCGACCACTTCATATTATTATATTTGTATGTCGGTGCTATTTTCGGTAAAAAACAAAACGGGGAATGCAACCGCTTGACCCCATTTAAACTTTACCAATGGAACGGCACAGCCCCCAGCAATGGGCAGCGGGGAAGGGTGTCGCTTGTGGGGCATTGCATTGACGTTGGCAGAGCATCCGACTGGGGCGGCTTAGTTAATTATTCTCCGGCTGCATTTGCCTGGGGCAGTGTTAATTTGAGCGTATTTTATCAATTTGATGCACGAGCTGCTTGATATTTGTATTAATTTATTTAGGCAACCTAAGAGCAGCTAGATAATTATATGCTAACAGGGATGCCAGCGGAGCGTGAAGGCGCCAACAGAAAAACGAAATCCAAAAAAGAAAGGAAAAAAAAAAACGGAGCATCGGAAAACACTGAAAGTAGCATTTAATTTACGAGGCGATTTGTGTGTGGCCAAAAATGTATGTTGTTGTATCGAAGACGGCCCTCGAGGGAATACCCAGATGCATAAGCATATCATTAAATTATAATATCCTATTTATCAAATCATATTTATTCCTGATCGCAACAACAACCGACACAACCATTTGACATCTCTCGACCGGTGGCAATCAAACTGTATGCACTTAATGCCCAATATCTTCAGTGATTGTCGATCATAAATCTCGAAATAACATTAGAGAACTGCAAGATCCACAGGCCTTCCCCACCTAATAGATCAGCCAGTCAGCTGATTGTCATTTGGGTGAAAAATGTAGAGCTGAGATTTCCGAATGATTTCTGCCATGAATGCCATGACTGCCTCCCAAGTCGCAAGTCGAACTGCTTTGGATAAGTTTAAATTCTCTTGCTTTTTAAATTTACATATAAATAATGATCAAGTTTTTAATGCCAATAATAATAATTTAAGGGTATTAAGAGTATTTTAAAGATCGGTTGAGTTCTGAAAAGTTATTGTTTGGAACCATTCCATAACATGTTTGTTAGGCTCTGATAAAGTTATGACAACGAAAAGTCCTTCTTTGTAGTTTCTTCCATCACAAGAAATATATATTATATGATATCTATCTACATATCTATCTATCTAACTTGTCCTTGTCTGAAATGAATAGTTGTTGTCTACGAGTCAACAATTAGCAATGCTGCCACTGTTTTCCATACTTACTCAGACTTTGGGCATAATGCAAAAATTGGCGTTGTTCCCAACCAACAAAGTGTTATGCATTTTCACGCTCGTATTTTGGCTAATGTTTTGTGTATTAATGAGGCGATGCTTTTCCGGCACAGACGTCGAGTCGACTGCACTAAAAGCATAAAACACAATCTGAAACTGAAACAGACGCCGAGGTTCGGCGTCTGTTCGACAGAAGCTATAGCTGAATCAGGTTCTAAGTATGGCCAAAAGAAACTGTTATCTTAATGGACACATTATGCATTGAAATGTGCTGTTGTCTTTTGTCTCAAGCAGCCCGACTCACGTAGACCAAAAACCAATTGAATTTTAATAGACCCAGTTACTGTTACATATGTAGGCTTGTGTATACCCAATACCAATCCAAATCCCAATTCCAATCTCAGCCTGCCAAAGCACATACATTGTATTTTGAAAATGCTCGTTTATTGTTGCCTTTGCGGCAGCTGTCCATCATGACGCTATTTTCCGCTGCGACATGTGACAACATAATAAAATCGCCAATGGATTGCAGACAGTTTTTATTTGCATAACTCCAACTCTCAGGCTAAACTGGGGCTGGCAGTCGGCAGTCGGCATTCGGCACAGGCCTTATTGATATGCTCCACATGGTGTCTGGGAGAGAGAATGAAACACGCATAAAACTCTATGACGATATGTCCTGCATGTGTCCTGCTAGTGTCTTGCATGTGTGTGTAGAATTGTGGTGAAGCCTTTGTCTGGCTGATTGCAGCAATAATGAGCGGAAATCGCACAAGCAACAAGAACAACAAGGATACAAAGGGCCAAGTTGACAAACATCTGGACAGCATTGTAAAGGACATTTTGTGTCCTTCCTCAGTCTCGACTCGGCTAGTCTCGTCTCGTCTTGACTCCTTTTCTATTTGCATTCATTTCACTTTAGTGGATGGGATGCTGTTGCTGCCGTTGATAGTTGCGGATTTCTTGTGAGTGCGCGAAATAAATATAAGCATAATGTAAATAATTTCGTTCCACGCACAGTGGGTCGACACTGATAATTCCTATATGAATATGAGATAAGCCAAATCATGGCTTAACTGGAGCGATGGGGGAATCTTCATCTCCCCTGCTGATAGCAGATAGCAGACAGGCGATCAAAAATGTATCATGGATTGAACTCATCTTCTGTATTGTTTGTGCAATAATGTTATCGAGTAATTCATACTCGCACATCAATCAAATAACTGATATTCTTTTGTATCTTATACTGTGCAAGAATATCATGACTTAAAGCTTTAAATATTCCTCGAATATATTGTATGCTGCCATCATAAATTTGATGCAGATTAACATGTGCATATCTTTTAGGGCTTCGGTTTCTTAATTTTTCTACATTTATTGACAGAAATATTAATATTAATACTAATTGAAACTTAGAACCACTGTGTCAACTGTGCTGATAGCTGTCATTTGATGAAGGGGCCTGCCAATCGCAACTGTAACTGCAACCAAGCCTGTAACTGTGTGTAAATATGGAGTCTGCCATTGTTGTGTGTGTGTGTGCTTGGTCTTCTTTTTCTTCTGTGCTGTGGGAAACAAATTGTTGCAAAAGCCACAACAGCAACGTTGAGCGTAGAACCTATCGAACATAGTCGTCGTCAGTCAGTTCATTGTTGTTTACAGCCGCCAACATTCAGTCATTCACATTCACTCACATGCACACACACACACCAAAATACACACCAGAACACACAACATACAGCCAACCGCCAAACGCAACATACAAAAACTTGATAGAGACAGAGACACCAACAAGCCGGAAGTGTGCGTTGCTCGCGAGCAAGATGGCCACATGCGGAGAGAAAGAAAGAGAGAGAGTGCCAGAGCCAAAAGCAGTGATAGAGATAGAGAGGACGGCAGAGAGAGAGCGAGAGAGAGAGAGAGAGAGGGGGAGAGAGTGAGATAGAAAGAGCGAGCTAAAACAAAAGTCGAGAGACAGATAGATAGAGTGAAAGGCTGGCAACGCTGGCAGCGAAGCATCGCTGGCAGAGGAAATGTGAGCAGAGATCTATCGGGAGAGAATTTGGCCAGCAGTAGCAGCAGCAACAGCAACAGCAACACAAACAGCAACACAAACAGCAACAGCAACCTGGCCCGGCCAACAGCGAACGATGCTGGCCATTTCCGCAGTGTCTTTTTGGTTGGCGAGGCTAACGCGCGCGCGTTTTTCTGCTGTGATCTCGAACCGAACAGCTAAGCAGCCAAGCAACAGCAACAACAACAACAGCAACAATAGCAACGACAGCAACAAGAAAGCACGCCGCGATTCAAATAACGAAAGTCGAGCATTGCCAGACGCAACGGCAATTTTCTTTTCTTTCTTTTTTTGTCATCAGTTGGTGGATTTGTTTGCCCAAATCTTTGGTGCGTCTGTGTTTGGACGAGTCCTGGAGATTCAAGTGCTGTTTATTGTGATTCTTTTTTTTCCGGCTCTAAATTTTGTTTCCGTGTTTTTGGCTGTGCGATCGAACAATGTGAAGAGTCCTTTCACACGTGATGCAGCCGTTCGCAGGCCTTGTGCCGGCGCCCGCAACGCGAGCGACGAATGCGATCGTATGAATATTCATATTATAGTACATATGTATATCTTCCCCTCTTTTTTTTATTGCTCTTGGCGATCTGTTTTGATATATTCCCAAAATTTAAATCCCACACACACACACACACACACACATACTTGCTCACTTGTTCGTCGCCGATTTTGCTACAATTCCAAAATTGTGCATGCTGACCAAGTGATTGGGATATTGCCACCGCTCTGGCCACCGCTCCATCATAATTAACTCTACAAAGTAAATAAATGAACTGGCCAAATGGACCCGGCCATGTGTTAATGGTGCGAGGCAGTCGCGGCAACAGTTTCGCCTTTATATTCACCATCAGCGTGTACAAAACCAAAATTTTCACATTGCTTTTGTTTTTATTTTTTTTTTTGCCAATTTTCTGGTTTGATTTTATTTTTATTTTTATTTTTTTTTTTTTTTTTTGTATTGAGGTGATGGTTTGCCAGGAGTGTGAGAGGCAGGCACTACATTGCTCAGTGTTCAATCACCCACGATCTTGCGCCTTCAATAGCCACTCCTCCCATCTCATTGAATACAAAGTGAGCATTTTGCATGGGAAAATTGCCTTTGGCACTGTGATCTCAGTGATGATCGAAAACGTTTTTACGTACACAAATTTTAATTTTTCATCTTTATTTTTATATATCATACGCCGCGATGTCGACGACGCTGCTTCTACTTCGGCTTCTGCTTCTGCCTCTGGTGTTGTCTTTTTTGTTGTTTTATATCATTCACACTTAGTTTAGAATGATATATTAGGTTGTGGTCTCTTGTTTGTAAAAGTGTTTTTTAATACTCATTTCGGGGGGTGTTGCCCCCTATTGGAGGGAAGTTTTAATAAACTGATGCAAACAATTCGGAATGAGTTAATTATGGCTCGAGATAAGTGGAATGGGTAACAGTGTTGTTCAGTCAAAATCGAAGCTTGAAGTAACTACGTGATATTAAAATGTATGCGTGTCTATACAATATGTTCACATATTAGATGAGTTGCCAAAATCCTTGAGAAGACACTTTATCAAAGCCCTAACATAATATTAGATAAAAAAGCTTCCAACTGTTCAGTTTATCAAAAATGTCAAATATTATGCAACTTGACGAACATTACCAATAATATTCCGATTTAATGTATTTTCGCTTACTTATGTGGTTTTATGGCATCCCAAGAAGACTTAAGCCTATCAACCTCAAACTGTCTAGTTGTGTTTAGCATTCATATCGTCTATTTGCTTACTGTGCGATATTTTTTCGCTGCCGCCAAGACCCCCAAAAATAAATATATACTCGAAAATAAATAAATCGCATATCGTATATTGTGTTTGACAACTGCAGCTTAGATCGAAAATCCCCTGACAAATCCATATGTACATACAATATATATATAAATATATATTGATATATAGATCAAAGTTATCAAAGATATCGCAATATGTACAGTCTTTCGTTTTTTTTGAGAATCAATTCGAAGTCGATGTATTTGATGCTGTATCAAATTTTGACCTCAACTGATGCTGAACCAGATGAAACAGAATAAAGAATGCACGCATGCAGTTGAATTTTATGATCCTATTCGGTTGAATTCGAATCAGTCTTATATATACTCGTAGTACTCGTAAATACTACGATGATCTCTGAGGCACGTCAAAGTTTCCTTTACTTTGCTCAGTATTAGAATTTCAGTTGTTGTTGTTTGGTTTCGTTTTGTTTCTTGTGATTTTCTCATTACTCATTGCTCACATTTGTCAGGCGACGAGGAAAACCCAATTAGTCATTGGGAGGTGCCGAGCTTTGGGCTTCCTATTTGATAGCTCAGTTGTTGTTGTTGTTGTGTGTTCATATTTTTTGTCATCCGCAGAATTTAAATCCATAATTATAGATGCGTATATTTAAATTTAGACACGCATTGTTAGCAGTCCCATCACCATCTCTCTCTCTCTCTCTCTCTTTTCTGTTTGAATAAAACAAATGGAGAGAAAAAAGTGAGAATGTGAAAATTACAAAGTGGAACAGGAACGATTTAGGGTAAATGGGAATGTTTTTTTTTTGTGCGGGGTGTGAGAACAAAATTGGGGACTCGTTTAACTTAATTAGGCATGCGTAGCGACAACAAACAAATTTGGAAATTTTGGAATTACTGGGTATTATCATGAAGCATGCCTGGCATATTTCCAAATGCCCTCGCCCCAAAATATTTGTTGAAATGTCAAGTGCAGTAGTGGCCGCTACTAAAAGCGTATCATTTTATAAACAACAACAAACACAAGAGCAACAGGGAGGAGCAGACCAACAGCAGCAACAACAACAACAAATTACAAACTAAACACACACAAAAAAAAAGCCTCAATAAAACTTATGTGATTTTTCGTTGGGCCTTGAGTTCAAGCTCCTTACGAGCATCGTTACCTATGTACAAACAGATATAGGTCGATTTTTGTGTTTGGCAATATAAGTAAATATATATATATATATATATATAGACTCCGAGTGGAGTCGAAAGTCTACATCGATCATCTCTTCTACACTTGATGGCGCGTTAATTATTGGGAAGCCTTCGCCATTGACTTTGCCTGGTTAATTGGGCCACGTGTACGTATACGCAATTTGAACACAGACGTTGTCATAGTTTTTCTGTGTGCGTGTGTGCGTGTGTGCGTATGTGTGTATGTGTGTGTGTGTGTGTGTGTGTTTTATTATGCCTTCGACTAGGAATTTGTTTATAAACATTGCAATTTTGAATTTTACTGTTGATTTCGTAGCCCCAGCTGCGTGAGCATAAATTTATTAACATATGCTTACATATATACATGCATATATATATATATATATATATATATATGTAGTATATATTTATGTGTATGCTACTCCAACCCTAAACCTATACGCACTGAACTGGAAGTCCATCTAATGCCACATTTTATTTATATGCTCGCAACGTTTTTATTTGTTTTTTTTTTTCGTTACGAAATTTCAATGGTTGCCGAGCATTAAAGCTACCGCTAAAATAAATATTTCTACATTCAACCATAGAGAGTGAAAATGTTTCCAATTGCTTTTCAATAAACAAACTACCGCCGCGAACCGAACTCAGTGAAAATATTAAAACAAAATTTCGCACGTTTATCAAAAGTTGCCGTCGCTATTTAATTTTGAATTTCGCTTTCGCGTTCGTCATTGCAATAGTAATCGTCAGACTGGAGTGCTGATCAGTGATTCAACCAGTCGTTATTCTCAAAACAGTACCCAAAAACGAATCTTCAAATAAAAACAAGACACAAAACAAAACTAAATCAAACAAAATTTCAAGAAGAAACGAGAATAAGACAACAATCGGAATTGAATGCAGCCAAAAATGCCAAGTTATATGCAAGGGAGGAAGCGCATAAATAACAAGTGTCCACCCAAATCCATCAGTCACCAACAGCGGAACCAGCGGAACCAGCTCACAAATCCTAGCCAGCCGAGTCAGTTCATTGTTTCAGCAAATGTTCGAGCTGCGTACCGAGCCCACTGCTCTCGCCCAGCTGCTCAGCGGCCGATGATGGCCTGGCCGCGCAAGAGAAAGAACTCCAATCCTCAAAACGATATCTCCCAGCTCAGTTCAGATCAAATAATAGAGTAACTCGAGTAGTACACAATATCAGAGTCCAGACTGCATTCAATTGGATCCTCTACGATACAAACAGACACAAACAGACACACACACACCAACACACCCACACACACACACGCAAACACACACATACACACACACACAAATACAGAGAATATAGGAAGGAGTGAGCGTCTCAGTTGAAGCCATATACCAATTGAGCTTTGGTAAAAACACTCCGCGCTCCGCTCTGTTTAACAAACCATGTTAGATATATTTCGTGGATTGAAAAACCTTGTAAAGGTCAGTCACGTTAAAACCGATTCGATAGTATTCCGCCTGCACTACTCAATAACTGTGATGATTCTGATGTCATTCTCGCTAATTATAACCACACGCCAATATGTGGGTAATCCAATTGATTGTGTACACACTAAAGATATTCCAGAGGATGTGCTCAACACATATTGTTGGATACAGTCAACGTATACGCTCAAGAGTTTATTTTTGAAAAAGCAAGGCGTTTCGGTGCCATACCCGGGTATTGGCAATTCCGATGGCGATCCTTCCGATAAGAAGCACTACAAATACTATCAGTGGGTGTGCTTTTGCCTATTTTTTCAGGTGAGTTTCAAAGGGGCCCACTCACACACTACTCTTGCAATTTGAATGAAATCAGTTTAGATACTAACACACAGAATTGATAAAAAAAAATGGTTTTAACAATAGCGGGTAACTATCAGTGTCGTGCCATAAGCTACTCAAACATGCGTGCCTATCGGTGGGTACTCATCAGAAGGTGGGTACCGAATAGAAGGTATCTTTAATACGGTACCTGTTAGTGGTACCTTCCATTGCCGAAATACCGAATACCTACTAGTGGATGCCCAAGCGATTGCCTTTCAGTTTGATTTAGTTGTAGTGCTCCTCTGTACTCCATACATACATGCATATATTTCTATCTATTTGAGACCATTGACAGCCTCATCCCCTTGACTTTATTTCTGTCATCGCACAATGCATAAAATGTCAGATTATTGTCAGGCAGCGACTAAAGCAATTATCAATTTTGATGTATTCAGTAATTAAGAGCTTCACTAACTAGTGTGTGTGTCTGCTAGTCTGCCATAAACTAAGGGACGGGGGGGCGTGTTGCCCATTGTGATATGCTTACATACTTTATGCATATGCATATGTATATACACACACACACACATACACGCACACACTCATAGTGTACATAAAAGAGCGTACATTTTTCAGTTTGAGTTTCAATACAAAATTGAAATTTCCAAATATTTGTGCTACTTTTTTGGTTGCTGTTGTTGTTGTTGGTTGGCCTTTGAAACACAAGCAGCTTGAATGCGCATAGCCAATGAAATGAAAATGTTTAAACATATCCGTATTACCCGATTTGTTGCTGTTGCGAACATTTCACTTACGCACACTCAAGGCCAACAACAGTTGACTGGGCCGATATTCTCTCTGTGCTGTGACGTATTTGCATACGTCTACGTATTTGCATACATTTAAGTAATCGCATCTATGTATGTGCCTGTATGTGTGCCAATTTATCTATGTTTGATTGCTCGATTGTTTGTTTGTTATACGAGGCGCATGCAATGTTTCACATGTTTCCGTTCAATTCTAAGTTATAATACTTCATTACTTTCCGCCAAGTGTTTATGCAATCACAATTATTCCAAATACAAATTATTAAATATAAACCATAATTCCTGTTTACAAATATTGTGTAAGTGGAACAATTAAATAGAGAGCACAGGTCGTGTTATATATTTTCTTCTTAATTAATTGATAATTAATGGAATGGGGAAACCAAATCTCAACCAATCTTATAGGCTAGTTTGCCGCATTGCAAAACAATATACAAATTATATATGCAAAATATACAATTAAATACATGTATGCTTAAATAGTATTGGGTCTCAGTTGACTTGAATTACACGAATGGTATTTAATAAAATATCACAAAAATGTTACTTTGCAATAGATAGGGACAGGTGCTCCCCTATATCGATCTTCCCCTTCTGAACTGCATCTAATGACTCTGCTCTCATTTACAAGTGGCTGCGAGGGGCGCTGAACGATTGCACAATAATATATCTTCCCGCTAACAATGTACAAATATTAAATGTATATTTTTATCACACTTTTGTCACAGTCGCCACTCGTTATGTGTTCTTTGTTGCGGTGGGGATGGGGGGTTGGCGGGGTTTCGTCCCGCCTCGTCTGGCCTGGGGCTTGGTTGGCTTTTCTCGGTTAGTGTCACAGTGGCGATTATAGACGTCGCCGTCGCCGTCGTCGTCGTCGTCACAGTCACCCAAATAACTATAAATACATTTATTATGGTATTCTCCCTGCTTAATGACGCGTAGACGGCGTTTCTATAATTTACACATTTTCCATTCTGCTTAATTTGTGGATTTATTAATAAAAGCGACGGGTGTGACGGGTGTGACGGGTGCGACGGTTGCGACCCGAAATCGAAATCGAATAAATGCACTGAGATGCGTAACGTATATATGAAAGTATATAGTGCATACATATCCATGTACTTTTCATTATTAACAATAAAAGTCAATGATCATAAATGCCATGAGAAAACAAGCAAACTCATAAATCTGTAGACATCAACTGGCTGTAAATATAGAAAACCTGGTACCGACTTAGTTAACTACAGTCTTCCCAAACTAGATAGATAGATAGAAATAAGTATGATTTCAGGATCACAATTGGTTGCCCATAATGTAGGGCCGAGTGGTGTGGATTGGGGAGGAGTGTGGAGTGCTATATGATAGCCATCGATCATCTGCTGATCAAGAATTGATTGCGATCGCTAATGGCCAGGCCATTAAGTTAGACAATGCAGCTATAAATTTTAAAAGCAAAATTGCCTGCAATAAGCGTTCATGAACACGAACCCGCTCCCAATTTGATGAGCGTTTGACTTTTCATTTTCATTTCCATATCCATTGCGATTTGGATTTTCAGTTCCATCTCGAATCGGATCATATCGATCAGGCGCTCCCCTCAGATATGTCAAAAGTTGGAATGTTTGTTCTTTGCCTAGCTGGATATTTATTGAAAAGGCGCAGACAAACATAAAAGTGAACAAATAATAATTCTGGCCAAATGCCAACACAAAATGCTGAGCAGAAAACAAGCAGAGACTGAGAGGGTTGCCATATAATGATGTTGGGATAGAATGGGAAATGCGTTGCCTTAAGTTGCCTCGTTTCGCTTGCGCTTGCGACTGAGGATCATGTACGTTGGGAGACGGGCTGGCAGCGTGACGCCGACAGCGACGACCACGACGACGACGACGACGACGACGACGACGACGACGGCTGGACTCCCCACCCGAGTTGCATGGACATGTGTTTATATTTGACTTATGTGGTTTTATTTTGGTTCACGCTGTCCGGAACGTGCATTCAAATGGGATTCAGTGAGGGGGCTGCCAACAGCGCCAACCGGGATCAGGCAACTGGCAGCAGGCAGCCGGCGCACTGGGCGTCAACATAGGTCTTTATGGATCCAGCCAAAGCCCAACCGAACAGAGCAGATGAGAGCAACCACACCGGCCACCTACCCACACCTTGCCAACATGTCTGCATATCAGACTGTCTGCACTTCGACTCCTCAACGCCGGCCACAAGGCGTTCACATATTTTGCCTAATTGAAAATGCAAACATTTTCCTTTTGGATTTTGTTGATTTTGGCATCCCTTTTATCTTCACTGGGTGGCGCACAGTGAGCTTAGATCAATTGACATGGATCTTATATTATGATTGTTTTATATCTGAAATATTTAACTCTTATTATTATAGGGAACAGTTCAAATAACAATAGTGAATATCGCTCAAGCTTAAGAATTTCTTAAAGCAAGTCAATCTTTCCCCCATCTTCTGTTTACAAATGTATTCTTCTGTTTCTATAAATACCATTGATAAGGTGTGTGAAACGATCCAAGCAAATGATATTTTGATAGTTTGCTACCCAAACATATTTCACGACTGTTTAATGAGCATGTGAAATAAATTGTGTAAATTTCGGCAAGACATGTCTAAATATTAAATAATAAGTTGAAGATTTACACAAAACTTCATGCAAATAAATATAATTCATAAAATATTTGTCAAACTTTCGTTATTTATTCGAAAAATTTCGTTTTCCTAATTGGAACTCAATTTAGTTTTTAGTTTTTAGTTTTATCGATTTACAAGGATTAAATTCATTTTATTTACATTTCTTGGTACTTTAGCTTAGAGCATTAAACTTATTATTATTTAATGATATTTTTCTCAGTGCTACAAGCTTAGACTTGTACGAATAATTAGTGAATAATCTGGGTTTTAAGAAGCTTAATAGATGACATTAACAATATATGGACATATAATATAGACGATTATAATATAATATTAATTTCTATTGTTCTAATTTGCTATACTTAATATTAGATATTAGATTAAAATATAGTGTAATTTTCTACATAATTTTCCCTTAAGATGTACAGCAACAACAGTTTGCAAAAATTGTGGAACAGTTGACTCCAAATGTTTAGTTTTGGCAAAATTTGCCCCACTGTGCAGTGGCAGCGTGCATCTTTTGTGTTGAGGTGCATCTTGGTGTACTTTCTTCATTTTGATTCGGCTGCAGTTGCATTTATGCGATGTTTTTTGAATTTGAACGGTTGCCAAATTGCTTTTCCGACACACGCATCTGCGTCCCCCAAACGTAACGCAACCCCAGCCTCACCCACATCCCCACCCCACAGCTCCACACGCACACACAACTACAACTTGTAGTTGTACAGCCCTTTTTTGGCCAAGACACAAGATTTTGGCTGTTGCTGTTATTGCTATTATTGTTATTATTGCTGCTGCTGCATGTCATCGCGCCAAGCCAATTGGCAGAGGGAGATGCAGCGAGGAAAACAAATATGCATGTATATATGTAAGGGAAAAGGGAGGGAGAGGAGATAGAGTGGGAGCGAAAGAGAAAGGGAGAACGTCTCAAATGTGGCCAAAAGCAAATCAAACGCATCATTTGACTTCCGGCAAGCCGTTGCATGCCATGAGCCTATCACTTGTCTGTCCATTTGTGTATTGTTGCTGTTGTTGTGGCTATTGTTGTTGCCGTCATAAGGCGATACAATGTGCCACAGATGTTGGCCAGCTATAAAACCATGCGGCGACGCCAATATCAATTCATTATTTTTCGGATTTGTTGCAACAGGCGCAAAGAAATGCAAAATTTAGCCAGCAAGCACGTTCGCCTCCCCTGACCCCCCTTAAACCCTCTTACAGCCCCACACCACCACCCACACCACCACCCACATCACTCCCACACTCCAACCACATTTGGCATTGCGCGTGTGGTGACGTTTTGTGGCTAGAGTCATATAGTACTTATTTTAGCATTTGCCAAAACCAAAAAAAAAAACCAAAAACCAAATGAACAATGAAAATCGAAATGGAAAAGCAATGAGATGGTGGGGGGAGAAGGTGGGAGGCGAAGAGGGGTTAGTTCAGATTGGCGCAAAACAGCAGCCGCCAGTTGGGCGCCCACTAAATAAACTGAACTCTCACCTCGAGAATTCTTGCAACTAAGCTATTGTCTGCCACTGCCCGGGGATTAACACCTGCCCACATGCATGTGTCAAGTAGACACACCCTAGACCAGGCATGGGGTGGGGGGGGCCGTAAAGAGGGGTAAGAGCTGCCAAAGTAAGCATTTGCACAATTTAGTGTCAAATTTACGATACAAGTTATTATTAATTTGTCATCAGAGCTCACATAAATATAACACAAATGAAGAAGACAATTTCTGAAGAAAAGATCCATTTAATTGGGCAAGATTTTAGTCTTTGTCACTGTCTGTTTCTCCATCTAGCTCATCTATCTATCTATTATTTATATAGTATCTGCATCTGTATCTGTATCTGGCATGGTTGGCCGTCTATTGTTGCTTTTGTTTTTCTGTTGCTAATGGATCACGGCTAATTGTTTTGATGACATGCCTATAAATACTTACATACATATAGTAGATACATTTAAATGTCTGTCTGTCTATCGATCTGTCTGGCTATCTGTAAGTAACGAAATTAGCAAATAATAATAAGAATGCATGAGAGCATTAACTAGGAAGGTCATCCAAAGGCAATCTTAAGCATATATAATGCCTTTGGCATTGTTAACTGGAATTATCTTTCTCTCTCTCTCCCGCTGCCTGTCACTCTCTCTATATATTTCTATCTCTCTTTGTATGTGTTTTAGGCTAAGCAAACAGCTGGCGATTGTCACTTGTCAAATTTAAGCGCTTTTACGACAATTCCAATGCGACAGACGCCTACACAATGGCAACATCTCACCTTTACAGAACTCTATACCTATATATTTATTGCTCGCTCTATGACTCTCTCTCTCTCTCTCTCTCTCTCTCTCTCTCTCTCTCTCTCTCTCTCTTTCTCTATCTCACTCACATACACACACACACTCATTTTGTCTATGTATTTATGTTTCTTTGCAGGCAATCTTATTTTACACACCAAGATGGCTGTGGAAATCTTGGGAGGGTGGCAAGATTCATGCACTCATCATGGACTTAGATATAGGCATTTGTTCCGAAGCCGAGAAAAAACAAAAAAAGAAGTTACTTTTAGATTATTTATGGGAAAATTTAAGGTAAGCGATTTGACTCCATTTTCTGCATAACTATTTAGACTCAAAATTCGCAAATTGAAACAAACTTTGTTTCAGATATCACAATTGGTGGGCCTACAGATATTACGTGTGTGAACTGCTCGCCCTAATAAATGTGATAGGTGAGTAGCAATGGGCAACTTTATCAACAGCAAACATTGTATTATCGTCATCAACATCATCATGATCATCTTGAGGTGCAGCTGCTGGTGCAGAGAACTGTTCCAGTTTTGCATAATGTTATAAACAATTATGGGGTTAACCATACACAATGCCCATCGCATCTGTATATAGTATATGAAATACCAAATATATACCATTGATATATGTATATAGTGTGTATTCACTATGTTCACTCATTCATTTTTCCGAGGAAAATCAATGACGATCTTTTATCGACTGACCGTAGCCACAGGCCGCATCAAAATAAACAAATGTTACTCATTGCTGCGGATTCCTGGCTTCGATTTAATTTAGCGGACAACGTGCGCCACGTGCGCCACATTCGGAAATCTAACAAAATAATTAGCTGTCAGAATATACATAAGAGAAATAAAGAAATAAACAATTATCAAATACATTTACAACTATACAACACACACACACACGCATTCATATGCACATCTGAACACAGCATTAACAAATGAACAGAGTTCAGACTAATTGAATGTTGACGTTTGATGAGCTTACGAAAGGAGTAATTAACGCTATTCAACACAGTTCAATTTTTAAATTTCATATTTTCAGTTCATAATCATAAATATAAAAATATGTATACATATTTACGACGAGCTTAGTGTCAAATTTTTTGGCTGATACAAATTTAAAGTGAAGATCAAACGTTTAAAATAACTTTGATATTTTATAGAACCTCTTTGATTCCCATTGGTTCAAGGTACTTTAAATGTTCGCCAAGTATATCCTATTTAATTACAATATATACAGCTTATGAGAAGCAAATCTTCCGAAAAATCCCAAAATCAGAATGTATAAATATACACTTTCGATTAAGTTCACTTTTTTATTTTGGTAATCAATGGGAAGTGAATTCTGATGAAGATACATTCCGTATAATCGCATTGCAATGATAGATTAACTAATTTACCATGTCGTTAACGGAATCACATCGAACAGAACCGGATAAATAAATTGATCAAGACACCGTAAATAACGGAGCACCAAAGATAGAGCGTGCATCAAGTGGCTAACCTATCATTCGAAAGGCACCCTCATAATTTACAACAAATCTTGTTAACAATAACATATTTCTAACACACACACACACACATACCGACAGCGTGCTGGAGGCAGCAATAAACCCATAAATTACACCCGCTAGTTTCGTAGAATAAACACTCTTTCATATACTTTCGTATACTGCCATTTAAACATTTCTATATATATATATATATATATATATATATGTATATATATATATATATATATTTATCTGTGTATATGTATATATAAATAAATGTATCTTTATTAATATTAACTTTGTTCGTTGCATAGGTCAAATGTTTCTTATGAATAAATTTTTCGATGGCGAATTTATGACATTTGGCTTGGATGTGATAGATTATATGGAGACCGATCAGGAAGATCGCATGGATCCGATGATTTACATATTTCCCAGAATGACCAAATGCACATTTTTTAAATATGGCTCAAGTGGGGAGGTGAGTACATATTGGCAACTATAACCGACTGATATTGATTTCAAATATAATATTTCTAAGTGCTGGAATATTCGGAAATATAATAATATATCTGTCTCTGTCTCTGTTTCTTATTGCGATAGGTGGAGAAACACGACGCCATTTGCATTTTACCATTAAATGTTGTTAATGAGAAAATTTACATTTTCCTTTGGTTTTGGTTTATATTATTAACGTTACTCACATTGTTAACGCTAATATACAGGGTGGTTATTATATTCTCGCCTCGAATGAGGGTCTATTTATTTCGAATGAGATTTAGGTGAGTATATATTATCGACATATATATATATATATATATATATATATACACTGTATTTGGACTAACACTGATTTCTCTTTTTCTCATCCTTTATTCATCGATCATTGTAGGTTAGTGCGTCGTGACGCAATTGAAATAATCGTCCGTCGTTCCAAGATGGGCGATTGGTTTTTGTTGTATTTGCTAGGTGAAAATATAGATACAGTTATATTTCGTGATGTTGTACAGGACTTAGCGAATCGTTTAGGACATAACCAACACCATAGGGTGCCTGGATTAAAAGGTGAAATACAGGATGCATGATATTGGGAGTATTAGAAAGGATACGAAATGCAATATGTCGTCTCTATATAAAAACAACAACAACAACAACAACATTCAACTATTTAGTACAACAACAACAGCAGCAGCCGCTTCATAAGTTCAAAAATAAAACTGAAAAAAAACGTATCTTACAAATACAACCAAAAAAACTATCGTCAATGCTAGCACATCGAAGTCATTTTCAATCATAAATGCAGTCAGCAAATATTGCAAGAGAGTAAAGCACAGAGACACCTCGATCACGATAAAGATAACGATAACGATAACAACAAGGAATAAGATAAAGATAAAAATTAGAATATCAATAGAGCCAAAAACACACAACGAATGTAAGCGGACTAAACCGAACCAGAATCGAAATTGAAATTGAAATTTAAGAAACGTTAACTGAAACAAATTAGCCAACAAAATACAACAACAACAAAAACAACGAATAATTAAAGCAGATAAAGAATATAATTAATAATGAAGAATATTAATCACGAGGAGCAGCAGGAAAAGGAGATTTGGGCGCAGCCCCCAAGCTGCACCCAAGGACATGGCAAATGGATGCACGTAGCGACTGCATCTGGGTGCTTGTCCCATGGATTCAAGTCAACAAGAAGAAGATGAAGATGAAGAAAAATAGCAGTTGCCCAGCGACAAGAACAAAGTGTGTGCAAAAAAACGAAAACAACACGAAGACAACGAGAAACGAACGGCAAGGAAATCATGTGAAATGAAATGAAAAGGAATGGAAAGGAATGGAAAGGAAAGGAAAGGAATGTTAACAACGCTCTCGCTCTCTCTCTATCTCTCTTACATTCAGCAACATAAGCAAACATATATACAAATACACATACAAGCGACACATGCTCACACATGAATCACATGCATCACACATACACACAATATTCACACGGCATTACTCATACGCCCCGTACGTAGACGCTGCCGTAGATAGAAACCATGAAATCGCACACTCAACACACCAGCTCCGCACTTTGCTTGTCATGCAGCAACACAACAAAACACCAACGAAGTCGAGACGACGCCCGCGTATAATTGCATTTCTGTATTAACCAAAAAAATATTAAGAATAAAGAACAACAATAACGACTCGGAAGCATCACGAGTAAGCAGCAACAACAACAGCAAAAACAACAATATCTGCACCAACAGCAGCTGCAACTGTTTCGAGCTCAAGGATTGAGAAGGATGACTACAAAACTTAAGCTCGTCTCTCATTTAGTAAATCAAATGAGTGAATAAAAACGAACAAAAAAAAAATATATAGAAGGAGAAAGAACAAGGATGATAGTAGGAAGCAAAAAAAAATAAGAAAAAAAAAAGAAAAGAAAACCAAAAAAAAGCAGGCAAAAACAAAAAAGTTTAATTAAATTAAATTCAATTCAATTAAATCACTTATTAAAAGCAAAATGATATCTTGAAGTGTTCATGTATTCGAATATGTGTAGGTTAACTAAGTACAGCATATAAATAATTATAATTAATATATAATACATACATACATCTGCATATATGTGTGCATACATACGCATACGTACGTGGATCTATATATGTCTAGTATATAGTGGTATGTCTATGTAGATATATGCATACATACATATAAATATATATATGTATATATAGTACATACATATATATAAAGATACAAAACATTTTTTTTTCTAAATTTAAGTATTTGTATTACCCGCTAAAGAACAAAAATACACATATATGTTAAAACACAAAAAAAAAAAACGAAAAACAAAACAACAGAAACAAAAACTAAGCGAAAACAAAAACCAATTTTGTATGCAAAAAAAAAACAAAAAAAAAACAAATTGATACCACACTAAATGTAAAGAACAAAAAATATCAGTAAATATCAGCGACAGTTCAGTAAACGGTAAAAATACAAACTACAAGAAATACGCATAAATACCACAAAGCAAATACCAAAAACATAAAATTAAAATGCCGAGGATACTGACATTTACATACATACATACCCACACGCATACATACATACATAAAAACCTACATACAAACATACATGCATACATGCGTACATACATAGTTTAATTAAGTCAAACTTTAGCGCGCATCATTATACTATAACCAACAACAAACCAATAAAATCCGCCATGAGCATAATAAGAATTATAATTAACAAAAATAATAGCAGCCACACACTCAACAGCTAACACTCACGGAGCATAATTTGAATAAAATACAAGCATAGATCGCATACGGAAACGAAAATTAATTACCACATTATTATTAATAATCATTGTTAAACTGAAAGTGAGGGATTTGAAAGCGGGCTGAGCAGCATTCATAGCATACCAATTACCAAGTACCATTTACTAATTAAACCAATTACCAATACGATTACCGCAAAACATAACGAAATTACATAAAATAACAAATAAAAGCATAGTTCATAATATTCTGCCCAATAATTGCGATAATTGCATATATTAATCATATTATTATACACTATAGACCAATGAGCAATGAAAAAGCTAAAATGATTTGTCACAACTTGATTGCATAGCATTAAATTCACAGGCACAAACACACACACAGACACACACACTCGCATAATATATACTCGACTGTTTTTGTAAATTCTCATTGGCATTGCAGCTGTGGGAGTCGTGCTGCAGGCAGAGCTGCCAATTGTAAGTGGATCACTGATGAATCTCAAATCGAAACAACTAATCATCTTGAGCCCTCTGGTCTCTGCTCACTCACACACACACAGGCACAAAAAGGAACAAAACGCACACACACACATACATGAAAATCATCACATGCAGCGGGTACAATCTCTCAGCCGACCGGAAGTAATACTACTTACAATACTCTTACACACTAACATACTTACATACCACTAATATATATATAAAATATATATATATATATATGTGTGTGTGTGTGTACTTCGATCTTCTCATTTACATTCACATTCGCATCGAAATATCGAATTGACCACATCATGTGCTACAAATTGTAATATCCGTCCAGAAAACTTTTTGAAGCGCACTTTATTTGTAAGTTTACAAAGAAACAACCAAAAAAAAAAAAAAACAAAAAACGATTCGTTTAAAGACTTAGCTTGAGCCAGATCTAATATAATCGTTTCGTTATCACTTTTGCTCATCATCATTTAGTTGATTTCAATGTAAACAAAATAAGATATCAACTGAAAAAGGACCAAACAAGTTTCAAACGCCTATAAAACGCTTTCAATTTGAGTTGTAGCAGAACATTCAACAGAACAAACTGAATCCCCTTCTATAGTATATCTATCCATTTCAAGTGTATCCTTGTAACAGTTAATTGCTCTCAGTCTAACGCATGTATCTGTCCCACTCTGTCCCTCTACTCTTCCACTCTTCTCTTATACACTAAGAACGACTAAAGACGACTATCAGACACAGCCAAAGAAGCCAAGCCAACGAACAAACGTCACTGCCAGCGAAAATGTTGTAGAGTTAAAGTAGACATTTATAGCAAATACTCATATACCCTGTTATATAGGAAATAAAAGGCAGCTCCAGTTCAGCTACAATGCCAATCGCGAATCACGAACCACGAACCACAACAAACCACAGCTTGGCACTTCTACAATTTGGAATTTCATAGCAAAAAACATATACAAACGTATGCATATGTATAAGTAGAATGCGGGTGAAGGATTTGGTGACACTTCAAGGAGTTTGTCCCCAAACTGGAATCGTCTGCAGTCGCTTAAACTTTACAAAAAAGAAACAACAACAACAACACAATACTTAGCTTTTAGTCCATAATTATTTACTTAGTTACTTTTGTTATATTTGATTTGTATATTTATTTTGATTTTCTCACAACAGCATATTTAAAGACGCATTAGATTTTAGCGAACATGGTTTGAAGATAATAAAAATAAATGGAAAAGAAAAACGAAAAACGAAAATAAACGAAAGAAATGAAAAACTAAATCTAACTTCTAGGTCGCTATACAACTTTATAGAAAACAATAATTATACCAATAACGATAACATGTAATTTTAGCATATTTTTTTTCAAATGCTTATCGCCAAATATGTGTAAGCCTAATGTCTAGTTACGAGAACATAATGACAGTACAGAGAAGGAAATAAGAACTTGGTCTAGAAAGAAACTAAAACACAAAGAAACAAAAAATTAGTTTGTTCGTGGGGTTTTTTTGTCACTAGCCAAGTAAAGGATGAAATAAAGTAATGATTAATTGAATATAAACTGAAATCTATGCAACACACACAAAACCAAAAAATAAATAAATAAATAAACCATGTAAAAATCATATATACAAAATAGAGAATGATAAATGGTATTTAATGTAATTTTATGGAGAAAGTGAAGTGAAGGAAAAGCAACATAAATTATACATATACATATGCTAAAGTACGCATAATACAAGGAAATGCCATTAGTTGTTAGAGTTAATGCGATGCGTACATGCATACATAAAATACATACATAAATACATTTATGTATATATATATTTGTATATATATATATATATATATATATATATATATATATATATATAGTCTACATTTATTTAAATATACATATAATGATAAACATATGTCTGTAAGGACATCTTCTTTCTGTATATGAACACAGCTCATAATACTTAGTTAGAGGAGCAGGGTTCAGCAAGCAAAAATGTAACTCAAATTGAACTAAAAGCAATTGTAAAATATCTCAAAGTCTCCTAGATGAGAGCAAGTCGAATATCGTATTTCGTATACCGTACATTGAATATGTCGCAACGTATTCTTTTTCCAATGCAATACTTTATTTTTCAAAGTGTTTGCAGCATTATTAATTACGATCTAAACATACGAATTGTATTAACTAAGAGTATAATACTTATTTATACTTATATACACCTAAAAGCATGAGAACATTTCATTCTTGAATAAATCAAGAAGGATAAACCACTAGATGCAATAAGCATTAAGCCACAAACAGAACATTTGGACTTTTGCCAATCTTTAACAATTTTCCTCTTTACAATACACTTCACTCCAATGATTCTCACAGGCAGTACACAGTCCACAGTCAATAGTCCATATTGCTCCTAAAAAATAAAGAAAACATAAACGAAAACCTTAAATCTAGTCCAAGCAAAACTTGTACTTGATGAACTTTTTGCTTTTCATTGTACTATCAGGCAACAGAAGCAATAAATGTGACTTTGAATAAGCCCTTTTAATAAGGACTTTTAATCCTATCTTACTGGTATTGTACTTGTTACATACTAGACATATACATATATAACGCGTATATGTTATGCACAAGCTGTTCTTAGAATCTCAAACGCAAACTCAAACTCATATTTAAATGAAAAGGTTTTTTTTTATTATTATTACTATTATTATTATTTTATTTTATTTTTTTTTGTATTGCTGATTTCGATGTTCTTATGAGGTACTACGCTACTTATATACTTATATACATATTGGATTTACGAAATGTTATATAGTATATTATGTATATGTATTATTTGTCATTTCTGTATGTCGTTGCTTAGTTAAGATACTAGTTTTGTACTTATTGTTATCTTTTTTGGTTTTTTTTTTATTGCTTATTCGGCAATAAAGCGAATACATATCATTGTTTATTTAGTTTTATTTCCCACCACTTCGCCGCCCGATGTGATGAGATTAAAATGCGGAAAGTTTCTTCATTTTGATTTGATATGATATTGATTACGTGTACTCTGTTGCCCGGTTTCCAATACAAATGAGCACTGTGCTTCACAGTCGTTTTACAATGTAGTTCACTCTTTTTCCCACTCCCACAGCACTCTCTCTCTCGCTCTCTCTTTCGCTCTCTCTTTTTCTGTCTGTCTCCTTCGCACTCTGTAGGCAAATCCGACTTCGAAATCGCCATGCAATAAGTAGGTCAATTTTCTCGGTTTAAGCATTTAAACGAAAGATCAACATTTAACGAAGTATATTGGTGAAATTTTCTCAACTTATATTTGAAATACATTTTTAAAAAGATACATTAGCAAATGCAATATATAATACTTATTTGGTTGGACTCTTGAACTCTTGAACAACAAATAATACTAATCATAATTAATATAAAAATCCAATTTTATAATAACTGTGCAGATAGTGCAAACTTTATATTAGAAACAAATGTTTTTTATCGTAAACCAAATGAATCGAAATTGTAAAAAATACTACGATTATGAGACCGAGGGGAAATATTGAAAATTCTGAAATCTGATACTGCCAATTCACGTTCTCAGACATATTTAGAAAACAAAAGAAAAAAAAAACACAACATTTATGAAATCTGCAAGCATATAAGAGTAAACAATATACAATATACAATACGATTACTTATATACAAGGCATACATAACACTCAATTGAAAACAATGAAAATTGCTGAATATTTAGAATGGGAAATTTAATAAGCAACAAAAAGAAAAACAAAAGTAATATGAATAATCTAGGCGTATACATTTTGTTGAATTAGTTGAATTAGTTACGGGCGTGTCTCGAATGCGTTTCAATCGGTTCGCATATCCAGTTTGCAAACTCATTTCGGGATTCGTGAGTATCTTTGAGTTCGGGTTTAATATATGTATATATATATATATGTATATATATATAGACAATTAATGCTCGTGTGTGCGTGTGTGTGAGTGTGTATGTTTATGTACTATGTGTGAATAAATAGCAGACAATAATTAGTAAATTTGCAACAAATGAAACAAAAAAAAAACACAAAAGAAAAAAATGGAAAAAAGAAACCAATGGCAATTTTTTTGTTTGTACTATGCGTTACCGTTAATTTGCACCCAGGTCACACACATTATACACACCAACGTACTGCCACAAATGTATGTGTCTCTGTCACAATTTGTATCTGTATCTTAGGTTCGTGCAAAACAAAACAGGGTATACAAAAACGACCCGGCTCTATCAGTTGCGTTTTCTTTTGTCTTCCAAGTTTCTTGGTTTTTGTTTTTGAAGCGCGAATTAGTTTAAATAGTTCAGGGCTTCTTGATTTCAATTGAAATGCAGGCAACTGCAGGTGCAAAGTAGTTCCTAAAATGTATCCGAATTATCCAAGATTGAGCTGTTGATGGAGATCAAATCATGCTGACAAGGAGCACTTTCGATTGGGTTTGGATTGCATTTCGCCCTCCAAACTAAAATACAGTTGGAAATTGTTTAATTGGGGTCGTCTTTGTTTATAATTGAATTGATCATTATGTTAGTGCTTAGCTAAGTTTCTGTCAGTTTATTAATAATAATAGTACTCATAAATGTAGTTCCTTTCTCGTTAGCACAACAATTTTGACGTATAAGAAAATGCCTTAAAGTGATTTTCAAATTATAAACAATTTAAACTATAAACAATGTATATAATATAGTGCCCAAAACAAATAATAAAAACAACATATTGGAAAGAATTTTTTTTAAATAACAATAATTAGAATCGTATGTATTTTAAGCATAAGCATGACTTTTAATTAACACCTAAGACACATACAATTGTACATAACTTATTATACGTATACGTATACTTATACAATATACAACATATGACATTTGACATATGGCATGTATTTTATAATGAACTAGATCATAATAAGCAAAACGTTCAACAAAATTACAATTACGTTTTCCATATTCAGATGACTTTTGATGCAGACAAAGATCATATTCTAGCTAACGGAGAAACCGAAACCAAAACAAAACAAAAAAATAAAAACATTTTTGTATTTCAAGTTATTTTCCACTGTTCTTAAGTTTAGTCGAACTTACAACTAATAAATAATACAAATACTAAACAATAAAAATAATAAAGAATACAAAAAAAAAAAAAAAAATGTATGTAAAATAAATGCATAAATAATTTCAAATATATTCGCCGATTGCCTTCAACTAGAGGAATTTTGATTACAAAATTAATAATGAATATTATATGTGAATTAATAAATATTGCATTACGAAAATATTTATACAATGAATGGCAAACTAATAAGAAGAAGGAAGACAAGCGACGACGAAGATGAAGATGAGGTAGAAGAAAAGAGGAATAAGAAGGATAACACAACAAACCAAGCAGAACCGAAACAACAACAAGAAAAACAAATCTACACATAATGAAATTCAAAAAGAACTGAAGTAAAAACAAAGATTTTAAAAGCAGCAACAACAAAAGTAAAAAGTAACAAACAACATTAAAAAAAGCGAATACAAAAATGTTCATATTTGTAAACAGCAAAATGAAAGCAAGAATACAAAGAACGAAGCCTACGGGGCTTCGACGACGCAAAAAGTATATACATTTAAATAGGTAATACATAATATCCATACATAGTGCATGCGAGTACATACATACGTATAATGTATGTATGTATGTATGTATGTATTTGCCTTTATCAGTTAAACATTATCCACTATCAACACACAGCCATACACACTGTCAAGAAGTCAAATTTGCACGTATTTTAGCCGAAATTGAAACAAAATTTATTGAACTAAGTAAATTATAGAAAAACGAAAGTCATTTTATCTATTAGCCAAAATCCAAATCAAAATTGAAACGGTTAAGGGTCGTCTACGTCTGAGAATTAAAAAGCTTTCTCCTTACTTTGGGCACACTACGTTATTTCATTTGATTTACAGACAATTTCAAGTATTTTATGAACCACAGAAATGTTCAGAAATCACACAATATATATATATATAAATATATATATACATACACACACGCACACATATCCAATAATCTTTTCAATGCCCGACATTCGATATTCGTTGACGAATATGGATTCAAATCGATTCGAGTCCTATTTGTAAGTCGGAACCCTTATCTGGTTGGGTGCCTAAGTATTTTTCAATTACATTCTTCTACGTCGTTTTCATGAAGACGAGCTGATACAGTTAAGGTCCTTCCTTGGATCTATCCATAAATAAATGCATACACTCATATATATATATATATATATATATATATATATATATATATATACATATATATTTATATATATATATATAAAACACAAGCAGCAACAAAAACCACAAAGCAAAAAACATACATAAGTAAATTAAAAGTAAACGTAAAGTAAAAGTAAAAGTAAAGTAACGTAAATAATACTATAGTTCACACATTTACAATTAGATCATAAGTGTATTTCTAATTTACATTAAATTCTTATAAGCATATACAGCAATTACGGAGAATAGATAAATAAACTAATTAATAATACTATATTAACTAGTTAAAATTGCGCGCTAGAAGGACACGCAACCGATTGCATGTCCTGCGTTAGTGAATAGTTTTTTTGTTTTTTTTTTTTTTTTAACTAGTTATAATATTAATAATAATAATAATATTTAATACAACGCATTATGAATTCAGTATAAATCTTGTTTACGATTATTATGAAACGTTTAATTTTGTTAATACGAAAACAGAACGCGAGCATGGTTAATAAAGCTTTAATTTGAAGCTAAATATTTATATATATATATGTATATATATATATATATATATATATATATATACATAAAATACATATATATATATATATATATATATATATATATATATATATATAAATACAAATAAAGCAGGCGAAAGAAACGTCCTCAGTTTATAAATTTTCAAATGAGTGACAAAAAATAAGAGTAAAAAGAAAACAAAAACAAAATGATCGTAACGTATGTACACTTAAGGCCCATACAAGTATATTACAATTAAAATTATTTACACATCAATTTATTACTGATAGGGAGCTGAAACCGATTCACGGCAAGCAAAATTATTAAACACATTACTTAGCTGAATATGAATAGAATGGCATCCGTGGGTAAGAGATCGGAGGTGGAATAAGTGCAGTGCGTGCTATATACATATGCATCTACATACATACATACATACATGCATGCATACGAAAATAGGTATATGTATGTATATGTATGCACTGGCACATGTATGTGGCACATACATATCTATAGCGGCAAGAGTTTTTAGTCTATACTAATAATAAATGAAGCATCAGAAACTCAACAAAAAAAAAAACAAAAAAAAAACAAAAACACATAAAACAAAAAAAAACAACATGAAATGAATTAAAATAATAAAATTAAAGAGAAGAAAAAATATAAATCGATATACAATAAACATGGCAGTAACACATATATGAAGCCCCTATATTGAGGATATAAACGTGAATTTTTAGCAGTGTAAGTAATAAATTATACACAGACACATACACACAGGTTAATAATACTTGAATGAACATGAACGATAGCAATATGTCGCCCAAGTGTTGAACTAAAACCCCGAAAACTGATTGACAAAAACCCGTACAGCATACATCATTTTCAGGATCACAAAACATATTCTTATATATATAGGCAAGTGCGCAGCATACGACACGTAATGGCTAAACAATACGTACACACATATATATGCATATACTATATATATATATATACATAGAGTATATGCATATTATAAAAATAATAATATTAATAATTATAATACATGATATTAATATCCAATAAATGGAAGTGAAATGCTATGATCCAATAGTAAAATTTAACTCTAAGCGTACATTATACATACATTCACACATATACATCAACATAAATCACACACACACAGCCATACAGACTTGTAAATAGCAAACACACACACTATACACATACATATATATAACACCAAATACATAACACACACCCACACACACACATACACACAAAATAATCACACACACACACACACACAGAAGAAGCGTACATCGCATTACATATAACAAGTAAATGGCAAAGAAAAAAAACAAAATGAACAAATGCAAATCATATGCGTCAAAGTAAAATTAAAAAAGGTAAAGGAAAAAGTAAAAGTAAAATTAAAAGTAAAATACATACACCAGCAATTAAGAGCAGACAGAACGAATTCAAAAGGCACGGTTAAAGGGTTCATTGGGGTCAATCAGCTTTGATTGATGCCTGATGATTGATGATGATGATGATAGACAGCAATGGAGCATAATGAGAATTAATAAATTACCAAGTAATATTATACAAATATTATTATATAAATTATTATAATTATAAATTACTATTAAAGAAAAACCCAAAAAAAAAACAAAACAAAATAAAAAACAACAACCAAAAACAGAACAGATAATGAAACAAAACCAATTGACAACGTTGTATGATTTTGATCAGAAAGTAATAAAAACAATTTTCGATTTGTTACGAAATATACATAAATATCATCAAATCTTTTTATTCTGGGATGGTTAACGTTCTGATAAAGTAGACTATAAAAACGAGTAGTGTCTGTAGCGCCATCTATCTTTCGTGGCTACAAGTTGTTCTTTGGAATCTGTAACTAAAGCAAGCAGTGGACAGCGAAGCATTCTATTGTCAAGACCAACTGTTCACATTCCAATAAGCGGAAAGCAGTGTCCTGGATTTCGAATAATATATACATAAATGTGATAAATGTGAATCCTTGCAGTATATTTTGAACTCATCTGGAAAATCTCTAAATTTGATACAAATTCTTTAGATGAGCTGAATGAATTACAAAATTTGCTTCACAATGATTGCCAATCAGACAGTTAATGCTTTAATATTTTTTTTGCTAGAGGGCGCCACAAGACAATAGATGGAGACAGATTAAACTTATTTATATAATAAACAACAAATAGATTAAATTAAAAATTGAATGGAGACAGCGAACCAAACGACATTCATACATTCTCATTAAAGAATAAAGAAATAGATAAGATAATTGACAGTTATTCTATTTATTTTATCTATGTGGTCATTCAGAAGAGTTTATTCCACATACTTGAATATTGTGGTCATAATGGGTAACTAAAATACGTATTAATAATCAAACTATTTGTCCATTGAATTCAATTTCATTCATAAATACACTTCCCCAAGGATGTAATAACAAGACAAAATGAGCTAATCTCTCAGCCGCTGCGATGACAATCGGCCGTTATCGCAATCGGAATCAGAATCGGTGTAATGAAAACGCCGTTTAGAGATCGAGCAGCGATATGCGTTCGGGTTTGCTTAACATGCAATATAATTACCGCTGATTGAATTGTTAAAAGCTGATGCCTCAACATCCGCACGCTCCTCACGTATCCTGTGTCAAACAGCAAACGAGCCGTCGATCTGCAATTCTACCCTCAACATCAACAACAATGACATCAACAACAACAGCAATAACATAAACAATGACACCCCGACCATCATCAGTATTAGTAATAGATGAGTCTTTAACGATAAGCGCCAACTTTTCCAATACTCTTGAGTTTGTTTTTACTTTATTGATTTTTTATTTTTTAACGGAAGTGCTCTCTGCGGAATAGAATAAAAATAGAGAGAAAACTGCAACTGGACGATTGTTTGTTTGTTTGTTTGTTGCATTCGCTGATTTGGAATTTGTATTTGTTTTGCGACGACTGCATTGACTACTCGAAACGAGTAGAGCTGTGCTAAACAGATGTATGTATTTCAAATATGCAACCGTGACAGCCCTTCATTAGTCAGACAGTCAGTTAGTCAGTTTGCCAGTCATTAACATTCAGAATCTGTTTGTGCAAATTAAACACTTTGTTGCAGGCCAGAGGCCATTGCATTGAAAAACGCTCTCCAATTGCCACAGATCGCTGCACCTGCCACAGTGAAATGTCTGCCTGATTTCCGTTAATTGAAACAAGCAAATACATCGCCATAAAAATTATCATGAACTTTAAATATGGAACAGAAAGTTTTACTTTCAAATATTTGTCTTTTTTTATAGTTTGAGTGTAAAAGTTGCAGATTAAACATAGGCGCTGCAATTAAGGAAACGATGCTTCTTCAATCTTTCCTTTCCCATCGTATTGTTACCCCATATGTGTATGTGTGTGTGTGTGTATGAGGAGTAGGACCAGCTACACAGAACAATCCCAGCATAGAAATCGAAATGCACACTCAAATCCAAATTCAAATCGGATCAAAAACACAAATACGCAATGTAGATGTTATTGTTGTTGTTATTTTTATATTTTTTTTATGTTTCTTTTTGATTTATTTATTTATTTATTATTACATTTGACTGAATGACAAGCGTCCCGAGTCCCTCTTCCCGGAGTTAAGCTCATGTATTATGAATAAGTTTATTGTCGTGTGCTATGTCTATTGGCTTAGTGGGAGCGCTACGGGGGGTGCACTGATGGAATAGAGGGTGGGGGTGTGTGTGTGGGGTAGGTGAAGGGAGTGCCTTTGCGACAGCAGGCAAAACTCGTCAAAAATTAAAAAGTGCGTGTTAAGCTTTTTTTATGTAGCTGCCAAATCATATTGTGGCATTTGTTATGCACCAAACAGAGGGAGTTCATCATTTCGAAAATCCCAATATTGTCGTTACCCAAAAATGTGATTTGTGAGGATACAAACACAAATACAGACCTACATTCAACCAGATAAAGGACTGGCACTCACTGGCAACATGGGCCTAAATATGGGTTTCATTTTAAGCTGCAAGGAAGTGTGTAGATATGTTTGTACTAGTTTGATAAATCAGCTTACATTTTTCATAAGTTTCTTGCTTTTGGGTTTAAGAATAAATGAAATTTATAGCAAGAATATACAAATTATTAGACATGCTTTCCAATGTTGTTTTGAAAAGTCGTCTCGACGCTTCACTTTGCAATAAAAGCAAAAACCTACCGTTTTCAAAAGTAAATTTAAATTTTCATATATTTAAGTAAAAATTATTGTTTTAGAATTATTTTACCATACTCAATACTTGCAAACTTGCTTATAAATAATTATTTTAGAAGTTCACCTCAAATAATGATTTTCAATGAATAAAGTATTGAAACAAGCATGAGCATTGAAAAGGGAGCGACACTTATTCATTTTGCAATGCGTATTCTTAAATTACTTCAGTTTATACTTACTCTTTTTAGTATTGACATCTAGCTTAAAACTGCGCTTAAATTTTCGTTTGAAAGTCGCATAAAAATTGCACTAGCTTTGCTGCCAAAGAATGATTAAATTTTTAAAAAAAATATTTTGTGTTTTGGAACAAGTATCTTTTGAAATAAACCTGCACAATTTGTTGCTATTTGGCTAATAGGATTAGTGGCAAACGAAAGGCGTCAAATAGATACGATAGAAATGATAAGTAAAGGTATTGTTGACACTCAGCATAGACACAGTGCCGGCCATTAGTGAAATCAACTGCAGTCCTTGCGCTCCGCTGAAAACAGCAGAAAACAGCTACTCCAACAAAGGATAAAACGCTGCCCTGAATTCTGGGCTACGAGACTTTTACCCCCCCTGCCCGCTACCCGCTGCCCACAGTCAGTCAGTTGAACGGCTGGTCTCACTGCTTTTGAGCAGTGTGACTGTTGTAGCCATTGTCAGCGATGTGGAAAATGTTACGCTACAATTTAATTGAAAGGATAATCAGGCGCACAGCGGCTGCGCGTTATGTGAGGAACACACTCATTTAAAGGGGCAAGTATACAGGCGGGCAGAGGCTGGCAGGCAGAGGTAGGCAAGCAGGCAAGCCAGTAAGCAAGCCAGCAAGCACACACTAAGCTGTGTGCAATGAATGAGCGTATGAATGAGTGAGTGAATGAATGTTGCAAATAGAAATAAATAGCAAACGCAGACGCAGCAGCAACGCTGGCAAACGGTGGCAACATCAGCTTTTGTTGTACCCGTCAAGTGTCCTTTTTGATGGCGACGACAACGACGATGATGATGATGACGTTCCGGGGTTGCTTCGGTAGACCTCGCTTGTGGCCGCGTCTCTGAGCCCACAACGTGGCCGGCTTGGCTTCCGTGTGATCCTCGCCCCGAATAGCTGTCGATGCATACATACAGGGTGACGGGGGACGGACGGGACGGAGCGCCCGTGGCGCAAGGCGTGTGAAGAACACGGCAGGAGGACACTTTATCGCCAGTGAAAAGGGGTCGCAGCACTCACTCACACTCACACTCAGAGGACATGCTGCAATCGCAGTAGTCGACACTACCGATTGGCAAATGTAACTAAATAAAATTAAATGCGTTGCACAAGTTGCAAATTCATGCACAATCAAATGGATTCATGCTGCGTGGCCGTCTTCCTGTCCGCTGATTTCCAACAATCCCTCTAACCTCCTTCTCTTTCACTCTCTCTCTCTCTTTCTCTCTCTCTCTCTCTCTCTCTCTCTCTCTCTCTCTCTCTCTGTGTCTGTCTCTCTAGCGCACAAAAGCCAGCAGGAGGCGGCAAAAAATCAAAATAAAAAATAAAAAAAATAAAAAATGTAATTTTAATCGAATTCATTCGCCCCTTTCATGCATACAAATAGTTTTTGATTCACTTACTCAGCACACAGCATTCACATTCAAGCATTCAAGTGCCCAACCCCTCGCCTTCGGCAAACCTTATTATAGTCGCTCTCACACCTCACACCTTACCCCCCTCTGCAGCCTTTCACTCTTTCTCTTTCTTTGAATTTTTCTAGCACTCTTTGATTTGTGTTGTGCCAACAATCGCTGGATGCTCAGCGTGCTAGTGCTCACCTTCCCCCAATTACTTGCAAACATCCTGCGCAAAAGCATTCTTCCGCATGTACTGCAATTAATTTGCCCCTCTCAGCTGTCTCTTCTCGACTAACGGTCTAACGGACAGCGACTAACTGAATAATTGACTAGCTGACTAACTGACTAACTGTCTGTTTCCCAGATTGACAAATTTCAGCTCTTGTGAGTTATTAAAACAAGAATTCTTTACTAATTAACAACTGTTTGATTAAGCACCATGCAGAAAAACAAAATAAAACTGATTAGCCGAAGATCGAATACGCTTCTAGCCATGATTGTATAAAGATCTATATAAATAAATAAATGCATCAATTTATTTAATCAAAATTATCTCCAGTTTTGTTTGTCTCTTTTTGTTTGTCATTTAGTATTTATTTAAAATTCATATCAGTGCATCAGGTATTTATAGAAATTTGCAATATTGCCTTACCTTGGCAATCTAGAGCTTATCGTATAAATTGATTTTTTCTTCATTTTTTGGGGACTATAAACTGAATATTGTCGACTGATTTAATCTTAGGGCTTTTCTCTCATTTCTAATAAGAGTTTCTAATCACAACTAGTTAATTTTTAAAATATTAGTTTCATATATTTTCCAGAGTGGTATCTAGACTATTTAATATCAACTTTTCGATTGCTGCCCTGAATATCAAATTGTGAACCTTTTTTTATCGATATTGGAAATTACTTTAGTTTTGAAATGATTTCAATTAATGCGAGCTAGAAATACACTTTCCCGATTGCCATTTTGCAGCTAGCTGTTGCCAGTTGTCGATTTTCACTCGGCAGGTGCCTTTTTGGAACGCAACTTTTTGTTTGCCCATGTAAAATAATATTGTATTTGGCTGTTTGTCTATTTGCTGTGCGACAATGTCGTTTCAGGCTAACGAAGGACACACTGGCACGGGACACGGGGCATGGGGCCGTAAAGAGTATTGTCTGCATAAATGTGAGGCCTTAAAAGTTGACACACAAAACATGTATGTGTGTGTGTGTAAAAGGGTACTTGTAAATAAGGATGGGCCAATTTAAATGTTAGTACAGATATTGTCCAGCGGATTTTTTAAGAATGTTGCATCTTCGATGCCGATAACAAACTAATTATGTCCTCGTCTAGGACTAGGCGCCACTTGACAGCTGCGCCGAAACTGATTTATGTAGTGCCTAAAAACCAACACAAAACCAAACAGCAGTTGGCTGACATAGCCAGGAATTAATGGGAAGCACTTTGCAACTGATTTGTCAAACAGGCGCAGGACCTGCACAACAACAACAAGAACAACAACAACAGCAATGCTGTTCAGCAACGAGTACAAGAACAAGTGCAACGATGGTGACGACGGCGCCTTGTTTTGAGATGTAGATGAGGACTCAGACACACAGACAGAGAGGAACAGGCTGGCTACCAGGAACTGATGCAGGAGCTGCTGCACTCAAAATCCAATTTTGAGAGAGTCCAGTGTCCTGTTTGTTAGCCTATTACTTAATCAATGCGCTCATTTTTAACCAGAAGTACAAAGGATCTAAGTGAATACGGAGCTGAAATTATACGATACATGTTTTGACACAAGGCGGCAACAACAACAACAACAAAATGTAAGCGGACACTAGCAACTGATGTTGTTGTTGCTGTTGTGTAATACTCTGTAATTGGAACTGCAGTTGCTCAATTCTCAATTCTCACTTCGAGTGTTTTGTAGGCCGGGTGCCGTTTTTAACACACCTTCCTCAAGCAGCCAGTGAGTGACAGCCTTAGTTTGTTTGCTATCTGCTATCTGCTGTCGCTACCTGATCTACTCGGCATGCACCATTTATAATGGGGCAGTTACTTAAATGCGATTTCCCTGATTAGGGCGAAGGGACCAAAATACAGATATTACGAAGCAGCTGTTTGCTTATTATTATTACAAAAGGTTAGTTTTCCCTAAGCACTGTGTATATTTCGATTCCTCATATCAAATTTAATATTCACAAGTTTTTATCATTGCGAGTTTTGCTTCATGTCAATGGCAACGGACATTCTTCTGCGGGAACTTAATGGTGAACTCGAATTGTTCCATGTTACCCATCAGCGACTCTTGGGAGGACTATAGCAGACTTATGAACAAGCCAGCCTTTTTCATCGGCGTCTCTGAATTCCAAATATGACCATTTTAATTATTTAGTATAGTCTAAAACTTTAAGCTAACTTATATTGAAAAGAAATAGCAGCAAAGGCCTTCAACTCGTTGAGTGTTCACTTTAATTAAATAATAAATATAATATTTCATTCTGGAATTACTAAGTTACTATGAAATTCAAAAGGAAGTTAAGTTTGCGTCTGGTCGGATCTAGAGTTGGGAAAGAAGGAGGATCTGTGGTGTGGGTCAGTTTTTATATAAGTACTTAGAAGTAGTTTCACAACAATGTTAGGGCTATTGCAGAAGGTAAAAACTAAAAATTGTCAAAAATCATTGTCTCTTAAGCTTGAGAATAGTGTATTTAATGTAAATGAATGCCAAGAATTTTGTAATAGGCAAATCGCAAAGAGTTTACATATTTTTATTCGTGTGTATAAAGCACACCTTGAGTCATGCTGCTAATCAGCTGGCTGGGCAACACAATATAAGCCGGCTCCATGGCACAGCCAGTTGAATAGTGAATAGTGAATGGTCACCCCAGTGCACACCCAAAATTTGAGCTGACCATTCGGCTTGACCGCTGGGTGCGAGTGCTGAATGGTGAATGGTGCCTCCTGTATGATTGCCCAGAGCGTTGGTCTACCGCGGAAGTGACCAAAAGGCAAAAGCGGTGATATCAACGGCGGCAGACGCAGGCGCAACGGATTAGCAGCTCGGGCCCCGAGCGTAGCGGGGTGGAACGTGGACAGGGCGGGAAGTTGATGAGGACTAAACAGGGACGGACGACGGAGGACGGAGTACCTTTTGCCATTGTCCACGTCACGACCGCCTGGCATGAAAATGAAGCTGTTTTGGGCGATGCGATGCGATGCGATGTGATGTGTATGTGGCAACAATGCCCCAGTTACGAACTGAGCTTGCTTCAAGCATTATTGCTGTTGTGCCCGTAATTGCCGCCCTGAGACCAGGCATTAGTGCCTCGGCACGCAGTCATTTGTCCCCCCTCCAGCCACCCCAGCCTCCTGTTTCCGCTGCTTGGGCAACCGCTTATTCTGTTCATGATCTAGAATCTGTATTTCAATTTTTGTTTGCTACTCTAGTGGTGCCTTGAAACTTTATCGAGGCGCACGCAAATAAGAAGTTGAAAAATTTAGCAAAGCAAGGTCAATACAAAGAACACAGTCCTTGGATGTTGTTTATTGTGAGGCAGCATTAGTCGACACACGAAAAGTGGAAACACTTTGCACATGCCACAAATGAAGAAGACACCTCGAGTTTCGACAAGGCAAAACGCTTTTAACCAGTACACATAGGTATCTATGTATATGTTCAAAGATTGCAGCTCGTGACAAAGTCGAGCAGCAGGGATCAGCAGCAGCAGCAGCAGGACCAAGTCTCAGTCTCATTTGTCATGGCTGTAGAATGGGAACAAAAGCGTGTTGGCGACATTTGCACGGCAAATTTGATCATTTTATTACAGAAAGATACACAATAACTGAAAGGACAATTACTACATGATACATGCTGCATGCTACTTACTATATACTATATACTATGTTACTTGGCCCTTTTTGCCAGCCTTTGGTTATCGTATGTCTCCTTTTGGCATGTTGAGCATGAAAATTGCAATTTTTCGCCAGATAATTTCAATTTCTGTGAGCACTGCAAACAATGTGGCAATGTTGCACGATTTTACACAGTCTGTCTGAGAAGGAGAGAGAGAGAGTGAGAGAGAGTGAGGGCGCTAATCAATTGATTCGTTGCGCCATCATCATCAGGAGAAAAGGAGCAGTAGTCAATGTCAAAGTCGTTGTCTCATCAATGTGTGGTGGCATCGACCGCAATCATTTGGCCACAGCGGGTACTCGTCGAAAAATCGCTACGCTTCGAATCGCATTGGACCGGATCGGTTGGGATTGAAACGAAACGGAACAGATCGCAGCCCCATTTGATGAGCGTGGCTAATGCGCCCATTTACGGACCCCGTTGCGAGCTGTGTGTCGGGTAACTAGTAACTGGCCCCTGGGCATTTGTCATGTCACATTTTGCAATGGGCAATCATTTTGCACATTTCTCTTTTTCCATATGCGATCTATGATGTATTCATTTAGTTGTGAACACCCTGCCGTTGCGACACCACCAACATTATCATCATCATCATCATTGTCATCTCCGTGCTGAGTGGCTGCGTGTGACCAATGTCTTGAGCACAGCTGTCAATATTGGGCAGTATTGGCCAGACTGGCCCATTTTTAACCAAACCATTAACGTGCCAATGCACCATAGAAACATTAAGCCATCACAATACACAATACTAACTGACTCTGATAAATACTCAATCATATATACAAATCATATATATTTACATATATTTATACAGCAAGTGAGATAAAAGTTAGAAACTAAAACTAACATTATTATTATTATTTGCTATTATGTATAATTTAATAATCGACAGTTAACTTAAATTTCTGCTTTTTATTTCACTTACTTTATAAATATTCGGACTCTCAATAACTAAGCAATTGCCATATATATCTAACATTTAATTTATAGTGAAATTTTTACATATTAAAGCGCACACTTTTCGATAAAGTTATGCAAGATTTTTAAGTCGCAATCGCAGTTAATTTTCGGACTCAGAATCAGTTGCCTGCATAATTTTGTTAAGATTTCTCTACTCTGGAGGATACATAAGTCTGCATGGATACGTTTGAGTTTACCAGTGGCTGAAAGGAAATGAAATGACCGGAAGTTAAATCAAGCCAATTCAATGCTCTGCCAACAATTGTAAAAGACCAAAAAGCAAATTGAACGAAAGTCAATGGTAAAAATTGTATGCCGGCCACGTAGCAAAACTAAATACAAATGTGTTCTCATTGTTGTTGTTGTTCCACCTTTGGCTATCATATTGTTGTTGTTGTTGTTTTTGTTGGCACCTTTTAGCGAAAAATTCAAATAAAACTTACACCTTTGACCGGCTGGCAGTCAGTCTTGACCATACAAATACGTAGATAGACTTTTGGTTGCCTCTCTGACCGAGGGACGACAAGCGGAAATCCTTTTTCAATTTTATTTTATAGCAGACTGCACACCCACACACACACACCCACGCACATACACACGCACACACATACGTGCACACAGCTGCTGCAAGTTATAGCAAAAATATAAATTGAGTTGCCGGCCACTGAAGTTGATTATGGTCTACGCTTCACCGAATCTGAGCCAACAAATTTTCTCAATTCGGTTTAAAAATCAACACTAAGGCTGCCGTATAGAAACCCCCAAAAGCCCCCACCTTCAAGCAACTCCTAGACATCGCCTTTAGTAAGGGGCTGTTTTTTAACACAAAACAAAAACAACAATAAGGAGAATTAAAAAAAAAAACGCAGTCGCTGCCAATTTGGGGGCTGGCCAATACACTGGACTAATACACTAAGGATGTTCATATATATGTGTGTGTATGTGTGGTTGTGTGCATGTGTGTGTGTGTGTGTGTGTTTGGGGCTAAGCCCTGCGGCTCACATATCAGCGTGCATTAAAACAAAGTGGGTATCGATGTAGAGCCCGCCCGGGTCCAAACCAAAAATCCTCAACTACCCTGCTCGCTGGGGTGTTGACTCAATTTGCACAAAAGGCAAGACAGAAAACGGATTCGCCATTCACCGAATTTTAATTACCCTGAGTAAGAGTCGGAGTGATATGAATTAGTTGAAAACATGAAGGAACGGATCGAAAAAAGATATGCTCCAGCTAATAATAATATCCAAAGCACAGATGATAAGTACTTAGAATACATATTGAGAGAAGTGTCTAATTTTCAGGAGATATCTACATGAGATATATATTTTAAAATGAGTTTGCAACCCTTTTGCATTCTTGATGTACAAATGCAAGAACTCTTTCGCTGTTAGACCAAGTGAAAACAAATATAAAGGGTCGGGTCTTCTTTGCGGATCAAACGGACAGCGGCAGCTTTCACTTATCAAAGTGGTCGGGGTCCAAATTATTTACGCCTTAAGCTCCAAAGCCGATTTGTCCACCCACTGGCCCCGATTATGTGCCACAGTTCCCATTGCCCGTCCTCTTTTGCAAGCCCATTCCATTACCATTTCACACATATGACATAAAGGCCTGTGTCTTGATTTGGCGTATGCAAAGTATGCCAGTTTTTTTAGAATATGCGACACACCGGCCACAGGTCCATTCGTCGCTCGCTTCTCCCCAGGGGATTCACCGGATTGACGGAAGTGTCGGTGGCACTTAAGACAACGCTGTCGCCGGAATTCGTTCGAAAGGAGGCTGCGAGCTCTTCTTGGAGTGCTGCAGTGTCAGCTTGCAAAACAGAAACAGATCAACAATGGGGACAGGGTACAGTGGCAACTATATACAAGTGCAATGCAGTGGCAACGGGGCAAGTACAAGGGACACAAAGGACAAGTGTCAAAAGTGTTTACCCAACATGAACCGATGCATGTCCATGTCGCTTGTAGTTTGTTGTTTGTCGTTTGTCTCACTTATTAATTGCATTTCGATAATAATTTCATGCTCGTTAACAACTTCCGCCATGGTCCGGAACCGTATTAGTTTCAGGACCCGCTCCAACTCCAACTCCGTTCTGTCTGTATCGTTAAACAGTCGCTAATTAGACGCACATGTGTAACACAAAACCGCATTTAAGCGTTACCAAAGAACCCCGACGAGGCCGGCGGACACGTACGATTGTGAGTGTGAGCACAAGTATGAGTGCGAGTGTGAGTGTGAATGGGAGATTACGAGTTTTTCACCCCGCCACCGACGCGACTCTCAACGAGTTCCGGGGAAGCACTAAAACTGTCCCAATTGTAACGAAATTATACACTTGAACTTCTTAACTTTGCCCCGGGGTCGCTCACGTCACTTGTGTGTGTGTGCGTGTGTGTGTGTGTGTGTGTGTGTGTGTGTGTGTGTGTGTGCGTGTGTATGCGTGTGTGGTGGTCTCTTGGTGTTGGTATCGTGGTGTTGGTTGTTTGGTGTTTTATGTCTCTACTGCCTGCAGGTTAAGCACACCGCACGACCCTTACACATAAGCGGGAATGGGGCTTTCGGGTCACCAATATTGATATTTAAAAACGATTTCAGCATTTGTTGGTAAACATTCTGTAATATTTTTTCCAACTGCGTATTCATAGTGTACTTTCATAAATTCTTATAAAATATGTACCGTTTAATTTCAAGCCCTTTCTGCAGCAGTTCGTGTGGTAAGAGAGGCCCCTAAAAGGACCAAAACCGTTTTGTGGAATAAGGGGACACACAATACGGCAACAACTAAGCAACGCAGAAAGACATTTGTGGCAATTGAAGTCGGTATGTGCCTCTACCTCGTAAACAAATTAAATTAAATGTGTTCAGTCTCGAACTCTGCCGATTTTGTGATAATGAGAAATAATCCTCAAAGCACATCATGACAGATTATGTCGCCCTAGCCAGGAAAATATTTAGTATCGTAGGAAAACATGTTTCAAACTCGCCAATTAAAAGTGTGTATCTTTTTATATATTTTGTATATGGTTTCTTTTTTGTATCGACAAATCGGCAAAGATAAAGATAGAAAGTGAACTTGTGTATTTTGGTATTTACTTAAGATTGCATTTTCCATAAAATTCATTCACATTAAATATGCTTAATTTCTAGCTCACATTTTACTGTCGTTTCTGTAAAACAGAATTCCTTGCCAACGAACTTTATTCAAGTGTGCAAACAGCTGGCTCCAAATTCCTCTGCCAGGCCACATGCCAAATCGAGCAATCACAATCACAAAGCCCAACCCTCAATGCCAGACAAAACTCTATAAAAAAAGCAAAAAATAAAAAATAAAATAGAGATCCCTGCTTTACTTGCTATTCCCATATTAAAAAAAAAAAATTCAATACTGACTGAATGACCCACGAGGACATTGACGTTCGGCAATGATATGGCTGTTGACTGTGGTGTTATTCTCCTTATCCTTGTTATTGTTGTAGTTGATGCTCAACTCATCCCATCTCATCTCATCCGCCTCGCATCTCGTCTCGTTTTGTCGCTTGGTCATCACAACATTTGCATGGCTCATTTGAGGACAAGTTCCTCTTCATTTATTTATTTTATTGCGGCCTCATTCGCGTTATGAACTCAATGGTCTGTGGACATTATTTTAATAATTGCAGTCTACAACAACAACAACAGCAACAGCAGCAGCAGCAGCCGCAGCAAAAGCAATAACAACAAACCCACCCAATACACATGCCCATAACACCCAACCCACACCCACAGCAACACCCCCTCCACCCACCATCTTGTTTATTGTTGTTTGCCGTTGCTTTTGTTGCTCTTTATTGCTCGCATTCCATTGATTTTCATGGATTTTTGTAATAAACTTTTGTATTGTAACTTTTTATGTACGTTCCTTGTTCGACCAATAAACGAAGAAATCATCATCGTCAGAATTATTGCGAGGAGCAGCAGCAGTCCACTACGTCAAGTAGAATATGTATGGTATGATATGGTATGGTATGGTATGTAGGTGATAAACGACCGGAAGACATGTTGTCTAGAGAGTATATGGCCGGTATTGCTGCAAGGATAATCCCCGGGCTAAGCTTACACAAATGTTGTGGCCTAATTTATCTTGAGTGGATCAATTGGCCCACAACAAAAAGAAAAAAAAACATAAAACAAAACAAGTAGCAGTGATGGATGGATATCCATAGATCGATTGAGCTGCTGGCTCAGTTTTAGGGGATCAGATGACGTGCCAGATTGCAGGTTTTTGTTGTCATTGTGACCGGGTGTGCTTTTGTGTTTGTGTTTTGGCCATTCGATATGCTTGGTCATTGCTGAGATGGGATTAGAACAAGTGGTGAGCCGAGAGGCCCAAGAGGTTGCACAATGCCTAAGCAATTGTTGTTGTTGCAATTGCAGTTGTTGCACATGCATATGGCAAAACAAAGGACATGCACACGATCGACCTGCGATAAAGGGCTATGATCTCGAGCTCAGCTCAGCGCTCTCTCTCTCTCGCTCACTTACCGTTTGCCGACAACCAGTCTAGCGCACATCCTCTGCCACACACACACACACACACAAACTCACACACTCATATATATACATATATATATATATATATATATGCCCCATATTAAGCCTAAGTGCGGATAAGCCAAATGCTAATAGGTTTGCTAATGTGAAAGCACCGGCCACACATGCGAGAGACTCGCTGCTTACAAAACCTGGCCCAAATGAGACCAGGCTTAGGCTGTCCACAGACAATGGGCCAGTGGCTTTTATTGTGAGCCGCCCTTTTATGAAATTGCAAACTCCATTGTTTTGTAAATTGCTGAACAATGCTGAACCTAGCGCCGGCGCTGCCACCGATCCAACCTGCCACCGATTCAAGCTGCGGCTCAGGCTCAGGAGTAGTTTTAGGTTGTGGATGAGGCTCGCTTTAAAACTGGCGTTCTCGTTCTCGTTCGATCAGGGGCTCTTAAGATACGCTACGCTACTTCATTAATATTCCAATCACTAAATAATGCGACATTCAAATTTCAATTGCTGCGACGATTCCGACCATGGCACTCCACTTTCACGTTCACTATATTGAATATACAGCAAGCAAATGGTAGAGTAGAATACGCGGAAAAGTACAAACAGCACCCATTGCGAAATGCAGTTTGGAAATGCTCGATGTTTTTCAATCATTCCCTTTAGCATATATAGTACTAGTACAAACAGAGCATATCTTAAGTATATTGCTTATATCATACTTTGAGGACTTAAGTTATATATAAAACAGAAATGTATGCTTAAGCGATTAATCTATCTCAATTTTGAGCTTTGCATGCAATGATTTGATAAATTTACAAGACAAATGCACAGAGAAATCCAAGTATACCCGTATTTAATTATAAATAAGTAAGGGCTACAGAACATAGACATGTCAAAGTTTTTATACCGGATGTTACTACGTCATTGGATTTTTTTTTCATTTTCGTTATTCTAGAGTGACGTTTGCGTTTTTTAAGCCAGTTCCAAAAAGGATTTTTTTTGTATACCCTAAGCCCGTTAAAAATGACAAAGGGATATAATAAAGAAGTGCAACAGAATGAAACAGGCTGAAGGAAGCGAATGTTAGAGACTTCCAGTGTGTAACATAGACTTTCGTATGTACGCAAACCAAATTTATTTCAATTTATCGATAACTGCTCCCGTTTCACTCAGTCCGGAACATTGGTACAAATCGATATCTAATGGTAAAAAAGAAACATCCAAATAAAAATATAACCTTCCATTTTGTATATTTAACAGCTGGGATCAGGGAATATCCAAGTCGAGTTCTCTTGACTAGATCATACTAACTTTTTTTTTGGTAAACTTTCGGCGACTGGTGCCTAGTGGCTGCTGCCTAGTTGATGATGGCTGATTGCTGGCTCCTGGACCGGAATCTAAAGTGGGCAGCAGTAGGTTGCTAATCAGTAAAGCTTCCGCTGGCCGGACCGTGATTCAACACTGCGCGATATTTGTCAACCGGCAGACCTATAAATATGCATGCAGATTTTGCAAAAAAAAAACCAAAAAAAAAATCTAACAGTGGCTGAGGAATGGGTGTCAACGCGAATGGGTGGCTGGTAACGAGCAGGCTGTGAAATTGCACTCAAGCGATGTGTCAGGGAGTGAGCACAGAGTAAACTCATCTGTCGAGCATTTCATTTCATTCCAACATTTTTTCTGGTACTACATCAATTTTGTTCTCGAGCTAAGGGAAAATAACCGAACTGCAATAGAAACGTGAATTTAACACATCCAACACAAAAAGCCAGATATATTGGCTGCACCAAATTTAGAGTTATCCCCGATACGATAACCGATTATCCCAAAAACAGGATGTTGCGCCAATATCAATTGAGAGTCCCCATTAGGGACTTGAAGCTGAAGCGCTTCTTGACTTTCAGTGAGTAACAAAATGCCACCATAATTGCTTATATGTATGTATACCATCAAAATTATCATAATAAATACGTATTATATATGCGATTGAGATTTCAATTCTGTACTCAATATGTCATTTATATATATATAAATATATATATATAGCTAAGACATTTATATTTATCTCCTGTTTATTAGATGCAAAGCAGATGCTTGCTTACATTGAGCCGGTGAAAAAGGAGCCGCTGCCTAAGATGCAATCGGAGGCAGTGCAGTTGGTGCCGGAGCCGGACTGGATGAATCGCTACAATAACAATTTGAAGCTTGGCCACTACGATGATATGGACATGGAGCAGGCCACCAGCGTCGCCCTCGTTCCGTTCGACCATTCGACCATTGAGCAGAATTTGAAGAACGTGAGCACTTTGGAGCCACAACCACACCCACAGCCGCAGGAGCAACCGCAGCCACAGGCGCAGATGCCGAAGCAGCCGTTGCGCAAGACCAATTACAATCCTCTACGGCGTCGCAGCAACGTTGATCCGGCGCGTGTTCAGTATATCAAGGATCGGTTTAAGGACGTCAACATGGAGACCGTCACCAACAACAACAAGACGCTGAAGAAGAAGTTTGTCTCGCGCACCACACTTCATTCGGGCCGCTTGGACAAGATCAATTAGATCACTCTTGCGATTTGCCAATGTGTACATCAATTTTTGCCTTCTGTTTACTTTTGTTAATATACTTGGGCCTTTAAATTCAGTTAAGCAAAATACAATTAAATGTTTTCTTCTTCTTTTCATATATCCCCTCTTGCTTTAAGAGAGGGCATGCCATCTTAGCATCATCATAGCGAGACAGTGACAGTGACAACGTCAACCGGGAATCGGGAATGAAGAGCCGGACACTCATAAGCCGCCATGTAACGGATGCAAGTGCAACAGTTGCAACGGGAACATCAGAGAATAAACGCTCAGAAGAAAAGCAACGATGCAATGACGAACTCCGGATGAAGTGGGTTGGGGTAGTCGTAAGCGCTTGTTAAGATGCAGCTGTAATTCAACTGCTGTTGAGTTCTTGGATTTTAATGCAGCAGATTGAGGCATGCAATTTAAAGATTTTGCTGCGATGCTAAGTTTTCTTAATTCGTGATTGCATTTGAAATATTTGACTTGAGAAGCAAAATTGATAGATTGGCATCTTCCATCAAATTATATTCTTATTTTGAGTGGAGTCTTGTCCTATTTGGATAAGATAAATAATCTAGATTTCAAATCTATTTGCATATCTAATATAATTCAACGCAATTCAAGTACTGGCTGCAAAATTATTAAATATCTACAGTTAATTGAATGATGAAATTTTACGAAAAGTTGAGGTAATCATATTAATAATAAACAAATAAAGAAAAAACACAGAAATAAAACAAATAAATGAAACCCCTTTAATTCAAGTCCTTATTATTGAGTATATTTCGTGGTTTGTGTTTTTTTTTTCCATTTATTGGTCCATGTTAACGCTCCAACCAATAATCCTTATTTACCCCTCTTTTCCCGTCGATTTTTTATGTCTGTTGTCTGCCGTCTGTTGTGTCGAGTCCATTCAGATGATTCAAGTAAGTGTTTCGCTTTCAGCTCCGTTTGATGTGCACAAGTAGCTGCAGCTTTCGGCTGCTTTCTTTTGACTGAGCTCGTAAAATCGCAATCCACAGATATACTGTTCGATTCGGATCCTTATGTGGAATAAAAATGGCTAACACAATTGGTTCGGGAAGCTGGGACGGTGTCGGTGTCGAGAATGGCTACGCATACAAATCACACTAAACCAAATACGTCAAGGCAGTAGCTTGACGACAACAACGAGAACAACAACTAGAAGGAGATAGCTTTTGCTTTCCCTTGAGTGCTCCCAACAGCAGCCGGTTCAATATCACAAAAAGTATCCGCAAAAAATCACATGGAAGAGTGAACTGAATCGGTGCAAGCGAAATAACATAAAAAACAGCAGCAACAGCAGCAGTAACAAAAACTGCTGAACAAAAGCTGACTGACTACAGAACCAAGTCGGAACAGACGAGGTATGGACATCGGCACGCTTGGCGCTGTTGGTTGAGAGGTTGATGTTTGGAGTGGGATGCATTTGGTTTAGATGGCTGGGCTGGCTGACTTTCACTCCAGCCATACACATATATCCTGTTTGTGCAGAGATTTAGCTTTGAGCTATGGATATCGTCGTTGGCTGCTTTGTGTGCTGCCGTCGAAGCTCATCGATTCAGTCGAAACGAATCCCAGGCATTGAGGCATTCGGCTTGGGACTGCCACTGAAACTGAGTCTGAGTTTGAGTTTGAGCGAGGGACCCTCTCGTTTCAAGTGTCGGTGTCGTGCAGCAAGCTTACATGCTGTCAGTGCAGCTTTTTGTTGCCGTTTTTTAATTACATCCTCGAAGAGGGCGGCATCAAGCATACGCCCCGTATGACGCGCCTTTGGCAAACAACAAAACATAAACAAAGAGACACAAAACGACAGAAAAAAAAAGAAAAAAACAAAATAAAAAAGACGAACAGAAAAGTTACACAGAAAATGTATCATGACTGCAAGATACCCAATCAAATAAGTGGACAAGGTATGCACATTTTGCAAACTCACTCTTGGAAAAAAACTATATCTGAATTTCGACAAACACATTTATAAATAAATAAAAATTGAATAAAACTAGGAATCAAACTGATTCCTTTCAAGAGAGAACTGTATCATAATTATTTAAGATTTGAAGAACATCCTGTGGCATTTGAAATAATGGGTATGCATAACCAAAACCATTATGACTTGAACAAATGTAATGGTTTGGCTTTGGCCTATGTGCGGCGGCGACGATACCAGATATCGTAGTGTCCTTTGTGCTCACCATCATCCGTATTGCCAACATCAACACCATCACCATCACCATCACCATTGCCTTCAACGTCCTTGTCATCCTCCGCGTTGACGTGAAACGTGCCTGGCTCCGCTAGTTTACTGTAAAATTCCAATAAATGTAGTTGAAGCGTCTCCCCTCGTCTGTGGGGTAAATAGCTGCAAAAGACTGCCAAACGGTGAACCAAAATCTGAACCACACACCGCCAAGCCACGTTGGGCAACACAACGTGAAAAAAATCCAATGCAAAAATCGTAGAAAATCGGAAAAATTGCCCACGTAACTGAAAAGAAGTGCAAGTAGAAGAAAAGGCATAAGTGCTGGTAGTTCGAGCTGATACATTAAATAACTGCGAAATGATGGCCAGATGAACTTCGATTGTGCTCTACGCCACATCAGATATGAAAAATATTAAATAAACTACATACATACTTAAGATCGAACTATAAGTTAATATGGAAATTCATTCCCTATAATATATTAGGTTCTTCAAAGCAAAAGATTCTATCAGTTGACTGTTATTTATTATTTATTTTAGTTTAGTTTGTATTAGTGTAGATTCATCTTTTAGGCATATCAAATATATTTGTGTTATTTTTCAGAGTTGGGCATTCAACAACTCCCACTGGCTTCAAGTGGCTGTGCGCGCGAGTAACGACCAGGCCAAACAGATTGGCAATTGGCACTCAGCTCAATTGTGCTAGGGATTGCGATTGCGATTTGTGCCAGGGAGCATCCAAGGACATTATCGTCATCATCATCATCTGCCCCATCATCATTCGGGGCACAGCAGTTGTCACATTCACTGGATCGGCATCCTTTGCATCCTCTGCTGCTGCCATTGGTACTTTGGGGATTTTGTGCAGATTTACATGCAAACAATCAAGATATGCCCGGCTTTCACGTGGCCCTGCTGTGGGACCTGAATCTGAGCCCGGCCCCGGACCCGAACACAAACCCAAAGACAAAGCCCGAAACGGGCGCCACAGTACCTGAATCAGACAAGGTGGTGCCTGTTGGGTGGTTGCGAGTATTGTGGCCTGTACGTGTGCCAATACGTCATGTGCGCTTCACTAGCGGCACGCACACACACACACGATTGGGAACATTTTCGAGTGTGTGTGTGTGTTGCAATGCTTAGCGTGTGTCGCTCTTCGTTGCACGTCTGCATGGTTTTCAAATCTGTTCACTTTTGATTTGCCATCGCCTCTATTCGTGCTACATATATATACATACATGAGTTTTATATACTGAACCAACTTCAAATTGATAAGTGGGGTATATATATTCCATGTTCTATGTTCGTCTGTATAAACACGCTGATCTCAGAGACTTTAAGTGCTAGAGATTATTACAAATGCAGATCAAGTTTACTTAATTCTCGCAATACCGATAAAATATGAGCTACCATTTTGAGCTTTCTATTGTAATTCCGTCAAAATATTTATTTATTCACATTACACACGTATCTATACACAATGAGTCCTGGTATTGGTTTGAATATCTATCTTAAGTGTAAGACTGAATGGATTGGTAAAGACATTGTTTTAGGATCTTTAGTCGATCTTTCTCGACTTAGTTGTTTCTTTGCTGCGTGCCTCTGGCTGTGCATTTGCTATTTGCAAATGTTTATTAAATAAATATATATTCAAATGATTCACATACCGCCCTCGCTTGCATTCTCTACTGGTATTATTTACTTACTATTTGGCTGATTTTATTGGCTTAGCTCAATGGTCTCTCTGTTTTAGCATATCAAGTTTACTTTTTATTCAAATCTCTTGACATTTTCTCGTTGCCTCACCCTTTCTACCTTCCTCTCTCTCTCTCTCTCTCTCTCTCTCTCTCTCTCTCTCTCCCTCTCTGACCGCCTATGCTTTTGTTATTTTTATTGTCTTGGCCCACGCTGGCCTTGTAAATGTTTAAGGCGCGTTAATTATTTAATGCCTGTCACCCAGTGGCTAACACTCGGTGTTAAATGCAAATTGGCATTGTCACTGGACAGGAGCAGAAAGAGCGACAGCGACAGCAGCTAGGACAATAACAAGGATATCAGCGGCAACACACAGCTTGAAACATGGCACAGTTCACCCAAGTGACACATACAATACGAGTACAGCCAACAGAGCGGCATCAGCACAACATCTGTACAACGGACTGGTTAACAAAAAAACACGTAACACATCAACAACAACAGCAACAGCAACATCAACAATAACAACAAGAGCATCAACTGGGAGCCAGACAGACCGTGCCGTAACCCTTTTTTGGCGAAAGAAAAAAACAGCCCCCTGGCAACATTCAATCCCAAAACCCCAACCACATCCCCAAACAAACTATACCACAGACTCGGACGCCCCACACATAATCATAGCTGCCTTATCTGCGCACCAGGGTTGCATCGCATTGGGACTAAGCGCATGAGCCCCACAGGGCTGGGGTTGGGGTTTGAGTTGTGGTTTCTTGGCGCTTTTTGGCAAGACTTGTAATGCGCATGTCAAAACTTTGATCTTTGATCTAGGGGTAGGTCTTAATCGCATCAAAACTAGCTTAGCATTTTAACTATTTAAAAGTCAATTACAATTTGAAAATTGATTTCAATTTGAGTTTCTTTTGAGAAACTTATCTCACAGAGTACAACAGATATAACATTTTTTAAAGAATGATATTCAAAAAAAAAAAACTTTTTTTCTCTATTTACCAAACAATTTATTTTAGTTACTTTTTTGGACATTTTTATAAATAAGCAAATTATGTAATATTTTATTTTAATATATTTTAAGGAAACGTTGGTCAATCAAATGTATTGAAAATCTCGCAAATCTTTTCAGATAAATGAAAGAAGAATTTAACTTAATATTAAGTAATATCACATTACAAAATTAGCAGAAATTAATATATATTAGTAAATTTAAAAAAATATATAGAGTCGTGGTAAAATAAAAGTGAAAGTTTGATGCCCTGAAATGGAAAGGTTTATTATCTCTATTGATATGATAGACTTCAATATTGCAATAAGATTGTAATTCAGATTCCAAAGTTAAAGGGACAAACAGTTGACAGAGACATTGTGAAAAGTTGGGCTTAAATAGGTGGGCATTTAAAGATTTTCTGGAATTGTCCCGATTCCTTTATTGCAGGCAGCAGCTGTGGTCACGTTATAACCAACAACTGTTGTAGGGCTGACTGTGTGTGCGTGTGTGTGTGTTTGTGTAGGTGTGGGTTTGTGAGTGTGTGTGTATATCTGTTGGGACTCTTTTGGTTAATATTTACGAGTTTGCTGCGCGCATTATCATTAATTAAAGGGATTAGGTGAGCGGAGAAGCTAAACATCAAAACCACAGAACCGCTTTAAAGAAAACACTTCCTACAGAGTCAAAAAAAAGAAACCATAGAAGTGTTCTTGGTATTTTAATTGAGTTGTACGCATGCCAGAGGGTTGCTGATGATGGCGGTGCCAACAAAGATGTAGACGTGTGCGTGATTTAAGGCAAATCCCAATAATTGTGATAATCGACTTTGATGACGACTGTCGCCGCCAAGCCGACAAGCACCAAACAGCGTGCTGCAACATTGCAACATTTGTGTCTCTGCTCTCCTATCTACGAGTTGCAACTCTCACAAATGTCGCCTAGTTGCAGCCTTCGGTCTACTGCTGCTGTTTGCCAGAGTCGGGACAAACAAAAGGACCCGCTCTCCTTGCCTTGTAGATAGCTCGGCAGAGATAGCAACTAGGCCCAAAAATATCCTGTTGTGTTTTCCACATACTCGTCCTTGCATGCGTACTGCTCCCATAGTTGAGATTCGGAGACACTTCATGTGGCAGCCGCCTCGTTGCTTTTATTACACACAATGTCAGCAGCGACTGAGACGACACTTGGGTGAAAACGAGTCGATTATTGCCGCCTGATAGTGCTCTAATTGCCCTGCAGCGACAAGCAGTCGTCAACGAAGGGCTCCTACTGTTTGGGAACGTTCTCGCAACGGGGTCAGGTTCTTGCCAAATATAAAATACAACTACCATAACCAGAAACTTAGATTGTGATTGAGTCGAGCTGCCAAAAGCGAGCTGCACTTCGTCCTCTGTCTTTTGTAGTTTGTAGCTGTTGGCTGTTGGTAACATGCTGCGTCGTCTTTAACCTTCTGTCGTCCTGCGTCCTGCATTCTGTAACTTTTTATCTGTCTGCCTCTGTCTGTCATAGATTGTAGGTGTTTTATTTGCTCTTGCCGTCATAAGGGGCTGGAGAGAGCACTTCATTAGTGTCGTACGTCTGCACATGCTTGGATGATTGCCTGCCTCTATCTGTATCTGTACTTGTGTTTGTGACTGTGACTGTAACTGCAACAGCAACTGTATCAGTATCAGTGCCTCGACTCGTCTGGGTCCTCGTCTTGGTCCTATCACTAACCGCAGTTGGTCACTTTCTTGGAAGCGGGTCGGCATTTCTTATGTCGCAACAACTGCATTTCAATTGATTTCACATTCTCAATTTGTTGACTTCCAAAAACCTTCAAATGCGGTAAACTCACTTACATTTAGTTTGGTTGTGCCAAGACACATATACATCTTACATGCATATATATGAGTGTATAGATTTCTAAACATGAACACAATCCTTAAGAAAATACGCTCTTTGTCTCTTAATTCTAGCATAAATAACTCTATATTCCAGAATGCTTTTTTCATATGTATATTCATTAGTTCGCCGCACACATGGTAATGATAGTTCCAATGGGACTCGGACGCAGACCTTTGTGGCTTTCACTGAGGTCGGCTCAAGCTCAAGCGAATAATAAAATTTATAGACCAGCTGCTACCTTAGATACCTCTAAAAGGACCTAAAAGGGATATATATTGAGCCCCATTGGGCTTTGCCTAATAAAAACCAATTCGCTCAGTTTTTCCAGCAAATGGCAGAGAGGGAAAATAGAAAAAGCCAAAACAGCCGCAATGGGAATGGACCTGATACTCGTTTAGGCGAACTGCTTAGAATCGATGGAAGATGGGTGCAGGGGGTTTTTTGGGATGCTTAAACGTCCAACAAGATTTGATTTTTATCGCAAGTATATTTGAATTTTATTGCGTACGAAATTTTCGATACAATCAGTGGTCATAAAAAACGACTGGAGCCGTGTCCACGTCGCCTGCCAAATGGGCCCCAGACCCATCCCCAGCCCCAGCCCAAGCCCCAGCCCAGTCCAGGCTTTGACTAAGCCGGTTCATCCAATTGGCTGGCAGGAACAAGAAGTGAACGAGATGGAAGGGTAAATGGGGGATAAACAAATGAAATTGCAGATGGACAAAGAGGACTTCTGGGCCGGGCAGTCGATAAGGCGGCGACGTGAACATTTCTTTGGCCACGTTGGCGTCATTTTCCACGCAATAAAATAAACATTCAAAACGAAATCAAACTAAACGCTCCATGTTGGATACCGTACTCGGTCTCAGTATTGGCTTTTCTCTGTGTGAGTGTGTGTTTACCACACTAGAATAAGAATATGACCGAGTTTTCAAAATACACCTATACTTTTTTGAATTTCAAATACCAAAATGGTTCTTTCTATTCATTTGTAAAGTATATCTAAGCAGATTGCAAAAACAATTATATTTAGTTCCTCATTAAAGAGAATGGCATATTTTATTTTTCTGAGTGCATATAAAAAAACAACTTAGAGCTGTCCTCCGCTTCTTGACCTCCCTCGGGTGCCATTCATCAATGTAACACATTTAATTTTATGCTCATTTTTATTTGATTTTGCATTTTGTGTGGCCCATCGCTGGTCAGCATCAGAGGCCGCAAAGGCACGAGCTCGAAATTCGCCCAAAGTCCGCACCCGAATCCCTTAGCCAACTAATAGTTTGGGTAAACAAGAATCGCTGAACTGGACTCAACTGGATTGAAGGGGTTGCTTGCTATGCTTTGTTAGCTTTTGCGAGCCTGATTTAATAAGCCGAACATCTCAATCGTCTTTCGATTTATATTATCTCTCCGGCGAGTCCAGCAAGCGGACATATGGATTGGTATATATGTGTGTAGATCTGTATAGGCACAAAAATGCTTTCTTATTGCGACTTAAATGCAATGTGACAACTTGAACGGACGCCACCCACGCTGCGGCTAAGGGCCCTAAAGTGCCCTGGCCACAATGGATATATGTATGTATGGGTCGGGGTAGGAGTAGGGTAGTGGTAGGGGTTATAGTTGTTAGTTCTGAGTTGGAGTCTGATTTTGGGTTTATATTTAAGTTAATGTTTGGCAACGGCAACGGCAACAGTGGCAGATAATCGTAAAACGACTGAAAGAGCCTTAGACAATAAGAAAACAGGAACAGGAAACGACAATGGCCTATGGTCCTTTGCTCTGTCTCGTCGTTATGTATGTACGTGTGTGTATGTGTGTGTGTGTGGTGACATCATCGCCTTTTATAATTTTGGGTTAAGGCGCACAACAATTACCACCGGGCCAAGTAGGCTACAATGCTATATAGAGTCAGTTTTCAGTGTGTTCTTCTTGTTTTGGCCACAGCTCTTGATTGCTTCATTTGAGCAGCAGGAGCGGCAGCATATCCTGCGTGTCCTGCGTTTCTATGAATCTGTGAGTTATAGACGAAGTCACAATGTGGTCTTTGACTTGGAGCAGATTTGATTTGATTTATATTGCGGATGCGTCTGGCACTTTGCAGCCGCCGTTTGACTTGGCTCACATTATGGATTTTTATTATTTTTTGGCAGGCATCAAATCAGTTGCTGCTACCAAGTCCAGCTGCCTAACCTACAACTAGACGCAACTCCACTTCAATTATAAATCATCGAAGAGATGAGAAAGTCAGCAAGTCTGCTCAAGGGGTTGCATTTTCTCTCATTTTCAAATTGGTCTGCCATCCGTGACGCCGCGAAATCTGTTTCATATGACATCCTTAAACCTTTGGGTAACAACCAAATTTTTATGTGTGTGCTCATAAAAAAAAGATACGGAAAATACGGGGGCAAATCAATGAATTAAAGCGATAAAAACGGTTAAAATTACTATCCCAACCACGCAAAAAAAATATCTGCACTCTTACTCTGTCACTCCTTCCCTCCCTCTCTCACTCTCTCACTCTCACTCACTCATATGCAGTCAAGAAAATTGCCATTAGACATACCGAATTTATGATTCCTGTTTTGATTTTTCTTCTTTTTTAGTTGTTGTTGCTGTGTTAAGCCCGAACCCAGTTAAGGCAACCACCCACCCATCACCCATTTGTTCCCCCTTTATTTTTGGTAACCCTTCTCCAAGCTGTTGTTGCTGCTGCTGTTGCACACTCACAAGCTCATAAATTGTATAAATTGTTGGGCTATTATTTCTCGTTGCTGTCAGCGCAATATTGCGGAGAGGCAAGTGTCACAGGCGGCGAATTCTCAGGAACCAGAGAGATAAAGACAGCGATAGAGATGGAGATAGAGAGGTTTGGTCGCATTCAAAAACACATACAAAAAAAATATATAAATATATATATTCATATAATTATATATATATATATATATATATATATATATATATATATATATATATATGTGCATGGTTAGACATGTATTACATATCGTTTGTCATCTTTTTATTACGAGTTTCCTTTTTTTTGGAATTTTTCCTCTTTTTTGGCAATTGACTTTGCAGCCTTGACTTACGCCAAATGACATAATTAAGCCGCTGGTCAGGTAGTCGATGTCGGTTTTAGGGTAAAGGTTAGGGTTAGGTTTTGGTTTTGGCTTTGGTTTAGGGTTATACCCTAACCCTAGCCCTAACCCTGCCATGTGCCATAAAATATATAATTCGCGCGAATTCGCATTTGTGAACAAATCCTTTTTTCTCATCACTCTTTTCTGTATATATATATTTGTTGCACATTAAATTACAGTTGATTTTTTTTCCTTTCGACGAATTTTTCCCGCTTTTTGTTGTATTTTTACGCCAATCGTTTTGTTAATGCTGTTTTGTGCGCTGTTGGTACGGTTAGAAAGTCAATTGCTTTATGGAACAACCTCCAGTTAGAGTTTAACGCCCAAGTCCCAACTCACAGCATTCTGAAAGGAAATAACTTTGCTGTGAGTTGTCGAAATTTACACAGTCAGATCTTGTGAAAATATGGAACTGTAATTAAGTTCTCGATTTTCGAGTAAAGTAAGCGAAAGCTTTAAGCTGACTACCTAGAAGAGCTGAACCCTTAAAGATTTCTGCTGTAGCAGGACGGGAAGCAGTCCCTGCAGAAAAGATATAAGTGTTTGTTTGTGACCAACAATCGCAACAGCTTACTTGGCTTACGGGTTGTAGCTGCATCCACTGTTTGCAACAAGAGCAAAGTGTGGCACCTCAAGTGCTCCAAAAATACAGTAGGACCTGCCATATGAACTGGAAACGGAAAGAGATTTGATTGTAAAATCGCTTGGCCTTTTTTCGAGTTTCTGGTTAAGAAGACATAACATAACAATTAAATTTTAGCCAAAACTAAGCGACACAGTGCCATTCGGTTCTTTCTCAAGGGAACGAGAGACTGGACGCAACTTCCCGGTAATTACATAGTAGATGGACTTGTGTGTCTTCCAGCCCAAGGCCACTTGATGTCCTTTTGGCCAATCGGCCATTAATGGCCCGGACCGAGTGTGCATGCGCTGAGGTTTTGCGGGTTGCATAGAGTTGAATCATCTTCTGGGTAATAAGCAACTACCTGGCATTGTTGCGGGCCATTGCGTCAGGTCACAGGCAACTTTATGCAATGGTCTCAAAAAGTCAAGGACACCATTAGGACGCGACCAAATCACCTCACCGGTTCACCAACTACCTGACACGCTTCCAACACGCGGCAAAACTCTTTACTTTTTTATCGCATTTCTTGTTTCTTTTTGGCATATGCACAAAATATCTCACTCCTTCTGTCGTTTCGTGTGAAAAAAGGATTCGAGAAAAGGATAAGGATATACATGTATATGTTTCACATTTGGCCAGCCAAGCAGCAATAGAAACGAATATTTCGAAACTGCAATTGAATGCAGCCGAAGGCAGGCACTCAATTCTCAGTCATTTAACCGTTTATTTGGCCATTTATTTAGCCGTTTACTTTTATTTTTATGACTACAGTCAACTGGACTGCTTTGTTAATGTTTTCTTTCCCTCTCTTCGTTTTTTGTTTGCCACATACGAGAGTATTTTGCAACGTTTATTCTTCAACAATTATAGTTCAATAAATTTGCGCAATTACCTTAAAAGAGAAAATCGAAAATGACTCTTTTGATGGTTAAATGTAATGTAGTTTTCCACATAAGAAGTGCTTGAATGGCAAAATATCAAATAGAGGTAGCGATAGAGATAATCATACATATACGCAATTACGCATTTGACATTTTCTACTTTGTATTGCGACTCTAAGATTCTTATCATTTATTTTTATTTTTTCCATTTCTGCACTGGTACTTGTTGCAATTACTTAATCCAATGTGCGATTCATTAATTTTAAAGAGCGGTGAGATTAGGTGGCAAATGCAACCAATATGTTGCACTAATGAAATTTGATGCATATATTTAAATGTGATAGCTAATAAAGCCAACTGACTTAGGTCAAAAATGGGGCGTTCTGCTACTTCAGAAATTTGGCAACTTTAAGATGCATAATCTCTCACTGGCAAGTATCGGACAGGACTAAAATAAGTGTTCTGGAAATTCATTTTTATCTTCCACAGACGTCATTGTAGCGTACTTGACGTGAGTGCCGACTAACTAATGGTCAGTTACCTCGCGGATTACTACCCACTGGAAACAGACGAATCAACTGAACATAAAAAAGGAATTACAAAAAGCGTACAGCGAATGGAATGAAAGTTTCTATTTCAAATCAAATCTAAAATTTCATAAGTTAATCTGCCCTGTTGCGGGTATGCATAGATTTGGCTATAAGGGAGGGGGGCATGGGCGGTGGAATGGACCAGACAAATGGTGGCTCATTGATTAGCCAGCCTGGCAGTCAATATGACGCTGGACGTTGGGCGCAAATGGATCAGGGATCTGGGCTTGCTCTGTGGCTGATACTTTTTGGGGGTTGGCTCCTGATTTTCAGCTTGCCGAATTACCCTGTCAAGGGCTGCCCATTGACTGATTTCAACAATTTGTTCGTTGTTGGTTGTTGATTTTGCGTTTGCTATGCGACAAAGCGAGGGCATATTCAATTCGTCACTAGGTTTGTGACTTTATAATTTTTAAAACATATTCACTACAAAAAAATAATAAATAAAAACATTATATGTAAATAAATTTCAATAGGTCAAGCTAAAAATTGCATTTAAAAAATTAAGAAAGAAATTCTTTAAAATTGTTTATGGGACTCGAATAAAATGATATATTTTATTTACTTGGTCAGTGACTGGACGTTAATTACAATCCTAATACATGTATATCTGAGTTAAAGTAAAATGTTTATTTATATATATTATAATTATCTTGTTAAAAAAATATACATATTTATTGAAGGTAGCGTATATTAAATGATGTGTGCTTATTTTCTTATTAAATAAATAAATATATATGTACATACATATATGTATATTTTTTAATAAAAGGCAGCAATTGCATAAACCACTCCCTCACAGTTCGCCGTTTATTGTTGAATTGTTTTTGCTGCTTTATTTTTAAATTTTTTTTTTAACAATGGGGCATAACGGAAGTTATAGAAGAAATTTTTGTACATTTATTTTTGATGTTTTTTAAAATTTATTTCCTTGTGAATGGGAAATGGGGAAACTGCATAAGGAGCAGACAAACCGATCTATCGTAGCGCAATTGTGTATCGGTTAAGCGAATCCCTAACCAGGTTGATGACTGACCACCACTCGCCACTTAATTCCCCCACTCACTGACTCTCTGTCTGAGTGAGATAGGGAGAGAGAGATAGAGACAAAGATGCCAACACACAGGCAGGAGCAACCACAGACCATAGCCACACGGTGGTCAATTAAGCCGTTAATATGCAACTGACGAACCGGTTATGATGCCCTCATGGCCACAGACTCTGGATCGGATTCTGAATCGGAGGCAATGTCTGTCTCTCTGTTTGTCTCTCAGTCTGTCTGTCTGTCTGTGGCTGTGACCGTGACTGTTGGTCGTGTTCCCTGCGGCTATTTGTTTAGCTCCAATGTGACGGACCCCCCAGCGGGGTGTGGATCAGCTTTGGTCTCTGCTCGCCACTTGGTGAGAGCAGTTTATTGAAACATTTTTCATCATTTCTTAACCAAGTCCGTGATACGAGTATAGTGCAAAGGACAATGGTTGGGTTTCGGGTGTTTGGCATTTTTTAGGGGAATACTTCTAGTTCATAAATCATGTCACAAGCTGTGGTCGTCGCTTAGTTTGGTTTTTGGTTGGGCTTGGTGCCAGTTCGTCTGAGTCTGCACGAAAAAAAGTGAAATCAGAACTATTATTGGAGTTCTTTTTTTTCTTTTTCGATTTTCGATTTCTTTTTTTCATTCCCCCCTTTGGTTCGCTTTGTGCGGTTTGTTGAGGTCGCAGGTCCTAACGTCTCTCAATGACAAATAAAAACATCAAATCATTCATAACACTTCTTTGGCTGTGGCATTGATTGAGCCAACAACACACCCCATGATCCTGACCAGAAACCAGAAACCCGAGTAGAACCAGAACCAGAACATAGCCGCAATCGCAATCAAAGAAAAGATACCTGGCCACCATTTCCCTTGCATTGTTTCCCCATTCTCTTCGATTTTGGACAAGTTCCCAACCTGTTCGACAGCTTCACTTTCATTCATGCTCTCAAGCAGGGAAAATCTTTTTAGTGCCCAGCGATTTATTGTTTGTGTATAAATTGGTTTATGAAAACATTACCCGACTGCTGTTCGCCTGAATTCCTTTTTATGGCTTTCGCTCATTGTCTGATGAGATTGATTAATGCTTCGCCCCTACGATTTCTTCCTCTGCCTTGTTATATTAAATACTCATAGTTGACTCTTTTGATCAGCTCTGTGCGACTCCCTAACTTTTTGTTTGTTTGTTTATGTGGCTTGTTTGGATGCGCATTTTTTCTCCTTTCTTCATTTCTTTTGTGTGTGTAAAGATTGGTATTCTAGTATTGAAGGTGGTATTCCTATATATACATATATGAATGTAAGGTTGTTGCTGTTATTTTTGTAATTTTCACGGTGGGTATTTAATAAACCCATCAATGGGTCAATTAGTACGCATAGCCTGCAGAGATTGAGTTAACAAGCAGCATGACTCGTTTTTTGTCCACGAAATAAGCAATTTTTGACAGGAAGTCGATAAATAAAATTATGCTTAATACATATGTTTAGCTCAAGCTATTAGGCCATTCGGAAATAACATATATAAGTTTACTCACTTGGTTGATAAGACATACTCAAAGATATAAAGTAATTCCAGATTTGATGTACAAAACAATCTTACGGACAAATAGGTATTTTTGTTTTAAAAAACAATAATAATATTCCTTACCAACACTTAAGGTAGTAGAATGATGATACTTTAGTCACCCAACTGCCGTGAGAACATATGTATATTTGTTGTATATTTCCATAAAACATTCAAATTTGTATGTAAACTATATAAATGTTCTTCCTTCCCTATTTGTATTTTCGTGCTTTTTAAATCATGTGTTATACGGATAATTTGCCACTTGCGACTCGAATGACCTGCAATCGATATACTTTTAACCTTTAATTAACACCATGCTTGACCCATGTTATACACCGTTTCATTTTATCCACCCTCCTTGGCCCATTTCTCCCCACCTCTCACTTAGCCTTACTTGGTTTTTTTTCGTGATGTTGATAATTTTTTATTTTTATTATTTTTGATTGCTAACTCGGCTTTAGGGCAATTAAAATTTCACGCCTTAGAAACAGACACAGACGCACTTGTTGTGGATTTGTATATGTATATATGTGTGTGTGTGTGTGCTGCTTGTGTATTTTTGTGTGTGTGTTCTTTGTGTCTGTGTCAATCAACAAATTTATGTGCAAATTATCGCGGCAGCTATGACAACCTCAGGTGGTGTTCGAGGTGGTTGCTTTGCTGTTGGCGGTGCCCCAGACTCAAACTCGGTTTCAGTTATTGTTGTTGTTGTTGTCTTTGCCTGTTATTGTTGCTGTTGTTCTTGCACTTGCTTAAACGCATTCGCCACGCCTGGGATATGCGAACAACAATATAAATGATACAGAATCGCTGACAGAATTTCCACCGAGGGTTGTCTCAACATCCTGTTGCTGCCACTACCCCACCCCCAAATCCATTGCACCATACCACACCACGCCACACCACATGACACACCACCCGCTCTTCTTGCCTCTATATCTCTGCACAGGCGGCCTCAAGCTCGGTGATAACGCGAAATAATTGCGTGACAACCATGTTGCGATAATTTTCAATTAAACGGCGTTTTCTTTTTTCCTTGTTGTCGAAATAAAACGCACACACACACACAACACACACGCACACACTCTGACAAAAAAAAAGTTAAGGCCTTCACGAATAGAAGGCAAACTGCAAAATGAGTCAAACGGGGAGAAAGAGAACCAGCGTGAAATTTCATATTAAAATCAACTTATTTTCTGCTTTCATTTATTCATGCTCAGTTGCTGTTGTGTCGCTACCAAACACACACACACACACACACACATACACACACATTCGCAGTGATAAAAAGCAATTGTAACAATTTGCTCTTGTTTCGTGTTTCAACTCTGTAGACTGCGACGCCGGCAACGACGTTGGCGTTGACGTCTCTGCCGCCGTCAGAAAAGTGTCACACTTGTGCGTCATTAACGCCGGCAGCCGGTTCCAGCTGGTGGGTGGGCTGCGTGAGGGTGGTTGGCTGAGCTTGTTCATTTGCCACTGCTTCTTGTTATTTTTTTTGTTTTTTGGTGGGTGGGTGGGGGTGTGGGGAATTGCATGGCGGCCATGTGGTTGCTGCCTTTTGGGGGTTGCTGCTGTGGTTGGCAGCGACATTGCCAACCATTTTTCTGCGGCCAAAAGACAACAACAGCAACAACAACAACATTAGAAACAACGACAACAACAAAAGCGCAGCGCATGTTAATTTGATTTGCGCGCTTTGCAATTTAACAATAATATTGTCATCAGTCTGAAGGTTGAAGGTTGAGAATGGGTTTGCTGTAGGGGTTGGGGTTGGTCTGAGGGTAGCGTAGCCGATGCCTATTTAATTGTCTTGCAAGGAACCACATTCCACCTGAAGGAAATCAAAAAAAGCAACCAAAAGACTCAAACATGGCAACCAAAATATAAGGTAAATTGCTTTGAAAATTAGACAGTATGTAGACTTCTAAATATATATATATAGTAGATCCAAGATCTGTATAAATAGAATAAAAAATAACGCGTTTAACAGTTGAATTCAAAACGAAACAGAAGCACGCCCATTTGCAGAAAATCGTTTAACTCGTTTACATTCAATTAAATATCTAAAAAGATAAAAATACAGGTATAACAACTCAGTAATCGTCTCTATTAATTGTCTGTATTAAGAATATGAATATACTTTATGCTTTCTACATATATTTTTTCGTATCCATGATAAACTTTTTTTTAACATTTTTATTGAGTTCAGGATATAAAAATTTTAAAGTTAAAATATATATGCTTTTGATTGCTGTTTAAACTCAGTCTATCTCATATATCATAAAAGGAAGTTGTCCAAAATTTCGCTTCTCAGTCATTCTAAGCAGAAAAAACTTTTCAAATACATATAATAGTATATTATATATAACCATCGTAGTCTTGTTAGCCAGTCAGAATCCATACAAGCACTTTTGACATCTGTGACATCGTTGACTTCAGGAACTGATCTCTTTGAAGAACAATGGACGCATTCAAAGTGCTTGAATATGTACTGCAATTTAACGCCCTGCCCAAAATTGCGACAAGCTGGCAAAGAGACAAAGTGACGACAGATTACACAGGCCTGTCAAAGAGGCTGTCAGCTTGGTCAACGGCAACCACACCCGGCATATAAGCAAATTCACAACTCACACAACCCACATACAAACAAAGTCTTGCAAGATAAGCCAGAATTTACTTGGCTAATGCTCTTTTACCGGACATTTGGTGTCTCAAAGAAGTGCAAATTTTTAAAAATTAAATTGATTTGCGGAGAAGACTACAGCTAGTGAATAATTGCATGGGATGCAACTAAGAAGGATAATAAAGATGAGGATGAGAATTAAGATGACGACAATAATCCCATAAAGCTACTCAAGGATGACACTTCTACTGACACATATAATTAACATACAGGCATATGCAATTCAATCGAAACCACATAAGAAGGATGAGAAATATTGCAACACGGAAAACTTCGGAAAAGTTGAATTGTGTCTTGGCTGGCAACGATTTGTAGAATGTCAGGCACCGAATCGCGTTGGCTGCTATCATTTATCAAATTCAAATTAAGGCGGCCACTGCATTCGCAATTGTTCGGCAATAAGTCCTGTCATTAACAATGAATCCTGACAAGTGAGTAACAGCGGCAACAACAACAACAACAACAATAGCAACAACAAGCCACCCCTTTGCGCCTCATTGAGTGACATATGCGTTGTGAATTACGATTATATAACCAGGCTGGCTGCCGTTTGACCTGGCTGCCTTTTTAATGAGTGCAACGTGTTTTTGTTCGCATTTCGATTGTCGATTCGAGCACCCACAGTCTATCCATCTATCCATTCATCCAACTGCCCGTCCGTCATTCGTTCATCTGTGTTTTTGGTTGTTTTCTTCTTTATTAATATTTGCGGTTGTCGATGGTCTCGTTGTTAAGCATCCTGTCAGCAACCCCAGCGCAGAGCCGACCATCAACATCAACTTAAGTTCAATTAAAATCCACATCAAACAATAAGCGAGCACGTAGCCGAACCATCAACTACTTCAAAATTGGCACAACAATAACAACAATACGCGCATACTCATACTTATACCCATACTCATACCCATACTCATATTCGTATTCATACAGTAATTGCTGGCAGGAGGCAGTGAATGAGTGGGCGAGTGAGTGACTGGCTGGAGTTGGGGTTTGGCTGACTCGCGGCTTTTGTGGGTGGTTGATGCCACTGCTCGTGCCTGGGCTTAAATCGTCGCCCGAGAACAAAAAAAAGGGCACACGTGTCCACAAGGCGACAAACTTGTTGCCCTCCTGCACCAATTCACACGGCACACTCAAGGCTAAAGGCTAAGGACTAGAGACCAAGGGCTCACTCCGTTAAGTTGAAATCGATGTCCTTGTCTTCTTTTCGTCAAGCCGTCCATCCGCATGGTGATTAGTCCGCAACACACATCGAGGCGTGCGGTTATAGGTTATGAAATAATCCTCTGATATGAACACAAGTATCTAAGCTGCCCAATCAATTTTCGATGTGGTCCTCAACTTTTGCGATATCATCCCAAATGAGGCTTCTTGAAAATATCAAAATATCTAGAACTTAAATACTTTATAAAAATTATATTAAATTTTTATTGCATTTAAATGTATAATTCTTATTGCTAATGTTTATATTTTTACTTAGTTAAGAGTTCAGGCTAGTGCGTCCTTATCAATTTAATTAAAAAAATAGGTGGATATTAATTATTAGTGGTGCGTGAAATGTTGGTTTTAAAACCAAATAAATTTCCAATTTGAGTACTACATTACGATATAATTTACAAATCTAATTAATTAATAGCATCATATGGAAGGATTATATTTGTTATCGAATTGCTGTGTTAGATGCTCCCGCCTGAGCCCAAACAACTTATTATTTACTTTTCTATGCAGGTCAATGATCTAGTATTTCCACGGCAGACTTAAAATCAGTTTCAGTACCTTATAATAATCTAGAATGTTTTCAAACGTGTTCAAATAGAGTAGCATTATACGAAAGAAAACTTTTAATTAACTTCTATATTTTATTTTGATTTTATTTCATTTTTTATCTAATATCATATCTTAGAAGAAGCATCAGCTTGTAAACCTAGATATGTAGTCCTTCGACAAACAATGGAAACGACCTCGGCTTGGCTAGCTTTGTTTTCAGGGTCGGGAGTCAAGTCCACAGGCTTCGGGTGAAGGCGATGGCGAAGGAGATGAGTAAGCTATGCGAAGAATGCCTGTAAGCCAATTAATGCGTCAACTTATTAGTTTGTGCCCACCACTCAGCACCGGACAAAGCAGAAGCAGACAAGGATCCTGACTCCTTCTCCTCTTCCTCCTCCGACTCTGATTCTTACTCTGGCACAGCTGTGGCTCATGCCATTCCGCGTGCTTTGTCTGTGGGCGAGAATGTTGAAAAGCCCGTTGCTTGGCTTGGCTTGGAGGCTGAAAGGAAATGGATGTGGATGTGGCTGTGGAAGTCGAGTGAAAGAGAAGAATGCGTGGGGGTGGCGGCGAACGGGGGAGTACGGCAGTGGCTTCATTATTGAAATAATGCCACAATGCCGGGGCAAAGGCGAAACTAACAACCACGCGAACATGGCACACAGAGATCACATCAAAGCGGCCACCACCGGACCAGCTATCGAGAATGGTGGCTGCGTTTTGTGGCCAATGCGGCACCCTCAACAAAAAACCAAAAACAAAAAAATACGTGAAAATAAAATCAAATAATGCCCAGAAAGGGGGCAACAAGCAATGCGAAAGCAAAATCGAAAGCCAAATGCGAAATGTTTTCAAGAAGCAGGGGCAACGAATAGCAGCCGTTCGATTTCTCAGGATGCTGCTCTTGTGTGGGCCCACACAAGAGGACATCGAGGACATGGAGTGCAATTAATGTTTATGTTGAGATATTTATGATGCAACCCCCTTTGCAACGGCTGCCTTTCCCCTCGCCAGCAGAGGGGTGGTGTGGGCCACCCTTTTCTGCCTTCCTTTTTTTGTAGTTGTTATTGTCAGGCCGAATATTTGCGTATGAGCTTCGAGCGTAATTTAAATAACCCTGGCCGTGCCAGCGTCCTAGCCGCGCATCATCAGGCTGTGACTGAGGCTGAGGCACACATGTTCCGAGTGCTGAGTCCACCCTCGATTGACGTTGGCATGGCCACAAAACAACATTTCAATTTCTGTCAAATAGTTTCGTATTGTCGTCGAGCGCAGCCTGACACGGCGCTTCGAGGATTTGTCAAATCAAAAACTTATGTTCCAGCTGGATTAAAATTATACATGTCACTGGCTGCTGGCAGCGACTAAAGCAGCAACTGAGGCAGCAACTGAGGCAGCAACTGAGGCAGCGACTGTTGCGATTGCAGCGAGTGTGGCAGCTGAGGCTGAGTGCTTGTCAGTGCAACGCCCGCTGGTATTCTGCCACTGTTGTTGCCCCTTTCGTCGGCCTGTTGTCGTCGTATTGATGTTGTTGTTGTGCTGATTTAACGCATCAGCGCGCCAAATAAAACTTTCAAATGAACAGTTAAATGCGCGCTAATAGGGGTTCACATTTCAGCAACTTTAGCCCTCGGCCCATCTTTGTCGCCGTTCTCACCCCCTGCCCCTGTCACTGCCTCTGCCTCTGCCCCTGTCAACGTGCTTCTTCCTTTTGTGTAACTTTTGTGTAACCAACCCAGGCCAGCAGCCTGGCCTACTCTTTTTTTCTGTATGTGTATGTGTGTGTGTCGTTGTGCGTTCTATTGTCCTGCCACGGATTGATTGTGACATTAAATAGGATTTATTTATTTATTTACTCCTTTCCTGGCTGCCTTTTTTTGTTGTTGTAGTTTTTAATTTTAACACAAGATGCAAATGATGTATGTTTTCAGTTTGTTACACTTTCGCTGCGAGCAGTGGTGATTCACGGCTCGGTTCGGCTCGGATTGGATTGGATCAGCCAGGATCAGCTTGCAGCGAACGGGATTGTTTTTGCTCCCTTTCCTCTGGTTTGGTTTGGTTTTATGGCATAACCTGTGCGGGTTGTTTGCCGCAGCTTTTATCGCTTGCTATTTGATTTTCGCATTAGGCACTTTTTTCGGCTTTCGCTATATTTTAAGATTTTGTACAAATATAAAATATGCATACGTTAATGTGGGTTGCCTTATTTCAATTTCAATTTAAACGCTCAACTTGCATCCAACGCATTCAACAGCCCAACGGCTTAGTGCTTTGAAATTCCAATATCACTGTTGCTAAATTGTTGCAAAGTAATGAGTATTCACAATCAAGGGATACTCTGTGGGAGTATTAACAAAGCGCATAGGGTAAACATGTCAAATTATTCTTCAGAAGAAAATGCCAAGTTAGCAAAAGTTTATAAAAGCAGTGCATTTCTGGAGCTTATTTTCATACATTTATTTTACATGTTAAATACAATATAAGTGGTAAAAAGTTAGAATTGAATAAATTATTTAAGATTTTGATTAAGATCAACAGTCTCCATTCTGCGCCCACACCCTTAACTATGAATCCTAGTCCCTAGAGCCAATGTCATTGTCAACTAGCAGTTAGTCGTAAGCCCAAATGAATGACACAAACTAGTGCAGCAACCTATGAAAAGCTGCCCGAAATCTGCTGCACACATTCAGATCAAAATAAATGCTAAGCCAAAGAACAAAAAATTCTAACCATAAAAAGCAAAGCATACAAAACGGATATATATATATATATATATATATATATATATATTGTATATGCACTATAAAGCATATATATAGACCTTTTTTTTGCGAAATAACGTAGCAGGAAAATGGAAAATACTTTCTTTTTTTTTTATTTTTGTGTCAATTCATGGTTTAGTGATTCAATTATTTTTGTGCGCAATTTAGATTTATTGAGTTTGCAGTCGATTGTTGTTGTAGCACTTTCTGTTGTTGATATTCAAGTTGTTGTTGGTGTTGTTGTTGTTGCTGTTGTCATTGTTGTCGTCGATGGTGCAGAGATTTGCAACAACAAACTGCATAATCAATACTGAATACCAAAATGCGAACGTGTTGTGAAGTTTGCCATTTGGCAGAAAAGTAAATAAAAATGCATCGGTCGCAATGAAGCTGCATGCTAGCTTTAGGCGGCCCCTGGGCCATGGGGCATGCAGCATACGGCATACGGCATACGGCATGGAGTACGAGTAACGAGCAGCGAGTATAGCCGCTAAAAGCTTAACGCTCGACAACAACATCGATGTCGACGTCGACATGCGCTCGTGTGTCACGTGACGCATGCAATTCGCATCCGTTTCCGGTTAAGCACAGTACACAGTATGGCTAGAGTTGAGGTGAGGGTAGGCGTTGGTGTGGGTGGGGGTTGGTGGTCGAGCGTTTGTTGGAGATATTGTAGAAAAGCGCACGCCTGCCAGCCGGGTTTAAAAATCATTTTAAAACCATAAAAATAAACTCACGTGTTTGATAAAATAAATAAATAGCAGCATAAAAGGCGAAACTTTTGCAAGTTTATTTCTGTCTATTTGTGTTTTGTTTTGTTTTGTTTCGTTTCTGTTTTGATTTTTGTTTAAGCTTCACACATTTTTGTTTGAAAATCCTTTCCCTCAACACGTACTGCATATATGTGTGAGATTGTCTGTGTATGTTTGTGTGTGTGTGAGTGCTCGTTTGTATGTGTGCTTACGAGCGCTTAGGCACAAAATGCAATTTAGAATATTTGCAATTCCCTTTGGCAACAACAAATCTGCCACCGGTTTCCGCTTCTCACGTGCATTTTATGCACAGCCTCCATTTATATCAAATTCCCAAAAATTAAAAAGAAAATAAACAGGCACAACAAAAAACCTTGATAACAATCACGACAAGCGATGATATAACAAAGTTATTTAAAATAATGTATGATCATATTATACGAGAGTGTGAGCAAAATGAAGACATTTCAACATTTATTTACAACAGTTCATGAATTTTAATCAATCAGTTATTTGTTTATTAATTTTTTAATCCTCCCTTATAGACAATTCCCATAACCCATTAATATTAACTTGAATATATTAAAAAAAAAATTATGAAATTGATAATACAACTTGGAGCGACTAGCGAGTAGATCTTCAGTTTGATTTATAATTTTACATGTATTTTAGTAAATGACAATTCTTAAGATAAAAATAAATATATTTTTTGTGGATGAGATGTATGATAGATAAGATGGTGGACAGGCTTGGGAAATGGACATGTTACGCTCTAGTTTTGGACAGATATGTACAGTATAAATAATGAATGGAATTGAATATGGGAGGATTATAAATAATTGGTGACTTAATTCAGATTTTTGAATTAAATTTCTTTTCTTTAATTAACTGATATTAGATAAAAAATATTAGTTTAGTACCAATATAGAAATTTTATATTTACAAAATAATTAAAAAATGCAAGTCAAGCCTGCCTTACAAGACGTAAAATTTTGAAAAGTTGCTGTTGTGGGTTTACTGCTTAAGCAATTCTTGAGGATGTTTAGCATCTGAATTATACCTGTTATATTTGTATTTTGTGTTATATTCGTCTTAAAATATTTAACTTTGTTTAATGTACTTTTTGTGTGTGGAGTTAATACCATTATTATTAAAATATATCTCGCTGCTGCAACTACAACTATAACATTTCGAGGAATATCCTTAACGAATATATAAGCATCCAATAAACTCATTTCAATCTTTCACACTCCATTTTCGTCTGATGTCTACTTAACAGAGCACAAAAAGTACCCCGTTTTTGTAGTTATCCTTGCTCGCTGCTCACTCCTAACCAATTTAACTGACCTTTTATTATTATATTTTTTTATTTTGTGGATCGTTCAGATTTCATTATACGTAGTGCTTAATTTTTCAGTACAACATCAACACCCTGTACGACAACTTGTGAACATGACAAAGCAATTGAGCAGGACTAACAATGGTTGCATCTGAGGGTTGGATTCCTTAATGTTGCCGGGGTGTGCGCATTGATTATTAGATGTTTGAAGTGAAGCCAATGCCGCGAACCCTTTTTTTATCAAACTCATCTGGTGCCGTTGCCCGCCTTTGACTCATAATTCGGACTGTGTACGTCGAATTTATTGAAGTTAATATTTGTCGCAACGGGAGTGAGAAGGGCGCGAATCAAAAATTGCAACAGGAAAAGTACATAATTACGTTGCCAAAAATATAAAGAATAATATATATGTATGTACATATATATATATATATATGTTGTATGTATGTACATATATGGATATTATCACAAAAGGGTGCAAGGACTCTCTCGCACTCTCTCTTTCTCTCTCTGTTTCTCTCCCTGTCGCTTCCCTTTTGCGATATAGCTGGTGAATTTTGAGTGAGCATAAATCATGCAACATATTGCATTATCATTCAGCTAGAACAACGTGCTACAGAGCAACGACTCCGAACTACTGACAAGGCGCCGCGTGATTTGTCCTGCCTGCTAATGGGAATGGTAATCGGAGTACGACTGAAAGTCGGAACGGAAACAGTGATGGCAACGGGAACGGGTTCATTTTGCTGGGTGGCAAAAAAAAAGCAAAAACTAAGAGAGAAATGTTAAAGTAAAGACAGCTAATTTTTCGGGAAATGGTGAATAGAAATTGGGTTGACAATTGATTCATTTGCGAGGACAATAGGTATGTATCGCAAGGTCACCTTAACCTTTCGACGCATTTGCATAAAGGATTTCGTAGAAGGTAAGTCCGCATCATTGCGTCTTTGCAGCACATTTTATGATGCCCCTTGACACGGTCTCATCGCTTGGTTTTATGATGTAATCCGTAAACCAGAGCATTTCACATCTCGTATCTCACATTTTACCCAATTTCCCATTTCACCCGCTGCGGCGGTCGCTTTCGCCGGAACTGCCACACGGCATAGGGTATAAGGTAAAAGGTATCGGGTGTGTTGGGTGTAGGGTATAGGAATATGGTAACTGGGCATTATATAAAGTTGCGTATGCTTTGTACTCTATGCAGCGAGCATAATGAAAGAAGCGAGCGAGTTTTATCACTATATATCTATCTCTATCTCTATTTATCTTCCGCTCACTCGCACATTGTGGGCTGAGTTCGCCTGCATTGGTTTTAATTACAATTTTTTTCTTTGGAAATTTACCTCCTACCTTAACTCCTCGCCGAGTGTTTACGCTTATATCCTTTGGTCTTTGTCTGGCCACCTTCAACTTGCCAAGTTGTCCTGTGTATGCAAATATGCAAGCCATTGCACCATTGTTTGCCCAGTTCGATATTGGTTATTAGTTGTTGCTGGCCCATGTCCAAGCCCATTCCCAATCGCACTTCCACTCGAATTTCCCGATCGCGACCTCGATGTCCTTTTGTCGCAATGTTATACAAATATGCGTCAATCGGTTGCCTCGTTGCAATCTATTGACATGTTGCCCCGTCGCGGTTGCCTTTACCTTATTTGTTCATACGTCCTTTATGTAGCATCGTAAATCTTTTGTGGGTAGCTGGCCATCTTTCAGCGGGATATCGAGCAGTACCTTAACTATTTGCTTCTCAGAAATCTGGTAATCAATTTGTCAACTACATTTTCACTTATTCAATTTATTGTACATTCTAAATTGATAAATAACTTGTGAAAAACATGAGCACACATTTAAATGCGTCAGCAGAACACAACTTTGACAAATTGACAATTCCCCATAAAAAGCCATATAGCTAAAAAAAAATCAAAAACAAAACGCAAAACAGGACTAATCAGGAAAAACGCTTGTCACCTTCAACGTATAAGACACACAAACATTAGGAACGCCCATTTAGCCATAAAGGGTTTCAATTTGGACTATTTGGATGTGACCCATGTTGGTTACGGCGGCGGCTGTTAATCTCTTAATTTATCAATTGAGGCTCAAATAAGAGAAGAGAGCTCACTTGCATTTTGGACTCGGATGCGAACTCGGATTTGGATTCGGTTTCAATTTCAGTTGCAAATGAGTTTCCATAAATGCGCGACGAAAAAGGCACCACAAAAAACTGTTGGCCAGGGATAGGGATAGGGTTAGGGGGGATTTGGGGTTGCAAATAAAAGGGTTCGACAAAAGTTATGTTTACATAATTAATTAAACAACACAAAGCCGACAAACGGAGACGGCGAAGGTAACACATGTGCAGTCCCCGCCCGGATCACTGGATAAACGCAGTGCAATATAATTCATATAATTTCACACACACACACACATGGACAAAGAGGACTCAAGGCAAGGGTTGAATAATGCACAGACACAGAAGCCGAAGCAGAGGCAGACGCCCATCCTCAATTCCACAGTTCCGCCTGCTATGGAAAGACCGTCCATCCATCGCCGCATCATTTACTTTGCTTGATAATAAACTCATAAAAAGCCAACCGAATGGGAACATTAAAACAAAACTAAAATGTCATCTCACCCTGGAACAAGGCCGCCGCATAATGGGGCAACAAAAGGCGCGACAAAGATACGAATCCTTCCCAGACCAGGAAAAGGGTTACGTGCTCGCATCGAGAGTTGCGTTCTCATCTGTGCTCCGTATGCTCGTAAACTATTTGTCACACACATACACACATTTATACACACACACACACCGAAAGTGGGCGGTGGGCGTCCACATTTGTCATTACGATTGGCCAGGGGCACGGAATAGAAAGGAAAGGGGGCAGATGAGCAGAGTTGAGACCGAGACGGGGACCGGACAAACTGGTTCGCCAAACTGGAGGCCGCCTAAATGACTTTTTGATTCACTTGCGTTGCCTGTATATGTGTCGGTTAGAAATCGCTTGGCTGACTATCCCAAAGGAGTTGAGTTGAGGTCCTTACAGGTTCCCCGTACACTCGCCAGTGAAATAAATCGCAAGCATTTGGCGTCGACATTTTACGGCACTTTTGCTCGCCACTTTCACTTGGCAGCCCACACAGCAGCGCAACCCACTCCCCCTCTACCTGTTTCTAGTAGGTGTGAAATTAGCGCAATTTACAAAACTGGGTGAGAATGAACGAGCCTGTCACTCCGTGGCCAGCTACTGGACCCGTTTTCATCTTATAGTGCACTGAATCAGAATCAGAATTGAGACTGACGAAAACTTAAGCCTCATTTCAAATGGACATGAAATTCAGTATAATGCATTTTCGATTATTTTCATAAGTCAATATATAGTTATAGAATCAGGAAAACAATATTCGGCTATACCCAATCTTAATCAATTCAGTTAACTCGGAGCTCGATTACACTAATTTTATTTTTTTAATTTGTATGACTCCCATCGAAACCATATTTTTAAAGTTTTCAAGCTTAAAGGTGGATAAATACATCTCTCTAAGTTTGTATTTGAAGTCCTCAATACTTCTATTAGTTTCAATTGAAGTATTTGTTGCGTTAAAAATAATCGGAGCTTACTAAAACATTTTATTTTGAAAAAATTTAAAAATCAAGAGCCCGCACTTTTTTTGGGTTTGGCCAATCATTTTCTGTTAATTTTTTAGTTCCTATCAATAAATTTTTTTTTAAATATATATTTTTATTAGTAACGACAATTTAGTCTCTGACCCAGTTGGTTTTGGGTTTAAGGATGAGAGAATTGTATTGTAATATTATTTAATAACTATGCTTAACAACTGTCGTGGAGAGTAATTCATGCACAAATTTATCCCGTTTAATCAAATTAAAAATAATTATTTTATACTTACAAATTATTGGTAAATTAAACACACCAGTAATTATAAAGTATAAACACAAATTACCAGTATTCTATAAATTGAAAACTATTGACTTAACTATTCTTCACTTATTTAATTTACCGCTCTTATTTATATTCACATTTACTAAATACATTTAAAAATCATTTTTAAATAGGGTCAACGAGATACATAGATAGATAAAGATTTATTTATTTAAATAGGGACATTACTGCAGTCAATTTACTCCCCCTATATATATTGGCCAAGCTGCCTTCATGTACATATTGTATTTACATAGATCAAGTCCTAATCTGCATCTCTTGCACTTTTCGTATGGATAATACATAAATACGCTTAACAATCCCGATTCCCAATATCGAACTGTGTGACTCAGGTCTTAAATACTTATTTCCAAGTTGTCTAATTCATCACACAGCTGTCTTCAGCTCCCCCTCACTTTCTCTGCTTCTTGCACGCTCCACGAACATCAAGCTGCATTCAAAAATGCAATTGCATCATATCTTCTGCTTTGAGAACAATTACCAAAACTGTTTCAGTTTCGGTTGCCTAAAACAAGGCACTAATCAATTGATGGCGGCATTTTTAACCCACTCCCTTAGAGTAGGAATAGAATACTCCCTATTCTTTTGGCTCCCGTCAAGTAATCACTTAATGCCACACACAAACACTATCGAGCCTGGTCAACCCCCTCTCTATACAGTAGACACGTCGTCTATTTGTTTTCTTAACAACATTCTTGAGATGCTTTTATGAGGCGCGCTAAATGCCTGCTTCAACAACGGGCAGAGCCATTGAATGCTTCGCTGTAAATCACATGACCCACGACCCCGTGAATACAAGTATGCATATATATATATAAATATATATATATATGTATATATATAAATATATATACAGACCTGGTTACCCCCTCCTGATTACTAGTTGTTGGCGCGTGAGTAATGCGCATGGCTTAATTTAAGTTTGTTGTCACATATTTGGAAAGACGCCCGGCCGAAATAAATACGCCCAGGCATAAATATTTATAGCCCCCCGTCAGCCCCTTCACAGATTAGAAAACGCTTAAGTGCGACTTTTGGCTCGTGACTTGTCTTAAGTGTACAGCAATCTTTACCGCCTCCTCACACACACACACACAGACATATATATATACATATATATATATATACATATATATTTATATATGCCAGCACGCAGTGCTATCGACAGTGCCTATTCTCGATTGCCAGCACAAGATGCCGATGACGGCACGCGTCATCTTTGGCTGTCATAGTCCTCCACGCCTCGCCTCCTACTCCCCCTACTCCATGTACTCCCCTCCCAAAAAACACCCTTCACACCCTCATTGGCGTTAGGTGCTGCCCGCATGTGTTTAATAGTTGGGCGACAAATATGAGCGACTCGTGTAATTTGAGTCATTTTTGAGTAGCTGTCGTTCCCTTTGCCTGCTACCCCTGCCCCTAGCTCTACCTCTACTCCTACCCCTAGCCCATCTACATACATATATACATACATACATTGTCAGTCTGTGATCGGCGGTGTTTGATTATGTTGTCGCACGCGCTGTTTATGTATATGAATATGAAAATAACACCACCGAAGCCATCCGAGGGTTGTAGCCAAGATACTGGCGGGTTAATTGAAAAACTTAAGTGCCAACAGTCGCTGCGGATTAACCATATTAAAAATTTAATTAATGCCACTTTCGGTAAACTATTTTGATATTGCTGTCGCTTAGACAGGCGTTTACAATTTGGGGGCGTGCCAATACACAAATAGATACTTTTAAGCCACTTGAACATAGCAAGTAGAAGCCACTTCAAATTATATATGTATGTTAACACGAATTTTATTTAAACATTCAATTTTATGGTGTAAAACCTGCTTAATTTAAGTTTAATTTTGTATTTAGAAAGTAGCCCAACTATAAATAATAATCACTCCTTGCATATAGTTTAATTTTTAATATAGAAAGTCGCAACACTCAACTTTGAATTTCTTTTTGATGAGATTGTTGAGAGTCATTTAAATATTCAGAAAATATAGATATAACCTAATTGTCTTGAGTAGTATTATATTCTGGATACAATCTCAAAAGATATTAAACATAACTGCTAACTTACAAGCCGTAAAAATAATTAGATTGCTTAAGCACTAAAAAAATACTTTAAGTTCGGAAATCTAAGAATCTTTGAATTCTATTAGTAAGTTTGCCACTTAAGATGAATTTTCACAGTTAAGAAAAAATAATTAATTAATAACAGTAGCAAAAGGGCAGCAAAAGTATCAATCAATGCGAAGATCCATTATTGCACTTTAGCTATTATTATCATCTTATTGCTTTTTCTTTTGATAATTGGAAAATCATGTTAACTCATTTGCAAATTATCAATAATTTTCAACGTTGATTTATAATAGTGAATAACTCTTTCCTCTTTAATGAGTATATCAATGATGCAAATTTCGTAACAACTTTCCATAAATAAAGGCATAAGAAATTGAAGCATCATTTGACTCGGACCAGCAAGTATTCACATCAAGTGAGTGTGAGAAAAATACTCACACTCATATGCATATTGTATGAGGGTGTACGAGGGTATATGGGCATATATATTCAGATAGCCACAGGGCACTTTGCCTACGTATTTGTGTGTGTGTGTGTGTAGTAAAACACTTTTGGTAATTCATTAAGTTACGGAAGTTGAACTCAGAACTGCAATTTCCCCTAGAACCAATTATAGAAATATTTAAATTCGTTTTAAAAAGCAGACCAAACGCATGTCCCATGTCCAGTGCTTGGCCCCAGACAGACTATGACGACGACCAGGACGACCAGCACGAATGCAAAAGCCGTCGTTGTAGTAGCATCAGCAAGAGGGGCAGGACCAGAGGCGCTGTAGATAGCCACTGCCGTTGCCTCTGATGGATGAATGTTATGCCATGTGTGAATGTCGGTGTGTGGGTGTTGAACTGTTGGTGCTGCTACTGCTGCTGTTGCTGCTGCTGCTGCTGCTGCTACTGCTGCTGATGGTGTGGGTGTTAGTGTGAGTATGGGTTTGGGTCTGGGTGTGTGGACAGCGGCATGTTCATAAATTGAAATCACTTCCATATCCAGAGAAAAGTTTGGCAACAAAATAGAGCAAAAAAAAAACAAATACAAAAAAACGTAAAGAGCAATGGATAAAAAAAAACTAACGAGAAACGCTGTGGCTGCTAACGTGCCTTCCCCCGAACACCCCAGCTTGCAACTCCCATTACCCATGGAATGAAAATAAAGAATTCTGTTTTTAAATCGCTGGCAATGGAGTAGGTATGGGTGGAGGAAGAGGAGGAGAAGGAGGAGTACATCAGAAACCGTAACAGCAGCAGGAGAAGGAGCAGAAGCAGGACAGAGTCAGAGTCAGAATCAGCATCAGAGTGAGAACTCGCCATGTACGACAAGTAGGCAACACTTGACACAGTTGCCACTTTCAATTGCCAACATAACTCGAGTGGCGCTCACTAAAGAACGACCAAAGCAGTAGTATTGGATGAGGGGGCAATCCGAGGAGCTCCATAGTTGGGGGCGCGGCGTTCTGTCTGCATATAAATACCGCCTGTGGCCATAAAAGTGGAGACCATCCGACCGACGTGTAACAAGCCCGAAAAAAGTTGCCCGACTGCAGCAGTGGACCGAATGACCAATCCTTCAGCCATACCCATCCCCAACCCCAGCACCAACCCCAATCCGACCGCCACCCACAACAGCTAAAGCCCGCACTAAAAAATGGCTAACCGAATGTGTGTGGGCGCGGCTGTGGATGTTACATGCTTGGAATGGAGAGTGGGGCCTGTGAGTGTAACTCTGACTGGGTACTTGGCCACTTGCGAGCTTGTCACATCAGAAGCTGCAGCCCAGCAACCAGAGAAACACTGAGAAACAGAGAGAGATGGAAAGGGAGGCAGGTGGAGAGAGAAAAAGAGAGAGAGAGAGAGAGAGAGAAAGAGGGGCGAGGGAGACAGACATTTTTGCATAATGGACATAGTCAACAGAAATACCCTTTTAACTAAAACAGAGAGTCATCATGTGACATGTCACAAATAGACCCCGATACTAAATCCAGTCGAGATATTTTCTATACATATATGTAAACATATATACGTATATATACAGTTGCAAAATTTATGAAAAAAAAAATAATACATTTATGATACCAACAATATGATTAATTATAATCGCCAGCAATCGAGTTCTACCGAAACAATTAAAATTTTATAGAGTATCTGAAGTTGGCTATGCAAGCAATGTATATAGTCTTTACTCCATTTGAACTTTTTTTGATCCACCTTTCTTTTTATTTTTTTTTTTAACTTGTTGTGTACTTGTCCTTTTCGTCCTGCCCTCATCGCAGCGCATCACATCGCATCGCATCGCAGCGCATCGTTTCTGTCCAGCGTCCTGTGTCCAGTGCTGTTGTTTAGTTACTTTGGTAGTTTCGTTATATTTATTGGCCCACATCGGGTGAAAAATGTTCAACGCTTTGGCAATTTAGTTGAGTACCGTTATATGCTGGCAGGCTGACTATCACATCCTGCAGCTCTCCAGTTCTCCAACCTTCCCCGCCTGGCAAGCTCATAAAATGCGAAAAAGCTAAAGCAGAACAATGAATGCCAGTACCAGAAACAGTTCCACCTAGACGACAATCCGTTGCAGGATTTCCAGGGGTGGTCTGTGGAGGGAAAAGAGATTGGTGTAGGTCAAAAGTGGAAGGGTAACGCTTGGCGATTTACGAGTTGCCATTTTGCTGCTCAACTGGGCCGTGAAGAGTAAAACGAAAAATGAAGGATCACCAGCACCATACAGGCAAAGGTGGACTCAACCAGAATGGGATGAAGATTGGCAATGGGGGATTGGCTGGTTGGTTAGAGTGCAGTGCAGTGAGTGTATCAACTCCAGCTCCAGCTCCAGCTCATGTGGTTCATCTCTCATCGACCTACGCTTTATTTAATATATATATATATTACATAATTGGGCGTGTAATGAGTCTAATTGAGTTTTTATGTTTTGGCCAAAAGGACTTGCCAACTCAACAAAACTCACATTTCCTTCACTTCTACTTCTTCTATTTTTTTTTTTTTTTAAGTTAGCGCTGTGTTGTCACAGGGACTAAATGAGTTGGCAGTTTATAGCCGCTGGTCATTTCAGTGACACCCCCCCCCCCCCCTTCATATATACATATACATATAGTACATACGTCTAGCCCATTTTCGTGTGAGACACTAACTCAATTAACGTTGCAGGCAACATGTGTTAATATCCTCTGTGCTTCCGCTCGCCCCCATTTCGGACTCGGACCGAACACAACCTGCACAGCAAACTGTATGTAATTGAGTGTGTGATTGTGAAATACTAAACGCCTTTGAATTTGGTTTGTCATACCTTAAGAAAGTCAGTTCGATTCGATCTGTTCTGAAGCGATTGTCTATGAATGGACTGTTTAAGAATATACACAGACTATACCTGTAACGATTTGAAATCAAGCGACTATTATCGATCGAGTTCGATTCAAAAGAAACAAAGCACAACGAAGATTACATATTCTATTTCAATAGCTATATGATATGGCGATTTGATACAGCTGACTTTGATGTAATTACTACCCGCAGCAAAAAGGCGGATATATGTCGAATTTAATAAACTGAGAATGTATATACTTTATGAGAACAGACACATCTTCTTCAATGCGTTGCAGACTTCTCAACAAAATTATGATATCATCCACAAGGATACTAAATATAGGTTTACATTGAAATGATTCAAATTTAAACTATTTGACTTTGTTCAGTATGACTATTCGATCAATATTCCCCGTAGAACAAAGCGAAATGACTTTCTTAAGGATAATGGGATTTGATTTGGAATGAAACGATTTACAATTGGGATAAGACTATATCTATCTATATGTGCAAACATAAAGTGTCAGAGCAATTTGTTATCTTTTTGTCATTCTAGTTTAAATTGAAAATAATTGTTTGGCCTCTTTGGGCGTTTTGGGCTCTGTGGACACATTTGCAGTTAAAGGTGGCGCCGCCGCAGCTCGCGAGGCACGCGTTTGTCATAGTTGTTTCTGGAGACGCCCATGCAGCTGACCACCCGCTGTCCCCGCCCGTGTCCTTGGGCAGGATTTTGCATGCTAATGCCACTGCCGAATGCGCATGGGACCAACTGCTGAGCGATATCCTCGACGGTCTAACTGCCAAAAGTCTGCGATTTGGCTAGGATCAGTATGAACTATTCTTTCCACGACCGTGCCTACCTTTCACACCGTGCAGCAGCGCGTGCACGGAAGCTGCCTTACCTTTTCAGCACCTATCTGTATTGCTCTGTCTCTCTACCTCTCTATCTGTCGCTGTCTCTTTCTGTCTCTCGACAGACGAAACGTCCTGTCACCCGCTGAGCTACACACGCGAATCGCAAACGAATGCGTTGCGCCCGAAAAATAGCGACACAGGCAGAGAGATAGAGAGAGAGAGAGAGACAGAAAGAGATAGAGTACGAGAGAAATAGGGAGTGCTTTCTGCGAACACTGCAGGAGAATTGCGAATTTACGATACGCGCTTCATTGGAATACGCTCCGTTTTACAGCAAGGATGCAGTCGGGTCGGGACACAGGACGCAGAATGTATAATGCAACATACAGGACACTGGCTACAGGCCATTGCAGCAATCGCAGCTCCCTGTGGGCAGCTCTCTTGCTATGCCACCGCTGCGCGAGTCGCGTGCATTTACAAATGCGATAAATTCGAGACCAAAGCGTGCTGTGCGCGCGACCAGAACAACCTAAAACGAGGGACAACTCAAAGCAGCAGGATGACAGGAGCGTGAACGGCGACGAAAAGGAGAATGGGGAGGAGATGGTGGCATATGCCTGACTCACATACATATATATATATATATATACTTACTCACAAATAGCTAAATGCCAAACGATCTATGCCTCGCCAGTCACATTTGACGGGACACCACGCAGAGCAATTGATTTGCCGATTTGGGTGCCGATTTTCCATATGAGTTTTGTTTCTCATTATCTAACCAAAATTATACTTTAACATAAATCGAATATAAACAAACCACCATCTGACCGATCGGTCGAAAGATAAATTCTTGTACAAGGAACTTTTTTGTTTACTAAGATACCCGAGCCAAGCTTCTCCAATATGGCGTATATTTTATCACTTTCGCATTTGGAAACAAATATATTGATATCGATCTACTATATAATCTTGAAAGAAAAACATTTTTGGTTTCGCATATATCAACATTATAACTTGGACAAAAAATCATTGAGATCGGACTACTTCATTTTTTTATCACATACTTAGAGAGATCAACAATATATATGTATTTACCTATATGCTTGCCCCTTATCCATTTACACTCTTCATGCTTAATGGTTACAGGATATACATAAAACTCAATTCAAATCCCCGCCAGGGTATTTTTGTGGGCCTTTATCCCCTTGTACATATTGTATCCTTTGATCTCTATTCACATCTTGGTATCTAGCTAATGGTATGTCTTATCAAAGCACAAGGTCTAACAACAGCAAAAAGGATATACTTTTTTGATCCTACATTTCAGCTTCTTTCAATCCCACTTCCCCCCCCCTCGGCACACACTTTCCTTTAGCAGCTTGTGCTTTTTTTGTGCTTTATAAGCCGTTCAATTTTTTGTTCAACCTTTTTTTTTTCTTTTTTGTATTCGCATTTTTACTTTATGGCGCAAATTTCTTCTTCTCTTTTTGCAGGACAGCATCAACTTCTGTTTTGTGCAACATGCTGCAATTGTCCAACTACCCGGTTGCCAGCCTACAGCTACGTCTCCGCGGCTCCCCCTTACTCCATCTATAGAGATTTTTTGCGGGTATCCGATATAGTTGGGTCAGTGCTTGTGGCCAGAACGGTTCTGGTTGCGGGTTTCACAGTTGCAAACTCAACGCGCGCATCTCTGTTTCTGTGTGAGTGTGTCTGTGTGTGTGTGAGTGCGTTATTGAGTGCAAATAGCAATTTCGCAACAATGCTGCCTAGCAGCATCTGGAAATTTGCTCGTTTTGCCATTCAGCACTTTAGGCCAAGAATTGAGGGTTGAGTTGCATGTGAATTGCACCCACCCTTCCTACCCCCTCCCCATTGCAATTGACTTGGACTGCTGTTGCTGTTAACTATTCAAATGGTGCGGGGTGGGGAGCGGGGGTGGGGGGGGTGAGGGATTTCCAGGGCGCATTGTAACGGATTTCTGGTAACTGTTTTTGGTTGCCGTCGCGTCGATTTTTGCTGTTTCAACTGCATGCGCCACATCCTGCGCCCCATCGTAATTTCTCCACACACACACGCACAACTGCACACACACGCAATAAACTGTCAAATCTTTTTGTGTGTCCGTGTCTCCATTCTATTCACTGTATTTGGGGGCAGGGGGGCTTGGGTGCGGCAAGGAGTACTTGGGGTGTTGGGTTTTTTATACATACAGCGTTCCTGCAGTCGATTTTATTGGATTAAGGTTTAGATTGCATTGATAAAAAGTGCACTGTGGCAGCAGGCGCTGCTATTCATGTTGCTTATGTTGCTACTGCGACAGTTGCTGTTGTTGTTGTTCTGGCTGTTGTTTAGAAAACATCCTGGATGCAAAAGGGAAAAATACAAATCCTTGATGACACTCGCCTCACCAGTTGTAGCCCATAGGCATCCCTGCACCCCACAAACAATTTTGATGTTTCTAATTTTTTGACATTCGATTGCAGGCGGCAACAACACCAACAACAACACGACGGCATCAACGAATTGAAATTTGTTTGTCTGCTATTCTAATGTTGTTGTTGTTGCTGTTCGATGCCAAGCGCTTCCGCTGCGTTGTATGTGCAACAAACTACCGTCAATTGATATTAGACACCGACGGAACTCTGCAGCGGGTGGTCGGCGAGCGGGTTGCAAGTAGTGACAGTTCAGTTGTGCTTCGATTGTTCCACAATTTATGCACACAGTCCGCTACACTGAATAAAAAATATGTAAAGTAAGCCCCATTAACTTATTTTTGTACTCTTCATAGTACAATTATAATTTGCATTAGCTATTGTTAAAGTAAACAGAGACAACAAGGCTTCGAATTTGGAATAGTTTCTCTTACTTTTCAGTAGTTTAAGTTGCTAATAGTAATAGTTGTCTTATGCTGCTCGAGCTAATAATATATATCGTAGATATTCATGAATAAATAAATAATATCTGAAAAAACACAAAATTCGCGATACTTTTAGTAAGGTTTAAATACTCTCTTTTTTACTGAAAACGTTGGAAAAGCTGGTGGACTATAAAATCAGAAGCACTTTGCTTAAACAAAGGCCGCTGCACCCAACGCAGCATGCATACAGAGTAGACAGGTTAGATATAGAAGGTGCGTTTGATAACACATCTCACGATGCAATCTATGCTACCCTTGAAAGAAGAGGCCTGGACCATACTACCAGCAGATGGATACGGCATCATTACATGATAGCACTGTAACAGTCCTAACCACCAAAGGCTCTCCCCAAGGGGGGGTGTTGTCTCCGTTACTCTGGAGTCTGTTAGTAGACGAACTACTAAACAGACTTGCTAACAGTGGTATTCAATGTCAAGGTTATGCCGATGACATTGTTATCATAGCGCGAGGCAAATTTGAAGAATCACTCTGTGACATAGTCCAGTCAGGAATAAGGATAACGTATGACAGGTGTATGGAGGTTGGACTCAACCTAAACCCTTCGAAGACAGTCATCGTCCCCTTTACCAGACGACATAAGTTACAGAGGATGAGACAAATATGGCTCTCAGGGACCCTACTAAAAACAAGTAGGGAGGTCAAATACCTGGGAGTCACATTTGAATGGGGGCAGGAAGGCCCCTAACAGGACCAGAACCGTGTTGTGGCATAGGGAGGCACACTACACGACTGGAACTTAGAAACGACGAGAGGCAGAGACGGCAACAGAGCTGGTCGGAGACAGTAGGACTCCGACAAGCCAGATGTCTCCTAGGTGGTTATAATCTTGTTCGATTTAAACAGATTATAACCATGGGAAAGAACGGTCTATTGACAGGACACTGTAGACTAAGGAGTCACCTGAAAAAATTGGGAATATACAGTAGCGATCTCTGCAGGTTTTGTGAAAGAGGGGAGGAATCCTCGATGCACATCCTGGCAGAATGTGTCGCCATAGCTAGAAGAAGAAGCAGCATCCTAGGGGCACATGTCTTGAATTTCAAAGACATAGAAGACCTCAACCCAACAAAGATCCTTACGTTCGTACGGGAGTTGGGGCTGATGGAGGAGCTATAAGCTCAGAAGGGGGCACAATAGATCAAATAGCTCGCGGTGCAGCATCCCCAAAAGTAATAATAATAAAATTCTCTCGTGACATGATTCGATAAGAGCAAGTGCCTCCAGCTAGCACTTGCCGTGGCCAAGAGATATGGAGATTAGATCCCATGTGTCTGTCTGTGCGTCTGTGTGTGTGTGTTTGGGGATGTACATAATAATGTTACTACATGCTCGTCTTTTGGTCTTTGTCAAAGCATTTTTTCGTACTGTGGCCCAATCTAAGCTAATTTAAATTTGGCCACGGCGTATCGCAATTTTTTATTTTGTTTTTGTTTTTTTGTTCGGCAAAAAGCGCCGAAAAGAAAGCAAAGGCAAGCCAAATCAAAAGCAAAAGCAAAAGCAATGGCAAGAGGTCAAAGGCAATGAGCTAAATGAGCTGCAGCAGCGTTTTAATTAAAATTTAGCAAAGAGCACAGAACCACACCTCTCACCTCTAACCCCAAAGCCTAAACCCCAAACAGGATCAAAGGATCAAACGCTATCGTTGATGCGGCAACGGCGACCACAAGCTGCAGCAGGACAACATTGAGGCACACAGGATGAGTTTGACTGCTCGACGACTACAGACTAAAGCGGGAATACCCTTATTTTTTAGTTTGCTTAATGCGTGCGACACACAAGCACACACACACAGAGCGAGAGATAATCCCAATTTTAAACTAATTAAATTGTCAAATATTTGGAGAGGGCGAGCAACACGCTGGGCGGCTTGTTAAGCGTGGGCGTGGCACGCAAGTAAACAAACAAAACAAAACAAAATAAATTAACCCGAAATTTTTCAATTGTCTCTCTCTCTCACGCTTTCTGTCTCTCTCCCTCTCTCTTTCTGCGACTAATTTGCAGCTAATTGAATGCTCGCCAGCTGCGAGAGAGCAGCGTATGTTTCTAATATGAGCTTGAAGGGGTTAACTTGGTCAGCAGGTAGCAAGCAAGGATGGCAAAGGAGTGCAAAGTATGCGCGTCTCGTGCATTGTGTGTTGTGCAGCGGTCGCTTGGTTCTGGTCAGCCAAACAATATGCTAACCGGGTCAGAGGTTTATGGCCAGTTCAATGTCAAACAGCAAAAACGAAGCGAAAGGCGGCAACAGAAGGAGTTAAAAGGAGTGAACCATGAGCCGTGAACCATGAGCCATGAGCCATTAGCGGGACTCACGAAATATCCTTTTCGCGAGCGGACAGTTTAATTTGTTGCTGCTGCTTGTTGCTGTTTATTTATGCACTCGCATTGTGTGGCCAAAGTAAACGGTGATTGCCTAGCCCTCTCTCGTTTTCACTCGCTCTCTCTCACTCGCTGCCTTGTTTACCTATGCTTTATGGCCCCTGGCCACGGATCCTAACCAAAGCCTCGGCATTCTTACACACACACAAACACAACCCTTTTGGCCCATTCCCAATGCGCCTTTCATTGGAAATTTTGGCTCTACCCGCTGCCTTTGCCTTCGTCTCCTTACCTTTGCACTCTTACCGTGCCCAGTCCTGCACTGCCAGGCACCCATTCCCGTTGCCTTCCCCTCAACTTTAACTGGCCGTCGGTTCGTGCGCTTTTACAACTTGTCAGTCATTTGAACAAAACTAATTTGCATGTCATTTCTTTAGCACTCTTGAAATTTTTGAACATTTTGCACGAAATACAACAAACGCTGAATGCCTGCAAATTGGTATTGGGTGTTGTGGATTGGGAGGTTTTTTTTATGGAGCTGTGTATTGTGTGGGCTATGGGTGTTTGATTACCATTTCGAGTCATCGATGCATTTTGCGCAGCAATAAACAAGTCTGCCTCAAGGTCTCTAATTGAACCCACGCCGAAATACAAATTGCAAAACAACTTCCATGCCAAAGTGCCATATGAGTTTGGCTTACAAGAATAATATATAAATATTTTGATAAGAAACTAATTTAAACGAAATGAAACAAATCAACAATACGCAATTTGTTGGACGATTAAGGTAGCCAGGATCAGAGAGCTTACCGAGCTGCCAACCTCGTATGCCACCCGTTTCGATCTACTGTGCACAGAGCCAAGAGTTACATAATGATTATGATGATGATGGCGATGATGCTCTAGATGACATCGCCATCCGGCTCCGGCGGTGACGATGATAATGATGATTGCCCTCTCTGCTGATGTTAACGCTGTTTCCTTAGAATGGCTTCAAGCAAAGCGGAAAGTGAGTCCATTTGTGCCTGTAGGAAATAACAGAGTTGCAGTAATTGTTGCTCACTGCGTTGCCGACGCTGCTCCAGAGTCTCCCGCCTCGCTGGCTGGATCACTTGCTGGGTTGACGCTGGTTGTTGGTAGGCAGCCTCCTCCTCCTCCTGCTGCTTCTCGTCAAGCTGGTGCTCCTCCTCCTGTTGCTTCTCGTCCTGCTGATGCTGGTGCAACATGTATTCACCATTGCCACGAAACTGTAACGGTGGTATCGGATTAAAGATAATCTCTCTAAAGCAAAAACAAAAAAGATCATGATCTCATTGACTTAGCTATAGATAAGTTTATTTTATTAATAATCAATAACTAACCATGGAACATGAATTTGAGTCTCAGCACTCCTTAGGCTTCATACACATATGTACATATATAGTGCCTAACAATCTCATCTGAGAGCCAACCGGATGTGATGGGATAGATAGACACACAGACAGATAAGACACACATACTTAGTTGCCGTTATGCTAAGCTTTATAATATTATGCATGCTCTCGGGCAAGTGGGACTGACACTCATAAAAATGGCACAGAACAGGTGGGGAGAAGAGACGGACGACACAGGATACAGCACACAGGACACAGCACACAGCACACAGAACACAGGACACAGGAAAAGGACAAGGGCAAGGACACTGGAGACTGGATACCCAAAAGCGGCCAACACAAATCATATTACAAAACTTTACACGCTTAAGAGCGCATGTAATTGGCTTTTGAAATGTACGCGCGGCAAAAGGTTAACACGTTTCTGGTAACCAGGAGCCAGTTGACGGTAGACGGTGGACGGTAAGTGGTAGGTAGGTAGATGGCGGCCAGGCAGCATTGGAGATGCAGTGGCAAGGACAATGGGCCATGGGTCTGGTCGCTTAGTCCACGATGTGCTAATAACAATAAGTGTCGTTTGTGCCAGTAAAATGTCGTTGTGCCAGTGAGTGTCCACGTTTGAAATATGAGTAGACCACGGCCAGCAGCAGGACCAGGAAAAGGCCAGAGCCACTGACTCTGCTGGCAAGGACAACGGGCTGGCTAGCTGACTGACTGACTTCCTGGCTGGCTGACTGGCTGGCAACCCCTTTCGGATGCCACTGGCTAATTTTCGTCGCTGCCAACAACTTAACGTGTGTTGTTATTGCGGCTGTTGTTTGTTGTTGCTGTTGTTGTTTTAGCTGTTTTGGCTGTTGGCGTTGGTTATATCCTTGAAACTTTTGGCGCTAGACATGTGCTCGTTTTGGCTGTGACGTATATTTAACATGCTACACCGCAACTCCAGCTCCAACCTCAGCTCCAACAACAACATTGAATATCGAACAACCACCATTCAACCCCAGCAAGTACAACCACTAATACACACACACACACACACACACACACACATACACACACCATAGCCGTATCCAAGCCTCAATGTATACGACTACGATTTTTGAGTGTTGGCATGTTTGCTGTCAGAAAATTGTCAGAATTTTATGGCCCCATTGCAACTACGTTTAACTTGATTCCCATATTTTTTAGGTTTTTTTTTTGTTTTTATTTATTATCGTCCTCTTGCCGTTGTTGCTATTGTTGTTTTTGTTATTATTGTTTGTGTTCTGTTATTGTTATTGAGCTAGAATTTTCATTGATTGGAAAAATTGACAAGCGCCTTGGAAAAGCGATCACTTTATAGCAACCATAGTTGTGCCAATTGTTTGGCCAGACAATTGTGTAATATTTATTGTCGTCATTGTTGTTGTTACTGTAGTTGCTGTGTTGCTTGTACCTCAACTTGACTGTATAATGCACAATGATGAAAACGATGTACAACTAAAACCGCCAGCGGATTTCAATAAACTTATTGTCACAATTTGCAAAGGAGCAAAAAGTTTTCTCTGAAATTTAGAAATCAAATATAAATTTTAACTTTTCCTTCGTCACATTTCTTAGAAGACTTTTTAGTCAGTTAGAATAGTAAGTATTTATTAGTATAGATATTATTCAATTTTTATTATTGTAGTATATGCACACATTCATACATATTAAGTTGTAGTAATTGTGCAATTAGAAATATCTCAAAATAAAGAAAGCAAAACAAGAGAAATACAAACCGATATATCCCATCAAGTATTGAAGTAAGTGTTTATTTTATGGGTGTGAATCTACGCAATTCTGTGACTCAAGTTCGGATGCAAACATAAATACATATACGAGTATATATGCATTAATACAGACATCCAAAAGTGCAAACACAGTATGTCTATATGTATTGTGCACTATATGTATATGTTGCAGTTCACTTGTTATCTTGGGGTTGCTGTGGTTGCATTGCTGTATTTGATATTTTTGTGATGCCAGAGGATAGCGTTGTGTGTGGGGGTCAATCTTTTTGAGGGGAAACTATCTAAAACCAAATCATTGACATACATCCTGGCAATGGCCGCCGTGCTGTCCTCGCCTTACCATTTCTCTCCACTCCACTCCACTCCACTCCTCTTCTCACCTCTCAGTTCTTCTCGAGGCATTTTAATGATGGCACTCAGAGCACTCACAACGGTTTTAACTTCCTTCTTTCCCCTCAGCCACCCCCCCCCCCCCCCCACCACTCTCCGCCTCGTCTGCCCACTTTTGTCGGTTTAGCTTACACTCAGCAACTGTTTTTGCATCTCTAGAGTCACAATCGAATCGCGTCGCATCCCGTTGAGTATTTGTATGCGAGTGTGTGTGTGAATGTGCGTGCGAGTGTATGTGTATGTGTGCCGCCATTGTTCGGTTATCTAATGCCCGCCAGGGGCCGCCGATCCACGTCAACAGAGAGAGTGAGAGAGAGCGGGAAAAAATTCATCATAAGTGCGACGTTCCGAATCCTCCTCTGAATCATTCGTCCTCATGCCTCGACTGTCTCAGTCTGCATATGCCTGATAATGTTATCCGGCCTAGTGGCCACATTGCCAGCTAACTTCAACTCCATACGCGATCTGCCACACACACACATACACACACCCTCCACCCCCTTTTTCGCCCCACCCCACTGCTGCAATGCTGTTTGAAGTGGTTGTACGATTTGGATTTTGATTTCAATGCCACTCAACTGGCCGTTTGCCGTTTTGCCCTGGGAAAATCGCCTTAAACAGTCCATTTCGAAAATGCGAAAAACGCGACCGAGAGAGGAAAGTGCAACCCCGGAACGGGCAGTGGCAGGGGGCAGTGCCCAAATCACTGGGGTCTGTTGCCTGAGAAGCAGTCGCATCACAGTCGACCCATTGGCCATGCACGGGGTGGTTTTTCATTATCATTTCGCCCTGCACATAAATTATTTATTGTTAGCGATTTTCCAAAAAAGATAACAGTAGCGCTGGCAGCAGCACAAACAGCAAAAACAATTCGAGGGCCACCGTTTTATTTACTCTGGTCGCGAATCCGACGAGGACGATGTCTCACTTGGAATGTGTTCATCAGTATATACATACATATGTAGACACATACCCACAAGTGTGTGTGTGTGTGTGTGTGCGTGTGCCTACTCAATGTTAACCACTCGATATAGTAGTTGATATTGTTGTTACTGTCTTTCTCTCTCTATGTGTATGTGTGTGCGTGTTCACCCTAAATCGACACCCCGAAAAACATTTTGCCCAACCCGGATATACATAAATATTTATAAGTCTCTGCCTTTGCCGCATTATGCGATATAGTACCATATAAAAAGCATATTAATATGAATTTGCGTTTATAAGTAAATAGTCAAGTGATATATATTTATATAAACACATACACACACATATATACACTCAGAGAAACAAAAATCGGAAGAGAAATCACAGTATTTAAGATAACATATTAAGATAAAAGATTAGTATATTATTTCTTTTGAATCAATTAGTCGTTGATTTCAAATCGCTCGAAGCATAGTTCGTCTTAGAATCGATCGAATCGAACTGAACTGTTCCATGGCGAACTGTTCGAAATGTAATCCGTAGTCAATTGTAAGCATTGCGCAAGCTCAATACAAAGAACAAAAATACTCAATACAAGCATTTATTGATTGAAAATAAATGTTAAGCCATAGAGAAATAAAGTTCATGTCCATATTTATCAAATTCCTTTCGTTTCCTCTCCAACTTCTCATAACTAAAGTGATTTTCACAGGCAATGCATTGTTATGCATCGTTGTTTGACCTCTGTATTGACACTGAATTTAAATTTGGAAACACAATATTTTGCCGCAATTAAGCTCGACCATTATGCGTAACACATTTATGTTAATTATTTATACACACCCATATTAAGCACAGTGCCCCGCACAACCAGTTCTAAGTGCCTGGCACACAGGTCCTTGCATTTCGTGTTCGACTTTTAACTTATAAGTTGCACATTTGTTTACATAAAAAAAAAAATAAAATAAAACCAAATACAAATAAAATTGGAGCATCGGGAAAAAACGGGAACCTGCAAGCGTCCGCCCGTAACCGCCAAACAACACCACTACATTAGCAACGCAAAAAAACAAAAAAGGGGATACAACCAGACACAACCCCTCCTCCCTTCCATCGAAAGTGCAGCCTTCTGTCAAATAATTGGACTTTACGCCGTTGCAATGTCCAATACACAATCTATCCCTCTGAAACTTCCACTTCCACTCCCACTCACTCTCCATCTCTCTCTCTCTCTCTCTCTCTTTCTCTCTGTCTCTCTGACTGCCCACAAGAGCGGAAGTTAACTTGCGTGCTAGGCCAGAGCAGACCCACAACCAAAAAAAAAAGGAGGCCCCCAACCAATCCCGTTCCTTGCTCCTGATATGGCTGACGGTTCGGCTCGTTCGGTTGCGGTTCAAATTTAATATTCACTCGCGCAAATAATCCATGGACACATTGACTCGCAGACAGTGCGACAGACTGCGCGACAGACAGTCGGGCAAACACAATGGTAAAATGGCGCTGCTAAGCTGACATATGTAGTGGGAGAGGAGCGGGGAAAGGAGGAGAGAGGGACGACGTGAAACAACAACAACCACGCCCCTTGGCCACAGACGCCAGCTATGCAAACTGCCAACTGCCAACTGCAAACTGCAAGTGAAGTTTGCCTGTGGCTAGCCCCTGGCTCTGTGACTGTTGCATTGTGTGTGTGCGTGTGTGTATCGGTGTATGTGTGATTGTTGCTAAATTTGAAAATAGCCAAGCAGTCACTCAACACGCATTAATACTTTAATTACCTGATCAGCCTTTGCAAATTTGATTATATTTCTTGTTGCACATAATAGAAAAAATGGCACAATCCAAAAACAAATAAATAGTAATAAGAAGTCAATGTATATACAAATGTAACGTTCTAAAGACTTACAAGCTTAAGAAATTCGATTAATTCAGCAAGCGAATTGAAATTTGACGACTTAATGAAATTTATTAAGAATTTTTGAGCGTCTGTTTCAAACTATTGAATTTATGCAGCAATAAAATAATTTGGGATTTATAGAGGGACTGCTGCATTAAATATTTATTGTATGAAAATCGTCAATAATACTTGAAGCAAGTAATTGTAATGTATATCGACTCAGTGATTGGTGCTGATTGGTGCACAAGTTGAAGCCCTTAATGCATTCCTTTGCCGCAATTGCACATATTGCGCATACGACTGGGTTGTCCAATAGCAATTACAATCTGCAATGTGAGCGACGTTTGCTGCATCTTTGACATCTATGAAATGTGTAGAAGTGCCCTCATTCTGCCCAACAATGGAAACTTTGTGTCTGTGGCTAATCAACGTACAATTAAGCAAATGTGAATTCATTGTATGATTTCGCCAAATAATTTGACTTGATTTGCCAGCTGACTGACCAGAGAATCGAACTCAGTCTGCAAGCCAAACGAATGCAACGCTACACCCTCCAGAACACCCCCCTCACAACCTCCCCTGCCACCATCAGCCAAATGTAGGATTTGCTACTGCATTTTTGTCAAGTCACAGACGAGACAAAAAACAAAAACAAAAACAAAAAATATATTGAACATGAAAAAAGAGCGAGTGAACAAAAAAGGAAAACCCGTTGCTTGTCTACCAAATTGCAACTGCACGCTGACTGACCCCAGTGCCCAGACCCAACCCCAACCCATACCTATCCCCCCTCGGTTCGTTGTGTCGCGACTGCTGCTTCTGCTTGTTGCTGTTTTTGCTGTTGTTGTTGTTGTTGTTTGTTGTTAGTGTTGCTTCATTTGACTCGGTTATTTTGTGCCTTTTTCTCAACGCGCTGCTCTCGTACAGCTGTCCAAGTGACAGCTGCCGCCGTGCTTGACAGGCAGTGCCTACCGCTCACCAGTCCACCAGCTCCTCCTCCTCGCACTCCACCCCGTGCCCCATCAACCAATGCGCAATCAGTTGCAACGCAATTTGATTTTGTCGCTTCATGGCTCGTAGCAGTTGCCATACACTATGCAATTCCAGAGCCCCATCCCCTCTTCGTAGCCATTCTCGCGTCGCACAAACCCTTTTCTCCAGCCCTTCATGTGGCAATAGCGTCCATCGCTTGGCCGCCATAAAGTGCACATGTCGCATCGTGTTCGCAGTGACATTCATTCGCCGTTACAGTGCTTTCTTTTTGGACTCGCATTGCCCACAGTCAGCCGACGCCCCCCTCGCTCCACCCAACCCCCCACGTACTCGCCCACAGAACAGCCACGCCCCCTTTAACGCGTTGCCCAAAATGAGACGAGTGGGCCATAAAAAGTTTGCCCTGCAATCTGGCCATTGCGATTGTGTTTCAACTCTGATCCCCCGGAACGCTACTACAGCTACCGACACCTACCAACCCCATCCTTCCCCATCCGTGAACCATTTGCATTGCGTTATTTTTTTGTTGCTCTTCTTTTTTGTAACAATTTTATTTGACGGCTTCAAGTTGCCGACGTTGCTGCGGTTGCAAAAGTGCATTAGCCGCTGCCTGTCACTCAACAAAAATACACAAGAGCTACGATATGGGCGGAGGGTTAGATGGAGGAGGGAGGGGGGTGGGGGGAGGTGTAATATGCCAAAAACACATTGTTGTAGATGGTACACTTGTCTATCGAGCATAGTATAATAGTAGCATGTATGCAGCTCAGATACCCTTGCAACAAAATTGCACTCGACACATCAAAGTCAAGTGGTAAAGTGTTAAATGTCTGACAAAGTGGCAAAAACAAAAGCTAAAAGGAAATATTATAATAATTTTGATTAACGAAATCTAAGGCATCTAAATTCAGCATCATATTTTCGTTAATGTTAGATTTATGTATTTAAATAGTTTTAGGTAACTAAATAATATTTACCAGATTTTTATATTTTTTGTTCAATGAAAAGATAACTGGTAGCTGACAAATTTTATTAAATCATATTTGATATGTAATTTATATTAACATAATTTTGGACAACCAAGTCTTACAAGTAGTAAGCTTACTAATATTAGTTTTATTATTATTTTTAAGAAAAATAGTTCGGTCAATCAAAATCAAACGAATAGTTCTAATAAATAAAAATAAAAATAAAGACACAAAATAGTTAAAAAATCAAAAGCTAAAATATCAGATAAACTTAAAGTTTGTAATTTTAATTATATTATTTTTTCAATCGTTTTCTTTTATTTTAATAATAATTATAATCATATAACTTTTTACATTTACATTAACGACATTTAACTTACTAAAAATACATTTTTTTTTTGCTATGGCATTTTATTGACCATGATTTTTCACACATAAAACATGATAGAGAATTATTAATCAACTTTCAATTAAATTCTCGTTTTATTGTGTCATCTCTTAAGCATATTAAAGCTGTGCTTAATAAATGTAAGTATATATGTACATAATGTGTACATTATATCTTGCATATTATTAACTGCAACTCCGGCGACTTGAAAGCAACTCATGATCATTTTGAAGTCCTTGCTTACTTGAAGTACAATCAGCAAACAATCACAGCATTAACAACAGCAAGGAATAAGAGCAATTGTGATAAGGATATATGTGCAAAGTACTCTCCAAAAAATACTGAACAACGAGTGCAATTTTATTTTACTGTCTGAGCGTTAACGAGAATGGCACTTGTTGTTGTTGTTGTTGTTGCTGTTGCTGTTGTTGTTGTTCTTGTTGCAGGTTTTAGCACTCAATTGATTTTTGGCTGGCATTGTTTTTGTTACTGGGGGCATGGCCAGTGTTGCAAATGTTGGCAATATTGTCATGTTATTGTGTTGTTGATCTTTTTGACATTGTTGCTGTTGGTGTCGTGTTGTCGCCTGTTTGCATTGCTATTGCTGTTTTTTTTCTCGCTGGCAATGCAGAAGCGTTGTGGTCGCCATATTGCGTTTGCATGCACGCCCACAGTCAAACACACACAAGCACACACGGAGAGAGCGAGCAGATACACTGACGTGGCCATATTGATGGCCATGTTTCATGCGCCGTTGTCAGCCAAATTTAATGCGCGCCGCAAATATGCAACAAGCCCTCGCAATCTACGACCTGTGTAGAGCCATTCTGCTATCCAGCCATCCAACCATCTAGCCGACCAGCCAGTCAGGCATCCCTCCCCGAGGGGCGGGGAGTCTTCTGGGGTTGCTTGGTTGTGTGGCACATCGCATCGCATCGCATCAATAAGCGCGACTTTTCATTTGGCCATTTAATAAAATGCAGCATGCTACGTGGAAGCGGGATGGGGATGGGGTGGAGTGGCGAGTGGGCATGACTGAAATTGTTGTTGGATTTATGGCGGCATTACATGACATGATTAATGGCCATTGGACGGTCGGGAAGGGTGAGTGACGGTGAGCGGTGGGAGGGGGGGACAACGGTTGGCGACCGCTTGGCAACTTAACTGCCCATCAAAGCAGCTGCCACGCTCTGGGCACAAGATGCACAAGAAAACTGAAACACAATCGCAATCCGCATCAAAAATCAGGCAAAGAACACAAAAGTTGACCAACAATTGAGATGCGAGCAATAAGCTAAAAGGCTTAAGAGTCAACTCAACTCAACAGATGAAAATGTGATTTTTATTGTTGTGCTTGCAAAACACTAATTTGCCGTTAAAGCAGGCATGAGTAGCCTCAGATGATAAGATATCCCAAATGATATTGAATCGTGTGCTATCGTGTAAGAGTCTATACGATATAAATGTATCTATTTATTTGTTTAGTCAGCCAGACAAATTTAAAAATAACAACAAATTCACAAAGTTTCTTTGTTTTTAGTTCATCTTCCATCTTTCTACAGAAGGCAAGTTGCAAACAAACATGATTCATATATGTGTATATGTTGTAGAGGGTATTTTAACAATATAATAAAATGTCAAGCTGGGAGTAAAAATATATATATGTCAGCAGATTAACTTCTGTCTACAAGGGTATGAAATCTTCGCCATGTCTCATATAAGCTATATTTCTTGCTTGTTTTGTTTATTTTTACCACTCAATTATTTTACCAATACACAGAAGAAGGCTAGCTGAGAAGAGTCATCTTTTGGGCAGGTATATGCTGGGCGTTTTATATGCTTCATCAAATCTAGTTTTATATAAAGTCAGAAAGTTAACTAAATTCCAAATTAGTTCTAAATGCAAGTGTCGCTTGTAATTCGAAAAGCATATCGATGCATATTTGGTATGCATTTCAGAAAGTCACAAAATTCACCTCAACCACATTGCCAACCAAAAATCTCCGCAAATATGACACTCAGGAAATCACTCACATACAAACACATACACACACACACACAACCATATATGAACTGTGACAATCAAGTCTAGCATTCAGTTTGCAGCCAAAACTGTCAAAACTCTGTGAACTCTGGCAAGCCAAACAGAATGGCGTAAAACCAAACCGTAACCCAATCCTGAAAATCCCCAACCAATTCCCAATTACCTCAATGCTCAACGTTGCCTCGCTTACGATTCGTTTATTCTGTTGATCTATCAAATTAAAAATGTAATGCTTCAACATTTAAACTGCCAGCTCGCCCCCAACACGCCCCGGATTGCTACGGCTGCAATGACGACTCAGTTGGCTCAGGTCGCACTAATAAGTGCAATCAGTGAAGGCTAAAGCTGACTTCAGTCGGTAACAGCAACAGCAGCAACTACGCTGCACTTGATCAATGATGCCTGTTGCCTACACTTAGAGAAAAATATACCATCATATTCAGCCCAAGCCACTAATAATTACTTCAAACCTTTACCTATTTTATGTTTTTACAATTTTTCATATGTTTTTACAATTTTTAAAAAGGTATTCTTTTGTATGCAGTTTATGTTTCAAATTTTTTTTTTTTTAATTGTATTCATTATTTTTCTTAAGCTCCCAAAACATAAAAAAGATAGATAAAAATTTCAAATTTTCAATGATACTTCTACGGCATGTTATATTGCTCAGTGTTTTCTCAGTTTTCTCTGGTGCCTCGTAGCCTTTTGTTTTTTCGGCACTCGTCTCCTAATGAACTGAGCACGCAACAAGCAGATAACTGTAGAGGAGGCAAGCAGGCTGCAGCAAGAGACCATGCGACTGTGTACCGCTCCATCAAGTGGTATCAACGTTGTCATGATTTTTGCTTGTTAGCATGGCTACCGTAGCATGCCCCCCATCCCCACATACACGCCAACCACCACACCCGTGACCAGACATAGTCAGTTAGCAACTCTCCATATTGGTTCTGCCATCTTGCGAATTCTGAATTCTGAAAATGTAACTCTTAACGTAAAATGTTGGCTTGCTTTTTGGTTGCTATTGACTGTGAATGACTGCTACCGAAAGAGAGAGACAGAGAGAGAGGTAGAGACAGAGAGGGAGAGAGTGCAAATAGTGAAGAGTGAAGAATATTGTTACCCTAGCAAGAACCAACACAAGGACCAGAATCAGAGCCTGCTCCGCTCTGCTCTGCCATAATTCGCCGACGACATGTCAACAGTGCGCATTGCTCCACATTCTGGATGACTACATGGATGGATTGAATGCTCGGTGGCAGGCGGAGTAGAGTGGCAGCAGGAGAGGGGAGAAGGGTTGATGCACACAGAGCAACGGGTTAGCTCATTTTGATTGCTAATTGGTTTGTTACACAATGGCGCAATGGCTTTTAACGAATTGGCCAAAAATTTATCAGCGAACGAAACAACTCGAAAATTGCTCACAGTTAGCAAATGGAGAATGCACACAATTCTCCGACTGGAGAGCAATGTGCGAGGAAAACCAGGACCAGAAGCTTAATCAATAAGTAGACTCAATGGGAAAAACACAAAAAGTAAATAACTTTTTAATATTCGAAATAAATTAAGAGGTGAATATTATATTATATTTACATGGCCTGAAAAACTCAACAAAGCATTGCAAAAATATGATATAATAATTAACTAGATTAGGTTATTATATTGTCCTTCAAGTCAACAATAATACTTTTTGTAATGATTGAATATTAAAAGAAAAGTGTCAGTGAATAGCAATATTAAATTATTTATCCTATAAAAAAGTTTCAAATTAAAATAAAAGAATAAATGTATTTATATTTTGGTTATAATTATATGAAGCAACGTAAACATCGTTAAGAATAAAATAATTATACAAATGATAATAGAATAAGAAAAGCTAAAAATTAAAAAATGAAGCAAAAGTAAAAGACAGGGTATTAATTTTATTATTGAATAAATAGGAGGAAATTCAAATGAAGAATATTCATAATTTAGACAATCAACAAAACGACTGATTGACAACTGACCGACTGCCACAAATACACTGCTTAACTTCAAGCATTCCAAATTTTTCTCTAGCTAAGTGATTTAAGCTGACCCAATATCCGGCGTGCCCCAAAACCTAACCCAAACACAAACCTTGGAGTTACCTAATAGCAACGTATGTCAGTCCGAATTTCGTCCTGCTCCAGACGAGCATCGTAAATCTTGTAGCATTTATCGTTGAGGGTGCAACTACATAGCATAGTGGCTGCAACCTGCAACTGTTTGGACTTGGGCTTGAGTTAGAGTTTGGGATGCACAATTAGACCCAAGGACGTGCAGATTTTACAGCCTAATTGTTCGACGGTAGGACATGCGGCGTACGTCACAGGTACGGTTATGTTACAGCAATTGAGTCGCCGCTGTGGCTGCAATCTGCAATTTGCAACAAGTGAGCCAACCGCATAATCCACAGTGACCACAAAGGTCAGACTCACACAGTCATACACACAGGCACACACACACACACACACGCACGCACACGTACTGCGATTGGTATTAATAAATTTGCAGCAAAAAGCTGTTGGAAAATATTGAAAAAGCGATCTCTACACAAGGCCCATAAAGAGAGCAGCTGCGAGGCAATATTTTTATTTATTTGTACTTTTTTGCAACCACAGCAAGGATTAAAGTGGACAGTAAAGCAAGCAAGCAGCACAAATGTTCATTGTTGTGACAATGTGGCAAACAAAAGCAAACAACAACATGAACAACAACAACCACAACGATAGCAGCATTAACAATGCTGTCTCGTTGATATTGACAACTTTTTAATCACTTAATAAATTCAATAAAAATTAAATGCGGTCGCGCGTCAACAAGGACAACAAGCGAACCAGCGAGACAGCTGGAGAGATGGACAGCTGGTCAGAGAGCAGACAAGTTGAATGGGTAATATGAGCAAAGACTAGGACACAACAAGCCATAGCTTAGTCAATCAGTCAGTCAGTCAATCAGACAATCAATCAAGCCTTTGATAAATGACAATGCCAAAGGGTTCAAACTAATTGTTCTCAACACGCCCACCTCCTCCTCCTCCTTGTCCTTCTGCTGCTCCTGCTCCTGCCAATGTTTCTGTTCCTTCTCATCCAGCTATTCCTGGTTTGCACAACTCGAGCAGTGCCAACTTTGAGACGAGGCATGTTGAGTCTCTAATTAAGTTGGCACCACTTCTCACTTCTACAGTTAATAAATTAACATTTGTCCAAAGCACAGTCGACAATCAAATCAATCAAATACTTTAATTATTTCAATTTGATTTCCAAAATACAATTATTAAATGTTAGATATTTTCTTAGAGCTTCTAATATGTACTAATAATTAGTTATTAGTACCTATACTACTATTTACTTTAGTGACAAAGAGTATGCACAACCTATTGCCTCTCATTATATTAGGTCTCAACTGAATATGATTTTAAAGCATTTTAAAATTATTAAATAAATAATAATGGATGGATACAAAATTAATTCTAGAACTCAACTATTTTTAAGTTAATCAAAATTGTTTTGAATTATTATTTAGATCATGTTTTCATTCAGATAAATATTTATATTTTATTACTATACATATTTATATATAAATTATTATTTATATTCTAGACGCTAGACTCTAATAAGTGTAATAATAAATATAAAAATGTTAATAATATATATTTAAGAGCATTTCAGCTTCGTCTTTGGATTTGTGTTTTTTGTATTTTTTGTCAAAATGGACTTTAGCCACCGAGTTGTTGCCCTCTGCTCAAATTGAATGTCATTTAATTACCGTGAAATATTTTTTTGCAGCACTTTAATTTGCCAAATTAAGTGGATCTTCAAGTCCAATTCGAATGGCGTGGCCGTTGACTTTTAACACGGACTGTGACAGTGGGTATATGGATGTGGATGATGATGATTAAGCGGCAAGGGCGAGTGTAAATGTTTTGTGGTTGGGGTATGGTGTGGATTTATGCGATGTTGCTAAGCTAGTCGTATCGATATCGATATCAACATCGACTTCGCAGCTAAGCTAAGGTAGACCAAATCTCAGCTATTGCGGATTATGGCGCCTCTTCCAAATACACACACACACAGACAGACAAGCGGCTAATTAGCTGGGCTCTTGATTTTCTAAAACCAAACTAAGCGCATTAGAAATAAAAGTAACAAAAAAGGAACAAAACAACAACACATAATAATCATTAAGAGTGACCAACCCCATGCGGGCTAACCGCGAACCCATAGGCGGCCCAGATAAGTACACGTCTGCTCTTCCTACCCCAGCTCAGCCTACATCTATTTCTTAGTCGATTGCTACTAGTAGCAGAGATATTGTGGCGTTTAGTGACAAGTTACAAATCGCCAACATTGGCATTTAAATTGTAAACCGAACAGCTTTAAAGTTGCCCAGACAATTGACTTCGCTTGCGTGACATGCGGCCAAAATCCACTTCATTTTGTGGCGGGTGAAACGGATGCCGGTGGGTGCAGGGGTAATGGTGGGCTGGGAGGGATGCCATGGAACGGGACAGGACTAGGCCACATGCAATCAGCGTCGCCAGTCGCATTTCATTAGTGCTAAATTAAGCAAAAATCAAACCAAAAATGCAACAAAAAACGAAATTAAGTACATTTTTAATGCTATAACAAACCAATATCTTTATACACTATATAAATGACAAATACAAATTTAAAAACCATTTTGAGCAAGCTTTAATTTGGATATATTTATAATTATATTTGAAATAAAATCAATACTAAAGTGTATTCAGTCAGGATATATATATTAGCTATAAGTGCTGATAAAATACTTTAAATACTAAACCAAAAAATGTAAAATGTCTTAGCTAATGAAGCCTGACTGGCTGCAGTGTAATTATGCGAACAAAGGCGATTGCAATTCATTTTCCAATGTCAGGCGCCCGAAAACTCTCATTTCGTTTGTAATTTGAATGGGGGGAGAATGCGGATGTGGTGAGCGTAGAGGAGAGGAGGGGCAGGTCTGTTTGTGCCTGCCCCCATCTCACCGCCCCAACCGTACAGCCATACTACATACTTTCGCCAATTTCCACTGATGCGCTGTTTGTAATTTCTGACCAACCATTTTCCATTGCAATGCTCGACCAATTTTTTTTCTCTGTGTACCCTGAACCCATGGAAAAGGGGCAGAATGGGTACATACAGGCATAGGGAAGCATTTTCGATCGATTTGAAGATGAATATTCTCGCAGATATCGCAGAAATAAGTTTATTTCATAGTTGATAGATAAGTTAAGCAGTTTGCCCAATATCGATTATAATCGATTTCCGATTGCAATAAAAGCCACAACTTTACAGATATATATTATTATGGAGAATGTTTATAATATTAATCACCTGTAAAAAATCGGCTGGGTATCTTCTAGTCGAGCTCTCTCGACTACATCATTCTTACCTATTTGTTTTTTTTTATACATATTTTCAGTTGATTTCTTTTCATTTACGTTTTATTCGATGGCGTTCGAGGGCTGCGTTGCGTGGTTTTTCGCCTCTCAGTACGCCCAATGTACACATACACACACATATGTTCTGTGTGTGTGTGTGTGTGTGTGTGTATGTGGGTGTGTGTGCGTATGCATTTTTGACTTTCGCAGTTTTTCTCTTACCGCCGCCAACAATCACACAGTCAACCTCAGTTGCGGCGGTGGCCGAATAACAACAAAAACAAAAGCAGCAGCAGCACCAACAACAACAACCAATGCTAAATAGTCAAATAGTTTGCCACGCACAGCATTTAACAATAAAAGGAAAAATAGCAACAACAACAACCACTGCAACATTTTAACGCGCAACCGAATTGCATCGAAATACAGCAAAAACAAAAAAAAAAAAAAAAAAACTGCAAAGCTGGCAAAAACATGCAGAAAAGTGTAAAACACATTGTGAAAATGTAAATTTTCCATTGATTAAAAGCGAAATACGCACAGTAGTCAGATATTTAATATGTATGCATGGAATACGATAATCTTGAGCAATAATGACGCCAGTTGGCATTAAGAGAGAGAGAAAGAGAGAGCAAGAGTTAGCGGTAACACCAACTAAATAGTATTCCATGCCCAAAATAAAAAATTAATTTTATAGCAGGATGCCAAACTGGAACTGGAACTTTACTAACCAAAACTTTACCGATTGCAATTCAGAGCCGCCACAGAAACCGCGACCAGTTATCGAATTTGATGATGATTTGAAATCTTGAGATCAAAAATGTAATTTCGCATTCCTTTTCTTGCAAGTGCAGTGTAAATAATTTCATCAGCTCAGTTCAAAGTTAGCAGCCATCAAATTATCAACATTCTCATAACTATCTTCAAGGTAAACAATATATCGAAATAAGAATCGGATTGATGTGCATGTTAAACGATCTAAAATTCAAAAAATACAATTTTCGTACTTTGAGTACGAATATAATATCAAATATATATGAAGATGATGTTCAGCGAAATTATTTCTTTTTGCAGAATGGAAATCATTGTTACTTAAACAAAACTTAATGGATAATGTTAAATTAGTCAAAATAAGAGGAGGAGCAAAATACTTAAAGGTAGTTGGCATTATCCCTTAAATAATATTTGAGGCAATAATGAAAATAGACAAATAATTAAAACAATTAAAAAGGGGGAATTTAAGAAGTAATTCAGGTATTATTATCCTTAAAATAACTACACATAAGGCTTTCAAATAATATAAAAAATAAGCTGAGAATGTTGCCTATAGGCAAAGAAAAAAAATGATGGGCGTGACAAGAAAATGTTTTAACAAGCCTTATTATCAAATAAGGGTTGCTGCTTCGAAACCAAATATGCTCGCTCAGTACTAGGAAATTAGTATATATATATAAATATATATATATATATATATGTGTCTGTCAACAGCTGTGGGCAACAACTTGACTAACCAATTGAAATATCTATTCCTACGAGTTGAGCCATGTCCTGGTTCCCTTAACGTTTCCTTCTTCTCCTGGTCTGGTCGTGACAAAAATGCACTGCGGTTGGTCAAATTGCAATGCAGGACTACAGGATACGATGCCCTTGAGCGATGTCCTCTCTGTGTCTGTAAAACGCACTGTGTGAAAATGATGGGATTGCATGCTAATTAATGGTGTAAATGTTATTTAAAAATGCACATGCTGATACAACACCAGGACAAATAGGACAATCACACTGAGCTGGATAGCCAGGACGAGCCGGACTCGGCGAAGAGATTGCATAGCTGCTGACCACCCGGCTTGTCCTCATAATCACTAATTATGCGTTTTAATTGCCATTATCGATTTCTATTGAACACGCTGAGGTTACCAATGTCCTTAAATTCGGGACAATTGGCCAACAGATGAATTGAGACTAAAATGGTTGACAGGAGAGGAAAGGAAGACATATTTAGGGAGCTGCAGGCGGTAATGTCAGCACATTGAGGATACGCTTGTGGGTATTGATAGCGAAACAGGGCAACTAACTCAAGGTTGCGCAAAAATGCCTAAAAACAACTACTAAAAAACCACAGGAGAAAAGCGATGAATAGAAATCTTGAATGGAAAAAATTTATTTACCTGAATAAGCAGCAAAAAAAACAATATTTGACCGATTAATTTCATGGTGTGATATGGTAGCTCTATGTTAATCATTCTTTTAACTAACAAGATGGATTAAGTATAATTTGCTTATTGATAATTGGCTATAAATGATTGTGGACTGTTCCGATTAACTTTGGCTATAATAAATACCACTCTCAAATTTATTGCTGATGCTCTGCTATTATTTTACATCTTCAAGTGATAGCAAAGTAAAATTGTGCTTTCCCCTTAAATTTGATTGCGAATATGACTAATATAAAATAATAAAAAATTACTCAACAATCTTATCTGTATTGAAATTGAATTGATCACTAAAATGATAAGGAATTTAAAAAGCAGCATTTAGTAGATATTTTTGTCTTCTGATAGTTATTAATTAAATTGGGGAATTCTCTATTGCGTTACCATACTTAAATCATGATTTTAATCTGGAATATTTGATGGCATAATAAGTAAGAAAGACAAGTTGAATTTTTGATATTTTGTTTCAATAATTTTCGTTTGTTTTGTTTGTTTTTATTTGGTTTCAGAAATTCGTTTGTGTTAATTTTTTCGCGCTAAAACTTAAAGCTATACAAAAAAATTGTTTGCTCATTTGTTCTTACATGGCTAATAACTTAAACATTATCAATAGCTAAATTCGCATTGTTTAAAAAAAAAGAAAAAAAACTCTCTATATGTATGTTTAGATATTTATATATATATATATATATCGCTTCTATTTACAAGACAACATTCAAAAGTTAGTGTAGTGAAAAGTAAATAAAAATATAAAAAAATAAAAAATCAAAATAAAAATAATTTAGTATGGTTTTTCTAGACTAACTTTTGTTTAAATGAAAAATTAAAATGGCTAAGTGTGTGTGTGTGTGTATAAAAAACAAAAAAAAATTATAAAACTGAACTAAAGTTGTGGAAGTCTGTGAAAAGGGGTGGCGGACGGGGGAGGGGACGATGGGCGTTCTGTTTCTTAACGTTTTCCTTGACGTTCGCCGCATGGCGATCGATAGAAATTTTAGATGAATTTGCCTAACTATCCTTTGCAATTTTATCTTTTTTCTTGTGTGTTTCAGTGGGTGTGTGAGTGTGTGTGTGTGTGTGTGTGTGTGTGTGTGTGTGTGTGTTGGGTGTGTGTGTGTGTAGCGAACTCGACGCACGACTTTATGTCTCGAGCATAAAACTTCGAGTGAGCTCGATGCACTTTTGTTGTTGTTATTCATTGATCCCTCTCCCAAAGAAAAAAAAGAAGAAAAATCCGATTCCTTTGCCCGCCATTTGCTGCGTATTCCCCTCCATTATCCTGCTCCACACTCCGTTTGCCGGCCGGAGTTTTGAGTTGATCCTTTAGCTCTCTGTTTGTGCTGCTGTTGCTCTGCTGCTGTGGACGTGTCTAACTTATATGACTATATCACAATGTTGCTGCCGCTCTGCGCCTGCATCCTTAATCCTTCATCCTGCTCAATTCAACTATCACGCTGTCTGTCTATCTGTGTGTGTTTCTTGATGTGTGCTTTGTGTATGTGATTTATTTTTAGTAAGGCCGCCACACAGTCTTCTGCTGGACGACGGCATTCTTCAGCTTTGTTGCCGCCGGCAGCGTCGTCTCTGGCGATGCTTGGCGTGGAACAACAGCAGCCACTGCCGCTGCCGCTGCTGCTGCTGCCGCCGCTGCTGCCGCCGCAGCAGACGTTTCATGGTAGAGCGGCTTGAGGGCAGAGGGTGCTTTGAGATCGCAGCGCATGCGAAGCGGAACAGAGATGTGGTGTGTGGGTGAGCTGCGCGTAGAATCGATGGATTTGTCCAGTTCGTATTCAGATTTGACAACATCGATCTGCTCGTCATCGGAATCCGCATCGGAGGCGGACTGCTCGTGGATGGAGCTCGTCTCAATCGATGTGTTCAACTTGAGCAGCACATGGGGCGTTGCCGTGGGCGTGGGCATGGGCGTGGGCGAGGAGCTCGATGGTCGCGATGATGCAGGACTCATGTGTGCGGCATCTGCTGGCACACCGCCATGATGCAGTGCAGCAGCGGCCGCATTGCGCGCCCGCAAACCCGCCGCCGCCGCAAAGTTGTACGGATGGAAGGCATGCGGCGTTGATTTCTGGCTCTGATGCGCCGCTGCGGCTGCCGCGGCGGCAACATGATTGAACGGGAATTGTGGCATCGCATACGCAGCAGCTGGGGCGCCACCGGGCGGCGATGGCATCATCGAGGCGGGCGGCACAATCGACGACGACGATGACGATGCCGATGGCATCGGTGGCGGATAATCCGATGAGGCGCCAGCATTTGGCATCGCTGGGGAGACGACACCGCTGACGCTGCCATTGGGCGAGGTGGCCGCCTTGGAGAGCGCCGGATGATGCACTGCTGCCGCAGCGGCCTGCTGATGGCGGAAATAATCCGCATAGCCGTATGTCATATAGGCAGCGTCCAGCCACGCTGGATTCAGCATGAAGGGATTAAAGGCGCCGGGATGTGGATAGCCATAGCCTGCAAAACCACGCAAAAAAAAACAAACAAAAAATAAATAAATATTAGTAAAATTGAAAAAACACAATTTCTTTTTTCATTTTTTTTGTAAAAATTGGATAATCTTGATTTGGGAAGAGGATGCTTTTGTGGTTGAGTGGACGGGGAGGGTTGGGTCTGGGAAGGAGAGAGAACTGAAAACTGTAATGGAAACTAAAAAACTCACTTTGCTTACTTCTTGGCTCCCGCGGCCCGTCGACCGTTACTTTGATGGCCTTGCTATAGCTGGCTATCTGCACCGGATACGTGGCAATGGTGATGGTCAGCGTAAAGGATTTGCCCCTGCCGGAGCGGCCAACGAATCGCAGATCGTTGAACTTGGCCACCTGGTTCTTCATCGTTGTCGTACAATTGCGCAACTCGCCGCAATAGTTCTCATCGTTGCCACACTTGATCGAGACGAGGGTGCCATCGGGAACATCATCCAAGGCGATCACTTTGAATGCGCCCGGCAGCGATTTGTTGGAGCGCCAATGGTTTGGCAGTGCGCTGCACAGGATTGAGGGTGAGCCCGTTTGAGCCAATTCGCCGTGATATTCCTGCAGCATTTCGTGCAGGCTGGCAAACATGTCCGTCATCGAGCTGGGCATTTTCGCCGAGTTCGCCGCACTTGCAGCACTCGTGTTGGAGCTCGAATTGTTGTTGTTGCTGTTGCTGCTGTTGTTGTTGGAGCTACTTGTGTTGTTGTTGTTGGAGCTGGTGTTGCTGCTGTTGTTGTTGGTGTTGTCGGGCGTGGAGCTGCCGGTGCTGCTGGCCGAATGTGTGCTAATGTTGCCCGGATGGCCAACATTTGTGGCCGCTGCTGCCGCTGCCGCCGCTGCTGCTGCGGCGGCCAGCACCTGCGTGTGGGCGCTCGTATTGGCCACCATTGTGGGTCCAGCGGGCAAATGCATATTTCACAGTTATAGTTGTTGAGGGGTTGTTCTCTGCACGTGCTCAAAAAAAAAATGTCGAGTTTATCCAAGTTGCGTTTCGTGTAATCCTTTTCCTTTTTTCTTATTATTGTAATTTTCTTATTTCAACAAACAAAAAAAAAAACTTAATATTTTGCACGCTAGCTGGCAATGCCGCTGCTTTTCACGCTTTTCTTTTGTCTCCTCTAATTTTCTCCCTCTCTCCTTCGCTCTCTTTTGCACTGCGGACACACGTGAAAAAAAAAGTAAGTTTTTCAATGTTTTTTCGAATCAATTTTAAAAATAATGGCAATTGATTGTTGTTAATCGAGTTTCACTTGGGTGTTTTTTTTTTCTTTTTTGAGGGGGTGGGGCGGATGTTGTTGTTTTGGCGAAAACGCGGCGAATAACAATGTTGTTGTTGTGTAGTGTGTTTATCTGGTTTCGCTCGCTCGCTTTCACTGGCTGCGTTGCGTTCTCGACACGTTAAAGTCGCTGTGTGAACTGTTTCTCAACTGCGATCGTTGCCAGTATTTAAAGTAGAATGCGCTGCCCGTCGCTGTCCGCTGCCGGCGTCGCTGTCTCGCCGCTGCAAGACGGCTGAGTCGCGCTCGCTTCCACTTGCATGCTGGCCCAAATAGCTTCGGCTCGCTCGCACTCGCTGCAGCAATTCAGGACTGCGCTGCGTGGTTTGGTTGGCTCGTTCGCTTACCTATCATCTGTGCATGTGTGTGTGTGTTTGTGTGTGTGTATGGGCTAAGGGTGCAGTGGCAGCCGGCGGCGGTGGCGGTGGTGACCGGGGCAGGTATCAACCACCATTGCCACAACAACAACCACAGTAAAAATTTCCCATTTTTCCATTGCGGTGTACACTCGCGCACACAGAAAAACACACGGCCAGCAGCAACAATAGCAGCAGCAGCAGCAGCAAGAAATAAGGGAAGTCGACAGCAGCAGCAGCAGCAACAGCAGCAGCAGCGACTGAGGCAGAGGCAGAGGCAGAGGCGTGTGTTGTTGCTGCTATTGCCTCTGCTACTTGTGGCCAGGGGCGCGCGGTCAAACCGACAAACGAAAAAAAAGAAGCAGCAGCAGAAAACACCAAAGCGAAGAGGGCAAAAAAAAATCATTGGAAGCAAAATAAAAATGTGCCATTGCGAGAGAGACGGACAGAGAGAGCGCGAGCGAGAGTGGGAGAGGGATAGAGAGAGAGAACGCGCGCGAGTTGGCTCTCTGAGCATATTGGAAAGGCGCAGGCGGACGTTGAAAAAAATTACAAATGAAGAATAAAAAATCACAACAACCAACACTCGTTGGGGTTTTATGAAAAAAAAAGCAAGAAAAACAAATGCTAAGGAATCACGCATATTGCTCTCTCTCTATCCCTCTCCCTCTCCCCCTCTCTATCTCTCTCTCTCTCTGTGTCTGTCTCCCTCTCTGTCTCGCTGGATGTGCTGCTGCTGTTGCTGTTGCATTCAGGCCGGGGCTGCTCTCTGAGCGACAACAACGAGCGGTCGCTGGCTGGAAAATTTGGTTTTCTTACGCACGTAACTTTCAACATCATCAGCGGCAGCGACGGCGGCGGCATGCAACAGTTCCAACTGCGCGCGTGTGTAGGCACCCCATGGTCCCACTGTGCCCGGCCAAAAACTAGGCAGAGGCCCTGCTCAATCGGTGGAAATTAACGTGCCACAGGTAGAGCGGTGGCAAAGGCCACGCAAAGTGGGGCATTCAGCAGTGGCGTTCATATCACAAGATCGACACAAAAAAAAGAATTCAAAGGCAATTTTGAAGAAAATTGAGAATAATCAGCGGATTGGACCTGACCCAAGGATCTGTTATCAGATCAGCCATAATCCCGCCCATATTGACGGAAGTGATTTATTCAAATCGCAATCTTAGTTGGTTCAAGTCATCCTTGATCCTTCTTGGACTGAGCTAATCTTACGGAACGAATCACAATCTACAGTGCATCAAATTTTAGAGGATATACATAAGTCTGTTGGTTTTACTGACCATAATATAATGAAATAAATTAATTCTGCATAGATCTATAGTTCATATATTAAAGTATACCACAGGTATGATAAACTTTATAATAAAATATGAAAACAATTTGAAAACACAAATATACTTAAAATTTGTCTTGTTTAATATTTTTATTGTACATTTAATACATAGAAATATAGTGTTTAGACATAATTTGCAGTCTTATACTTGCAGTTCTTTATTATTTATTTATTATTTAGATTCTAAGTTTTTGAACCACTTGCAAAATTGCGGAAAATCCCTTTTCAATCTAAAAATGTAGACGTGAATTCAAAAAACTCAGTTTTGAAATAGAATTTTGATTTGCTTACTAAATTATTATTTTTTAGTTTTTAGCAGAATTGGGCTTTGATATTTTGAAAAGTGTTGCCAGAAATCGATTTTATTTCGAACAATTCAATGTATTTTTTTAATATTTGATGTCCTTAGTTGATCAATACATGTTTCCAAAAAACAAATCTAAATTACAATGTAGTCAAAACAGAAGCCTATTGAATATAATTTAAATTTGTGGAGGTGCCACTGTATCTGTTGGTCGCCCCCCTTTAACAGCAGCCTCTCTTGGTTACAGGACGACAAATCAAACCCGCAGCAACCCAAAAAATTGCGGAGCACCGACCAAGTTAAAACGAGGCCACAAATGTTGCACACAAAACAGACACAGCCAAAAAGGGTCGTGGCTGGGGTGGGTGGCAAGATGGCAAGCAGCGAATGGTTATGGCAGGGCAACCACAATGAGGGGCAGGCAAACTTCTCTGGGGATGGGTGAGGGGATGACGACTCAAGTGCGAGTTAAGATTGTGTCCGGGCTTGTTGCTCGAGCCAACCAAAATGTCGCGCGAACGCGCCTCGCAGCGGGTGGCAAGTGGCAAAGTGGTGTGGGGTGAACGGTGCCTGGTGAGGGGTGAGTGGTGAGTCGCGAGGGGTAATCGCTGGGAAAGTACACGCACACTTCCAATAAACTGCGACGCTGGCGTCGACGTCGCCATCGCCGTTGCCGTCGCCGTCGACAGAAAGAATGCTGCGTGTGCGCCCGCTTGCTGTGCGCGTCGGGGAACTTGGCAAGGACGACCGATTGCCAGAGCGCAGAGCGTTTAACGGATAGCTGTGTAGCTATAGGTTACTAGTTAGTTGTAGTTAGCATGCGACAAGGACACTCGTCAAAGACCAGCAAGGCTTTGATTTTGCAACTGACTTCGCTGGCCATTTGCGAGGTTTTCCAGCGAATTCGCAACGCTCCTGTTGAGTCTGTCTGTCTATCTGTCTGTGCTGTCTGTGTTGTACGTGCGTTTGTTAATTCTACTCCTGTCGCTTTCCATGGCATTCGCTGCACGGCTCATTCAGCACCCGCTGATCTCCAATGCGATTGCACAGAAGCTGCGCACATCGAACACACGCGCATCCAGCGAGAGAGAGAGAGATAAAGAGAGAGAGAGAGTGATAGTGAAAGAGAGAGAGCGAGAAAGAAACGCTGAAACATAATTGGGCCTTTTACCTGTTAACTAGAAGCAGGGAGAAACAAACAGCTGCTGGGCCACCCTTTTTTATGATCGCCTTTTGCGTTTATTTTTTGCTTCTGCTGCCATCTAAGAAACCCCGTGGTAAAAATCTAAGTTAAATATTGCGCACAGGTAACCACCCAGCCAAGCAACCCACCTACCCACTCAGAGTCAGAGGTAGCAAACCACATAAACATTTGGCAGGTCACAGGATGCGCTTAATCTTAATCCTTTACTTATGAAAGTCAATCGGGCCGGATTATGCAGCACGCCTAACAAATATTTTGGGCGATTAGCCGCCCCGCAAGTGGCCATAAAAGGACCAGCCGACGTAGGTGCCTTGCAAGCCCCTACCACGCCCACGCCAGCATTGTAATCGAATAACCTGATTCACTTGCTATCGATTGGAAAAGGAAAAAACGAAATACACAAAATAATTGCAATACAAATTTTATTTAAAAATCATGTTAATCATCTAGAAAATGATTGAAATCTAAGCTTGATTGCAATTAAATAAATAAATTTGTATTTGAAATTCATTAATTTGCTCAATTATTTAACTAAAAATCAATTAATCAATCTCACTCTTTAAATACGATTTTTAAATACGATTCACTTAATTTAATTTCGCCTCCGGTTTTTATATTAAAAATATCAGTTTGCCTTCGATCGATGATCGCCTTCCAACGCAACCAATTGCACCTATAAACTTTCAACACACCACTAATAACTACTTGTGGCAAGCAACGACAACAATAAAAAAAAGAAAGAAAATAAGATTAACCGTTGTTTCAGCTGTTTATTTATTTCCAGGCAATGATCCAGTGAACCATTCCAGTGGAGTTCAGCGTACGCAGTGCAAGCAACTGTAACAATTTTTCAGTAGCAGCAGCAGCAGCTGATCGGGCCCAACCCTCGCACACACACAACAAATAGGGGAAGGGGGCGCAATTGAGGCGAGCCAAATCAATCGACCAATCAAATAAGCAACCAGAGCACTGGAAGTGGGATGCTTGAATGGATGAACTTGAGCCACAGCCAACTGTGGCGCACACGCGATTTTATCGACACGATCAGTGGCTGTTTGCTACTGCTGCTGCTGCTCTTTTGGGGGTTGCTTATAAATAGAGTGAGAGGCAGCCAGCTAGCCATCCGACCGTTGAAATGTTGTGCAATGCCAGTGTGCGCGAGCGAGATGCACGATTTGTATTTATTTGGCTCCGCCCCAAACTGACAACAACTGACGATCAGCGATAAATTCAGCGGCAGCTGAATTGCGTGCGCTTCGCTTTTGGCTCCAAACGCGGCCGCTAACTAGGCAACACTAAAAGCTCTCAATTTCCAACGGCGCAGCAGAGTCCCCAAAAACAGAAGCAACAGCAACTGAAGAAGAAGAAAAGGCAGCAGCAGCAGCAGTAGCAGCAGCAGCGAGCAATTGAGAGCCATTTTTAAAATGCTGCCAACGCTGCTGCTGGCAGCGACCGCGAACGCCGCTTGTAAGTGAATTGCGGTTTGTTGTTTTGGTTGGCGCATGCTGCCACTGTTGCAGTCGACGTTGACGTCACTGCCAGGATCAACCACCGAGCGCTGCCAACGCAAAAAAAAGAAGAAAAATACAAAAACGAAGCACAAAACATAAAACCAAAAAAAATTGAGATAGCCTTTGAATTTTTTCCAACTGCTGTTGTTGTTGTTACTCTTGTTGTTCTTGGCTGCTTGCTCTTTATGAATGAGCTCTCACGTGCGTGAGTGAGCGAGTAAGCGAGCGCGTGAGCGAGCGAGTGGGCAAGCGTGACTGAGTGAGTGTCCTTCGCTGTGCGAGTGAGCACAACGAGCACCACATTTCCACTGGCGGCGGGCCCATCATTCCAACGAATACAATTTATTTTGAGTGTGTTTTTTGTTTTGTTTATTTTTCTTTATCTTTTTTTGCTGTTCTGTTTTGGGGGTGGCTACTTCGAGGGGAGTTTGAGCGTGCAGCTGAACAGCGGCTGTGGTGAGTTTGAAGATGAGCACATTTTTTTTGTTGTTGAGTGCGGCGGCAGCTGGTGGTGACACTCCCACACCCACACACACACACACACAGTAAGAGGCATTGGCAGTGGCAGAGGCAGACTGTCTTTGCTGGCCGCAACATCGACATCGACTGTGCCCACAAGTTTGTGTAATATGTTGTTTGCCTTAGTGTTGGTAGCAGACGCCCAAGCATTGGCTGCCTCAGCGGTGCACAACCACCCCCACCCCCTCCCCGGCAACCGCCACCGCTCATTCCAGCTGCTTGCGCTCACTGCTCACTGCTCGCTTGTGCATGCTCTTTTGAGCCTTCTGATTTTTGGATTTTCTTTGACGCGCTCAATTTGTATTTTCTTCTTTTCCAATAGCAAGCAAAACAAGCAAATGCATTTTGCAGCCAATCCATGCACCCCATATACACATACATATATATATATATATATATATATATACATATATATATATATCCATTGATCATTTCTATACATTTTTTTTTATGCGAGAGCGGCAACAATTAACAGCTGCAGATCGTTGTTGAAGTACCTATGATTGTTCTTGTTGAAACGTCATTTGGGGCATGAGATATGAATAAATAGAAATAAGTAAAAAAAAAACACAAAACACGATTGGATAACTAAAGAGCCAGCACAATGATGACAACAATTTGATAGAACACAAAGGAATAAAAGATCTTGTCACTATGATTAGTACTTATTCATCAACAGAATATTGAAAGAATATAATAAAATAAAATATATGCATAAATTCGTATTTGTATTTGCATGTATGTATTGTATTTTTGTGTGTGTTTCCAGAGTATGATTTCTACTTGCCACAAACAAATATATTAATATTTACGGTTTTTTTACGTCATTTTATAATCAAAACATCGGTTTCTTGCATTTGATATAAAAACTATTGATAGAAAGTTGCCAATATCAAAAATAATAATTCTCATTTCTAATTAATCTAATTACTTAGTTAGTAATTTAGACTTGAGCAAAAAAAATTAATTTTCAAATTTAAGGCCATTTAAAGCTATAGTTTATAAACTAATTTATTAAACGGGATTTAAATTTGATATGACAATTCTTCTCGAGAAATTTTATAAAATATATATTATATTAGAAACAGCAGAAAATAATCTACTTTTAAAAAGCAAATACAAATTTTTATTTTATTGAGGTCAAGTTTATTGAAATGTTCAAATAAAGCCTTTAGATATACCGTTTCTATATAAACAACTTTAATTTGAGCTCTCAGAAAAGGCCCTCGATATATAATAATATATACTATTATATATATTCTTCTTCTACTCTTATATATATATATATTAATTACACACACATATATATCATATGAATGCTGTCTCTTTCTCGCCTCTGTTTCTTTCTCTCATTCTCCCCTTCTACTCCGTTCTGGCCTTGGGCCAAGTTGGGCAATGCAACTTTTCGGCCTTTGTCATGCGATACATGCGATATTGTTAGCAATAATGATGCTAATATTAGAGCACACTCCACACTCGAGGGCACTGCCACCCTGCTACCCTCCCCTTTTGCCGCACGGCACTCGAGAAATGCGTAGACAATATAAAGATTAAAACTGAAATCCCTTAAGCCCAGCAATGGGCCCTTAATGCGATTGTGCCCTATGTAAAAAGTACCAACAACAACAAACAACAAGCAACAACAACAACACTAGCAAACAGCAAACAACATCTATGATAACGAACAGGAACCGGGAACCAGGAACCAGTTTCATTTCACAGCGCGAACTGAATTTGAGTAAATATCAAATTTCATATAATTGGCGGCCATTTTGAAGTTTTGTATTTCAAAATGGAAAAACTCGTCAGTCGCTTTTTTTGTTTTATATATGTCTTTTTTTTTAATTTTGAATAGTTGTTACAAATCGCTGACCAGATGCAAAATGCCGATTCTTTGGCAGGGCAGCAAGGCCAAGCATAACTGTATCTTGGGGGCTGAGAGTGGTCTGTGTGTGTGTGTGTTGGGGGGGGTGTTTGTAGTGGAATTGATGGGTGCATATGGAATGTGGAATGTGCGTTTGATGGAGCACCACTTGCAGTCAAACATGATTTTTTATCATCTGCCTACAGCCAGGGGCGCCGTTTCAAAGGGTTACAGCCACAAGTTAGAACTATAGATATTCAAATTTAAATATTAAATATAGCCACATAAGCAGACAATATTTATAAACTATCAATAATTAATGGTTTAAAAAAAAACATTTCTTAAATCATGCCAGAAAACAGAAGTGGCATGTTTTTCAAGATTAATTTGAAAGTGTATTAATTGACATGTATATATATATATAAATATCTATATGTTCATGAAAAGTTGTGGAACTCGTTGTTAGATAATTTGGCGAAATCAACAGGCAACAATTTGTTCATTGTAAATATATTTCAAAATATTTAAAATAATCAAACTTATTTATCATTTCGAGTTTCCCTTTTGCATTAACTGAGCAAATGGTTAAATCTTATATAATATACATTTCTGACGATTATGTGAAAAGTAGAATTGTTGGCGCACCTCCCTTCAAATGACGCCACTGGCAAAACACCGTCCGTTTCCGCATGTGGCTCCATGATAACTCTTTCGTCCTCCCCCCCCCCACCCCTCCTCCCCCCGCTCGTACGAGTGTTTGCAATTTTTGTTCTTCGCATTGTTGGATTTTTATTCGCAAGCCAGGAAGTGAGAGAGCAGCAGTCGGCCTGGAATACCCAGCAAAGCGGAGAGCGCGTCGCAGTTGCGTCGCAGTCGCAGTCACAGTCGCTGTCGTTGTCTTGGAAATATTCAGTCGCGTCGCAGCGACGCTTTTTATTTTCATTCTTTTTTTCTTGTTACTTTTGTTGCTGTTGTTGCAGCGCAACGAGGGTTTGTCGTTAGCCCTACCCCTTACCCCCAATCCAACTACCATAGCTACCTCTTTGCAACATTGTTGTTGCTGCTGCTGCTTATGCTGCTGTTGTTGCTGTTGTCGTAGTCGCTGCCGAGTTGGGCTGCCACAAAACTAGTTTGGCTTTGGGTTTGGGTTTGGGCTTTGGGCTTTGACAGCGTCAGCAACTGCCACAAAACCGACTTTCCACCCACTTTTTCTGGTTTTTCTCTGGTTATTCCGGTGGCTGTCTTAGAGCTTTTTAAGGGTTGCAAATCAAAACGCGGTTTGTTGGTTTGTATTTTTGGCCAAAGTCGTCGTAACTTTATCGGCCGCACGTGTGAACGACAGAGAGCGAGAAAGAGAACGAGTGAGAGAGAGAGAGAGGAAGAGAGCGAGAGAAAGAGAAAGAGAGAGAGGGAGCGAGTGAAATATAATGAGAAAAGGGTTAACGTTGCCAGCTGAGGGGGTTGATTGGGTGGCCATATGAAAATCGCAGCGTTAAAGAGTCATTATTGACACTTACCAAGTGTTGGTTAATGCCAGTGCTCCCACACGACTCCCATACACTACATTACACTACACCACACACACACACACACACACACACACACACACACACACACACACACACACACACACACCACAACTGCTTGGCCTGGAAGTTGTCAACTCATATGCATAATTGCCTTGTATTTTTGTGGGGCACCATCGCTGCGCAGTTTTCTGCTCTCCAGCCCAGTTGGGGCTCTCGCTCTCTCTCTCTCTCCTTCTCTCTATCCCTCTCTCTCGCTATTGCTCAGTCTGTTATCTCTCTCTCACTCGCACTCTGCAACCCACCCGCTTGCCGTATCTTTCTCTCTCACTCTCTCTCTCTCTGCTCTATGTCTCTCTATCTCCCTCTCTCTTTCACTTACTAAATGTGGCGTGTTGTTGTCTGTGTGCATTTTAGTTTGGGATTTTCGTGGCATTTTTGTGGCCTTTTGTCTGGTTAACCGTGGTTGGTTATTGGTCAACACGCACACACAGAGACACACACACACACACACACGCATATAACCACATACACACAGCCACACATAAAACCGCTAAAAAAATATTGACTTAACCAAAAATGCTTGATTAACTGTTATCGTTTAAAATACAAGCCATTTAATAAATGCAATAAAAACAACAGCAACAGCAACAGCAATAAAGAATGGTGTGAAAATGTTGCTGGCCATAAATTGATCATATAAAATTTATAGATAGCCAACAAAAAATAGCCAATTATTTGACTTGATGATAGTGTTAATTATATTCAACACTGCTGTAAGAAATGGGATTTATATAATAGAAATTCAGTTTGGGTTTAAGAAGTTTGTCGCATCTTTGGAATACATATTAATAAATAATTATTAAGTAGTAAAATAAACAACATAAACACAGAATATTTTTTAATTAATAAATAATAATATAAAAGAAACACAAAATATATCTTTAGTATTGATTATTCATTAAAATATATGAAATTAAATAGATTATAAGAAACTCAATTAACTTTTAACAACTTTACAGCATCTTAGCCAAATACGTATAATGTTGAACAGATGACCAGACTTAGCCAGATTTATAAAATACACGAAATTATTGCTCGTCAAGTCTACTACTTAATTTTAACTATCTTTCATAAAACTTCAAACTATGCCAACTATTTAGCCCATTTGTCACGCCCTCATATGTAAACTTTTGTGAGAATGTTTTCCTCACTTTAATTTCCGACCGCAAAAACAAAAATTGAAATAAAAATAAGATAGAAAATAGAAAATGTGACAACAATGATGACTAAAAAGCAAATGTCGAGAACAAATCCTTAAGCCAATTGACAAAACAGTAGAGCAGAGCGGAACCCGCAAAGACCGGTCATACAAAAATACTACTCCAGTTTTTTGACCAATTTTTAGTGCTGTTTTTTGTGCTGTGCTCGGTTTTTTTCACAACAATGGAGGAACAACAGGCGAGTAGATCGATTCCAGGGAAGCGTTCGGCATTTCTCAGATTAATTATGCTGGAAACAAAAAGAAATTTCGCTCGACTTGCCAAAAAAAAATATGGCTCGTGTTTTATGAGCTTGTTAAAAAAAAATCATAAAAACTATTTATGCTTATTTTTAATCTAGATCAGGTCAGATCTAGATCCACAACCTGGGTCATTTGAGGCTCATAAATCTTCAGAAGATCTCCTGTTGAAAAACTGCATACTGACCTACAAATTGTGAGGAAAATGCAAAGATAGTTAAAAAAAAAATAAAGAAAAATAGAAAAAAGAACAGAAAAAAAATACCAACAATAACATTGATCGAGTTTCCACGAAGCAAGGCCTTGCATAATAATTTGCATGCATTTTTTTTTTCAGTTTGTCTCCTTTTGCAACGCTTCATTCATTGCACAAAAGGAGGCGCGATCCTGGCCAAAAAGACAAGCACAAAAAATTGGCCTAAAAATTACCTAAGCGGTGTAAAACGAGACCAGAACCGAGAGCAGAGCATCGTAAAAGTGGACTGACAGACGGACGGACGGACGGACGGACGGGCGTAGAGAGACTGCTTACGTAATGCTCAGCACCACGCAGGACAACAGGACATGAGGACAATTATAGAGCCCACGACCCGCTGTGCGGTGTTCTACTTTTTTGCATGTGCCACAATAAAAATCCACAGAATTTTTTCTCGTGTTTCGCTGTTTTTTCTCTTGTTGTGTAGCTCTCATAAAATTCGAATTCTGGCACGATGATTATCGTCCTTCGCATTTCGAACTAATTGAGGCGGGTGGTGTGCTGCGTTTATGGCTCCTTGATACCCGCTGCCTAATCTTCCAGATATAGTTTAGGTTTTTTTCTCTCACCTTCTTCTTTTCCATACCACCATAAAAATGCCTCAAAAAAATACATATATTTACCGAAAAAAACATATAATAAAAAACTGAAAAGAAAAAACAACTGAAGCTGCGCAAAAAAAGTGGTCAGGAAACTGGAGCAGTATTTTTATGGAACTTGTCGGTTTGACATTGCTCTCATTGTTTTTAGGCATTATCTGTAGCCAGAGAAAGAAAGAAAGATAGCGATATGCTAAGTAGGGAGCAAAAAAGAGAGAGAGAGAGATAGAGAGAAGGATTTTTGCGCATTGTTGTTCCTGTTGTTGATGTTGATGTTGTTGATGTTGGTGTTGTGTAATTCATTTGCAATGTCAGCGCCACCTGCTGTTTATTGGCAATATGTCGCGATTTTTACCCTGTATTGTATATACACATGTTCCCAGTGGACTCTGCTTGTAATTGGGCGGTGGGGTTGGGAGGGGTGGGGCGTGGTGTGGTGTGGTGCTGAAGCGATTGTTTGCCATCTAACCCCAACATGCTGCTCGCTGGGTAATCAAACGGAACGGCAAAGCAAAGAATTCGCCAACAACACAAAAAAAAATAAAACAAAATAAAGCTGAAGAAAATCAACAGAAACACCAACAATGTTGTGTTCATAATTTGACATTTTATTTGTCAAACACGAGGCAAACAATCAAAACGCAAAAACGCTAACACTTTCAACGAGCCAGGCAAATGGGCCGAAACGAATTTTGTATCAGCTACATATAAAATATATTTTCCAAATATTACAAATGTTGTTATCTATTATTATAACAGATGTCATTTTCAATTTAAAAAAATTATTTTGTTTACTTTTAGTACAATTTTGAAAATATTTATATGATATTTTCAATTTATTTCTCAGGAAAATCACATAGAATATTTAAAAGAGAGATATTTAGATCTATTTAATGTTTACATATTCAATTTGAATTATGTTTTACTTAAGATGCTAATGATTTGAAAAAAATAGTTATTAACATCAAAAGTTCTAAATTATTTATTTTATACTCATAGAATCTTCCTTTTGACCTTTACAAAGTGAACTCCCTTTTGTCGATTCTGTACTCAAGAGGCACATGCTTTTCCTTGAATGTATCGCCTAAAGAGAACACTGTATATAATGTGTTTTTGATCATTTTATTGGTCTTATTAATGTTGCACAATACCCTTCATAGGCACATTTAAAAAACATAACCCGTTTGAATAGATATTGGAATATTCTTGGCCATATATTTAAATGTTCATTTTGTGTGCTTTGCGTGATTGCATTTCGACTTTAGTTTTACCATTCTCAAATAATTCATGTGTTTGTTTATTGTTGTTGTTGTGGTTGGTTTTTGCACTAACACACTGAGTATATTAACTATGCGTATAATGCAGAGCGCAAATCGAAATCATTAATCTCTTGAATTACAGAGCATAGTAGGTCGAATAGGTATATAAGGCATGTGATCAATTATTAAGCTTGAAATAATTGTTCAAATTAATAATGGGTTACTTTAACGTTTAGCTCAACATTTATTGAACAAAAGATATGCAATTTTTTAAAGATCAGTTGATCAACTTTTATTTCAATTAAAGTTCATTAAAGATATAATAATTATAAAGATATCAACTATTTGCATTCATTTCAAGAAATGAAACTTCTTATTTAATTTACCATAGTTTCAAATATATTTAACAGTCAAAAGTGATCAATTTTGCAACAATTTAGATGTTATTTATGATCATTTTTAAAAATGTTCAACTCTTTTAATTTAATATGAGATAGATATTGGTTTAAGGGCATGCATAATTCGATGCGCTGAGGATTTCAATTGGGTTTGTTGATTTATTTACTTCAGCAGCCTTTTGCAAAATAATTCTTTCCGGCAGCAGGTCTACACCTTCTGCCCTACCACCACCCAAAGGATACAACACGAAAATAAGGAAAAACATGAGCAGTATATGAAAAAATAAACCCGCTCTTCAATTGTGCGCTGACATTTTCGCGTTTGGCTTTGTCAGCAACGTCCTTGCTGCTGTCATTTGTTTGCATTGCAACAACTACACGGACAGCAACAACAGCAACAACAACAATGGCAACAACCAAGCAACACTCAAACAACACAAAAGGTGATTGCGATTGCGAATTCCGTTGACGTTTTTATGGCGCATTCAGCAAACCTAACAATTGCAAAACCAACAACCGGGAAAGGATGCCAAGGTAGCCAACTCCTTCGCGTGAATGCAGCCAACCAGCCAGCCAACCAAGTCACACACACACACACACACACACACACACACACACACACACACACACACACACACACCAACACACACACACACCGCACAACCCGCGAATATGAACACTTGCCTTTTTAATGTTGACGCCGACTTGGAAAACTCGACTCGAAAGACGGTTTGAAGTATTCCTCTTCTTTTTTTTTAGGTCGCTATAAAAAGGACAACTAAGTAAGTAAGTAAGTAAGGGTGGTGGGCAGGAACGGAAGGAAGGATTCATTCATGCATGACACGACACCCACGCCGAGTACGATAGACTTCGACATTCCTTTTTGGGCCTATTGTTTAACGCCTTTGCGCATTGTTGTTGTTGTTGTATTTGTTTCTGTTGTTTGTTTTGCTTTGTTTTGTTTTGTTTTGTTGTGCTTTTTGCAAATTTTTATGGCTTGCTTAACAAAACGCAAAGTTACATGCATACTTCCTTACATCAGTATGTGTGTGCATATAGGAAAACAAAGGAAAACCCTTTCATGTAGCCAGCTAAAAAAAAAAAAACAAACATTTTATAAATACGTATTTTGTATGATTTTTTAACTGAGTTCTCTCTTACAATATAGCCTTAAGAATTGGAAACATTTTTCATATTTAAACAACATATTGCTGCTAGTTAAATAATTTTGTAGGAACCAAATTCAACAAATTTGCAAAGTAAGCAGTCGGAACAGAAAATAGAAAATAAGTGTATTATAAAATCAGTGTTTTTTTTAAATCAAATTTAAATAATAATTCACAACCTTTTCAAAAATAAAGAAAACAAAATATTATGAGATAGATTTAGTAATAAATCGCTGCAAAAACTAAATAAGTGTTAAATGTCGATAGATCTTAAGGCAGTTTTTAGTTGAAGCTATGCCAAGTTAATTTCAGTAAAACTAATGTAACTTCAATAATAGATACTCATATGCTTACACTTATCAGTCCCGTCATAAGCGGTCTTGAGGACTGCCTCAAGTGGTAGAGTAAAAAACGACGAAGCATAAAAAGCTACAACATAAATAAACATAAATAAATATATATATATATATATATGCTCAATTTAATAAATATCTGTCTGACTGAACACATACGGAAATCCGAGTTTATTCAATTTCAATACAAATTGATTGTCCGTCCATTCAAGTTGAAGAAGTTGGTCTCGACATTTCTTAAGATATCCTCTGTGATTTATCAAGTGCACAAATGCACAAGCTGCTTGGCCCACATTTGGCAACTTTGCGATGACGACTGCTCAGCTTAAGTTGGGATTGGCAAAAAAAAAAAAAAAAAACAGAAGAAGGACCTCCTCTTGTTTGCCTGGTGCTGTTGTTGCCGTTGGCTGCCATCCTCAAGTGGCCACTTGGCATTTTGGCACTCATGTAAATCGACACAAATCGCTCGACAAATTTGCGATAAATCCGAATCATTTGCCCGAGATTCTCATTTCACAAATGTCAAATGCACATTAACGGCAACCCTCCGCAATACACACACACACACACACACACATATACATATATTGACAGGGGTTACGGCCTCTATATCGTATGAGATTACGAGCGGATAGATGCTTTGAGGGGTAGCCTTGTAGTGCGAGGGGTAGCGGGTAGCTGACAATATGTACCAGCAGCCTTGTGCGAATATCGAAATTGAAAATATGACAACGCAGTGGGTCTTATCTGGGTGTCCGTCACTTATGACTGGACAGTCGTTCCGGAACAGGGTTCGCTGGTACGGCTGCTGCTTAGGGCAGGATGGGAGGCTCTTCCTGTGTCCTTCCCCGTCCGCCTGTCAATGCAGTTTGACAGTTAGCCCAAAAGTCGAAGCGAGCCGATCCGATCCGAGTCGAGTCGACTCGAGTTGAGTCGAGGCAAGCAGGCAACTGTCATCCATCTCCCATAACAGCGGCAAACAAACAACAATTGAACATATTTTGGTGACATTTTAATTAATTTGACACTCGTCGCAGGGTTTTGGCATTTTCGATTTTCGGTCCGTTTCGGGCCTCTGGTTTCTGAGGGGTATTTCGCGGCTTTCCCAAAAACGACAATCGCCACATTTAATAATAAACGCAAAACGTTGATTGCATTTCAAATAATGTCATTAATATGTGCAACAATATAAATAAATATTGATACAATGATGATTGATACAAGTTTTAATTGATAACACGAAGAAATTAAATTGAGAGGAACTTGACTTGGAGATACCCTAAATAGAAATCTTCACCTATCCTATTTAGATTTTCAAATCAACTATCTGAAAAAAGCACGTACACTCATTGTGTGTGTAGAAGTGTGTGTGTATGTGTAAGTGCGGCATGTGTGTGTGCACATACAGAAAATGCTTGTTGCAGGCTGCTTAGTAATTTGGTAAATATGGAAATACAATTTATAATTTTTTTATTCTCAACATATCGTAAGCTCGATATGTAGCACATATTGTCTAAATAAATCTAAATATCGATTTTTATCGATATAGGTGAAACAAAATAAGTTATCGGTAAAATTGCATAAGCTTTAACTGCTTGTAGTAGATAGATGTAGATGTACATTTTTTGTCTCGACTTCTGTGGCTGATCATATATATATATAATTGATGGGGTCAGATATGCTACTCTCCGCCGTTTTACCTATTTTTGCACAACTTCATTATACCCTTTTGAAACATTTTTAATGAGCTCAGTGTATGAAAATGATCGATATTTCTACACTTAATTTGAATACAACAAATATGCATATGTAAGACTCACAGATAGAGATAGATACAAGATAGAGAGAGGGGGAGAGAGAGAGAGAGAGTGATGGGATCAGTGGCAAGTCAAGGCGCGTCCAAAGTGCGTTAATTATAACTAAACCCCTTTCCTTCTGGATTCGAGTGAAACAACAAACGCCCCTCACTCAACCCACATAGTAGACGTACATATGTATGTATATATATGTATATATATATATATATATGTATATGTGTAGATTGAGGGCGTGGCTGGCAGACAGGCAGCTTAGCAGGGCGATGCGAGCAAATGTTAATTACCAACTTTGGATAGCGGAACCAAAGTAAGCCACACTTTCCGGAAAAAAAGCGCGAATACGACGTTGAGGAGGCCAGCCAAACTGATTCGGACTAAGCCAAGTGTTGGGCTGAGCCCGAAAGTCAAAGGATTAGAGCGCGGATCAGTGACCCGCCGTTGCCTCCGGCGAAAGGGGTGTCGCTTGTTTTCAAAATAAACAAATTGCAAACACACACGCATGCGCAAACGAGGACGAGAATGACAACCAGGACGAGAACGAAAAAGCAGCAGCAGGACTCGATGTGCGTCGATCCACAGCCTTGTGAGCGACCGCGAGAGGTTCTTAATTGCCTGCAACTAATTATGAATAGGATGTGCCGCAGGCCCAAAAAGGATTGAAAAGGAGTAAGCAGGCAGCAGGCATCAGGCACACAGTTTAGTTTGTGCTTGCGATCTGGCCAGGACACAAATGGCAACACTACTGTTTGTCCTTGTCGCGATTGTCGTCATTGTTGTTTGCAATTGTCATTTTATAGATGATACCATTGTTCGACGTTGGCAGCTCGCTTCAACCCGTCCGCACCCGCCGTAAAACTCGGCCGGATTAGTGGGCATGAAATCTAGCTGCTTGTGAAAGGATTAAATGGAAATTAGTAGACTGTAGAGCCTGCAGCACCAGCACTCTGAGGCAGCAGCTCAAAAACCTGCTCTACCTATCGCTATATGTATGTATGTATAGTATGTATAAAGTATAATGGACCTGCATTGTTTTCTTTCTTAATTCTCCATAAGTCCAACAAAAACATCTTTTTTATATTAGAAAAGCATTTTTATTTTGGTAAATCAGAAATATTTCTAAAATACAAGACCTGTAAACATTAAAAAAAAAAAGGAAATACTTCTGAGATTGAGAAAATAGTAATGAAATGTTCTCAACTAGCGGATCCGAGTCGCCATAAAATCTTAACTAAAATATAAATATGAAATATTAAAATACTAATATTTCATAATGATATAAGTAACAAAAAAGTTGATACAAGAATTCCAAGTACACATATAAAAAAGAAAAATCTGGGAACAGTGCAATTTTTTTTTAATTTTGAAAATATGTATCTAGGATTTAAAAAAGTATGGCGATTTTCTAACATTTCGATGCCTATGTATATGTATATGCACTATGTGTTGTATTTACAATTATAACAAAGAAAACAGAATTTATATCAGGGTCTTAACCAAAGTTCTAATGAAATATTGTATACAATATAAAATCTATGCAAGTATGTAAGTATGTTTGCAAATATAAATTTTGACACATTATGCAGTATCAAAAATGCTTTGGAAACATATTTGGATATATATATATATATATATACATATATATATACATATATATATATTTACAACACCTTCGGCTCACGTTTGCTCAGAATTTAAAATGAATTGTGTGGCTGCGTTAATTTTGAGCACTTGAAACTTTATCAATTATGCCAACTAAAGGCGAAAATTGTGGAAGGGTGTCATGGAGAGAAAGAAGGAGGGCTGGGGAGGGCACTGCTTATGCCGACTCATCGCTGTGCCTTCATCATTAATGCAAGCCCAAGAAATTAAAGTGAGTTCTGGTGTTGCGAAGAAAGTTTGGGGCCCTGTGACGCTTTTCGGTGGTTGCTCACAGGATTTCAAGGACAACGAGCAACCACATCAAGAACCTTAATATGCGCATCCATTTAACTGGCGGCGGCTGCTGCTGCTGCCGAGGAATAAAAATCAACTCACATAAAACTCCGCTTAATGTGCCCTTTGTCAATAATCAATTTACGCTGAGCTCCGCGCTCTCGTGTAATAATGCCAATTTATTTACCCGTCGAAAGGGTTGATGCCAAAAAAAAGAACAAGGAAAAGACCTACCCACCCACCTCCCTAAGCAGCCCACCTACCATACACATGTGAGTTTCGGTGACGCACAGCCGCACGTGCCCCATTCTGTTGCACCCAAATACCCACAATTTGTCTATTTGATTTTAGGATATGCGAATCCTTTGCGACCCGATACCAAATGCTACGCAAGTCAAATGCTCGATCACTCAATCTGCACTGCGGATTATGCTGCATACATATGTGCCACAGATTGCCCTGATATGAATACATACATAAGCAGGATTATGGCCAGACGACGGGGTGAGCCAAAAGCCTGGAGCAAAAGTTTAGATATAGATGGGATAAGAGGCTGCTTAGCTTCTGTAGAAGCAAGCAACTTACAATCAAAATCACGTCTGGGCTTATACATTGAGCATAATCTTGAACTTTATCTGCATAAGCATTAGATAATCCATCCATAATATTATTTTATGTCATTGTTTATTACAGTTTGAACGGGGTCTGTCCTCAAGGACTAGAAAGTTCAAAATATGTTTAAACTCTTTTCCAATAGAGAGAAACTCAATTTTCTATTTTACATAAGCAACTCATAAGTAATTTTACCAAGTGAACTATGTTTTAGATGTGTTCCTTTTTTTCTTAAATATAACTTCTGTAATGGCATAGAACTAGAATTGATAATCGACCAAAAATGAATTAAGATCTTGAGTACTTAGAAAAAGCTCCAGTGAAAAATTCAAATGCCAAACTCTTTTTCAGGACAACCTCTTTAATTTATATCAGGTCTGATTGATAATTTAAATGGATTGCATTGTCTATATAGAGCAAAGAAAATATTCGTTAGAGCCTGGCGAAAACCTTTTCAACACTGAACCATTGAAAAGAGTAAATAGAGAAAGAGAGAGAGAGAGAGAGGAGGGAGAGAGAGAGAGAGAGAGAGAGAGAGAGAGGGAGATCACAGAACTCGAGCCACCTTTGTTGCATGCCACCCAGATTGTCGGGTGCTCAAGTGGCCCGTGGTCCATTGATAATGTGCCTGGCCACGACCAACTGGAGGTGACAAAGCAATTTCATGACTTCATGACTTCATTTGCCAGCTGACCACACGCACTGCCCCCGGGGCAACGTTAATGACAACAATTAGTTCAGATTTCTGACGGCATTTGCCTTGTTTTCGTTTTCAGTATTTTTTACATCCTTTTTTCATTTTCTTTTATTTTTTTGGGTCTCCTCATACTTTTTTTTGCTGGGTTTTTGTGTTTAGTTTTGGTGAATGGTGCGTGGAACAGAAACTGAGGTGAGTTTTTCCTACTATTTACGGGGTCAAGCGACGGGAGACTTTGCTCTGCAAGTGCAACACACTCAAAGTCGACTCAACGGCGACAACATAATCAGCAGCAACAGCAGCGAGCACTGTGGGGCAGCAGGGTGCACTGTGTCCGCTGTGCAAGGATGCTGGAAGCCATTTGCCAAAACGGCCGCGGGGCAGCAAGAGCAGCGTGCTGCGTGCAGCGTGCAACGTTTGGCATGCGGCGTGCGGCGAAGCGTGAAAAGGCAACAGCAGTAGCAGCAGTCAGACAGTCAGTCAGTCTGTTTGTCAGTCAGCAAACTCTACACTTGGAAAACAATATATGCTACTTCATAGATATATGCTACTTCTAGATTCTAGAAAATAAATTCGTATACTTCTGAAAATCCAAAACAATTAAAAGTTGCACGATTTTAGTATCTGTTCAGCTTTTGCTTAAGTCGAAAACTTTATTACTCTAAGTAAGGCATTTTGCCATTCATTAAGAAATATTAAAAAAAGAAATGTTTTACTAATGTGAGAAAATAAAACTGAAAAGACAAATTTTTGTTTTGATTTAAGAACTGGAAAATTATACGTTTACTTTAACAAAAATAATGTTATCGAATCCAGAATTATTGACTCTCATTCTTGAATTAAAATCAAGAATATTTTGTATCCGTTAACAATATTATTTATTTTTTAAGGAAACGAAACGGAATTTTCTTACAAATTATACTTGTAGTTTTGAACAACGTTTTTCTCCGAGTGTACAGATGGAGAGCGAGACAGAAACAATTAGCGTGAGTGAGAGGGTGAAGGTATGAGAGAGAGAGAGAGAGAGAGAGAGAGAGAGAAAGAGAGGGCAGAGCAAGCGGCGCAACGGAGCATGCACAAATGGCGCAAAAATTGCACGCCTGGATGCTAAAGGATATGGGAACGTCACTCAGCACAGACACTTCAATTATGAGAAAGGTAAATATTTTGTAAAAACAACGCAACAGGATATCAATTGAGAATTATGTACGAAGCGCATTATCAAAATGTGCCCATGTGTGTGCGAATGTATCAGTGTGTGTGTGTGTGTGTGTGTGTGTGAGTGTGTATCCTGACATTTGAATAACTCAATTTGACACAAAGTCAATGGATGAGCCTGAGGCTGAGGCCACCCCGGAAGCCAAAAACTGGAGTGCCAATTGTGCCCCGTGTCCCTGTTATTCCATATTCGTGTGTGTGTGTGTGTGTCCCATTGCCCAGGACATTGTCCAACATCAATGCGCTTTTTCCTATTTTTGATTTTGTTGTTTTTTTCGCACAGCTGCCTTGGTAGTTACTGCGAATGCCGACGCATCCTGGCAGGATCGAATTGTTACGTAAGCCGTAAATAGCAGATATGTCCTTTCCGCGAACTTTTCGCAAATCACCCGCAACCGCCGCGTGTCAACCTAAAAAACTAGAAATATAAATTTATTAAAAAGGAAGAACTGCACGCAACTAGAAGTTCCACTAGCTCATAAAACTGGATTTGAAAAAAAAGGACACTCGCACACGCACACAGTGTAAACGACGTCCTAAAAAATGGACAGCACACAAAGGGCTGGCACAAAGGGATGGGCGCGTTACGCGTCCGCGTCGTAAAACGCAAAAACCAGATTTGCAGCAAAATTGCATAAAACGCCAGCGCTAAAAAAATGCACAAAAATTCGTGGAAAAATAAAAAAAAATGAAAATGAAAATAAAAATAAAAATCAACAAATCGTAGTCCTCGGTAGTCTTAAGTATTACGCAAAATGCAATCGTGTATCCCAGAAAACCAGCAATAGCCATTTGCATCATTTGTTTTTGTGAGTTTGTCTTTTTTAGCTCGAGTTGCATTGTTTCCTTCGCATTTTTTATGTTTTCAGTTTTTTTTTGTATTATTTTTTTGGCCAGCGTACATTTTTATGACGCGTGCAGGCGAATTTATGATTGGGATCGCACCAGAGATTATGTAACAGGGAACTGCCCATCAGAGAGTGAATCAACGAGATTTATGCCTCTGGGTTGATCCGGAGAATGTCAGTTTTTTACTGCCGACCGATCAACTTACTATTACCAAATAAGTGGCAGCAGGGAAGAATACTCGGGCGCAATAAAACCAATATATGGTCTTGCATATATCTCGAATAATATAGTACATTTAATTACATTTAAATCATCTACTCTAATCAAGAATATTTTCTGTTATTTATTTAACGTGAACTCAAAACAATCATCAATTTTTTATGGAAGTTTTAAAAAATACAAATTTGAATTCAAATTTTAAAGTGAACAATTCAATTAAAATTTAAAATGAAAAAAAATAGATATATAGGATATAGTCGTCAGATATAAAAAGGCATAACAGTTTGCTCAGAATAACTTGACACTTTTACAATAAGTATATTTATATTTTAATAAGATGTTGAAGCTAAATATTGGGAATTGGTCAATTGTACAAATGCAATTGCAAAACTCGATGAACAAAAGAGCTTCTGCAAGCCATTGAAATTACTGGTAGCAAACTTGTTAACAGCAAAGATATATTCCCATGTGATGGTATTTATTTATTTATTTTTTTTTGCCCCAATGCTTGCTGGGATGCAGGTAATGGCTTCAAAGTGCCGATGTGTAAAATATTTTCATTAGGCGTTAATTATGTTTGTGCCGCACAGTAGCCAAAATATTTGCAGCAAGTGGCAAGGAGAATGAGTCAAAGGATGCGCCGCCCCAGAGTTCCATGTAAACGCGTGTAACCAGGCGACAAAAGGCAACTAATGAACAAGCGGCCAGGATGATAAGCAATTCGGCTGGTGGTCTTCGCTGGAATGTGGCAACAGCAAACAGCAACAACAACAACAACAAAAACAATTGGTGTCTAACTAATAATAATGTTTCCACTTTTCTTTTTGCAACGTTTTCTTTCTTTCTTTTTTTTTGCCAATCATGCGCCTTGACCGGCGAGTGTGTGGCACAATTAGCGGAGACTTGAGGCGGAAGTGGCAGCTACTGCAATTTATAACGGATCTCGACAGCCTACGCTGACAATGCAACAACTGCAAAAAAAAAGAAACGAAAAAAAAAAACAAATTTCAGTGCTGAAAATTAAAACGAAAAATTGCAATCCACCCTGTCATTAGATGTTGCTCCTGCTGCTTGTCGATGTCGACTCAATTGTTTGCCAGTTGCTGCTGCCACAAAAGGGTCCAACACACACACACACAGACAAGCAGCGAAAAATACACGCACACATTGATTGGGCATAGAGTTTCATATGAGTTCCTTTTGTTGTAGCTGCCTTGCAGATTCATTGCCTCATTGCCTCGTTGACAGGGGGATATAAATGTTGTGATTTCTTAATTTTTGTTTGCATTTTTCTCGAATTTAGTAGGCTGTTGAGGTAATTACACTAATTATATGGCCCCGATCTCTCTCCGTATGCGTGTGTGTGTGTGTGTGCCTGTGACTCGTTAAGGGTTGCATAGCTACCCTTTGCACCTCGTGCAACGTGGCAACGAGGTCATCTGGCGCACTGGATTAGTTGACATGTCAAACGGCACAAGACTCTTGCAGCACAAGAAAGTAAATTCATCAATACGCAGTTTGGAGCGGGTGTGATGCCATTGACATTGATACTTGCCAGGAGTACGGATGAGCGTATAGAGTACGGGCTACGAATTGCATTTATGCCAACTGCATTTATTATTATTATTGGAATAACTCCACTGCAACCTACTAGATCTATTGTACCTCCTTCAGAGCCTATAGCTCCTTCATCAAGGCTAGCTCCAACGAATGCGAGAACATTTGTTGAATTGAGGACTTCTATGTCTTTGGAGCTGCATCTTTTCCTAGTTAAGGTGAGACACTCTGGCTAGGATGTGCCTGGAGGATTCTTCCTCGCTTTCACAAAACCGGTATAGATCGCTCTGCGAATCCAAATACAAATAGGTATAGGTGAGGAAGTGAGAGTCCTGTGGCAAGACTGTGTTCGCCTGCTCGCCAGGGGTTGCAAGTCAACATAAATGACCCAAAACAGACATTATCATTATGGGATAAATGGGCAACCATGAAAATGCTGGAAAATCGACGCATGTAACGGTAAAAGTGAAATGCATACAAATACAAATTGAAAAACTGCTCGTCATCTCATCTCCTCTCTTGTGCTCTCGTGCTCCCCTCTCGCTCTCTCACGCTTCCTCCTTATTTGCCTCCAGGGGTGCGTGTTGTCAAAATAAATATATTCGGTCCGACATATTTTATGCATTTGACAATTGCCACTTCAAAATCCAGCAGCGAAATCAAAGCGAATTTATGACTACAAGAAGATATAAAAATAAACTTATGCATAATTTATGCATTTCATGTAAACAGACAAATTAAAGTGTCCACGTTGGAGAGAGGGGCGGATGATTAGTTGACGGGGAGCTCTGCTACACTTACAGATAAGACGTTCAAGCGAGATGTGCTTTGAATGTGAATATTTTATTATTATTATTACTCTGGCTATGACTTACTTACCTTCTGTAGCTACCTACTAACGCTTAACAATTCTTGGTCTGATTGGGTTTTTTTGTTGGGGTTTCCCCAATCCTTGCTGTGGTTGAATCATTTTACATTTGGATGCCCTCAGATTTATTATATGCCTTATTTTAATTTTTTCTTTCATTTTAAATGTTTAATCTATTTCTCGCTTTTCGTATTAATATATATTATTTATTATTATATTATAATTTTAAATTACATTTTAAGCTATAATTAATTAAAAGCTTTTTTAAGAACTGTGTTCACATTTAAAACAAATAAATAAATACATAAAATAAATGCAGAAAATATAATCATTTCATTCATTTTTAAGAATTTTACCAAACTGATTAATCGAATAATTCGATATTGTTGTATTGTTTTCGATGTAGAATTGTTACAATACATTACAACTGATAGCATAATTCGCACTGTGACAACCCTCGCAGCTGTGGCTAACAAAAAAGAATTTCGGTTGACAGACAGCAGTCAGCGCCACATTAGAAAAAGGTGGCAAGAAGCAGATCCAGCTCACACTGGGGTTGGGCCGAATGCAAACTACTTGAAACAGCAAGCAGCAAGCCGAGGGGTGGGCAGAGTCCTTCACGAGTGTGATGGGTCCATGGTCCATTGACGCAACAAATTGGAACTTCCTTTGGGAGCAACTCAACTCAAAACGATGATGATGACGATGACGATGATGATGCTGATGATGCTGATGATGATGATGTAACTGAGCAAACGCGGCAAGCTAATACGTTTTTTGTGTAACGAGGAGGGCAGGTAAAGCATCAACTGAAACTGAGCCTGTGCCACGGACCGGAAGTGCAGTGAGAGAAGAAAGAGCGAAAGAGATAGCGAGAGAGAGAGAGAGACAGAGAGAGAGAGAGAGAGAGAGAGAGAAAGAGCGTATGTCACAGATATGCGTATATTAATGGCACTGATTGTGCCGCATTGATAGCGCCAGCGCCGAACGGCTACTTGAATTACATTTACATGGCACTCCCGTTGCATCTTCGACCCCGTCTCAGCTTTGTATCTGTATCTATATCTGTATCTATATCTAAATCTGTCACAATTTAGCCGCCCGCACCGAAGACGGGTGACGAGAATGCGTCAACCCATCCTAAGCGCATTACGACAGTGAATGCGCTGTGAATGAGACACGATTCAGCATTCGGCATTCCGCATTCACTATTCATATTCATTCATGAAAATCTGAGCGAGCTCTTTGTGCCGTTTTTTTCTTCATTATTATTATTATTACTATTATGTCAGGCAGTCGGATGAGTTTGTTTACCTCACAGATATACGAGCTGATTTACAACAGATACATATTGCAGATAGTACACTGTAGATACAGATACATAGATGTATATATATATATATATACATATATACGTGTAAAATGTGCGAACTGCAGCAAAATCCCATAGACCCTGCCCCCTTTTGAGTCCAAGACCGAGTTCGTTGCGGATGCGGCATTCTCTCATCCGTTGATTCGCTTTGGCAGCAGATCGTTAAAATCATCCTGCCACTTGAGCATTGTACGTAAATCTTTGACTGCATCGCGGAGTCGGCACACGAGGAGGAGCCGCTGGAGAGACATCAAAGTGGCGACCACATGAAAAGCATCTCGGCAACTTTGTTGCGGGTGACAACAGAGCCTCGAATTTAAAAACATGAGATGCAAATAAAGAAAAGTATTTTAAGAGAGCTTTCATCATCTGAAGTTGGTCTTCAATTACCAAATTACATATTTTATTTGATATTTTCGAATTGTAATTTTTTGCATGGTCATTTTTGCATACCTTTTAATCGAAACCACTTTTTGTCAATAAAGCCAAACTGGCATAGGTATGTATATATATATCACTCCTAGTTGTGGCATCGAGATAGACTTAAGCATTCTAATAGAATTTAACTTCACAAACGTGACTTATTCAGTTCAGACCTGAGACAGACTTTATAAGAAACATAATTGTTTCAACCGAAAAGTTATTTTAAAAATTATTCTTTTAATCGAAAAAAAACATAAAATAGAAACAAAAATCAAATTATAAGTTAGCTGCAACTAGAGCAACTGATTGAATTTTTGATACATTCGCTTATTTAATATACGTTTACCAATTCCCAAAGAAGTCTACAAGTTGGCAGCAATCAAGGTTAAACGCTTGGTTGCATACCGCATGTGGCTAGGGTCTACCTGCTACAACAGCACAGCTGTTGCGATCATTAAAAAACTTTGATGAAAAATTCATAATTTTATTGAAGAAGGAAAAAATACGAAACAAATGTGACAGGCTTAATTAGTTTGTTACGGCTTATGGATAACAGCCAAATAAATATATGAGAGCCGCCGCCAACTGGTAACTGGTAACTGTTTACTGGGTATAACTGATAAAGGGCAACATCCGCTTTAACCATTCCCCTCCATTCCCAATTGGCATGTGCATGTGGTGACCATTGACGATTGGATGAGGATTGGGCGATTGAACTTGTGCTCAGCCCAAGCAATTTGTGATCATTAAAATGGTTCCGCTGCGGACCCGTTAAAGGCGAGACGGCATTCAAAACGTTTTCACGAGAGATGCAGCGAGACACTAACCGAAAGTGTCATTCGCCGGGCCCAAGGGAGCAAGTGTCTTGGTTGTCTCGGGTGTCTCTCTCCGAAGTCCGACAGACAAAAAAAAAAAAAAAACATGTGGGAAATGGGCAATAAAAACGCAGCCAGGAAATCGAAAGACAATAGAATTGCGGCGGCCGGCGTCGTAATTGTTGGCGTTGGTCATGGTGAACCGTAACAACAGCAACTGTCAGCCCTATCACTCGTGTTGCGTGCGGCGGGGGAGTGTTTGGGGGGAGGGTGGGGGTAACTAGGGGTAGTCCCCTCTTAAACAACAAGTGTAGGCCAACACGTGCGTGGGAGCTGTACAACTTCGCCAGGCTCTAATTAACGCTTAATGCACACGCAACAACGAGTCGACAAAGGAAAACAGCAACCTGCTAGCAGCTAGCAACTTGCAACAGCTGTTTGCTGACAGCTCTCTCTCTCTCTCTCTCTCTATATATATATATATATATATCGCTCACTCTCTGTCTGTCTGTTTAACTGCATACTAGCTAAGCTCGAAGTGTGTTTACGTAGATTTATGTAAATTAGCTGGCCAGCGTCCTTTTCAAATGCACAATTGATTCCCAGAAGGCAGCAGCAGCAACAGCAACAGCAACAACCACAACAACAACAAGAACCACAACAACAGCATCAGCGGCAGCGGCAACGGCAACTCTTTCGCTTTCGCCATTGCCGCCGCGTTTCATTCACGTGAAAAAGTGAATTTTATTTCATTTACATAGGCACTCAACAAAACTGAGCACACAGAGAGAAATATTTGTGCAGGAAAGGAATGCGCATTGCTTTATGACATTGTTGTAAACCCTTTTAGCACACACACACACACACACACACTCGCACGCACACAAATAATATCCTTTTCTATTTTTTTTATATATCTCCAAAACAGGCAGACAAACAGACAGACAGCTGACCACCCTGGCCACTGTTGATTTTTCGCGGTCTAATAAAACAGGCCCGTTGAAATGGTTTTGGTTTTGGGCAGCCAAAGAGTTGAGGCTTTGGTAACAGGCTTTCACAACCGCCGCCGCCTTCGCCGCATCGTGTTAAATGCTAAGAAAAATCAGTGCATTTTTCCATAGAAATCACGAACAAAACCTTTCACGGTTCTTCAGCGCGGCATCCTCGCTTTGTACTCGGGGTGTGAGCATTTGCATAACGCTCTACAACTTGCATACACACATACACAGATACACATACGCATATACATAAATATGTTTACATGTACATATGTACATATATGTATTTAAGCATTGCTGCCCCATCATCATTGAGAAGCTTTCATGGCAACAGCTGTTTGCCATTAATCCAGCCAACCAGCCCCCGCCTCTCAACTACTCCTCCTTCACGTTGTGAATGCTTCAGTTTAAACAGCCGCAGCTTTCAATTGTGTGGCTTGTATGCAAAAATATTTCTAGTTATTTATTTGTCATTTTTGTTTAATTGACTTGACAAAATAAACAATGCTTTAAATTGATAAGTAAATGTGATTATTATGATAAGACTATAAACCATTTGCTGTATTGTAACTGCTAAATTTGATTCGTTTTATTTTACTTTTCAGTAAAAAAAAAATTAAATTATTATATATTTTTTTTAAATTTTAATTTTATATTCTATTCAATAACTATACATTTAGATTCATTCATTTTCTAATTATTCTAATTTCATATTTCCCATTCTCTTTTTGTGATAAAATAACCATAATTTTGGAATTTCGTTCAGATCTTTTACAACAGAAATGAAATAATTTTGCAAATACAAAACTAACAAATGAAGTCATTTCGTGGACTTAGTCAACAAAGAGTTCCGGGCCAATCTCTCCCAGCTCTCTATCAGCACAAACCGTTTTATGAGAAACTATTTAAAATCATCGTATTTTTGAGGCATTTCCAAACGAATCGCGATCATTTCGGCTACGCATCAAGCAGTCCACTCTCCCCGTAAGACGTTTGAAGTTGTATCGGGTACTGCAAGAGCTAGGAGGAACGAGGAGGAGGCGGGTGGTTGTTGAGTAGGCTGAGTGGGCTTGTCACACACCCAGTTCTGATGACAAATACACCGAATCAGTGCGAGAGAGCGAAGAAGTGTTGGGGTAGGGAGGGGGGGGGGGGGGGGGAGGGAGGTCTCAAACTGGTAGCCGATCAGGCCACCAGGCGTATATAGCCAAAGTGCAAACAGAATGCTGATAAGCTATCAAGGGGGCGATGACGATGCGAAAACTGAGCTAAGGTAAGGTAATAAATAAGTTTGAAAGGCAGATAAAAGAGAACCGAAAAGACAACAAAAACAAATCAACAAAAATGTAGAACGTAGCCAATTTTATTTGACCCATACAAGAAATATATATAAATATATATATATATACATATATATATTTATATTTACACTGCGCACAATGTGAACTAAAAGTTGAGGTTAATGCTGTGATGTGTGTGGCTGGTGATAATTAAAAATAATGTTGGTGTCGATAGCAATGATGCTGATGATGAGCAGGATGAGCAGGATGAGCAGGGTGATGAGCAGCTGTGGTCATCAGATGACCTTGTGCTATATACAGTCAGCAATTTTGAGGTAGATGCAATGCTCGCTGGCGAGCAGAGCAAACTTGGCATCGAAACTGATCCGCTCCACGGTCTTGTCGCAGAACTCGACGCGATGCTGGCGCAGAAAATAGATGAGTCCCAATTTAATCATCAGCTGGCCAATATGCAGACCAATACAATTGTGCGGTCCGGCTCCAAATGGCAGATATGACATGGGCGTCTGCTTTGGCTTATTCTCCGCACTAAAGCGTTCCGGATCGAATCGATCGGGTTCTGGCCAATACTGCAAGGAGAGCCAAACGAAATGCTTATATTCTAACCGGATGGTAAGCGATTGCAGTCTCTTACCTGCGGATCATGCTGTATGGCCAGATTGGATATGAACACGGGCATGCCGCGTCTCGCATAGCACTCGGCATGTGGCCGCAGCGAGTAGAAGCGCTTCTTGTTGATCGGCGTGCATTCGCGCTCGAGTATGGGCACAATGGGATACATGCGCAGTGTCTCCTCGACGACCATCTCCAGATAGTGCATGCCAGCGATGCGCTCATAGCTGAGCCCTGGGCCAGCATTGAACGCGTCACGTATCTCACGGCGCAGTCGCTCCTGGATGAGCGGCTGTTTGGCCAGCTCGTATAGAGCAAAGGACAAGGTGGCCGAGCATGTGGCAATGCCGGCGACCTCAAAGCTGGCCGCTTGGGCGGCCAGAAAGTCTTGGTTGTGCGTAAAGTGTGACTTGTCCTGCTGCAGATCGGCCTCCTTTTTGAGTGTGAGCAGCATTTCAATGAGATCATTGCGCAGATCACCGCCCCGTTCGCGCTCCTCGATCACCAGCTGGATGACGCGGCGCAGGAACTCCGAGTGCGGCTCTGTGAACAGCTTGCACCGTAACAGCGGCGCCAGCTTGGGCAGAAAGAATATCACAAAGAAGTCAACCATGCGACGCACATTCGGTCGAAATATCTCCCGACAATGTGAACCGATCTCCGACTGCGTATTCCGCAAACTGTACGATCTCAGTCCAAACGCAATGCTCGCAATCATATCCGTGTTGTACAAATCGCACACATCCTTGATGCTGACGACCACTCCTCGATCGGCGTCGCCACGTCGCATGTCGCGTGTCAAACGCTTCAGATACCACTCCAGATCGCAGCCAATCTATAAAGGAACGCAATGTCTATTAATATATCTCAATACCTAGTGCGATAGCTAAAACACTGTGCAACATATTGCAACGAACTCGATTGAAATATCAACTAAATTCATATATATATATATATCTTTCTACTTAGGGAATACAAAATTGATGCTAAATATGTTTGTTATGAAACGAAAGATTTCAAAGGCCACGTAAGTCGTCAGAGAACAAACATGTTTGGTCGATTGAATCATCCACAAAGTCAACAGCAACACTACGCTGAATACAAAATATTTGCTCGCTCGTTGTTTGTGTTGTTTGTGTCTGACTTGGGGGCCAACTACAAATTGCACTTACGGAAAAATATTTTGAACTTTGATACAAGGCGGAATAAATTAAGTATATTTGTATATTTGAGTATTGATTTGACCAAAGGTCGAATGCAACATTTTTCGATTTTTTGTTAAATTTATAAACTTTTCGAGCATTTTATCTAAAATTTATTTTTTATATTTTGTTATTATTAACTTGTGTAATATGACTACAAGCAGCAGTACTTTAATAAGATAAGCACAAAAAGAAAAAAAATGGTCATTGTTTTTTTGTTGCACAGTGTTGACAAGCTGATTGCTTGTTGTTTTGCGTTTGTCTTTGGACTCACCTCTTCCATGAGTGAGAACATTTGCTTGATCTTGGCGCCGGTGAAGACCGGCGAGAGTCTTGTGCGAATGTCGCGCCACTCGGGCTGGCGGGCGAAGAATAGATTGAGAGAGCCCATCTTGTCGCGCCGCAGATCGCACTGGGCAAACCGATTCGAGAAGCTGACAAAATCCTCGACGAGAACGGTTCGTACCAGTTGCAAGTCGCGAATGAGCAGCGCCGGCTGATGGAACAGATAAATGCCAACGACGGGCTCGTTGCGGAATCGTTCGTTAAAATAGAAGCGACGCATCTGCATCGCAAATGACTCCTCCAGCTTGAGGACCCTCTTCAGGTTGCCCAGCAGATGCGTCGGCTTCACAAACTTGACGCGACGTCGCTGCCAGTAGACGTAGGTGCGACGCGACCATATGAACACTGCGGTCAATATGGTCACAATGCACAGCAATATGTTCGTCGAGTAGACCATTGCGGGTGAGCGAGACAGCGTGCCAGAGGAGACGCAGACGGCAAGCGAGGCAGCTTTTTTTTTTTGGTATTTGTTTTTTTTTCTTCAACGTTTGCTGCGTCTGCTGCAGCTGGCTGGGTGCAGTCGTGGTCCGTCGTGGCACGCTTGTGCCGAATACAATTAAATAAATACTTAACAAATTATATCACAATCGAGTTGATTTTCTTTTTTTTTTTTTTTTTTTGTTTTGGTTTTGTTTTTGGGTCTGCGCAGCGGCCACGACGGCAGCAACGGGCAGCGAACGATGGCAATAAAAACAATGCGGCGACAACGTCAACAACAGAAGCGGGCAAGAAGAAGAGAAAGCAGCTAGCAGCAGTCACAGAAGAGCACTATCACACACAGAGACACATGGACAATTGAGAATCGCGAGAACAAAAAAAAAAAAAAAAAACACTAGCAAGCTCTACAAGCCGACGCAATGAACTGACGTGACGTCGACAACAGTGCTTGGCCAACGGGCCCAAAAAACTTAAATTGCGAACACTGCGACGACGACGACATCGGCGTCGCCGCTCCCGATTATCAACAAAAGCAGAATACAACGCAAAAGCAACGATTGACAGGCCACAACAACCGCAACTGGCATCGCAAACGCCCCCGTCATCATGATTAACCGCAAAGTGTTCATGCTTGACAAGGGGAAGGTGAATGCAAGCGACGCTGAGATCTACTTACGCTCTCAAAGCGAAGAAGAAGAGCGATAGGAGAGCAAAGCAAAGCGGTATGCTGGAATCGACACATGTGCACAGTGGCCACTAACTACTGACACACACTTAATAATTAAGCAACAAGAACGTTTAATAATTACATTGGTATACCAACATATGCAAAGAAATATACTAAAATAAAAGAAACAAGTGGTTCGCAAACCTGATCAGTCCTGTGCACTTGCCCCACTGTACGCAAGCGGGCCAACACAAATGTCAGACCGCAAATAAAAGTGAATATTAAAAGCGAAACGACGATAGCGACAGCAGCAGCAGCAACATCGATAGCAAGTTTTCCACGTGACAAAGCTGGTCGCTGACGAAAACAAACTGCTCTCCGAAGAACCCAAACACGAACAAAGAGAGCGGCGCTGACAAAGAGAGAGGCGCCACAATATCAAAAGTTCGACTGAGCAGAGAGCGCGAGAGTGAGAGAGTCGTATATGGTTTAAAAATAAACGCATGTTCGCTTTAGCTCGCATGATGTTGTTCTTATTGCTGTTTGCGTTTTGTTTTCGTTTCAACTTTACCACATTCCTCTTTCAATAATAATCATCCAGGGCGCAAGCACAATTTTTACGGCCAGGGCTACGACGCTGCCAAATGCCATTCAACATTGAAACTAAGCGCGTAAATTGAATCTAAGCATTGCCAACATACTAAAGCCAACTAAAATTCAACAAATCATTTGCTCCCACCCCACCTGCTTTTCGGTAAATTGCTGCAGACAGACAGAGAACAGGAAATAGGAAACTCCATTTACAACAATTGACAGAAATTTGCACTTGTGTGTAAAACTTTGACGTTCTCCAGTTCCCCAGTTGGGCACCCAATGTCAATATACTCTAGCTTCATCAGCAGTTTTACCACCAATTCATTCAATTTACTTAACATGAATATGTAATATTATACTCCTTTTTCACTCCTTATTTTCAAGCTCATAGACATAATGCAAGTATATCAAACTGACGTCAATATATGTAACAAATCCTTCTTCATAATTGCCATTAAAAAAAGGGTGTGCAAAATTCGATACAGCAAGCAAAAAAAAACACAAAACAGAAAAAAGTTTTCTCTCCTTTTATCTTGTTGCCCATTTTGTGAAGAGAAAACACCCGAAGCAAGTTACAGTTACAAATGTGCAACATTTCCGCTTGCTTCAGTTTGGGATACCAAAATCTGTTGGCCACATTGATGGGCTGAGATCGGGTTATGTTGTACGGGAAAAGGGGAAAGTGGCAAGGAGGCGGCAAAGGGGGCGTACGCCTTGCTTTGATTAAATTTCACGCACGACCGCATAACCAGGGAGGGGGTTGGGACGATTGGTCTACAAATCGAAATTGGAATTGGGATACAAGCACACACTCTTACACACACACTCACACGCGAAATCTGACTGCAGTTCGATTTGCATTTGTCTTCTTCGCGCAAGTGTTTGTTTTTCAGCTCGAGAGTTCACCCACACCCCCTTCTACCCCCTTACGCCCATCCCTTTGTTGAAACCCCTTAACCCACCATGAATCGCGTAGCCGGTGATGTGTCAATAATCGGCGTTGCCTATGCACACAACAGCTCTACAAACACGCGTGTACTTGTCGCGGTGTGTGGATGCGGGGAGGATGTTTGGAGGGTGGTCAGTGGTTGGTGGGGGGCATCAAATTCAGTTCAGCTTGGATTGTTGTGGACTCGACTCGACTCTGGTTGCACAAATCAAAGTCCCGCTCAATAAACAAACAACGTGCGCATTTCATGCCCACGCAAGCCAGCCAACCACTCGTCGAACCCACAGGACGCAGGATTATTATTTTGGGCTGCGTCTTGTGTGCCATTTAGTTTTGGCAGCGACTCTGTTTTGATTCCATTTATGCTGTTGACACTAGAAATCTTTTAATTATTGTCACGCATTGCCGGCTCGCCTGGCAACCCTGCCACACACAGCCCACAATAAACAAATAAGGAGCTGAACAAATTCTTGCAGGAGCAGCAGTAGTAGTCGTTTTTTGTTTTCATTCTGGTGTTCTTCTGGGAGTTGCGTCAGGTGGCAACACTTAAACGCCCTTACGCCTCCTAAGTGCTTTCCCCAGTTCCACATGAAAAACACTACTAGACGCATGTATACTACGACGACATTTTAAGGTTCTGCGGGCTGTCACATTATTATATGTGGAGTCCTTTGAAATCCGGTAAGCATTTGTCTTGGGATAATGTAGCACTTGTCTGAACCGCAGTTGCGGCTGATTGTATTTGCCAATATTGTTGTATGCTTAAGCATCTGCTCTTTGTGGCTCAAGAAAACTATCAACAAATGATGGGAACATCGAAAGATGACACCATTTCTATAAACATATACAGATTTATTACTTGGCCTTATTCAAAATCAGATCAACATTAAAACACAAAACACAAATTCAAACTGAAACTCATCTGTTTTAAATGACAGCTATTTGATAAGCAGCGTCTTCAAGCATATTTAATCTTGTACTTTTTAATGATTACTATATACATGTTTATATTTCTATAAGTGCATTGTTACACTCTGGAAAAAAGTTGCCCTGAATCTCAGAAGATGAAAATAAACCTGAAAGTAATGAAGTTTTTCATGATTTAGGAAATAGTTTTTATATACACGAAAAACATATTTCTTGAATTTACAACGACTTTTTATAATTCTTCAGATATATATTTCTTAATAATCGAAAATATTTCTTAAAAAGTAGAAACTTTTAATGAAAGTAGCTTTTATCATACTAAAATACACGAGTATTATAATCTATCTAAAATGCTTTGGAATATATTTTAAAAATATATACTTTTGGAATAATAAGCTGAGTTACATGTGATGATTTTCTAAAATTCAGCTCGGTTGTTTTTTTTTTTCGAAGTGTACACTTATTGTACACAATTCTGTTGAAATTTCCTTATAGCTTAATAAATAGTATTGTTCATTGTTGGTCAATCAGCTCACCTGCAACTGCATCCACTCGATAGCAAGAGTCCAGTCTTGGCTAATCTTAAGGCAAAAATACAGATGCCAACACTCATACACACACACACACACACATACAACATATCCAACACTCATGTGTGTGTTATGTTTTAGATTGAGAAATGAATACCGGTTGCTATTGATGTCGATGTCGGTGCGCTGAGATAAAGTGCGCAAAATAGATGCGTAATTTGACGTTAATGTTACGCTAATAATAATCTGTCAGCTCGTATTAGCCATGGCCCAGAAACACACACACACACACACACATGGGAGATTGTAGAGATTTAGGCGTACCTAGCGAGCACCCAGTTTCCAACCCAGGCAGCTGATCCTTATCTAATGTGTGTGTTCGTTTCTGTGTGTGTGTGTGTCTGTGTGTGTGTGTGTGTAGCTCCGATTGCAATCAAAATGCGAATAAGTATGCGAAAACGAACAAGGAATGCAGTACGTAATGTGCTTAGTGTCCTGTGAGGCGACGTAACGACCTTACAAGCGAGGCCGCGGCTACCTTTATGTTGATCTTAGACCGGTAGTAGCAGTACCCCCGGTCGGTAGTGTGTGTGTGTGTGTGTGTGTGTATAGTGTCTTGGGTCCGGTGCCGTTTTCATTGTTTCGCTTGCCATTTTGACGGGTTTCGATTACGCTTGCAGTTTGTTTGTTTGTTTGTTTTCCCCGCTATGTGTCTCCCGGGCGATATGTGTTCTTGTCCTTGTTGTAGTCCTTTTGTGCGCATCACTCTATGCATTATTGGAGATGCTCTGTCATGTGTGTAATCCACTCTGCTCGTTGCTCAAAGTTAAATGATGCGCGCCTAAGTTGAGCAATTTCCAAAAATGGGCAGACCAAAGAGGCCGAGTTCGAGGCCCAATTTCTTTTTAATATTCCATTCCATTTTCTTTTTATTCTCTTCTTTTTTTAGACACGCCTCGACGGCTGATGAAAGCAAATTGCATGAACAAATAGAGGCAAATGCATTGCAATTAATGGATGTAACTACGATTAGGTTATTGTGGCAGTCCCACTGGGGCAACAGCCGCACCACCAACCACCTCGAATTGCACCTCCCCAGGGAGCTGAGAGAATAAGCCTGAGTCTCTCTCTCTCTCTCTCTCTCTCTCTCTTTCTCTCTCTTCTCTCAGAAATGTACATTCCGCACGTAAACATATGTATGTATGTAAATCTCATTTGCTACCAGGCTGGCCATTAAGTCAAAGTCCAACAAATACAAAGTCAAAACGCAGCAAAAGTGTTTTTTTTTTTCGAAAAAAAAAAAAACGAAAATAAAACTCATGGCGTTAAATGTAACTCGGAAATGGGTAGTTGTATCTTCTTGGAAATGCCAAAAAAAAAAGAAAACTAAAACACGAAATAAAATAAAAAAAGGATGAATAGGGTGAAAAAAAGAGAAACAGATCTTTGCGCTGCTCTGAAAACCTAGAAATCTAAATAGTTCGGTTCAGTTCAGGGAAGAGTTGGGCAAAAAACAAACGACAAAAAAACAAAAAAAAAATCGAAGAAAAAACATACAAATAAAGAAGTTATAACGGCGTAAAATGCATTTCCGAGTATTAACGGTAGGTAGGGGCGCGCCTTAACCCGTTACTGCCGCACAATTGCAAATTGTTGTTGCTCGAAGGGGTTACAAAAAATGCGCCCTTTTTTAACGCTCGTAAAACAATAAAGCCGTAAACCTCGGAGCGACATAAATTAGAAGATGTGGAACAGTGTGCCGGACTCGAAGGACGACGCACAATGCCAGGACGAAGGGTTAACTGTAACTCTAACTCTAACTGTAACTGTACGATTTACACATTTTTTTCGCATTTATTGTCAGCTTCTTTTTTTAATGTCATTTTATTTGCCATTTGTTGTAATCGCTGGCAGCCATTGTTAATTGTTTTTTTTTTCAGTGTTTTTTTTTTATTTTACAACTTGGTCAGCCAGCCGAATGGGTTAAGTAATGCAAATATTTCGCGGAATTTTGAACAGCTACGAAGAACTTGTAAAAGTGCATGCCAAGTGGGTAGTGGTTAATGGCTAAGGGGGACAACGGGATCCGTTGAATTTTTACTTGGTCATCTTTCTCTCAGAGACAAAGACGGAGATATATATATATAGACCTATATATATCTCCGTCTCTGTCTCCGTGCCTTTTGAACTCTTTTTGACTGCTGCGGCTGCGGCAAAATCGACTTCTATTGCTGTTTAACATAAAGGCGCAATTAACGTTAACCCATTTGTGGACCTGGCTGGCACTGCATCCGATGCCGCCTTTGAGTTGGCCAATAAAACTGTCGCATAAGTTAGAAATTTCGTTGCGCCGTCAAACAATAGAAACATATACATTTTAATTAAAGCCAAAAAAAAAAAAAAAAACACCGAACTAATATTAAAGTTGATGTCTTAACCTGCTGCTGTTTTTTAGTTTTTGTTTTTGTTTTTGTTTTTGTTTTTTTAGTTTTCTCACTGTGCGGCCTTCGTTCATTTTTCATTTTTTTCGTCTTTCAATTAATGACGTTCTCAGGTCTCCTCAACTTTTTCAACCCCAACTCTCCCGACTCTTCGCCATGTGTTGCATTCGAGAAGCCGCTCAACATTTTTATGAGCCTTAACAAATTTGTACAAATTGATGTTGAATGTTGTTGTTGTTGTTGCTGTTGTTGTTGTTTCTGCTGTTGCAGTTGCTATATTTATCTGTTAGCTGGTCAGTTTGAAAACCAAATGCGTTCAGACAATACAATAGGCTCCCAGAGTGCCTAAGAAGCGTACAAATTAATGTTATGGACGCAATCTGGGAAACTGGGCCACAACCATAACAAGTGGAAATGCGTTTTAAAAGTGTTAAATTGATTTTTAAAACATAATTGCGGATCAGAAACTAATATAAATTAGACATTTCATTTATTAAGTTATTCAACTGGCTGCTCCATGACAGTATATTTCTGAAAATCAGTGATTTTCCGAGCTAGTTGATCTGATTGAAATTTTCGAGGATTAATTTAAGTAGTTGCAGAGAAGATTCTTCTATTGTTTTAGTCATGCCACGTAAAAATGTAGTTGGTAACTGACTCGTAACTAAACCAAAAAAAAAAAAATCAAAAATTGAATCAAACACCCACACATAAACACACACATACGTAATCTCGTATGTAGCCATTAAATGGAGCAGGCAAACATTCTCACGTTGCACGCTGCACGTTGCACATGGCACGTTGCAGTTGTCCCCTGTTGAGGAGCTGCGCCGTATTTGGGCATTGTGTGGCTGGTTAGGTGACTCAATCAACATGTCGTCGTGGCCATGTCTAAACTGAACAAAGCCGACTGGCCAACATTTGGCCACAAGTGCAAGCCCGCAAAACTACAGTTGTGCTGTCGAAAAGTGCAACGGAGTTGCACTCACCAAAAATCTATGTCCCAAATCCTGAGAAAATCTCTCTAAAAATTGGTTATAATATTTGACATTTTTTCTTCTATGTTGTAAAAATAATCAATAATTCAAAAATTGTGATTTAAAAAAAATATTTGTCGACAAGTCGAGCTCTTTAATTAATATATACATATACATTTACATATTTGTTTCCCCGCAGAAAAATAAAAATCAATCATTAAAAAAATAGCTTAATGACTTACACCTTAAATATATATAATTATATATATATATATTTTTTTTTTTTTTAAAGGCTAAGTCGACAAAAAAAGTTGAAATCTTGAGAAAATCGAAAGTCCAAAGTAATCTTCTAAGTCATAATTTTTTCCAAGTGTGTTGAATACCTAAACCTCTGCAGAAGCCAAAATTGCCAAACCGAAACAGCAGCTAAGTGCATGTGGAGCAGAAGTAGGAGCAGGAGCAGCAGCATGAGCAGGAGCAGAAGTTGGAGTAGGACCAGAAACAGGAACAGGAGCAGGAGAAAACCCGCAATGTTTGCTTTAACTGAGACTGGCTGCCACAAGCCTCTGATTAATGATGGCACAGCAGTGTCGTGACCTTGTGCCTGGCCTGGTGTTTGGATATTGCCCCTGGCATGCGTATGGGTAATAAACTTAAAGAGAGCAGTGTGTGGGTGTCCTTTTGGGGCATATACTCGCAGCTTAATTAAGCTGGTTTTACGTTAATGCAGCCGCCAGTGAGAAGCCAATATTTTTGTTTGTTAATAAAATCAATTGCGTATCATAAATTTTAAAATGCCAGTTACCGACATAGTCCAACCGGGATAGTCCCGGCCAGGGCAGGCCAGGCCAGGTCAGGTCAGTACCCAACCAGTCAGCAACCGATTGGCCGCAACGCTTGCCACCCACAGTCATTTGGCATCCAATGCGGCGCCCCATTTCGTGGTCATGTCAGCAGCAGCGCTTTGGTCGTCGCCTGGGTGCCACATATTAATTCCAGTTTCGCACTCTCGCAGCGGCATCACAACATGGACATGCCGTAAATAGTTCAACTCCACCTTTCCCCCTTCATATCCGCTCCACAATTTTCGCTGCTGCATACTGCATTCATGGCTGCCGCTGGCGCTGCTTTTGCATTTATTAATAATTATAATGTCTGCGCTTGTCGTACACGGCGGCATTGCAGCCGCCCTCGACCCTGTCGACCCTGCCGGCCACCCATTGTCCTAGATTGGGTCTGGGCCTTGGGTCGAGGGGAGTCGTGTTGGTTGGTTGTTGCTGCAACATGGCATTCATAAATCGCAGCTCATTTCGGCGTGGCCACGGAATGCACACGCATAATTATTTCAACATGCATTTTGCACTCTGCGTGGGCGTCGCCGGTTTCAGTCTGGCTCTGGGCCTGCATTTAGGTCTGGATCTGGGTCTGGGTCTGGCTCTGGCTCTGGTTTTGTTGAAAATCGCGTAGAAAATGAGGCAGTAGTGCGGGTGGGGAGGTGGTGGAATTCCTCTATAGGCGAATCAGCAAATGCTCCTCACCTCTCCTCTCTGCGGCTAGATACTTTCATACACATTCCGCATTGGCATTCGAATACACATACCTATATAGTCCATATAGTTTAGTCGTGTACTCTGGGGTACTCAGTTAAAGTTAATGGAGCTTCTATCTAAGAGAACTAGTCTGGATGAGACTGCAGATTCCGTTTGGTCTACAACAGTAAAAGCCTATCAATGAGAGTTGTGTATGCTTTATTTATTTCATTATTTAATATAGTCTGAATAACTTAAATATACTGATTAAAAAAAAAACTAAGAAAAATAAAAAACAATATTAATTCAATTAATTAAAACTTAAAATTAATTAGAATCAGATCAAAAATGGGTAAGTAATCTACACAAAGTAATGTGTTAAGAATAAAGTGAGATGGAAGAAGACCCAGAGAAGGAGTGGCTTTGTCAATCTAGGACAATACTGATAAGTTTTCTACGGTTAGTCAACGGCGGCACATTGATAAGAACACTGTCTACTGGAGTCGGAAGTTTGGGATCCCAATTAAATGAGAAGGAAGTGATTCTCAACAGACTGAATTCGATCGTGGTACTTCTGATACTAAGATGACCTAACACATGATCAGTATACAAGTATTCGACGGACTTAGCAGGCATAAAGAAGATTGGTAGTGAAAGCGTCTTTAAATTCTTTAGCCAAACACTTGTTGGCCTCATTAACAATTGTGGACACAAAGAGATGACATATGCAAAGTATTTTTATATCAGTATACCACTCAGTTGATTTCTTCTGTTAGTACATAATATATAATATATATATCTGATGCAGGCTCAAACTCAAATTTAAATTGTTTTTGAAACTCAACTTGATAGTTTGTAATTTTGATAAGACTTCTATTATAATTATAATTGTGCCAGTTGAGTATTATAAGCATGTTGCTTGCCTATATATTCAGCACATTTCGGGTGCATTCTATAAATTGTCTCTCAAGTTGAACTGTACTCAATGTAAGTGCATAGTATTAAAGAAAACAAATTGTTTAGAAATTCATTTAACAATTGTTGCTGTTGTTGTTGTAGGCACTTTCGAGTTGCCATTGCGAATAGCGGCCATCAACTCTTGGGGTTAACCAGATTTCTCATTTGAATGCAAATGCAGAAGCCGCCATTGACTACCATAATAAAAGTTTACTAAGGAGCGATAGCAAACGGCAATTTTACACACGCACACACACACACTCACACACACACACTCACACACACACACACACACTTTAGACTCACACACTCACGCTCATGCAGAGGCCAGAAAGATGTGAGCACTGTGTGTGTGTATGTTGCCAATTAGGGGGACGCTCGGCACCCCAATGCTCGATTTATACCGTTACAGAGTAACCAATTCTCCATGGTTGCGCAATAACTGCAAATTTAATTTTGCAATTTCGCGCCTTTCGCCCCGCCCCGCCTCGCCCAAGCCCAGAAACCCGGTTCCGGGCCCTGCCCTGTTGCCTATCGTCAGCGCAACAGCGGAAAAGTGCTTGCGTTTCTTCATTCCCTTCGACTCCGACTCCGATTCCGTTCTACTTTCCCAGGCGCACATAAAAATCTTTTGCACACACACACACACACACACACACCTAATCGCTCTGTGCGTGTGTGTGTGTGTATGCTATAAATTTACAACTAAATTGGCAAAATGCTCCAAGGCCGTGAAAGCCTCAGAAGCATTGCAAAATTAGCGGCAAGTCTTTTTTTTGCCCACTTTTGGGATTTGCAATTCGGTTGCGTATTTTTTGATATTGTTGGATTCTTTATTTGGGGTTGTGCCGTGAACAAATTGAGAGTTGGCTAATTATTTTGTTGTTGTGTGTGTGCTAGAGAATGTGTTAAAGAGCTATTTAGCAAGAAACTAGATACAATTTTTTCAATAAACCTTTGACAACAGAAGGCTTCAAAAATGTTGTATAATATTTCAACAGATGGGTATTGAATCATGTAATTTATTGTGAGTAATAATAGATGCGCTCAAATAGATGTGTGATGGGAAGTTCAACAAGCAAAGCTTAGTTCAATTAAAAAACACAATGAGCATTGTGAATATTAATAAACGGAATAGTCATGAAAAGATGTACAAGTAAATTAAAGTCCCGAACAGTAGTTAAGGTTTCTTAGTATTCCTCATTGGCATTGGCCAATTTTCTGCTTTAGTGCATTTGCAAGTCGGTTTGAATCGATAAATAGGAGACTACTTTTATGCGAGAATTTATATTCGAAATTTGGGGATTCTAGCTTTTTCAGTCTCTGAGATCGGTCAGTTCATACAGATCGATATGGCTAGCTCGACTTGTTTGTTGAACATATACAATATGCATACATATACTTTATGGTGTCGGATATTAGGTCTTCTGCCTGTTTCCGTTACATACTTTAACTCAACTCCATTATCTAATTTTTCTCATTTTTAATGGGTGCTCGGTTTAGAAACTAAACACTAAATAATGTTATAGAAATAGATGTATGTATTGCAGCTGGTATATATATCCTACTTTTGACAGATCCGAATGACATAAACCCAGCTTTTGATGACAGCCTATGTAAACTCTCTAAAGGAATACGGCATCGACGTCAGATACAGATACTGCTTCAGCTACAGCTACAGTTACAGATACAGACGCAGACACCGAAATGACAGCCGGAGTCTTTATGGAAATTCTCGCACAAAGTGAATCGCTAATATTGCCACCAAAAAGCAATTGTGGAGAGGAAAAAATCCATTTCAGGTTATCCGCGAATTTCAATCAGTTCCGCGACTCTTAACAAACAGTAACAGTACACATATAAAAGGTAACTGCTGCTGCTTAAGAGTGAAAATCTATGAGAATGGGGCGGGATAGCATACAAATATGGGATGGGATGGCATACAAATAAATAAACAACACAAAGGGCATACGTGATATGCAGAAGAAGGCGAGCAGTGGGTGGAACTCGGTGGCCCCTGTCACTGATGGGCCAACAACGACAACAACCAAAATAACAACAGCAGCAGCAACAACAACATTGATTGCCACGTGCGCCATTTAAGAACGCGTCACGTTGATAAAGAGCTGGGGGTAGCAGAAAGTATTTTTTTCTTTGGTTGTTTTGTTTTTGGTTAAATTGCCATTGGAAATCCACTTAGGCTCGTTTGACAAAACTACTCGTCAAGAGGTGCTCTGAGCTATGGGGTTTTTCGCTCTGACAAGGAATGGGGTGCAGGGCTGGGGGACGGTGGGGGGTTGATTTGGTAAAGGGATCGTGTAGTGTGACGCAGCTGGCGCGCGTGAGCAGCATAAGATTTATGGCATCTTTTACGTGGCAGCTCAACTCTTTGGGGCTTGCAAAGAGTTACGGCAAGAAAATCTCATCAAATTTATTTAAATGCACATAAATCTTGCAAACAGCTGCACATATATACACCACACACACACACACACACACACACACACACAATTCGGGCAAGGCTAAACAGATGCAGCTATATAGTTAGGATAGCATTTTTCCCAAACTCTGTAAATGCGCTTAAGCGCATTGTAAACAATTATATTAGGGGGCCTGCCAACTAAACCATTAAAAATGTTAACCATTGGCGCCACTTTCTGATAATAAACAAAATGTGCAGTTAGATAGTATCTGTATCTGTTAGATACAACAACAATGCCATCTTCGTCATCATCGTCATGTGTTGAATGTTTTGCCATTTGGATTGTTTATGCATTTGCTGGCGTGAGAAATTCGCTCGTGGCCACGCCTTCGACCAGCGCCCATAAAAGCTGCGCCATAAACAAATCAAACACAACAAGAACAACAAACATACACTGAAGACACACACACAGACACACACACACACTCGCACACTGGCACAACATTTTGTGTAGCAAAATATTTGGTTTTCTGGTCATGTCGAAAAGAGCAAGGCGCCAACACAACAAGAATTGAATTGATTTGATGCTATACTCGATATATAGACGAAAGATCCAATACTCCGATGGGATAAGGGAGCAGAGAGGGGTGGCGGGAGACGGATTACCAGGAGTGTACCAGGTCCCGGTGCTCAAAGCCCCTTGAACATTTTTATTAAAACATTTTTATGATGCCTGCGTTTTTATAGCCAGTAAAACAGCAGCGGCAAAAAGAAAACAAAAAATACCAAAATGAAAATGAACAAAAAAAAAAAAATAAGAAAAACGATGCGTAAAACAAAGAAAAGTTAAAAGTAGCAAAGCCCAACTAATCAGCTAATTGAAAATAAACAAGTAGGCATAATTATACTATAAATTACACACAAAATGATTTAAAATGTGCGTGGATGCTTGAATATACATACATATTTGCATGTATTTATATATATATGGCTAACTTATGGTCTAAAAGTAGAGAGACAGAGAGAGAGAGAGGGAGAGAGGGGGGAAAAGGGAGAGAGCGTGACTTAATATTGAAAAAAGTTAAATAAATAATGCTTAAATTGTATATTAATATAATGCTCGAAGACCATTTGAAAATTCGATTTTAAGCCAACAGACATAAGAGTAATAATAAATTATTTTGTTTATATAAACAAGAAATAACGATTATCTTAGGCACGTCCAAGATTATATACTCTTGTAGACCGGAGTTAGTATATTCATAATTAATTATAATTATTACTTTGTCTCTGTACGATTTAAACAAATATCATTCATTTGTTTTTTGTTGGTGAAAAAATGACAAGAATAAATGTTTCAATCAATTGTTCCCATGACAACTGTATGATATAGTGGGTCGATCCATTCGACTCTGAATAAAATTCGAGTATCGTATATAAAAAATAAACATAAGACAGTCAGAGAGAACCACATGGCTATATCAACGCGGTTAGTTAACCGGATCAATAATATATATATATATATATATATACCTTATCTTAATCTTAATAAATAATGCTTAAATAGTCTACAGATTTGTTAAAAAATTCGATGATTAACTGAAATTCAGCTTAGAGCAGTTTTGTTTACTTATATAAATGATTGCGTTTAAATAAATAAATATTTTAATATGTCAATTGATTTTCATTTCGAGTAAGGCATTACTATGTGAGACAGGAGGGCAATCGGTTGTGCTTATTTCAGTGATAATTTTAGCTGGCCTTAAAAAAGCGTCGCGCACTGATTGACAAAAGTTGTGTGATACTTTCTACCCCCTGCGATGCTAGGGGAAGAAACAAGAAATACTGAGCCACACAATAATGATTGGGGCTGCTGCTGGCACAGAGGGAGGCAGAGGCAGGGGCAGGGGCAGAGGCAAAGGCGGTGGCAGTGGCAGAGACAGGGTCGGAGCACCCTTTTATAACGCAATGAGGCTACGCAGGACAGGCACATCAAAAGTATCTGGGTTGCTGTAGTAGTCGTAGTACTTCTAAAAGTTTGCGAATTGAATTTGCCACACGACTATGCCACACGCGGCTCACCAAATTTCGCACAATTTTGCGTGCGAAGCGGCCGTGTAATGATGCCATGTGCCCTTAGCGGCGTGGGCGTGTGTGTGTGTGCGTAGAGGGTGGGGGGAGCGGGGGGTGGTGGTGGAGATGGGTATCAAGGGGGTGTGGCAGTGTCAAAGCATGTCAAAGTGCCGCATACAAATCGCAAGAGGGTGGGGTATATTGGAGAGATGGGTGCGGTGCCTTTGCAATGAGCCCAATAAAGTCAACATGAGGTCTGCTCGCCGAATGCGGTGGTAAAAAAGCAGCAGCAGGAAAAGTAGAAGGGGAAGGGCAGTAAAGGAGGTGAAGGCATAGCGTCTAGGCACACACACACACACACACACTTAGAGAAAAGTTATGTTCGCAGCTCAAGTACGACTGACAAAAAAATCCTTGAATATTGCTAGCCAAAAATAAAGGAAACATCTTCGCTTATTATTGCGAATGTCAAATTCATGATTGAGTTTTAATTTAAGAATTTGATTAAATCAAATGACAACTAGAATTTTAATAAATTTTTCGACTTAAGACATATTTGGAGACTTGTGAGGAACGCAACTTTTTATAATTCAGAAGAAATAAAAAAAAATGTATTATTTGTAATTTTCAAAAGATAAGATCATTCTTCTAATAATATTTGATTTTAGGATATTAAGAAAATAATAATAAGAAATTTGCTTTCGACTCTTTTATTTTTGAGCTTGATAATAAAAATGCACGTATTTTTTTTGTTAGTGGAAGCACACAGGGGGCAGACAATGAGGCAAGCGGTAAGCGGCAAGCGGCACGCCCTTAACCAGCAGGCAAACTTTGGCAAGCTCACGTCCCCCTCGCAAAATTACACCTCCTCTCAACTCCACACTCCACAGTCCTCCACAGCCAAGCAGAGCACAGAGTCACTCCCCAAACGCAATTCAATTCAACTATTACAGAGTCCATTGTGTGCGCCTGATTTTTGATTATCGTGCGTTGCACGAGGCACAAGAGTCACGTCATGGGCCCTTTGGGCTGTGGCTTAATCGAAGATGCCGCCAGACAGTGGCTATACCACAGAAGCTGGCACATCGTAGTGTGTGTGTGGGTGTGTGTGTGTGTGTCGCATCATCAAAGTCAATTGTGTGGAAAACTGGCAAGAAGAAAGCGCGTAAAACATATTACGCAGATTGTATTGATTTCTTATTATTTTGTCGCGACACGATTGCCTTGCTGCCGTTCGCCGTTTGATGCTTAGATTTATGGGGCAAGTGAATTGGCCCACAAGCTCGCTCCAAATCCCGATGAGCACTCAATGTGTGGCTTTATGAGCGGATTGTGGATGTGGTTGCGGCTTGCGACATCGCCCAGTTTGTGTGTCCCATTTCGCGCAATCAATCGATTGCTCAGCAGTGTGGCATAAATCCACTTAGCCCCATTGATAGACAAACCGAGTATATGACAAACAGCAGCATGCAGCTTCATCTTCGAATTGAAACTGTTTAAATCAATTGTTTCTTTAGAAGATGGTGCTTCAACTGAGCGGCGGTCTTTGCTTTCAATTCGCTAAAAATACGATAAAATATTCATCATTTTATTATTGTATGCCCTTAAACCTAAACTTAAATTTTAAATAACATTATCCATAAATTTTGTAAGCTTAAAATATTTTTGAATAAGTTATGAACGAAACTCTGAAAGCCGGATATTCTTTTTTTATTTTAATCTTTAATTAAAAATTGTATTAAAAGCAAATAAGACATATTATAAAATGCTTTTATAACTTATTTTGCAATTGGCTAGAAATCTCCAAGCTGGATAAGCCTTTTTATTTATGCTAATTTTGTGTGATGAAAAAATTGTTTTCTACTTTTTTTTAAATATTTAAATTGGTATATTCAATACATAAATCTTAAGCAAATTTTGAACTTTCAAACTCACCTAGTTCAATTTGGACTTATTTATAATTTTTCTTTCGATTATCAATTAATAAATAAAGGTGAATTTGTGGACATCAGCAACTCAATTAGCAATTGTTGCTTAATTTTAAAAATTTAAAAACATAAAAATAACATAAAACGCACTTAAGGCATTTATACAAAATTTCAAAAACTGTAATCTTATTCGAAGTTTTCTTTGTAAGTCCCTAGTTGTTGTTTTCCTCCATGCTCCCACTCCACAGTTGTCTGTACACTGAACACACGCCAAAAATCAACAGCAACAACAATAACAACAACAATGACGACAAAGAGACTCGAAATGTATACGAAACGAGAAACCAAAAAAAAACCATTTTGGCCAAAGACGAGCGGTGCGCATTGCAACCCGCAGATTGCCACGGTTTCCATTCCCATTCCCATTCCCATTCCTCCTCCTTCTGCTCCTCCTCTGCCTCCGTCTGTTCCTGCTCCTCCCCTTGTCAATGCCATTGCCATTCCCCCTGCACTGCTCATCATTCTTCGCTTGATGATTTTGTATTTTTGTAACAGCCGCAGCAACAACAACTCTAGCCGCCATTTTGCGCGCTGTTTGCGTGTGTGTGTGTATGTATGTATGTGTCTTTATACAAAGTAGCCAGCGAACACCCCAAAAACAGGAACGAAAAAAAAAAAACGCGCGCCCCGCTTCGATTTCATTTAGCTGTGTGTTGTTGTTGTGCGGCTGTTGAAGAGCTCGTCCTAACAAGCATAAACCACCGCGTGGCTCTCACGCTGAGTTCTGCAGACGCTGCATGTGTGTGTGTAAGGGAGAGAGAGACTGAAGAGTGTGAGTGAGTGTGTGGATGGCCGCGCGTTTTTGGTTGGTGACGGCGTGCCACAGATGATCATCAACAACAACAACAATAACAACAACAACAACAACAACAACTACAACAATATCAGGAGCATCAAGAGTATCGCCAGCCGCCGTCGCAACGATGGTGGAACGGTGCTGGTGATGGTGGTGGTGGTGATGATGTTGGTGATGGTGGTGCGACTGCTGCCTCTGCTTGTGCTGCTGATTGTGGTGGTGGTAGCTGCTGCCGCGTGTCATTATGTGTATGTGGCATGTGTGCATATGCCCAGATAGTGTTGATAATAATAATAGAAGAGTCTGTTCATCAAAGTCAAGAATACATAACAACAAATATATATTATATATATTTATATATGTGATAATATGGCGTCATAATTAATTTTGAACAACAACTTTTCCCTTTGATAGCTGTGCGTCCACAAAAACTTCCTTGCTGTAAAGCGTGAGTTCTTTGCAGGCATTAAAAAAATATGTAGGTTAAATATGTGCTTCGATTTGCAGGCTTGACATATTCAAACGCCAACTATTTAATTTATACAACTCGTACAACATTTATTTAGACTTATATAATTAGACTTTATAGATCTTGTAGTACAACTGCAATTTCTGGTTGTAATTTCTAATCTGTCCACATTCTTAATTCTTAAAATCTGACTTCCAATGTATGTATACATATGTAGCCAATAATATTTGACAATAATTTGCTTCATAAAACCCAACCCACTATTAATTTGAACACCCAGCATATTTCTTAGAGGTAACTACACAAATAAGCTTATATTTTTTGGAAAGGTAATCTAAGGTAATCTCACCTCCATAAATAGATAAAATATGAAGCGGTTTCATACATCAAATGAAATGGATACTAATTAAAAATGCTCGACGTGCGCATTAATATTGCCTTGGGTTGCATAGTAAGTAGCTTGATCAATAATCTGTTATTATTGTTTTTTAAGTAAGATATAGCTAAGTCGAATATCATAACAAATACTGACTGTATTCCCTGTAGCAAATATAAGTAAGTAAGTAATTTTGCAAGTGAATAAATATGTAATTAGTTTCACAATGCGAACATTAGATATACGAGTACTCATCTCCTTTATTCGCTCTCTTTATGTTACATATAATATTATTGAAATATTGAATTATTGAATAATCTTTGCAAATTCTTTTAAAACGAACAAACTAAGATCCCTTTTGAAGATCTGTTTTCTAAACAAATTTTTCCCCATAACATTCTCTATTGCAATAGTCAATTTTCATTGTTTATAATTTCTATAAAATTCTAGTTTTTCAAAAAGTACTCATCATGAATAATAAGCCAACACCTGGCACAAGGTGATTTGAGTTCGATTCGTATATGGATACACATGGATACTTTCGTAGTTTTATATATACATATGTATAATATTGTAATACCCCATTAGAATTGCCGTAAGTATTCAGTGTAAAACCTCATCAGTTTGGGGTGCGACCGAAAAGCTGCTGTTGTCCTGTTGTTGCTACACAGTTTTTGGGTGCTCGAATCTACCCGTTGCTGAAGAGTGAAGTGTCTGGGCGTGCAGCTCGCCACTTCAGCTGCCTTTCTGTCTGCTAGTGCTACTGCTGATGCTACTGCTATTGCTATTGCGATGCCACTCCTACCCCCTACCCCTGAAGAGCAGCCCCTGTGCACAGCTTGTAGTCGTATATATGTATGTGTTCATGTCGCATAATCGCAGCAAAGGTATATGAGACTTTCAATAAAAGGGCGCGTTTACAAATATTTGCCATTGCATCCGCTGCAGCGAAAAGGACATTAATTTTTTTGTTCCCTCTATTTAGGTTTTTTTTTTATATATATTGCATCGGCAACATAATTCTTAGTAGCATATACGACAAAGGGATAACATTGCATTTGTTGTCAGCCCAAAAACTGTCACAGCTCGCCAAAGGATCACATTTTCATTCAGCAGTTTTCATTGATTCCGACGCCCGAGGACTATTCGGGAATCGAGGCCCGAACCCCTCTAGAACAATGGACGCATTCGAATAGAAGGAAAATGTTGACAAGACACATTTTTCACCAAATGCCTACAATGTTTGGCGTTTTGAAAATTTTATAGAGACAACAACAACAACAACAACAAATGGCCAAAGTCAACAATGTCCTTTCGCGTTAGAAGCATTTGCTCTGTATACACGATCAGCCCCCTTTTGTTGTCAGCGCCCAGTTGAGTTGTATCAGACAATGCGGAGACGAAGATGTGATGTCTTCGTTTATGTCTTACCTTCACAGTATCCTGCGTCCTGCGTACTGTGTCCTTTGTCAGTTGCTTGCGCTGCCGCTTTTGTCACGTCAACGTCGCTTTTGTCTCTGGCCAAAGTCAATAGATTTCCAAAAGCCGTTAACAGTTTTATCTGCTGCTCCTGCTCCTCGCCTGCATAGTTTGATTTACATTATTTACGACGTCATCGACGTCCCCGAGTCTGATGTCTTAATTTACACTTCTCGATTCGTTTAGTGTGACCAAAAACAAAAAAAAAAAAAACAAAAAGAAATACAGATCAGTCAAGTAGCCAGTTAAATTCTACATTTGAATGCAGAACAGTTCAATATCGAATAGTTTTATTGACTGTGCTAGTGCATATTTCCAGGAAGCTGCTTTATTATTTTGACAACAATATATTTTAAAGTATTTTTTATCCCATATTATTTGTTGCTTATAGAATATGTTCTTATGTCTTTATTTCACAGATTTGGCATGTCCACAAAACCATTTCAGTAATTTATAAAAAAAAATACGAATTCTGCCAAAACCACCAAATAAACTTTGTCATTTTCGGCGGCAAAAAAACGAAGGAAATAAATTATAACTTTTGACTGTATGTCGAATGTTTAATACACTCGAAAATTTCATTTGACATAGATTTGGGCTATATAAATTATCTATCTCAATTATCCTACTATGAACATGTGAACTTACATATATTTTTATGTTGGCATCTAAGTAACCATATATTTAATTTTTTACAAAAGCACCATTCTTAACTTAGCTGGCGTTACCTTATTACTTAATATAGTCCTCAGGTTAGCTATGTAAGTCATTAAGTTTTGTTTAAAAAAATTGTCGAAAGTTGAATGAGAAGATTTTAGAATTAGCTTTTCTGCATGTTGTCTGCCCATTTGGCGTGTTCCCTGTAAAATATACCTGCAATATGCAGTCATATAGGGTATGCAAATTTTGTACAAATTATAAATGCAATATTTGCAATATTCCTCTAGACTTAAATTAAGGCATTACATATTCAATGTCAAACTGATTGAGCTCCCAGAAAGTGTATACAAAAAAAAAAAAAGAATAAATAAATGGACAATTATTAGCTCAAGATTTATGCGTTTCAGAATATACAGATGAGTGCACACGCTCGCATAATATACATACATACATATATATATATATATATATAATATGTATATATATAATATATATATATATATATATATATATATATAGCGTAGAGTCTTCTGTTGCTGTTTATTTCGTTGTTTTTTCCATTGATTTATAGTATGGCCATTCTGCGGGGCGGCGCTTTAAATTGTGGCCGCATTTTGGCGAGCCACAAATATTGAATAATAATATATAGATGTATATGCGTGCTATATAATACTAAATCATGTCTTATTTTATATATATATAGATATATATATAGTTGCGAAAAGGGGACAAAGTTGAAATTAATGACCATACAAATCATTCACAATTATGTATTCTTGAATATATTCTTGACTAATTCACTTGCTATGATTTTTCGATTTAGGCTTTTGTTACGTTTCCCTATGCATTGATAATTGCGAATCCAAATCCGAATCCGATTTGGGTTGCGATTCCCACGCCCCATTTGCCAGATCGGTTTTGCACTGGGAGACAATGGGACTTTGATTTGCTTTAAATTGAGTCGACTACCAAATGCCAAATGTTTTGTAAACATTTTCCAAAAACATGTCAATGGCTGACCCATGGGCAGCCCAACCCATTGTTGGCCCGGGTCCTGGTCAGTTGACCTGCCGCTTTGTCTGACCCGTTTGCCATTATGTTTTTTTTTCTCATTCTTTTTGACGGCGGCACACATGAAACTCAAATTGACTTGTTACAATTTTGTTTCTGGTGTCTCAATGTCTGCGCTGGGCACTCAATTTCAACGGAATCACACCTTGGCTAGGACCAGGAGCAGGAGCAGGAGCAGGAGTAGGAGCAGAAGCGGTGGCGGTGTTGCAGGTGGAGAAAAGGCAGCTAATTTATTGTGGCGGCAACTCTCTCTGTACTTTCTTTCATTCGGGCGTGCAACAAATTGTGTTGCACAATTGAAAGAAAGGTCAACACATGTTCCATATGGTATTTCTTTTTTGGGACTCTTTCTTTAAATTAGTTAGTTTTTTTTTCAGGAATCGACATTGAAAGTCATAACAAAAAATCCTAATGGACTGACCAAGCCGGGTTTTCTATAAACTGATTTGGTATTTCAATTGTAGTCATACTTTTCTTATACCCCCGCAGAGGGTATTACAAATGCTGTTGTAGCTGCCAGTTGCTACAGCACCTATATGAAGGGTCGAAAGATAAGATTGGTGATGGGTCAAAAACTTTCAAAATTGTCGACATTGAAACGATTTTCAACAGCAATCAATTTATAAATATATAAAATAAGTTTGAAATAGTCTCTGCATATGCTTAGAAGCACTTTTACTTATTGACACATATACCATATTCTGTCTTCTTTCCTTTCCATTCCAAATGCGCTTACTTTACGGCGCCTGTCATGGAATACTGGGCAAACGTTAAGAAGTTGTCGGGCAAAAGGCTTAAAGCGGCAGCTGATTTATGGGCTCGCTGCCAGGTATTTGTGAAGTTGTATTAATGAGGCGACTGCCGTCCAATGCCCGCCACTGGCAACCCGATAACTGTTATCTGCCACCTCGCCACTCGCCACCCACCAGTTGTCACTTAGCATAAAGAAACAATTAAAAAATTGCCCAAAAGCCAAAATGCTTTTGGGGGTAGCCGCATAGCAGCCAGATACAGCGACAGATGAAGAAAGATACAGATGGAAACTGATAGAGAGACAGAGAGAGAGAGAGAGAGGGGGAGAGATACATAGAGAGAGAGAGGGAATGAGTTGAAGTTGTTGAGAATTAAGTGCACCCGATGGTGGCATTTGCCAGGCGCAAAAGCGCGAAACTCATTAACTTGTGTCAGGCACAGCAGAGCTCCCCAAGAAAACGTGGCCGAGTGGGGGTGGGGAGTGGGGGATGGCATTCTCGCCACCCCTCCAGCCTTGAAGGAAAAGTGCGAAAATTATCATTATCACCAATCCGGCTAAAACAAGCAGTTGTAGTAGAGAGAAAGCAGCCCGCCCACCATTGTTGCGCTTAATTAACAAGCCGGCTTGTGGGCCTGTGGGCCTATGGATGCTGGGTGGTGGTGTTGGTGGGTATTGGGATGCGTGGCTGGGTTTCATGGTCTGGTATCTGGGACTGTGGGATCTGGGATCTGGGGTTGGAGATTGTTGTAAACGCAAAGTACTAATCATGAAAATTAAAAATAATTAAAACTTTTCTTTCAATTTGGAAAGGCCCTTCCTTTTGCCTTTTTGTCAAGTGAATTTCCTTGGAGGCCATAAAACGTTGCCGGAAATGTTGATAAAGTGCCCGAACGCACAATGGGCCCACTGAGCGATAGGGGAAGCGGAAGGGAGAGGGGAGGGCATGGTTGCTGGGGGTTGGGGGTTTTGGTAATGGCCGCCGCGGTTAAATGGCGCTCCAGCGATTTTAATCACAATTTACGCGCATCGTTTTTAAAGGGTTATTCGCATTGTGAAACGTGCATTCTCGTAAATTATCACAGCAAGTGGCACAAAGTTGAACGTTTGAGAGGGGTTTTTGGCCTTTATGGGTTATGGTGCATTTGTGTGCGTGAGTTTGTTTAGCAACATGTTGTTGCGGCAGGATTAGCGCAGCTAAGCCGCAGGCAGGTTAAGACGCATAAGCGGCCTAAATGAAATGTCCCCCAAGGATCAGTTGTTCCCTCTGCTACTCTGGTTCTCTGGCTCGGCCTGCTGTTTCTCAACGTGACCTTCTCATCTATGCCGCCCAAATGCTTAAATGTCTCTTGGCCAGTATTCATTCATGGGAAATCAGTGTCGTCACTGCCTAATCGCATCGTAATCGGCTGGGTAATCAATCTGCTTCAGTGCTACTTGTTTGCTTGCAACTTGCCTCCGCTGCATTGACACAGGTTGTGTCACCATGCGACTTTCCCATGAAGATGATGTTTTGCTGGTGGTGGTGTCAGTGTCCTTTTTGCCGCCGTTATCTGTGCGAAACAGAGCTGAGCCGCTTGCGCACGGTTAGCTGCATTGTCCTTTTCCTGGCTGATTCCTTGAGCTGCGCATGCAAGATGATGCATTATGCACTTCCGACTTCCAACTGCCGACTTCGACATCGACCTCGATTCTCATCCCATTGCAGTAATCCGCTTAGCCAAGTGTCTTTGCCTAGTTGCTACACTCAGCAAAAACAAATGCTTACAGAGTCTAAAATATTTCAAATAGTTTTTCTTTTCTAAAATAGTTTTTTTGAGAAAAGTAGAAAATCTTTTCCTTAATCAACAATATTGAATTAAATAATATATATCTGAATATGCTTGCAAACTCTTTTTGGATATGTCTTTGGAATTTCATTCCAGAAAATATTGGAAAAATATTGCTTAATATGTGTATTCCAAAAATAACCATGATTTTTGGAGGGAGAAAATATCATTTCGCTTTAGAAATTCACTGTTTGCAAATAAAATTTAGCTTGGCATTAGGCATATTTTTTTTGTGAGTGTACTGATAACTGGCTCCTGTATATGCCTATTGTCTTGGCCAGGCTCCATTTGAGTTTGACATTTGCTTTGTAGTTTCACTCTCTTTGAGAGTGTGTTTGTGTGTGTGTGTGTGTGTGTGTGTGTGGTTGTGTGTTGGTTTAATGCATTTTAGCAAATGCGCTTGACAGCTGAGGCTGGCTCAATGTCAGCATTCAATCATCTTTGACTAGTTTCGCTGCATTTGGGTTCTCAAACAGCTGACAAGCGCACAACTCTCTTACTCAATTCTCCCCCTGCCCCTGGCCTAGCCCCTGCCCCAGCCACTGCCGCTGCCACTACCCGTGTGGCTCTTCCGTTTTGTTAACCACTCTGACCGCTTTGGAAGCAGCTAATTATGTAATTATGTTGTCACGAAATTCGCCGGCGTTTTTGGCCGCGCCAGTGCGTCAAGCTGCTAAACGTCGCTCCCGCCACTTCGGAACTGGCTAATCAATTTTATGTTCTATGTTTTTTTTTTGTTCGTGCTTTCTCAAACACTCCAGTCTGCACTCTCCACTGTTCGGTCTCTGGTCTCCCGTTGCGGTTGACCAACTCGCTGGCCATTCACTTGGAACTCGACATCTTTAGCGGGGCCGAAGTTCGCGTCATCCTGTGAGAAGTAAGAAGCATGCAGCGAAGCATGCACCTAGGCACCGGCATAGCGCACCCTAATACACATCGAAAAAAAGTATATAAGAAATAGGCGTGGCCAAGCTTAAGAGAGCTGACAAACAGCTGTCGTAATTTTGCAGTGCCAGCTATACGCATTAAGTTAACTATATATATTTTGGCAAGTGTTTATCAACTTGTACTATTGGATTTGATATGCCTAATCAATATTAGATATCATTTGTACTGCAAACACTCTTTTGTGTTTCAATTTGTGCGTGTTGATTGGAAATATTTGATGTATGACAATTAAATGATTTCAGTTACTTTTAACTGAAAATATAATTGAAATGAGAGGCAACTAACAAACCGTAAATATTTTCTGCTTTGTAATTAGATGTCTGCAGATTCTGTCACCATAAATCACCTTTTGAATGATAATAGTAAATTTTATTTATATCATTTTAAACAGAGCTAACTTATAGCACACATTTTTAAGCTAACTAATATTAAAGAGCATTATTAGCTTCAGTATTTAGAACGTAAACGTCGAGTGTGGTTTCTAAATATTATTTGGCCTTCTTTCACTAAGTTATTGATGTCATTATGACTTATTTTGTCCCATTCAATCAACTATTCCGTTTTTAAGTGTTCCTTTGATTTCATTATCCTATTCTCTAGCATGTTCCAATCCGGTCCCTGGGTCGGCCTCTAAACTGTTTGCAGTGGTGAATAAGCCATTCTTGGACCACTTATGACAAATCGATTGGTCCCTTATCTTAAGTCCCAGTTGTGGTTCCATTTTAATTAGACGTATGTGTGTAAAGTAAGACAACTTTCACTTCATTTATGACTATGAATAGACGCTTTATAGCGTAGCCCATTAATAAGAAAAAATGCAGTAAGTTTGTGTTTGTGCTTCTTGCACAGTAGTTGTTGTTGTTGTTGTTGTTGCTGTTGCTGTTGTTGTTTCTGCTGAGTTAAGTGTTGCCCTTTGTTTGGCTTCATGTCGCGTTTCGCTGCTGCTGTAACTGCATTTTGACATTTTGACGAAGAGGAAATGTCACGTCACGTCGTGTTTTGCCGCACACCTCCAATTTCCGGTTGAGTGAGCTGCCGCCGTTGCTGTTGCCGTTGCCAGCCAGGCAGACCAACGTTGCGTGGGTGAGCAGTTAACCCAAACTCTGCTAGCTCTCTCCAACTCCCAGCAACTGCAGCTCCAAATGCAACTGCAAATGCAACTGCATTGCAATCAAAAATTTGCAAGCACGCACGCACAAAACTGAAACTCGTGTCTCTCTGCTGTACTTAGTCGCTACCCCAACCCGACAATGCGGATGGTCTCTGGGCTGCTCGGTTTTGGTAGGTTGGTCTATTGGTTAGCATTTCTGGTCGTTTTGCGGATGCATAGGGACAGACGCATGGACACCACGCTTTGTGGCGTAGCCGTTGTCTGATTGGGACCGTTCCCTCTCTTTCTTTCTCTCTCTCTCTCTCTCTCTCTCTCTTTCTCTTTGCCACTCTCTCTGCCACAGTTTCAGGTTTTGGCCATGCAACAGCATTTAGAAGTTCGGTTAGTTGTTAGCGTTGCAAGTGTGGTTGCAAGAAGCAGCTTAACGTCAACAACAACTTAACAAAAACAAGAACTTGTATATCCTACTAAATTTCAAATCATTAATATCGTAAATATCGTTGATACTTGATTGAAATGAAAAACATTTCTTATTTGCTTAAGTTCCGCAAAAACTTGAAGAAGTTTTCACTGGCGCCATCTGGTGCGGAACACTTGTAACACATTCCAAGCTGTTTTGTATGCTGGCAGTTGGCAACAAAAAGTACCAAGTTACACTCTAAGCTATGTTAGTATTAAATCACTGCCAGCAAACTAATTTTAATATATGTATTACATTTTTGGACAATAAATGCAATTAAATAATTAAATTGTGTTTAATACTGCTTTAAAAGTCGCTGAAAAAAGGCGATGGTCACGCCATCTGGCGGCAGTCGCCATCAAGCACAAGCATTTTTATTTAAAATGGCGAAAGCTTTGGCGCCATGGCTCTCGCCGCTTGGCTTAAAAAGCGAAAGGGTTGCTGCTGCCTGTTTGTGTTTGGTGTCGCCTTTGTATTTTGTTGTCCGCTGCTCAAATTGAAAAGTTTCAAGGCACTGGTTGCGTGGACGGTGGACGGTGCAATTTTTTGGGTAACTCACTAAATTGCTTTTGATGGTTATTTTTATATCGATTATTTTGATCAACATTTAGCATCATTGAATATAAATTATAATTCTCCACTATGAATTTGCATAATAATGGCAAATTAACGAATTTGCAACAGAAGCCGCAACAACAATGGCAACTGCAATAAATATAATACCTAACTGCCACCATTCTTTGTATCTAGCTGAGAATAAAAAGCTAATGTATCTTTATAGTTTCTTTATTTATGCACAATTTGTGTACTTAATGTTTTGTATGAATGAGCAACAGTTGAGTGCCTCAAAAGTCTTGCAACCTATCCTAGGTGTTTTGAATGTGTCATTCGTTCTAACAGGGATGTTCTTACCCCAAGAAAAGAATATCAGATGCCGTTCCCAATTTATGGCATTATAACTATTCAATCTCTTGGGATACATATTCTGATAATTCTCAGCAATGAAGTATTTTTTTTGTCGAAAAGAGAAGCTTAAAAATTGTATGGTCTTAATATATTTGTAGAATTCATAGCTCCGCTCCAATCAAATATTTTGTCAGCCCGATTTTTAAATACATCCACATATATATTGCACAGTTAGTTGTAGTTATTAATGTTGATTATTTTTGCTTTATATTGACTAGAAACATTCAAATTTTTAAATGAGTTTAAATAATATATAATTTAAAATTACATTTACAAATTAAATTATATACAATTAAAAGTGAGTAATATACATAAATAGATAAACATTGTGGGGAGCTCGTTAGTATTACGAGCTTCAAAAAAGAATTAGCAATGCTCAACAATCCCCCCTGATGGATGCCACTGGATTTTGATAGCTTGAGCAGCGCTTTAATGAAACTACTCGTGGCAAGGATTTAGCGTAGTGCCTTAGTAGAGGGATGGAAGGGGCTCAAAGGTCTGTAGAAAGGCCAATCGTCAGTTAGACCGTGTAGTCTTTCCTGGCTAAGTTTAGAATCGATTTGTATACAACAACAAACTCATGTGTGTAGGAAAAATACTTTAGCAACTTTTAAGCACGACGCAAAGGATGTTGGGTTGTGGCAAGGTTGCTTGCTCGTGCATTTCTGATGTGTGTGTATGTGTCCATATGTATGTGTGTGTGTTTGTGTGCGCGTTGCTTTGCTCATTAAATAAAAGTAGAGACCCTTGCAGCGGGATTTAAAAAAGAAGCGAACGCAGGGATTGGCTTTTTAATGCCACTTGGTTTTTTGCCTTGGTTGCTGTCAGTTGCCTGCTGCCAACTGCCTGCAAGGAGTAGACAGTGAGCCACCCAAAAAGTGAACACAAGCCACTCATTTACGTGAGTCGCCCCAACCACTTGTCTCGTCTCTCTTTCTTTCTCTCCCTCTCTCCCCCCCTCTCTCTCTCTCTCTCTCTCTCAATCCAGCAGACGTTTTTTGCGCATTTGCGAATTACATGCATTAATTTTCTTTTGTAACCCTTCTTTGTATTTAGCATATGTTGTGCGTGTGTCTGTGTGTTGTCTATTTCAGCATGTGTGTGTGTGTGAGACTATTTAATGAATTGTTACACATGTTTCGAACAGCAATAATAGCAGCAAAGTGCGCTGCTTTGTCTGCTCATTATGTCGATATTGTTCAGCGCCGTTTTTTAATTGCAAGAGTTTCAAATAAGTTGAACAAAAAAAAAAAATGAAGAAAAATGACTGACAGTGAAAAAATGCTTTAATTGGCGCAGATTGGAATACCCTTGCTTTGATTCTATTTGAGCTTGAGTACAAAAGAAGCACTGGCATATTCCCCTTTTTCTCTGGGGATATGATTTTTATTTTTATAATATATTATTTTTATTGGACACTTTTTTTAAGTGGCTTGTGGAATTTGATTAAATTTTAATATTAATTTTAAAGCACGAATATTTTACAAATGCATATTGATAATTAACTCTTTCACGACAATTATTGTCGCTACACAAAAGCAATTGCGATGTTTTCGTTGGGCTTGTTATTTATTTCAATATTTTATGTTGCTCCATTTAAAATATCTTATATTATTTTTATTTTTTCTTTGTGCTGGCCAACTCCATGATGTAGCCAAAAGACTTTCGACTGAGGTACATTTAATGTGCTGCGTTCGGGTTGCAAAGTTTTGAAATTAGTTGAGCAACTTGTTGGGCAGGCATCTTCAAAGGAATCCCAAACGGAGATTCGCTTCCGCATGCAGCTCTGAAATGGAAGACTGGACCGCCACGTGCGCCTTGTGTGGTCGCTATTGGTATCGGCTGCTATTCTTAGTGTGACAGGCCCCGTTGGGCAGGATCGAGTAAGGATATTGATCGCTCGATGGCCGCTGTATTTGTTGTTGTTGTTGTTGTTGCAGGCATTTTGAGTCAAGTGGCCACTTGAAGCCGCCAAGCTGTCTGGCCCGGTGCACTCATGTCAGCTGACAAATGTCTCGCAATCGCAGTCGATCTTTTGAAGTAAGTGTGCATAAATCTGCTTCCGGCCCTTGCAAGTGGCGGTCAACCAACAAACATTGGCCGCCCACTTGACCAGGATCAGGATCAGGAGGGATCCGGCTACTGCGAATGATGCGGCTCTCATGCCAGACTCGCTGGCGGCATCGGAACTTTGCCTATCCAATTTCAAATCTGATGATGGAGATCCTGTCGCTTCTATAATGGTTTTTGGCTGGGTGTCCTATATTGTGACCGAGCTGTAAATGTCAAAGTTTCCGACTGCTGATAGATCTGCACTATGATTTATGTACCGACGGCGAGTGAGAGCACAGAGGGATTAGGGGGTTGTCTAATGGAGAGTGCCGCATACTGAGTACCGAGTCGCTGGCTAACTAATGATTCCGACTTTGCTCAAGGACATGGGGTGAGCACGCAGACAAATCAGAGCGTAAGCGATTTAAGTATTTAAGCGTCAAAAATTGATCATTGATTTGTATATTTTGAATCCCAACATCCAACATCCCCATCTCAACTCATTGGGATAATTGTTGAGCCAGCCTGGCCCAGTTTAAATGGAATGATCCAATTCATTCACAAGAAAATGGAGTTTCGACAAATCTAATTTGAATATCAAGTTCAAATAGTGTTAAACGTTAATCAAAATGTGGCACCGGTTGTCAATTTATCACGCTCGAACTGTGCTGAGAAAAGTAAAGAAAACCAAAACTGAAATTCATTATTTAAATTTAGTTCGAATTTCAATTAAATAAGTTTTTTCTCACATTTTGTTGCTCATACAGAAACTTAAGCACAAAGAAAACCGCAATATAATTGTTTAATTACGACTGTACATATAACTTACACAGTCAGCTTGTTAAAATTGTTTGTGATTGTTTTTATTGCTTTGACGAACCACATTTTTTTTAGCTTGTTGTCATATTTCTCAACATTTTCTCGCATTTTCAAACATAATACCATTAGATTCTTTTACAGTTACACCGGTTAGACTTGCTTTTGTTTTTTTTTATGCTTGATTAGATATAAAAGAAGCAATTTGTATTATTATGCCCTGAACTGATGGAAAATGGCTACAAAGAGTGATAAGTTTGTGTAATAGTATGTAACAGGTAGAAGGAAGCATCTACGACTCCATAAATGATATATATTCTTGATCACGATGAACACGTGGACCTCAGAGACTATTAGAGCTGGTTATTTATTTAGTTTTCTTTCGTTAGTTTTAGTTTAATTTGTAACTTAAGCACTGCCCTCTTTCAACTGAGCGCATAAAACTTCAAGCGGCTTCTGCAAGACAGCAAAGCATCTGCACAAACATAATTAATGAGCAAACAGACAAAGCACACACACACACACATACACTTATGCATACATGCTGACAATTCCCCCCCCCCCCCCCCCCACCCTTCGCTGAAAAACTTAATTTTAAATTGTTTAGATTAAAAGCCTCATAGTTTAGTGTTCCGTGCAATCATACATAAAGGCAGATATACATTATATGTATATATAGATTCACATGTGCAACATACATAGATGGACGTTTTTGGGTGGGCTTAGAGTAGAGTAGGGCAACAGGGGTAGGTAGAGAGAGTGAGGGAGAGGTGAGTGACAAGTGAGACAACTCAGACGACGCTTCGGCAAGAGGAGTTGTCTCGCGCCCTGTCACTTTTGACAAATTATCAGCGTCATTGGCATCGACTTTGATGGGTTGTTTGCTGTTTGCTGAATTTGAAAGTTAACCCGCTTGATTAATGCGATAGTTTGCCCAGAAAGCCTCTTCAGCTTGTGGCGTGAAATTAATTAAAAATATTTTCAAGCAACCCAAAACATATAGAAACAAAAAAAAAAAAATAAAAACTTCGCCCGCAACAAAACACGTGACGTGGGCCAAACTGCACTGAGTCTCAGCTGAGGAGTCGATAATGGCATTAGGTAACAATAAGGACCAGAAAAATATCCTGACAGCATGTTATTTCATTTTTTATGAAACAAACATATTGCTCGGCTATTTGTTTTCAACTAACAGTTCAATTGAAGAATTTCAACAAATTCCTCGTATTCCATGTGCCAAAATTGTAACAACTGCCGATCAGCCTACATCTTGTTCAAACAGCAACGGCACAGGAAACATAAAAGATACAGCAGGACAGCCACTACCCCTAGCCCGAAGAGTGCCAACAAAGACAGATGAAATTTAATAACACTAATAAAGCTATGAGCCCAAAACACGGGCCAACAAGAAGACGTTTTGGCGCAGACCTATAATAAATCAATTAACGCACGATCAATGGGCATTCCAACAACAACAACAACAGCAACAACAATATTAACTGTTGGATTTGTAGGGAGCAAGGGGATCAGTCCGAGGCTGAGCAGCGTTGGTATTTATTGTTTACAGTTCCGGCTGGACGAGCGTGCAAAGGATGCGCAACGCCGCGAATGAACCGTGACATACAGAGTGAGCCAAAAGAAAAGACAGACAGGCACAGGAGAGAAAGAGGAGCAGACTCTAAGGATTATAGAGTAGATCAGAGTGTGTGTGTGTGTGTGTGTGTGTGAGTGGCAGTTTTGGTGGGGCTCTAGCAGATGAAATGGCATGCGCCAAACGTTGTTGCGCACGCGTTTCGATGAGTTTCAATTAGCGCTCCCGTCTCGGCATCAGCTTACTCCTTTGTTGATCCCTTTTTGGTGCAACAACATCTGGCGCATGCATGCACACATGTATCCTGTGGCACCCACACACGAAGCGGCAAGCGGCAACCGTGCCTCGAGCCCTGCTAATTGTTTATTAAGGCTAAAGGTTAAATGGTTAAGTTGTAAACTGTTTTATATGCAATGCTATTTCTTTCCATCTTTATTATGCTGCGCCAGTTTATTGATATTGTTGCAATAACAACATTTATCGGCCTATTTCAGGTGCCTTGAGCTAAACGATTTACAATAATTACATTTAAAAAGTGTACAAAGAAATTTCATTGTTAAACTTCCTAGAAATAACAAGTTAGAATACATCGATCTTCCAATATCAAAATTGTAGAAGCATTCTGATATTAGTGACTGGTCTGATTTTCAAAATAAGATCGAATTTTGGGCATATTTTTTGCTTGTTAATTTTAATGAATTGGTTAACATTCTTGAAGAGAGTCATAATATAGATGAAATATAGACAAAGTAATATGAATATATAGTTGGAAATGTGGACTGATTTTGGTTAGGTTAACTGATGTTACTCCATGAGGGCTCATTCAAATGTTTTTAAAAATAATAATATATATGCTATATATTTCTGATTTATATAACTTATATTCATAAGCTGCTGACACTGTTCGACAGCTTTCAGAATATATTCTTGGCAAATGTTGGGAATGGGAATTTTTGTAGTTAATTCCTCCACGCATTCCCATTAATGTATACCCTACAAAAAATGCAGTTATTTTCAATGAATTCTTCTGCTGCCTACATTTGGGTGCAGTATTCTGAGCGAAACATGTTGCATACTTTTAAGCAATTTCGGAATAAATAAATCGAATGCGAATGGAAACGAGCTGTAGATGGCGACACTTAACACGATCAGAGCTCACTCGACTCGAAATGGATAATTCTGTCACAAATCTTGCCAAATAGTTCGATATGTTAAGTTTTGCACTGCAGGCTTTCGACCTTGTCCAGATTGTACAAAATTGGCTATTGTTTTTCAAAATGGTTAATTCAAGTCTACAGGAATGGAAATTTTGGTCAGACGGAGAAACGGCCACACGCACACACAAGGAGTCTCACAAAGAGATAATTCAAACAATCGCCACACTAATACAACTAACGAAGTGGACACTGCCAGTGGCCCCATTGAACACAGTACCACCACACAATACGACGACGACGACGACGACAATGGCGTTGGCGATGGCATCCATGCTGCACTCCAGTGAGGAGCTTTGGACTCCGTTTGCCGTTGCTAGAGCCATATGCAAAGTGCCGAGGGGCTCGAACTGAAAGCAAAAGTGAAACTATACGCAGCCAGTGGCAGGGGCAGACGGAGTGGATGAGGCGGGAGGATAATGGGTGCGTCGCGTTGTTGGTGGCCAAGTGGAACACACATAAAGTGCGATGGCAGCAACACACAAAAGCGGAGGCAGAATATGGTCAGGAGTTAAATGAATGAACGGATGAATGAGTAGACCCCACCGCATGTTACACAAGAGTCGGCGAATACTCACTCGCAGTGTATGTGTGTGTGTGGTTGTGTGTGTGTGCGTGTATGTGTGTGTGTATGTATTCACTCTAGTTTACTTTGGGATTTATGAATGCTTTATGGCGGATGTCTGGACACGGTCTATGTGAAGAAGGTCGGATGGGCGCCCTTCTCCCTCTCCCTCACTCTATCTTTTTCTGCGTCTCTCTCTCTCTGTCTCTCTCTGTCGCTGGCTCTCTGTGTAACCCAACTAATTTATTGCCAACTTCCGCCAAGGCAAATAATTTTGTTTAGTTTTTGGTGTTGATAATGAACGAATGGTCAAAAAAGCAGACGGACAGAAGGCCAACCTAAACTTCCCCAACCTGTCCCTCACTCCTCGTCTCTTAAGCATGTGCGGTGGCTTTGAAAGGGTTGAAAGCTCGCCTTGCTTTGCTATGCTTTGCTCTGCTTTACTTTGCTTTGCTTTGCTTTTACTTGCCTTGAGCTTAGGACTTTCATTTGAGGCTGGACACGAGACTGTTTTTCATTGCCGTCGACTGCTGACCACCATTGACTTGTACATGGTAGCCAGCCACCCTTAGGGAAAGGGTTTAGTTAGCGACTGGCATGCGGGGGTGGGGTGGCATGGTGTGGTGTGGGAGGCGAGCTGACCAACCCCAAAGAGCTAAGTTGGGAGCGCTGCTCATTTAATTTTCCAGATACTTTCGCATAAAACTTGCCATGAATTTATTGCTTTTTAAATAAATAAATGACCAAATAAAGTGGAGAAATTTGTGTGTGTGTGTGTGTGCGTGTGTGTCGGGGTAAGGGAGTACATTTCATAAAGACGAGACGCCTGTTGTAGTTGTGGCGCAACTAATTGAAAGCCACTCAAGTGTGCTCCACACTAAGCGAATCCTTTAGTCAGGCACAAAGGAGCGTGGGGAGGTGGTATGCTTTGTTCTGCCTGGTTGAAAGAATGAAAATAAATATTTAATTAAAATATCTATTGAAAGATGTGAAAGCGACACACACACACACACACACACACACACATACTCATACTCAAAATGGGGGTTGCTAATCAAGCAACATTTTGTGGAAACTTTCGCTGTTCAACGAGTTCGCTAGCTTTTGCTTGGTATTTTTTTTTAATTTATGACACATTACACACACACACACACCCACACACTCGCGCACACACACACTGGTGCACACACAGTCGCACATACAGCGGCACATGTGCTTTATCTTTGCGCTCTGTTGACGTACAGTAAAAAGCTTTCAGCAGAAAACGCAACCTCAAAATCGTCTGCCATAACTAATTAATGCTACACTAATAGTGATGCCCCTAACCCCCGTCCACTCCTTCCGCCCCACCGTCCCCTCGTCCGTCCGTCCGTCCGTCTACCTCAAATGCTATGGCTACATTTGTTTTTTTTTTTGTTTTATTTGTTAGACGCCCCCAAAAGCTGAGGCAGCCAACCACAGCCACGCTGGAGGCCGCACCACCATCGCATCAAACCGAACCGCCACTAGGGGGCTCCATTTAGAGACGTGCCCCGACCTAGCTGCGAAACGGGCAACAGCAAATGAAAAGCACGAATACTTTCGTTTTTCTATTTTTCACAATTTTCATTGCACTGCATTTATTTTCGTCCCCAACTCCATCCCTCCGACCAGCAGCAGTAGCAGGAGCTATGCCATGCCCGACCTACGCCACAAACGAGATTCTCGTCTATGTATAGAAAGCGACGGCGCAGGCTGTGGATGAGGATGCGGATGCGGATGAGGATGAGCATTGGGACAAGGACGAGCACGAGAACGAGTTGAAGTAGGAAGTCAGTGCTGCTTTTCCACTTGCAGTTTTTGCTGCGGGCAGTTGGGGGAGGTGTGGCTAAAAAAGTCTGCGCATGTTCCCTACCGAATTGACTACACGTAAAAATGAAACAAAAACTAGACGAGCGATAAAGCGAATGAAGCGACGGCAAACTGCCTGCATATCTGCCGAATCAAGGGGCACATCGGGGTGCGCGGGTAGGGCGGAGTTAGGGGTATCACACGGTGCTAGACTAGAGCAGCAAAAATGGCGGCAGACGGCGACAAAATGAATCGATTGCAACGGCTGTCAAGGACGCTGCAATTATTAAAAAAAAAGGTAAATAAATTCATATGATACGAACTCCGAATATATCCATTAGCCAAGATATTCACATTAATATATTATACTTTAGATCATACAAACGTTGTGTAGTAAGTATCAGTAAAAAAGTGGAAGGTAGTTGGGCAAATGCTGGGATAGATAGATAGGATGATCGTATCAATTAATATCTTTATATTACAAATCACTGATATCTGCAAATCATGTCTGACATATATTTAATATGCATAATGAGCTCAGACATCTATACTTTTATTATTTTCCAAACAGTTGACTGATTGATTGCTGAGTGTGATTTCAATGTTATTTTATTGTACCTCTAATTTCGTATGTGTGACGAAAAGATAGGGCAAACTAAATCAGCCCAAAGTGTAGCTGATGCTGCATAAAATAAGAAAAATTGTCACCCACAAGTATGCGCACAAGAGTCCCACAAATGCCGCACACCGCGCGGAGGCGCCACCGAGGCCGTCAGTCAGCCAGCCAGTGGCATACGCCCGCAAAAGTGCAGCTGCTGTTGATGGCGGGAGGTTGGAGGGTCGGTGACATCGCCACCCACATACAGCTGGCAGCTCTTACCCAATAAAAAGAAAAAAAAAGAAAAAAAAACTATAAAAGCATCGCCGCACATCGTTGGCGGCCCTCTTCCAATCAGCGGATCCCATTTTTCTCGTGCCCCAACGGAGCACAGAATAGAAAAAGGCACACAAATAAACTAGAAAAACGACTGCTCCGCCCGCTGTTGCGCAGCCAAAGCGGCGTCAGGGGATGCTCAGCTCCGCTTCGCTCTATCTGTGTGTGTGTGTGTGTGCCCCACTCGATTTGAGTGAGTATAAACTGTGCATAAGCAGGTGGAATGAGTGCGTTGTGCAATTTACTCCGACAGTATCTCATCTGTTATAGGGTTGACAACGCACTCGCAGAATGAATAAGCCTGGCTAACCAACTAACAAAATTGTTGTTCAATTTTTAATTGATTAAAAGAAGAAGTAGATAGGTAGGCAAACAAACAACAAAATAGTGTATGACTCCTAGCCTTAGGCGGCAATCGAAGCGTTGACAACTCTGTGCCGCTGAGTTGATGCCACATGCAAAATTGAGTGCAAATGCTCAGCGGCTCCCCTTTTGCGCACTCAACTGTTGTTGGGGCGCATGTTCTGATGCTGATTTCTAATACCCTGTTGCCAAAAGATAGCAGAGCCCAACAGTTGCTTATCAGTGGCATATTAATAACAATAACTAATTGAGCGTACTAAATATATAAATATCCATTCGCACATAGTACAAATATATTGTATTTATTACAACTTACGATACGTTTTTTGTACAGCTTGTTTAAAGTGACTTAAGGTTTTTCAATTTCTTGTGCACAGGGTATTTGAAAAGCCGATCACTCGCCAAGTTAGTCGACATAAGCCGTTATTGTTGCTGTTAGCAGCCACGTGGCACAAAATGTAAACAAGCCACAAAACTGAAAATTCTCCGAGAGGAAGCTGAAGATGGATTGATGGCCAAAGGCGACTCTTCCAGAATAAACTCGCAGATGATTGGAATTGGATTGTAGTTGGTGCACGCAAAAATGCTTAATCTACCCGCAAACAGCCTTCAAGCAGCTATGTAAAGCACTTTATTAAAATTATGTATGCGGTCTCCAACCAAGCATAATCAAAATTGTTTCAGCTACTACTTGTATCGCCAAGTATGCACTGGAACTGTGCGTATGCTGCGAGTATTGCATATCAGAGCTCCATTCGCAAATTTCGTTGGCCTCATGGTTGGCTAAAATGCCCGCTGTACTCTATGGGATCCGAGCAGAGGCCGCAGCCCCTCGCTATTGCCCTGTTAGCTATTGAAAGGCACGGCATCGAGCGGAACTTGCAAATTGATGTGCGTGCACCTGGGCACGCAGAAGGAGCCCTTTAAATGCAGCACTGCACCACGTATCGCTCCACATATCGTGCCTCAGCTATGCATCCAGCAGAGTCCTTTTGTGTAAAACTTGCTTAACTGGTTGGGTTTCATTTAGTTTTCCATGGGTACGGAAACGAGAGTGTGCGTGGAAAAACATTTAAAATTTGCTGCAGAAAAGCAACAAAAGTTGCGGCTCAGAGTTGCGGAAGGGTTTCTGGTACGGCAAGGGGATGGCACACGCACACGCACACGCACACGCACACACACACACACACACACACTCAAACATATATACATAAGGGGCATGCAGGACTCGCGTTAAATTAAAACGCGCATGTTGCACATATTAATTGCCGGGAAGTAAATACAATAACAACAATGCAAGGCGAGAGCCGGCCAAAGCTTTTTCTAATCATTAACACAGTCGAGTCGAGTCAAGTCACACACACATACACATACACATACACACACACACACACATACACACCCATACATACACCCATTCACATACATGCTTGAAACTTTGAAAATTAGAAATGCCCATCAGAAATACGCGGCGTATGTGGCCCAAATGCCACCTGACCCAACCCGCATCCGCCCCGCCCACAATCCGCTCCACCCTCTGGACTGATAAAGTTGGAAAAGGTCGCATTGACATAGCGGCCGTTATGCGTGTGTGTGTGTGTGCAAGCATAATGCTGATGATGGTCCGTTGGCCGAGCTGGGATGCTCATTGAAGCCAAAGCTGAAGCTGAAGCTAAAACTGAATCTCAATACAAAGTTCGAGCGTCTGGCGGCAAGGTGGGGTGCAGGAGGACGATGCTTGCTTGATGCTTGCAGCACATGTGAAAACAACCGCGCTGTTGTTGCCACACTCGTGGCCTCATAACAGCACAGTGGTGCAGCACGCGTTGTGCTGGCCAGTGAAAATATACTAGCGATATTTGAGATGTGCATAATATGCAAAATCATACGACTTAAGGGAATATCGACAAATGTGAATCCCATGCATTATAAATACCTAAGATAAAAATATGACTTGAAAATCAAAGTTTTGTGAATGAAAATTGAATAAAAGAATGAATGGATATTTTATAATCTGCAGACTTCTATATATATATATATATATATATATATATATATCTATATAAATATATGTATATTGATTAAGCATACATATATATCATGATAATGAGTGACAATTTGTTGGGATATGACATTATTTGAATATTATGTTTATATGTGATAGATATTGTCTTAAAATTGTGCTTATATCAGAAATGGGTATTGTTTTAATATTGTGCTGAATTGTGTTTAAACACTTATCAGCAATTGTTTGTCTTAGAAATTCAGGTTACCAGTGATGAACGCCATCAGTGCATATATTATACACTGGCTAAATTATGTACTCTCCCACCTAATGACCGTTTTCAAGTGCAGTTGGGCACTGTGCGGCACATGTTTAAAAAATATTACACATGTATGTCGTTCAAATATATATAGAAAATAAAGAACAATCAATTTAAATAGAGATGTGCTCGGCACTTGCATATTCAAGTACAGTCTCGTCTACTCTCGTTCTCGCAAACTCACACTGACATTCGCATTCACGTTCAGATTCGTATTCACATTCACATTCACATTCACATTTGCATTCACATTCACATTCACAAATGCCCGCTCAATCCACTCCACCCCCATACACTCACCTCCAATCAAAACTATCGCTGGCTAAGGAGTACAAAGTTAAGCAGGCCTTGTAGGTGTGTGTATGTGTGTGTGTGGGATGGCGGTGTGTATGTGAGTGTGTACGTCGAGCTAACATTTGCAACTTTTACTACCCGCAATGTTTCTAGTCGAAACGCAACTACAAACTAATGCGGCAAATGGCGCTGGCTATGCGATAGTTTTCCCAATAGTTTAAAATTCATTTTATATGCAAAACTACAACACACACTCTATCACACACACACACACACACTAATACGCACTCACTCGCACACTACTCGCTCGCAACTCTTCGCTCAGGTTTTTGAGTTGTATATAATTTGAGCGGCGTTTTGTATTCTCTAAGTATTCAGGCGACTATATATATATATATATATAAATATAAATATATATTATATATACATATATATTGTATGTATGTATGTGTTATTAAAGCGACCAACTACTGACGATATACTATTTGCATGTACATATATGCATCGATTTTGGGCAGTGCTCTCAGGGGCACTGGCATAGACATCAATAGCAACCGGTGATTCATTTCTCAATGGAAGCATAACACACACATGAGTGTGGGATATGTGGTATGTGTGTGTGTGTGTGTGTATGAGTGTTGGCATCGGTAATGTTACCGTACGATTAGCCAAGACTGGACTTACACACACACACACATGCAGATGCAGGTCATTAATTGCCCATCAATAAACATTAGTCTTTCTTTTGCTCCACCCCCACCCCCTACACCACACCACACCACACCACCCTACTATTTCCACCCACAGTGGATGGTTATTTGGGTGGTTTTCTCATCTCTAGTTGTGCGTTCGCACAAAACCCGTTTGATAATGATGCAAAATTTATGTATTTTGTGTAGAAATGAAACCTGATTTTCAGACCGTTCAAATGAGTGAAAACGGATAGCCCTGAAAACCGGGAACGGGGCCAAACAGGGAAAGCCGTTCACGATGGGGAAGAAGAAGAAGCCGAGTGAGTGGCAAGTGGCGCCAACCCTTGACCAAGTGACCAGCTGGATGCTAGAGGGGTTGACCTCTAAGTTCCCCAAAACGTGGACACCGCTTCCTTTTTCTCCTGACAATGGTCTCCTCACTTTTTACGCCCCCAAGTTCCCATTTACATGCTCAAAATTTGATTTCTTCTCGTGCACCTTTTGCTGTTTTTTGTTTTTTTTTTTTTTTGGTTTTTGTTTTTGCTGCACAAGTGACCAAAGTTCGTAGTCCACTCCAGCTTATGGCTGAGCCTTTGGTTGCGTTTCCGTTTCCGCTTACCGTTGAGGCGCGCGCGCGCACACACACACACATCTATCGTCGCTTTTAATTGTTGCATAAATCTGGAAACACACACGTAATCCGTTTTGGGGGCGCTCGCTCAAAATTTTGCGCTCAAACTCAATTTCCCTTTTGAGTTATTTAAACCAAAAAAAACAGACACACATGAGTGTGTGTGCGTGTGTGTGTGTGTATTTTGCTCGGCATGCGTGAGTCTATACATATGTGTGTGTGTGGTCTGTTGTATGTACGCCCACACACACACACACATACACATGGACAGATAGACAGACAGAGCGACGTTGACGGCGTCGCCGCTGCTTTGAAAATTTGAAAAGTTTTTTGTGTGAAAATTTCGAAAATTTTCATCGGGCATTTTGTGTGCGTGTTATCATTTGCAATTGTGCTGTTAACCGGTTCAAAGCGCACGCACGCAGTAGCAGCAACAACTCCACAGCCAGCAATAGCAATAGCAACAGCAACAGCAACTCCACAACAATAATAAGAGCAACAACAACATTAAACGGACACGGACTTGAACTGGTCGTGTGGCAATCACAGCTTCGTCTGTCGGTGCTAGTTCGTCGTGGCTCTCGTTCGTGCGGTTCTCGTTGGTCGCGTTTACCGTTTGTTGTGTTGGGGCATTGGAGTTTGAGGACGTTCGGCAAGTGCAGCGATTGCGTGGCGACACACAAATCGGGCGCGCTCAAAGTGGCTTCGGTATTGCCGAATGCAGTTGGAGCCAACACGGAGCAGCATTGGCCGCATCCGCATCGGCAGCATCAACATCATCGGCAGCAGCAACGACAGCAGCAGCAGCAGCAGCAGCAGCAGCTACATCATCAACAGCAACTGGAGCTGGAGCTCCATGTGTCACTTTGCATTCTGACCACTAACTTGGCGGCCGCGTTTCCGTTCCGCTCCGGGCGCTCATTTCGATTCGATTCGATTCGATACGTCGTATTCGTATTAGTATTATGCGCAACAAGATAACCGTTTTGTCAATTCGATTGATATTGCAATTTCAATTTCAATTTCGATAACAATTACAACGTCAATTTCAATATTATTTATTTTTTTTGCCAATACAAACGCAATTGTGTGTGGTTTTTTGTGTTGGTGTCTTCTTCATAAAGTTGAACGGTTCCCCTATGGTCTGCATCAAGTGCGTCCTCTGATCAGATCGCAAGTTTATCACTCAACCAAACAAAGCAACTGCAACATCCACAGCTGCTCTGCCATCGGCAGCTCTTGCTCAGAATTGCAAAGCATTAATTGCAAAAAACAAATCTTATTAAATATACAGTAAACAATATCGTAGGCATCAGCAGCGACAGCAGCGACATTAATAGACAGTTGCAAATTTCTGTCAAAAGGTAAGTTTTCCCATTTTCATAAATTTTCTATCAATAAGTCAACTTTGCTCGACTGCCATTTTATATATTGCAAATTAAATTTTAGTAAACAAAAATATTCTGTGAATTTATTTGTACAATTTTAATGATATTGTTTTGGGCGTTCTTTAGAGTGTAAGTCAACCCAGACGAACACATTTTAAATATTTTTATGATAGTCTTTTATAAGAAATTGTCATTCGTATTTAAATATTTGCCAATTTTTGGGTTATTTTGAACAATTTATTAATTTCTGCTCCATATCTGCATATATACTTTTTAATATTTAATGCAAGCAATTCTAGTTATGTACTTTATTTGGTATGTATAAATATGTAGCAACATATTTAATCTGGAGATCGTACTTTAATTGACTTCATTTTGGTATATTCCTGAAATATATATATATATACATTTATATATATATATATATAAACAATTATATGGATTTTATTTAAATAATCATTTCTATTGTGTGTTTGAATCTCTTTGAATTTGATAAATTCATGTAATAAAATTACAGTCATAAATTCACTTATGATCCAAATGAAGAATTTCAGTGTTTCTTATTATAAATATGTCGCAAAGTCGTCTTTGCGGACAAATAATTCGTACTTGTATATTAATGTCAAATGTCTTCTGCAGCATATGGCTGCCATATTGTGTCGCCTTTACCTCAGTGCTGAATACGAGGATTATAATTTTCAGATCATTTTGTTAATATTGGAGAAAGTACATATAAAAGTCAAATGTATACAGAAATAGATACTGCACGTAAAGTTAATGTATAAATTAGCAAACATGAAGATGTTGAACTGCAACTCCAAAAATGAATACATAAGTTACTGTACGAGCTGTTGTTATATAGAATTACATCCATCTAAAACTTACTGGCAGTGATGAGACTCGTCAACTGGTTGAAAATCTTGATACAAAATATTGCATAATAATATGTATGTTATTTCGACATTAAGGCACTTCAAGTGATTAAGATGAGCATTTAATGATCCACTTTCACATGTCAAAATGCAAACGCAAAATGCTCGCAATGAACAATTTTTACTTGAAGCAATTAATTAAAATTTAACGTATTCATTTTGCTCGGACAAACGGCCAACAACAATGCAAGCAACAACAGCAACAACAGCAACAACAGCAACAGCAGCAACAACAGAACAATAGTATGTGTATAATATGATACCTTCGAAAACTCATCGGTGAACCGCACTTATGCACCGCAAGTTCTACCGCGAAATTGATAATTCAACGGTTAACCCAACGGTCAACCAACTAAAAAACGAAAAAAAAATAAATAAAAAAAACGGGGGAAAAACAACACAACAACAATAATAACTCACCGCGTGAGAAGGCAAAAAATTGGCACGCGGGTGTAAAACGTTTAAATCAACTTTGTAGGCATTCAACAACAACAACTACAAACAGATCAACGCGAAAGAAAAAAAAAACCACCACAGCCATGTGAAATTTTAAAACAAACAAAAAAGAGCATTAAGAAAAAAGTGGAAAATAAATAAAAATAAAATGCAAATAAAAGTAGGCAACAAATATTGTGCATATAATCAACACAAATACACCAACAACGACAGGCGATGGGAGATCAGACGGGTTCACCACTCAAGTTCTTTGTGTTTTTTTATTTTTTTTTATGTATTTTTATTTTTAATCGAGGCATGGGCATGGGCATAGGCGTGGCACTGGCTCTGGCTATGGCTCTGGCTTTAGCTGTATTTGAAAGTGGTCAACCAACTCGTTGACCGCAAAAGAGAAAAAATAATAAAATAAAATAAACACAAATACAAATACAAATACAAATGCACAAGAGCACATATGCAAACATGTGTGAGTGTGTCTGTGTGTGTACGTGTGACAAGGCAGTCAAATCAAAAACAAAACTAATTGCAACTGCAACTGCAACAACAAAGGATAACAATTTCGGCACAAGCGCTGCCGACGCTGAAATGTAGGCAACACATTTTGTTGCACCCGTCGGCGTTAGTTGCACGTTCGGTTTGTTTTGCACCAAACATTTAATTAAATTAGATTTAATTTGATGCATATATATATATATATATATATATATATATATGTGTGTGTGTATTTATTGCAATTGCGCTGTTTCGTTGCAGCTGCCACACGCTGGCCAATTATTTTATTTAAAAAAAGAGCAGGCAACAACACATAAAATCCCAATTTGAAATGCCAACCGATATGCTCGTCATGAATATGATATATATATATCAAGTATATATTAACAAAAAAATTATAAATATACATATATCGTAAATTAAACTCAATTACAACTCATCTTATAGCTAGAAAAAATGTGATCCTAAGCAATAATACAAAAGTCTGCAAGTAAGAATGCATTACAGATATACGAGTATATCTGATTCTGAATGAATCATACTTCTGGGTAGTTTATATGGCAAAATAAATAAAAAATAATTCATTTGTTGTTATACTTATTCTTCTTTTTATTTCATTCATTTATGCGGCATTTTTTAAAACACATTCAGAGTTTTCTTTTTATTCTATTTTTTCTCCGCAATATTTTTTTTATTTATTATTATTTGTTGAAATTAAAGAGTTTTTAAACGTTGTTCCTATTGCAGATAATCACATGATAAAACCAACGCAATTATTCCATTTTAATAATTGTTAAAGAAGTTTTTTAAATAAAATATTTTATTTGTAAACAAAAGTTCTTAAAGGTTATTGCCTGTCATAATTAAAAGTTGTTGCCTATGAATGGATATTAAATGGAGACCAGGACTCAGATACGGAATGAATGCTGAATAGAGTTGGGATTGGGATCGGGATTGGGACTGGAATTGCAATTGCAGCTTGAACTGTATTGGGGTTGCTTGCAATTTATTTTGCATTGTATTGTTATTGTTGTTGTCTTCGTCTGGTTTGTTTTTGTGCGAATGAAACTTTTATCGATTTAAATTAAAAACGCATTGCTGCAAATTGTATAAATTATCTCTGCGCCTGTCTTTGTGAGTGTGCTCATCATGTGTATACATGCTTGTGTGCGTATGTGTGTGTATGTGTGATGTGTGCGTGTGTGTCAGGAAACGCCAACACATTAAGTTGGTAGGCCATTGGACATCGCCTGGCGGCTGTCGGTGGCCATTGCCGCCATGTTCATGCTCATGTCATTGGCCGGAGCAATGCGGAAAATCGCATTTTCTCATTTGGCTTCTGTCATGCAAAAATATCAAAAGCGCGTTGCGAAAATCTCGTTTATTTTTCACACGCATTTCTGACATTCTCTGGAGTAGAGCAGACACTTCCTCACTGCCCACTGCCCACAACACACACACACACACACACACACACACACGTGAACCCCACAACATGCTTCGCATTCAATGAGCTCAATTCCCGAGATGCAGAACAAGCTTTAACCGAATTGGAAATGTGACCGGAACAATCTTAAATGGCCTACAAGATTGGCTTGAAGCTTATGCAAACTTTTCCGATTCTCATGCGATATTTGGCATTAAAATCTGATTATTTTCATTAAATTATTACATGACTCGCAGGGCTAGACTTGTACTCGCTAATAAGACATTTTGATTAATACTTTAAAAAACTTCAAGTTTAAGCAAATGTTTTGAGAATTGCCTATCAACAATATCATAAGTTAGAATATTTTAAAAATTATGGCATGAACATTATGAATGCTGTACATGTTTTCATTTTTTTTCTTCAAAAGTTTTTATTTTAGTTTTCCAAGTCAAATTTTGCTTCAATCATGTTAATGCTTCAATTGTTTAAGTTAGTCAACAATGAGTTAGTATAAGCTTTGTACAAGCTGCAGACACATAAAAATAGTTCCATAACTTCGAATAGTGTCTGTATAAAGATGACTGTGCATTTTGGTAAAGCAGTTAATGTCCTGCGCCTTAATGAGCAGACGCTGTGATGCCAGGCCGTGAACAATATTGAACAATATGCGACCACATACACATACACATTCACATACACATATGCAGGAGCAGTAGCAACAACAAACAATTAATAAGAATTACAAGTTATACGCTACACAGATACGCTTGCACAGAAACATGGTCACATCGTGCTGCATCCTGCTGCATGCTTCTGCTTCTGCAAAATTCGCGTGGGCAGCCGCCACCAGTAGCCGCACAAGTGCTAATGACTTAATAAATCATCGCGTGCGACAAAGAAATATACGATGGCCCATGTCCTGGTGGTGCTGGCTGCCGCTGCTGCTAGTGCCGTTGGTACTGGAGACCGCAGCCTGGACGAGCGGCCAAAATGCATAATTCAATGAAAATCCGCAAATTCCTTTAATCCTCAATATTCATTAAAATATGCCTGTTGGCTGGCGATGAGCTCTGTGATTCGGCCTGCTGCAGCATCCGCTGCTGCAGTTGCATCCTTTTTCGCGTTTTGCGCAGTTTCAATTAAAAGCATTTAAAATATATACAAAAAATAAATGCACCATGCCACACCCACATCGCCTCCACTGACTCGTGTAGTTTATTAAGCGGCAACCAAAAGCGCGCTCCTAAAGATCAGCTGATGTTGATGGTGCTGCTACTGGTGCTGCTGCTGCTGGTGGTGTTGATGGTGATGGTGGTCATGTATACAGGTCATTACATCTTTATGTGCTTAAGCACATAATGTACACATACTCCTGCTTACATAGAGCGACGCAATGTATATATATATATACATATATATATATATATATATATATATAGACATGCCGTATAAAGCGGCCAGCTTAATCATCAACTTAAATGTGTTGTGCGGCGAAGGATTTAATGCAGATTCCTGTTTTCCTGGCAAACTGCTTTTAATGTTGCTGTTGCTGTCGCTGTTGCTGTCGCTGTTGATTTTGCTGTTGCTGCTTGATGCGGTCATTTTCACGTTACAAAAATTAATTCGATTTGCTGCTTCGGCGGTCGTTTTAATCGCTCACCGTGCGCCACGTTTAATGAAAGGACTCAGATGCAAGGAGGTAACTAGTAGACCGTTATAGTTGAACAGAGTCGGCATTCATCAGCAATGGGCAACTGGCAATGGGCACAAAATGCAATTAAAAATGTAAAACGTGAGCAAAATGCATAATGAGTTCTCGAGCAGCACTTCATTAACGTATTTTCCTTGCACGCGAAATATGGGAATACGGACAGTCAGGCAAACAGTCAAACAGCCAACCAGGCAACCAGGGAATCCTGCGAATCACAGGGAACAAGCCAAACAACACACGGGAATCACTGTGTTGACCCAAACATACGCACACACACACACACACACACACACCCACCCACACACACACACACTCGCATGCCCAATTGAAGGACACCTGTCCCCCATCGAACAACCGCAAACAGATCAGTTGCCCAACGATAACTGTCGTGCTTTTGGCTGCTCCGGGCGTACTCTACGCATTGATAGGCGACAAAATGTTAACAAGCTGTTAAAAAATTGGCAAACTGGCCAACAAAAATCACACAGCGTACACAGCAATGCAAGCATCAAAAAATCCAAAAAAAAAAGAAAACTACCTATGAATTGTGTTAGACTTTTAAATACGCTGTCAAACCCTTAAGTCCTCAGTCGCAGGTTGAACTTTATATTCTAGTTCCAAGAATATGTATGCTGCTTTTTATTTCAAAAACAACTAAAGCTATAAGCAAGATAATGCATGGAAATTGAAGCCATAATGTCGTAAATGTGTAAACAAAGTTATTATTTGAATTGCAATTTTTGTTTTTTTTTTTGGGCGACAATAAGCGTTGTGTAATAAAATGAAAGTGTGAACAAAAATATAAATATATATGTGATTGTATATCGAGATTTATGACCGATGTATTTAATATAACTGAAATTGTCTTATTTTTTTTTTTTTTACAAAATAAGCTGATTGACTGCAGTGAGTGCAGGGTATAAACAGCCAACTGGCACAACTACTTGACCAGCGTCATAAATTTACATGCTGGCCAAACAAAGAGGCCGACAAAAAGAGAAATAAAATGATAAAAAAAAGTAAAAAAATAAACGAAAAATGGAGATAAAAGAGCGAAACAACAACCAGAACAACCAGAAACAGGAACAGCTTCTGTGGGCTGCGTTGTTGCTCTTGTTGTCAGCGCTGGAAGGCAGCGCAGTTCGTGGCCTCAATGTTGGCCTCAAAATGCAAAACCTTAAAAAGGAACAAGACCAAGAACAGGGGTGGTGAGAGAGTGTTGCGAATGGGGAGCCAGGACGTGCGCCTTCTTGCATGCGAGCATTGCCAACAAGTTTGACTGCAATGAACACGTTGAATGTTGCAAACAGCAAAAAGGTGCCATAGGTTGAGGTTGAGGCTGTTGCCGAAGAGTGATGAGTCGAACGGGGAGAGGGGAGTGGGTAGCGTTGTGCCACGTTGCCTGAATCCGGATGCGTGTCCTGCCTGCATGAGCTTGCATTTTTATGCATTGCACTGCGTTTTCTTTCGTCTATTTTTTATTAATACGTTTCTTTTTTTGTTTTGCTGCAGTTTCTCTGCTTGTTTTCTTCTTGTTTTTTTTTTTTTATTGATTTTTCGTTTTCATTTTGCTGCGCTTTTCGCACATTACGCATACGCGGCGTGTGCAACGGAAACCAGCCGACTGACCAAACGCGTCCTGCTTGCCCCTGGCCTCTCCTGTCCGACATTCACGTCCCTGTGTCCAACTTGTTTGCAGAGCTCTGCGTTTGTACAGCTGTCAGCCCCTCGTTTGCTCTCACACCTTTATCCTTGTTTGTTGGCCGGGTTTTTGTTGTTGTTGTTGCTGTTGTTGCTGTTGCCGTTGCTGATGAGACAGGCGCAAAACGCAACAAAAGCAACATCAGCAGCAACGGTAGAAACAGCAACAGGAAGAACGCCCGCTTCGTTTATTGTTCTAGCCACCAATGCTGGACACGCGTGTTGCCAGAGTGTTTATTATGCCACGGCCCATGGATTGCGAACCGGGACTGTGCACTGACCGTTTGCTGTTGTTGCTGTTGCTGTTGCTGCTGTTGCTGCTGCGATAGACTGCAATGCATTTTTTTTTCTTTTTTCGTTGTTGTTGCTTTGTCCTGTTTTTTCAGCGCGACCTTTGACGATGGCCGCCGCCAAGCATCTCAGCTGCCCATCGCTCACAGAACCTCCCAATCCCAGTCCACCCAGGTGGATGGCATGTGAGTGTGTGCTGTATTATACCCTGTAGCAGAAACGGGTATTGCACGACAATATGCTTTTATATTTATTGTTATTCCGTAATAGTCGTATTTAAGCTCAGTGGTTGTCAAAATTCAATACATAATTCGATGTGTCTGATTCAGGGTTTGTTCGTGTTACAGGATATCTATCCATTGTGCACGCTCTACATATGCATTCTCAGATGCCTTTTGTTAGTCCTTTTGTTGGTGGCAACCACATATTTGGTTGCTGATTTTTGGTTTCGTAATTTTTTGTACCAACAACGCAACTTTGTCGCTATCTCTGTTGTTCTTGTTGTTGATGTTTTTATTGTTGTTGCTGCTGCTGTTCCTGCATTTGTTTGGCGCTGTTTTTATGTGTGTGTGTGTGTGTTTGGCGGTTAACCCGTTACATTTTTTCGGTGTCTACAAATTATAAACGTGTTCAGCACATAGTCCTTGGGCTGCATCTTATGGACAAAATAACAATGTAAATTGCAAATTCCTGCTGCAAGTTCTTTTTCTATTTTTTGGACCATGTTTTTTTTTTTAAATTACTCATTTACTTTTTGCAAGTCTCTTAACCAAGTATCTTATTAAATGGTAAGTCAATTATTTTCATATGCGCAAGATCAATCATTTTTTTTGTTGATTTGTTTTAATTTTGAAAACGAAATATTAAAATTCATGCTGAAGTGGATGGCGACTCTTGGGACACAGATCCTTTTAAATCTATAATTTTTCTGCTTACGTTAGTATTTGCATTTAATACCTTGAACTGTGCGGCAAGTTAAACCAAATATTAATATTGATAAGCAAGTATGTTGTGCTTTTAAAAAGAGTGAACGAGTTGTTGCTGTACTAGTGAATGTGTCCAAAACGGAATGCAACTCTCAAAGCATTGCAATATGCATAATTGAAGTGAATGAATAATAATTATGTGATATAAACACATTTCAAATTGAATAGAAAAATATTTGCATATGTGTTGGACCTCGCAAAGTGTATTTATCTACAAATGCTATGTAAACTAGTATTTTAGTTGTAGTTATATGAAACAAAGTTTTAAAAAACTATCAGTTGCAAATTAAGTTAGTATACGAAAAAGGAACATATCTTTAAAACGTATTCCAGGCTGTTTATTAAGAACAAATGTCTAAAAATTAATCTTCCATTTATATAGCAATGCAAAATGTAAGCTTCCCCATTTTGCTCCACTATTCTCCAATTCTGCAACTGATTTGCAAGGGAGTTGCTTAAACTATGTGATTGCAAACTGTTGCATTTTTTCATCCAATTAAAAATAAATATTTAGTCCTTGAATGCAAGATAATATTAAAAATGTGCATGTGTGTGTGTGCCAAAAATCGACATAATATTTACAACAAGAGCAGTGCGGCAGCAACAACAGCAGCAACAAAACAACAACAGAAAAGCCAAAGGCGTTTTAGGTCTACCAATATTATTCCACACAACTTCAAACCCACAAAACGTTGGTTAGTTTTTGGTAATAACTTCAAATCTGCACTTGCCACTTTGTTGCTGCAACAGCAACAACAAAAACAACAAAACCGATAACCCAACTGCAGTTTGCAAAAAGTGCATGCACAAAAACAAACACAACAAATACACACACACGCACTAAAATGCACATACACGCACTTATTCATGGTTGGCCCTAAAATAGAAATTGTATCGAATTTGCCTGCCTACATTTTTTCCTCATGTGTGTATGGATGGCGGTGTGCGAGTGTGTGTGGGAGTGTAAAAATAATTTAACTAAAAATTGCACACAAAAATGTTGGCACCAGTTTGGCTCGACCGGTGCACCGCACCACACAATCCACACACCACCACAACGCACCACCACACCACACCGACGATGGCCAGCCTCCAGGTTTGCTGTTGGTTTCTTTGTTGTTGTTGCTGTTTTTTCAATTTTTATTTAGCCTGTTGCGACTCCTCTCTGGGGCACACATACCGCAAAATGCTGTGGGCGGCATTTGTGGCACAGTTCGTGCTGCATTTGGGGAGGGGGGAAGGAGGAGAGGGTAAGCTCATATCTGGTAAGGGGCGGTAACTGCGTGATTTGCAAATACGAAACGAAATGCTGCACAAAACATACGCAAAATAATAAAATCTCTGCTGCAAAAATATAAAACGAGTCAGCAGCAGCAACAATAATAACAAAAACCATCCCCAAAATATACAAATAGAAATACAAAAAATAAATAAATAAAAATAAAACAGAGCAGAACACAAAACTGACCGCACACACACATATAGACACACACACACACACACACACACACGTACACACACTGCATGTATGCAAAGCTGCACTGGGATCGTGAGCAACGGGGGCGGAGTCCAACCAGCGCCAACAATTGAGTCGAGTGCAAAATGGGAGCAAATTGAGAGCCGGAGCCAAAGTGCTCCAACTTTGCAACCCTTGCCAAGAGTGACATTTGCTGCTGCTGCTGCTGCTGTTGCTACTGCATATATGTATGTGTGTATGTGTGTGTGTGTGTGTGTGTGTGTTGGGGCGGTTAGAGGAGGGGAATGCTTAATTTGCTAATTGAGAGACGTTGAGTCGAGTCGAATTGCTGCTGAGTGAGTTACTCTGTGCGTCGAGTGTGCTTACGGCAAATTACAAAGCAGGCAACTCACATGTAGATCACACACACACACACACATACATGCTCTCTTGAGACCTGCTCACTCGCAGGAGCCCAACATAAAAAAGTAAAAACAAACAAAAAATAGAATACGCCGTTAAAATATTTAACACTCATCATCAAAGGCGGCAAACGACTCAAATGTGGCTACATAGGATAGTAGATGCCCAAGCAGAAATGTAAACGATGCTTTGGCAGCACACAGACACAGACACACACACACACACACACGCATATCCAATGGCATGTGTGTAATTTACACCGAGATCCAATGAAATTTTGGTTAGCTGAACGTCAGAGACTTCACACTCACAAACACACAAGGCGCGGCAAGTTAACGGGGCGACTCAAATGGCAACAATAACAACAGAACCACACACACAAACACACACACACACACATGTGGCCGGACAGTCAAAACACACACACACACACAAACTCACAAACTCAGTCATTCACACACTCGAACCCAAACTCAGTTTTAGACACGCGCGACGCGTTCGCAGCTGCGGTGGAGCCCAAACAATGAGAAAACCATAAAAAATGCAAATAAAAACAAAACTATAACAAACAAAAAACGGAAAAAAAAGACAGAAAATCATAATAAAAAATAATAAAGGAAAATCAAACGCGTGTGTAAATAACAAATATGTTACGGCATATTACAAGTGAACTATGTGAAGCATCCAATTTTAATTTATCAGTGTACAAATTATTAAAAGTGAACCAGTAAATTTGACTATGTGGAGTGAAGTGATTAAGAATCAAATTTAAACTGACTTTAAGCGAGCTTTAATACACAAATAGTGATTATTATTATGGTAACGTATAGATTGCAAATATCAGGGGATTTTGTCGAAACCTTGATCACAGAAACTCCAAGTAAAATAATAATTACAGTAAATTAAATATATATTTCTGATATTTTTTGATTGTGATTTGAGTTACGTGATGTGCATAAACTTAAAGATAAAGGTGCTAATAAATTATTAATAAAAACTTAAACTTAAGAATATATTTGATCTTTGAATAACATGTGCGTTGAACTTAGTTATTACAAAACTTACCAATTGCTAAAAGACACCCAAACAGATGGCATTGTCACTCATGAATGTGCATGGTTGTCTCGGATATCATTTTTCATTTATATTTTTGCTGACGTTTTCGTTGTTTGTTTGTAGTTTTTATGGATATTGAATGGAATTTTATTGCCATAAACAAAAGAGGATGCCGTACACACGGCTCCTGTCACACGACTCAGTTTGCATCTCTCATATTTTGTTTTTATTTTTTGACTTGTTGCCCCCGTTGTGTATTTATATAGGCATAAAAACTGAAGAAAAAAAAAAAAAACGGCGCAAGACAAACGCCATAAAAACAAAATATGATGCGTATCAAAGGTGGCCGCTGGATTGCTGGGTGGTCCGGCGGATCCGTTCAGTTCGGTTCGGTACGGTTCGGTTCGTTTCGTTGCAGGGCAGCCAGTGTGCTGTTAATCTGCTCAACTCTTTAGCAGATGGCTGCATAAAAGCGTCTTTTAGTTTTATGATTAAAGTCGTGCAGTGTGGAATGTATTTGACAACACGTCATGTAAAGTGCAGGGCGTCTCTTCCCATACCCCGCCTCTCTCTGCAACCACAACAACAATGCCCAGCCCCAGCCCCAGCTCCAGCCTCAGCCCCCGCATCCCTCCCTCTGCTCCGATGCCAAGCTAAATGATGATGGTCTGCATGGGGTTGCTGCACATTGGGATCGGGAGTTCGGCAGGAATTGTTGCCTGTCAAATGATGCACATTGCAGGTGGGCGCCCAGCTGCAAGTGTGGTGGCTGAGAGCAATCAACAGCAATTTGGCAAAGCCCAGACGCTGCCCAAACCCAAGCAGTGCAAGGACATGCACTGGATTTGTGGGGACATCCGTGTCAAAACAATGTACGCACTAGAAGTCATTTAATTTGTTAAACTCGGTGATTTCGACAAACTCGCAAAGTATGTGTGTGTGCGTGTGTGTGTGTATGTGTGTGTGTGTGTTTGTGTGTGTGTGTGTGTGTGTGTGTGTGTGTGTGTGTGTATGCCGTCATGTCAATTCTGTTGTTTGGGTTTGCGCATTGGAAGCTTGAGACCAAAAGCATCAAGGAGGCTAAATCAATGATATGTGAGATGTGAGTTGCAACGACAGTGGTGGCAACATGCACATTCAAGTGTCCACACTGCACAGCAGAAGTCAGCAATCTTTGACGAGTTTAGAATAGAATAGAATACTTGAGATATGAATATGAAAATGATATGAATATGAAAATATTGAATATATTACTATCCTACTGCTGTACGACTCCATGGATTGACCAGATCTATGATCTTGCAAACAGGTATTATTTGATTTATAGTGAAGTTTTATAAATCAAATAATTCCTGATGCGTCCTGATTCCTGCAAGATCATCAGCAAATAAATATCATTTACAGCCTTAGCGTCAGATACTTCGAAAGTAATTTCAAAAGAAATTAAGAAATATCTTTTGGGTAAATACATTTCACAACAGTCGGCTGACCAGTTTAATCTAAAGGAGACACACTTAGTGGTGTTTAGGGGAGGCGTGTGTAGAAGGGGCGGCGCCTTCAAGGGTTGCATGCGTCTGCGGTTGCACGTTGCCATTGACGTTGTCGTTACTGTTGTTGCTTTTGCTGTCGCTGTTGCTGTTACAATTGCAGTGGAAGCTGCATTCAATGCATCATTTATGCATTTAAACAATCTAAAGCCCCAGGGCGACCCATCAAGTGTTGCAAGGGTTGTGGGGTGTGTGAAGGTGGTGTGGGGTCGTGTCAGGCGCCGGATATGCAAATTATGTTATGTGTCAAGCAACCGGAAAATTCATTTTAATTGCCGTAGAAATGCAATATTGCATTTACATCCACAGGCATGGGCGTGGCTTTTCACACTTAACGTCAGAGTGACCGGGGCGGGCGGAGGCTTCTTGAGGTGCTAATAAACTGTTAATGGGTGTTACTGGCTATTTCCATTGAATAAATCGCTTGAAATGCTGTCGAAAAATGAACAATGCTTTGGTTTAATTTCTTTTGTTGTTTGTTTTTTTTTTTGGGTACGGAGATATTCTGTGCAGTTTTACGCAGGTGGGTGTGGCTGGGTGCGGGTGAGATATGGCATATGGAATGAGGTCCCAGCCACATGCATGCTCACCGCAAACGAGCCACTCAACGAGTATTTCAAAATAACAGACAGCCGCAGGCTGGCTGACCAGTAAAACCAAATGAAACCAAATGAAACCAAACCAAACCAAAGCCGACTTCATCAACAGCAGCAACAATAATAATAACAACAATAGAAGCAGCACTAGATACAAAAACAACATCAACAAGTTTAGTTGCAAACAGTAAACTACAATTGCAACAGCTACAACAACTACAACAACAACAACAGCTGCTCAAAATGCAATTTTTCACTTTACTCAGAGGCCTGTGTAAAATCCAATCGAGCCTCAAAAATGTTAAAAGCCTGCTTCGGCAACCGGCTGCAATTGCTGGCTCCTAGTGCTGCTCCACTTGGTGCTCCAACTGTTCCGGCTACTGTCCCTGGTCCTGGGCAAGGAGGGGGCTTAAAAGCAAAAGCCAAAGCAAGCTGCGGGCAGGCGCAAACAAACAAGGACTTCCACTCCAACTCCAATTCCAACTCCCACTCTAACACAACCTCGGACTCGAACTCGAACTCCAACCTAGGCAGCTCTCAACGACAGCAATCCGGACTTATTACGCCACTTAAACCTTGGCACAGACGGCTACGCAATGCTCACATTTGACATAATGCACTTCACATACCCTTTTTTTGATATCTGAAGATTTATCACAACTGTTATCAGTACTAAATAACGATATCTGTAAACCACAGAAATAATTTTGATGTTGATGGATCTCCAGTTAAATTATATTTTTTATTTCTTTATGTTATGGAATTTTTACCAAATTAATGGATTTAATTCAAGTAACGAACTTGTATATCAAGCAGAATCTTGTAAAAGGTGATTTCATCCAAAACTATGTTTCTATACATGCAGCATCACAGGGTCATTAGGCTTAATGTTGCTAAGGGGAAGCAGTTGCTACCTCAGTCAGTCAGTCAGTCAGTTAGTCATTCAGTCGGGGTTGACAGCCCTCGGACACCAGATAATTCAATGGACATAAAATGTCGTCACATTGTCGCCTGGAGGCCACCAACACCAACACCAATAACAACACAACAAGCAGCAGTTGCAGCTGGCTGTGGCTTTGGCTGTGGCAGCACTTCGTTCTGTGCCTCGTGTGACGGCATCTCGTTTGGCATCGTTTTGTTTCTTCGTCGTTTATCAAATGGCCAACGGGTAACGCTGCTGGGCAGCGCGTCGGCTAAGTGACAAGCAAAACCGCGAATTGACCAGAGAAAGTCCAACTCCAGTTGCAGTTGCAGCCGTTGCCTTTTTTTTGGTGCACAACACGCGTGCACACACACCAAGCACATCGAGCACACCGAGCACACCAAGGACACATAAGGCATAGAGCAGAGGCAATGGGCTAAAGGACACATGCACATGCATCTAGATAGGACGTGTGCCGCTGCACGTTATTAATGCAGTCTGCAGGCGAGTGCGAGTGCGAGTGCGAGGACGAGGACGAGGTCGAGGACGAGAGCGAGTCACACAAGATGCGTGCCTCATGCCTTTCAGTTTTTGGTTCTCGGCTTGCTCCCTTAGTCCTCGATCTGGTGGCTGGTGGCTGTTGGCTGGTGACTGGTGGTTGGCGCCTGCTGCTTTGCCCGGGAGCATTGTTTTGGCCCAAAGTTGACCGAAAACTTGGGATTGTTGGTTGCTAGTTTTTGGCCAGCCAGGCAGGCAGGCTGCCGGTCAACAAAGGGGGCAGCCGGAAGGATTGCATTGCACTGCATCGTCCTCAAATGCAGCAATTCGGTTTTGCTGCATTTTAGAACGGCGACATGCACAGGGACAGGACCAGGGGCGTGACTGAGAGGCGTGTTACTGTATCAATTTATGGTTGAATTTGGTGTCTTCTCTTTGGCTGTTGATTTCTGCACAGTCCTTGTGTCTGCGTGTGTGGTTATGTGTGCCTGTGCGTGTGTGCTATTGGATTGTATGTGTTGCAGCCTGGGAAGTGTTCTCGGCATGCCGGAAATAAGTTTGCCGCCCGCAAAGTTAGTTGATTTAGGCATTAAAGTGAATCCAATGCTCTCCAGTCAGCAGACAGCCTCCTTCGACCTGCCTCATCCCGCCTCGTTGAGCACGGAAGACTCTTGAGCGTTTATAAACAATGTATGGCTTAATTTGCTGTTAGTTAGTAGCAAATGTTGTTAATTTAGAGGCCGTAAACAGAAGTCAACATATACAGATTGCCTGATGTTCCAACATGGATGCAAGTTAAGATCATGCTAATGCTAAAGCAAAGAGCACAACATTTTCAGGCTATCAATTCAAACACGTATAAGAAATTGTAAGTGCAATAAAAACACACATACTACTTTCATTAAAAGCGAGCTCAAAATATGCTTACTGCTGTGGGATATTTTATAAGAAAAATTCCATAAATAACACTACGAGTATGTATATTAATAACATAATGTTTCTAGTGTGTGGTATATGCTCGGTATGAAAATTCATTAATATTAATAAGAAATAGTTTGCTGCTAGCAAAACATTTTCACATATTATCTTCAAAATTTATAGTTGAAGTTTCCACAATTTATGCTTGCGTAACTTTGAAACTGAAATTTATCGGAGTTCTCAATTTCAAGCTAAGCTATTTTCTTGACCCTTTCGAAATTAGCAATTGTTAAAGAATTTTGGGCAAGTTTCGTCGTTTTCTGCCTAGAATGCGTTAACATAAAATGTTAAAATTTAAATAATATAACTGCTAGCACACACTTGCTCACACACACACACACACACACACAGCTGGACACACACGCATTCATGAAATACCACAGACGGGGAATAAAAACCCAAAGTCCAATTAAAATTTAACTACATCAAAGTAGCAGCAGCCACCGCATCAGTAGCTGTTTTAGATGAGACATCGACGACACCTACTCGACACACACAGACATGAATATATATGTATATGTATATATACATAAATGTACATATATGTAGCTATAACATTTAACAAGTTTAGTATTTTTGGGTTCGGGTGCGTATTGGGTTCGAGTGCTTTGTGGGAGCACAACAGCTGGACACGTACATGGTCATGCCAACTATGAGCAACAAAAAAAAGAGAAGAAGAATGACCTAACAACACACAAACTCTCTCACACACGCACACACACACATAGTCGCAGCGTATCCATGGCATGTTGAAAATTGCGCAGCTTTACGGCAAATGCCGCAAATTGAAACAATTTACATGTTGTACATGTGTGTGGGGCCATCAAAGGGTTAAGCTTGCATGTAAACCGTCTGCTCACGTCCAAGTGTATGTGTGTGAGTGTGTGTTGGCCGGCTATTGATACCAATGCGGGATTGAGCAGCGACGCCATCGCCATCGCCTCTAACAAAACCATGAATTTTGATTTAGCCCCAAGCCAGCAAGTTGCCTTTGAACAAGAACAACAAATTTTGCCAGTCGCACAAAAAATGAAAAACGAACAGCAACAAAATAGCAACAATAGCAACAACAACAAGGTGACAAACCACGCGTGACCCAGCACTGGCCAAAAAAAAGAAGAAATTTCCTTGATGGTGCCATGATGGTAAGCGCGGATTATGGCGCGCTTCTCCTGCAGAGTTTAAGCTGGCCAACATTTTGCCTTTTCTTTTGTCCACAATTCAATAAAGTGCGGCTTGTCCAACTGCTGCAACACGCTACTACCAAGAGAAGAAATATAAGACGACCAATGAGTTGGTATTTATGGATAATAATGTGTCCATTTGTCAGTGATTTGCTTAGATTACAATTGGGCTATTTTCATTCTGCTAAAAATATACTTTCCGAAATGAATTATTCTGCAAATATTTGATTTTGAAACGCTTCCCGAGATCTTCTATGAAAACGAAGAAAGGCCTTTCATTCTTAGCAACATCAATCGGCACACACATGAATCTATCGCTATTTGGGTGGCCAGTATTGGGTAGATCATTAAGCAACCCACAAGAGCCAGCTCGACTGTTACCCGCCGGTCGCTCCTGTTCCGTATGGCTTGGTAATAACCTTTATAAAGTAAATTTACAATAAAAGGCAAATGGCGGATGGCGGATGGCGGATGGTAAATGCTGTATGGAGAGTGGTGAATGGAGAATGTCGGATGTCGAAATGGCTGCGACACGCAACCTCCGTTGTCCATTATGTGCCGTCTCTGCTGTCTTTTTTTGTTTCTTTCTTTCTTTTTTTTTTGGTCCTGCTGTTGTCCGCTGTTTCTGTTTTGTTGCTTTTTGGTGCTTTGCTGCCCACGCGCCGACACGTTTGGCTTCCGTTGGATTTTCGCCGCGATTTCCTTTCGCGCTTTATCATACCCATATATCCATTCCCATTCCCCTACGCATTGTCATTGCCATTCCCAATTGTCAGCGTTTTTTCTTTTTTCTTTTTTTTTTGTATTTTGTTGTGCTTGTTGGCCAAAAGTCAACCCATGAGCTGTGGCATTTTTAAGTAATTTTTATCGGTCAACTGAAGTCGGGGTAAATTGGGGAAAAATGTCGGGGTAGGGGTGAGGGAGGCAACTGGACAACTGTTTGTGGCGTCGTCGATGGGGGCGAGGTTGGCACAGAAGAAAAATCTGCAGCTAGGAATTTTAAAGTTGTTACATGACCCAACAACAACAACAATGACAACTGCGCCGACAAGGTCAGCGGATGCGGTCAGAATATACATCCTACCCACACCTCACACCCGCACCTCATTTCCCCTTTTCCCTTTCCCGTTTCACGGTGGCTGCTTCAGTGCGTGCCTGCTTGTACTGGAGACGGAATGTGGATATACCGGCACTGACTGATGCTGATGATGGGATGTTGTTGCAATGTTGGGCTGTTGGGATGGGGGAGTGGGTGAGTGGGGCAGTGGTGGCTGGGTTGACGTTTGGGCGACGAGCGTCGACAAGTGACAAAATATGCAAGTATCAAACCACAAATTCTCACCCGTGAGTCCACAATCATTTTGACACTGGTTACAGCAAGGAGCAGTCGTTGCATGTCGTCCACGCGGATGAGGACTAGATTTGCGTTTGGATAGTTGCATGCCACAGCTAGCCACATGTCCTGTGCCAGTTCCTGTCGTTCATTCCGTCTGCCTATTACCCCAAGCCCAGCGAGCACCAATGTGCTTTGTCGCGTTGCAGGAAATTGAAAAGTGCAACGCAAATTGCGTTCCGCTGAGCGTTCAACGCTCAACGTTAACCATTTCATACTCATGATGACGCCATTGCCCTAGCGTCGAGTGGTTGACAATTGATTTGTGTTTATGTGTGCTGTCCGGGCAGCTCACTTGGCTCACTCGGTCCTCCGACCAGCCAGTCCAAGCCAGGACCTGCATGGACAATGCACCATGCACCATGCACCATGCACCAAGCACCAAGCACCATTCACTACTCACTACTCACTATGCAACATGACCATGTAAAATGCCGTTTGGCTGTGATTTAAAGACATTAACATGATGGCTCTGCAAATTTCGTGGCCAACACAAGCTGAAATTTAAGTCAATTTAATCTCAGCAAATACCCCGCAGTTTGCACAATTCATTTTACAGTCTAAAATCAATTATTTATCACTTACTCATCGAGAACTTGTAAGTTGTTATACGGTTTAGTCTGTCTGTATGAACAGGCGGATCTGAGAAATTATAACTGCTAGAGGAATTCCGGTTCTCGTATGGCCCGCTCATGTCAAGTGTGCTTCATTTGATCGCTAACTGCCTCCGTTTCTTGATCAATACATTTAGATTTCTGATAGAAATAAGAGCCAGCATATTAAAGGCATACGCATCTAAGTTGCTTAATATTTAGTATTTGTATACTCTGCATTTGCATGTTGCTTACATTTGGGTGTGCCAAATTTTGTAAAGTGAAATATGGTAATCGAGTTATAGCATTCTTACTTATATTGTTTTCCTTTTTACGAAAATAACTAGATTTGTTGCTTCCTTTTGTAAATATAATATATTTAAGAAATGCACTTCAAAAAATATATGTTAGCAAATTATTTTACATTTTGAAATAAAGACATGCGATTTATTCAATAGAAATGACATTTCTGATAGATACTTTAAGTTACATGTGCATCTTATATGGGCACATACTCGTAGATACCTACTTTATATAAATATATTAATTTTCATTCAACGAACTCTTCAATACAGCTCTTTTCAGCTTAAATACTTTTGTAGAGACACAATAGATTATTATATGCATGAGTCAGACACTTAATGACTAACTAATTCTTCCAATTTTGCTTTGGATAAAATCAATCCTGAGATCGTATCGTAATCCTATTTGATGTGCCTGTTTATTTTTAGCTGGCTACGGAAGCGAGCGAGTTTCGTTAATCAAACAGCGTTTTGGATAAATTCGACAAGATTGTGCGTCTAAAAAAAGTGCAGGCTCACTCTCAAGGACATCTGGAGCAGTTTGAGCAAGAGCCGCAGCAGCACACTCCACATTATTCGCAACATCACTTGCACCACACACAGCAGCAGCAGCAACAGCAACAGCACCACCACCAACAACAGCAACAGCAACCACAACAAGAACAACAACATCATCAACAGCTACAGTACAACAATCACTATAGCACAGAGCAGCAACACAGCAACAACAACAACAACAACAACATCAGCAATATTAACTACAACAGTAACAACAACAGCGAAAAGATGCATTTGACAACCACAAGCACTAATTCGACGGCATCTAATGCCAATAGTAACAACAACAATAACAACAATAATAATAATAACAACAACAATAGCAACAACACTGCCAACAACAATAATTCGAGCAGCAGCAACAACAACAATAACACAAGCAACACAAATGGCTCCAACAACAACAACAGCTCGAGTAGCAACAACAACAACAGCACCGAGCAAAACACACCCCCAACACCAGCCCAGCTGCTTAATGAGGCCTACACCAAGATGACTTCAGACATTTTGGCTGAACGCACTTTGGGCGATTTCCTTACCGAACATCCCGGTGAGTTGATAAGAACCAGCAGCCCCCTCTTCGTCTGCACCGTTCTGCCACCGCACTGGCGCTCCAACAAGACGCTGCCGGTGGCCTTCAAGGTCGTCTCCCTGGGTGACATCATGGACGGCACCATGGTAACGGTGCGCGCCGGCAACGATGAGAACTACTGCGCCGAGTTGCGCAACTGCACCGCCGTCATGAAGAACCAGGTGGCCAAGTTCAATGATTTACGATTTGTGGGACGTAGCGGCAGAGGTGAGTGTATCTCGTCAATATTTGTCAATATGTCAGCCTCATGAAAAAATGCGGCCACGAAAAAAAAACGCATTTAGTGACGCACTTTGTAGAATCCCAAAGTGAATTTCACAAGCATTAGAAAAGGTATAATGATTTTGTGCAAAAATATGTAACCGACAGAAGGAAACAACTCCAACCCCGATCACACTTATATATTCTTGATCAGGATCAGCGACCGGTTCGATGTATCCATGTCCGTGCATCTGTCTGTCGAAGCCTAGAACTAGTCTAGCCAAGAATATATATTTAACACCTTGGCTAAGGTAATATAGTAGTTGAGTTCACTCGACTACAGCATTCGTACTTGTTGATTATAATTTGGCAAATTTCAATTTAAATACCTTGGAGCTCTAAAGAATTGTCACTTCAATAAGTTTGAAGAGTATTTTGCTTACCTGCTTTTCGCATCTGAGAGTTTTGTGGTCAGCTCAATCTATTAACGGCTTAAATTCTACATAACATACATATATCTCCCTCTCACTCACACTCTTTATCACTATCTCCATTTCGCCTTGTGTTGGAAATCCATCATTTTGTGACCAAACAACTTTTCAAGTGCTCCTCAGCAGTCAGCAGTCAATTGTCAGCAGTCGGTGGTTGTTGGTTTTGTTATGGCCCTTTTCTTTCCTTTCCTTTGTGGCCGAAATGCACTCGAAACAATTTGTTCAATTATCGCCCCCGTCCACTCTGCCGTCCGCTGAGTGGCAAAAGTTTTGAGTGCGCTCTTCTCAACGCCATCTCTTTTGTCCAAGTGTTATTCGGCCACTTTTTGCACTGCCAACAATTTATAACTTCTTTTTTATCCTATTACTGTTTTTTTTTTTTTGACGCCGTCATCCTTTTTGTATCCTTTTGTAACCGCTTGTAAAGGGCTGTACAAAATTGTCAGCAGTTCATTAGCAGACGAGCTCCGACTTCTACAGTCTTGTCCTGTCCCTCACATCCCTCAATAAGTGGATTCATCTTAAAGAGCTTAATAAAGTGTCAAGCGAAATGAACTGTGGCGTATGTTAAAGTGTTGTTGACTCAGCATTATAAATTATAAAAAAAGGTAGTGGAAATACAGTTAAATACCTGTATTTTTAACTGAACTTTATAGATGGAGACCCAAACGAAATGGCGACTGAATCAAGCGAAACCAAACGAACACAACTCAACTCAGTTTTTGCCCTGTCAAACAGACAGACGGCACAGGAGACGACGAGAGCGGGGCGTGGAGAGAGGGACTGGGGCTTACGCATCCGCTGCGGTAGAACCGCAAAAACCAAAGCTTCAACTGCGGCATTTGTGACAGAGAGAAAGAGAGAGAAAGGAGAGAGAGAGAAAGGGTACAAGGGCAACGGTCCTAGTGGAGACCCGCACCAATGTCCAACTGTCCCTTGTGCCGCAGGATTCATGCATTGTCATTCATTGGGCATGCCAATAGACGCGTCCATCTTCTCATTTCTCATTTTTGTGTCTCCCATTGGCATTCGCATTCGCATTGAGGCGTTTAATTGTAAATTTTCCCATTCATTTAGGCCGTCTGGCAGCCCGCGAGATGCAACGACAACTGTGCTGGGCTAACGAGCCACTCCATCCGCCTCTCCCCTTATGTTTCCCCGTGGGCAACATGAACATGCAGCTACTGCTGCAACACCACCATATTCGCGTCTCGTTTTGGCAGGCAGTCGCAATAAAAAAAAAGAAGCAAAGGGCCTTTTGTTGTTTGCCCACAGACCCTGTTTGATTTGGTGCTGACGCTCAGCTTTGCCGTGGCAACCCACACATGAAATCAAACCGCAGCGCTACTGTATGTTTACAATAAGTAAACTATCCACATCCTAAGATTCAGTTGGGTTCGCAAAGATTTGCAATTGCTTGTGTTCATTTCAACGGTTCGCTTGTGGTTTGCTTTGGTTTCCGTAACGCTGCGTATGAGTGATTTGTGTGGCATTCGCTGTTAATCGCTGCGCTTGACTTGACCGCTGCTGCCATTTTGTTTTAGCAACTGCTGCTCTCGTCTGCAAATTACAATATTCAAATAGCAAATGGATAGCATAGCTCCGCCTTCTATTTCTAAACTGCGCCCCAACCCTAACCACAGCCCCCCTAACTCCAGTCCCATCAGTTGCCCTTTCGGATATTGTGTGCTCGCGTCATGCAATTTAATTACCTAGGCATCGATTTATTTGGCCCCGCCGCCCTGCACTAGGCTACACTTTTAATTAGCAAAGTGCCATGCACATGCATAGACACACGCATTCACACACACACACACACAAACACACAAAGGGCAAGTGGAGTAGGTGTACAGTCGGTGGTGCCAGTTGGCGATTGTTACGAGAGTTTGCCACGTCGATAACTTCTCCATCGCATCATATCACAAAGCAACGCACCACTCCCCGCACCACAACACAACACAACACAACACACCACTTCGCACCGCACCACACCGCAATTCATCCCATCGCATCAAAATTATCGATAAGGATGGCAAGTTAAGCTTTGGGTTCACTGCGATGAGGTTTCTATTTACACAACTCTCTCAAGCCATTTAAGACAGCCGCAAAATGAACTGCGCTCCACCCCAAGTCCCACTCCGAACTCCCAACCGTCACATCAAGCCAAGCCAAGGCAAACAATTGAAAGTGAAAGGCGGTGTTGGCCCCCCAAAGAAAAATATATATATAAAACATATATAAAAACACAAACGACAAAAAGGGCGTCCGTTTCGTAAAATTTTTTCGGATCGGGTGAGAGTTTTGGGTTGCTGTTGCTGTTGCTGTTGCTGTTGAGTAAACCAAAGGCAAGACAAATGCCTGCCAAAAGTCGAGGCCCCCTCAGCAGCGTTCTAGCCTTCAAAAGAAGGCGTTAAAAAGGCAAGACAGCAACACCAACAACAACAAATATATAAGAAAAACAAGGCTTAATACAATACCCTAATAAAAAACTTCTACGAACTGACACCTTGACTGCTAGAGCCAGTTGGAAGGAGTGGGAGTGGGGAGTGGGGAGTGGGGAGGTGGCACAATCTGTGTGAAAAGGACACGCGTTGAGTCTAGAATTTTGTAAGCGCGCACAATTTGCTTTTGGTTTCTAGGGTTCTTATCGTTGTTTTGTTGTGGGTGAACTGTATGGGGTTCGAGTTTGGGGCTTGGGGTTCGAAAAGAAAGCAACAGGCGGGCCTTAAATTGTGTCACTTACAGTTATGATGAACTCATTTGTAAATATCTCAGCGAGATAAAGCACAGGATTAGCAGCTTAAGCATTTGAAATATCTACGTATATATTAACATACTGCAAAGCATTCAAAAGTATTCTAAATATCATCTAACGTTGAATGTTGATAGTTATCCAAGTTTGAAGTTAATATTTGTAACGCGTTTTCATTTCAAATGCATTTATAAGCCAGCATCATTAATCTATTAAATATGTCAATCTCTTATGATTTATATGATGTTGACGTGAATATATATTCCAATTTGAATAAAATTTCACATAGAATTTTGTTGAAGTTTGTTTGTTCTGTGCCTCCATGAATAACTTCGAAACTCATTCGAATGTTGGGAATGAAAGAAGTATTTCGTGTGTAACATTAAAATCAAAGCTGTTGACAAATAACTGAAATCCTTGTTGCAAATCCTTGGCAATTTGCAGAACAAGCGTAATAAATCAATTGGGTAATGAAAGGCATACAACACCTACACGTGTCATGCAAGGGTGTGGAGGGGGTGTATGTGGTGTGTGGGGCTGTGTGAAGTGTGGCATGGTGTAAGACAAAGTGGAGTAGGCCACACACGCACATGTATTTGCCTGTCTGTCAATGTTTGTGGCTGGATCACAAATCACAAGAAGGCGTTTCCTATGCACACTTACATATATGAACACACAAACACACACATACAATTTAGGCACACAAAAACGATTCGTGTCTTAAAATTTACAATTTGCGGATTATTGGCAATTACATTTTTGGCTCATCTCTTCCAACGCAAATACTCAAATATTTACACCGCTTGTCATATTTTACAGCCTTAGCACATTCACCCACACCTACACTCGCTTTGCATAGCCAGCTATTTGTTTTTTCAGCCATTTGCAAACATGGCAGCCACATTTGAAATTTCACTTTACCTTTCCAGAGGTAAGCCCTTAAAAGCATTCTGAGCCTTCTAATCCAGCCAGTAAGTCGGCCAACACAAAACGTATTTTGTGGCTTATTTGGTTTCCCTTCCAGTTTTCTTTAAATGCATCGTTTTCCCTTTTTTTCCTTGATACTTGTTGATTTATGAGACTTACAGCAGTGGCAACAAAACTGTTTTGGCCAGCGATTGGATATTGTTGAGGGTCAGGTTTACCATAATTGATTACAGCTGCCTATGGAGATAGAAGCCTTTTTCTGGTATTCAAATTGGTCTCAGCGACTGCAAGTGCTGAATATATAAGATAAATGAATCATAGGTACACTCAGTTTAGATATGCTGGTTTTTTCCTACACATAAAGATGGTCAAAATAAACTTGATATCACTAAAAATATTCATTGGTGTAGATTCATTATAGCGACTTAAAAATATACATATCTAAATACATAATACAGAAAACTTTTTGAGCTCAATCAATTAAATTTGTAGCTTTAAAGCATGTACTTCTAATAAATGGAACGACGAATCAATGTCATCACTTTTATTTTTTAGAATGTGTAATTCTCTTAATCGCTATAATATTATGTTGTAATACCCTCAAAATGCCAACTCCAAGTCAGAGTCGAGAAAGAATAGCCGAAAAATAGCACAACAATGAACTAAACTTTATTACAATGAGGGCTTAATGCGGAAAAGCATTTTGCAGCAAACAGGGCAAATGGACGGAGGCAGAATGCCTAAAGGACGAAGACAAAATGCCACTTGAAGCGACTGCAAACAAACTCAAGACGAAGTTCATTTTTTTTACCAAGACGGCGTTGAGTTGGGAACTCTAGACTAGCAATTGGGGGGGGACTGGAAAAAATGCGATTGAGAGAACCAGAACGAGAACGAGACGAAGATGTACACCAAAATCAGGACGACGCTGTCAGCAGGCGCAGTGGAGTGTGCCAGCAACATGTGTAAGCTTCAGTCTGCGTGTGTGTGAGTTTGTGTGTGTGTGGGGTGTGTATGAGTTGGTGGTTTATTGTTGTGTGTGCCGAAATGATTTACGCTTTGTTTGTCAACTTAAAAAGCAAACGGCGGCAACGGGCAACGGCAATGGCAACACTTGAAGACATTGCACATACGCCACGTTGTCATAGACAGGCAAGACAAAAAAGGGCACAATGTCTACGGCTGGGGAGTTGGGAGTTTCGAGTTTGGCTGAAATGCTTTTAATTGAATCGCTGCAAATTCGTCGTGGGCCTGGCAACACTTGACAATGGCAAAAAGAACTCAGCCATGCTGGGGTTGGGGCAAGTCCTTCTCAAGTATGGGCGGGTTAGGCGTAACAAGTTAATTAAAAGAAAACTGTGTGGCACAAATGAAATAAATCTTAGCTTTCGAGTATTGGGGGTATTTTCTTAGCGACGTGTATGTGTGTGTGAGTCGTATGTTACAGACAATGAGTTTGAATTGTAATTAATTCTTGCATTGTGGAAAGGACGACAGAGCGTCGGGTGTTTCAAGAACTTGCCAAAGGTGATCCATAATTAATACATTAAAGTCTAATTCGTCTGGCAAAAAGTCTAAGAACAGGTGTAAAGACTCGAGTGATCTGAGTTAAATCAAAGAATTTACCAAGAAAAATGTGGCTCTAAAATGCAATCATCAATAGAGATGCGTAACATATAAAAAAAAATATAATGTTCAGTATGATCTGAAATTGGCAAGTTAATACAATGGATTATAAGCTAATTCCATTTCAAAGACATTTTTAATATATTGACAAACTAGATTAGTTATCATTTCCTTTATTGTTGGGTAATTTTAGGCCAAATATTTCGTTCGTTAAAATTGTGAAGAATCGGCAACATTTGAAGATTTTATCTCTTACACTGTCCTTCTCATTAACCGCTCCTAAAACTTGTTCTTATTTGAACCCGAAATGACAATATTGTTGCTAGTCGCATGCTCATTGGCCCACTTTGCCAATCAGCTGTCCTTATTAACTAGTACAACATTATTATGTTATAGTCAACAAAAATTGCTTTGATTTTTACGATGTGACAATCGACCGATGTTTTGAGGCCATAAATGTGGCTCGCGTGCCTAGACTACATTTAGAGAGCTATTAGTCATAAATTTGTTAAGCTCACGTTTGTTTTATTTTGTTTTTTTGTATGCTTGGCGTCATTGCAGGGAAAAGCTTCACATTAACCATCACCGTGTCAACGAATCCACCACACATAGCCACCTACAACAAGGCGATCAAAGTAACCGTCGATGGGCCACGCGAGCCGCGCTCCAAGACAAGTAAGTATACATAATGCATAATACCCAATGGCCAATGGCTTCTGACTAATGGCCAATAGACATGAGCCAATGGCCAATAGCCAAATGGCCCACACATCAAACACTAACACACACCAATCAAAACACGAAAATGGCTTTCATATTATCAAATATATATTAATTTTCACAATGAATGACTCTTTATTAAAGCTCAAAGTACACACACACTTAAGCACCTTCTATTCGCCACTCCCCATATTTCTCTCTCTCTCTCTCTCACTCTCTCTCTCTCTCTATTTCTATGTCTCTTTCTCTCTCTCTCTTGTCCCAGCAGTGTATTTAATAAACAGTGTCGACTCCTCGTTCAGCAGCTTCAAATGCATATTTATAAGCATGCAAATATTTTACTTTGCATATGTTAAGACAGCCCAGCTCAGACTCAGTTCCAGACTAACAGCAGTTGTAGCCAGAATTGTAGTTGTAGTCATCGTTGCTACTGTTGCCGCTGTTGTCCTTGTTGCCGTTGTTGGCTGTGTAATCTGTGGAGTCCGAGAACAACAATTCAATCCATGGCATGATTTATATCCTTTGCTGCCAGACTGCAGCGCCTCCGAACAGAGGGGCCAGTTTTCTGCGGTACACACACACACTCATACACACACTCATACACACACTCATACACACACACACCCACACACACATACACGGACGCATGCACATAAATGGCAGTTGTTTTTAAGCTGCTGCCGCCGCCAACGTCAGACAAAAGGTTATTATTTTATAATGAATACAATCTGCCGTAAAATGGCGACTGGAAAATGGGAGACAACGCTTAGATAAGAAAAAGGGGGCACGAGAGACAAGGACAAAGAGAGAGAGAGAGAGTAAGTGTCAAAATATCGTTGTTAGCCATTTTGCACACTCCATTCTGAAATTGATTCAACGCTTTTAAGATTTCCAATAGATTTCACACACACATAAGCACAAAAACAACTGAAAAAAACCATTTAGTTAAGGACAGATAATTAAAACTGAAAAAAACTTAGTGTTATCCCTTTTAGGGCAACAACAACAATTTCACTTCGCCTTTGGCCAGCGACCGTTCCACTTCTCCACGGATCCACTGTCCGGCTTCCGCATGCCTCCGATTGGCAACTGTCAGAGTAAGTACCCCTTAGCCCAGATATGTATTATTGCATCATTCAGTACAATTGCGTTTATCCTGCATTCATTTATTATCCACTCAACTATCCATCAAATACATATATCAAAGGCTTATAAATATTTAGTATTAATTGATGCAGCTTGCATTTGCTGCTGTAGCATTTTTCTGCTTTTCATTTAATACTTGAGTAACGGTATATCCAATAACCGCATGCAACAAAAATAATCGTTCGTTTTGGGGATTGGGATTGGGATTGGGGATGGGCCTCCGACAGTTGGTGGGCGGGCCGTGCGGGCTGTGTGGTGTGCCCCAATGCAACCACATAAAATCACACAGAACGATTAGATTGGCAGGCTTTAAAAAAAAATAAAATAAAACAATCACAAAAACAACGTTCTGCTTTAAGCTGCCACCACGCAAACCAACAAAAAGTGCAACAATAAAAATATGTAAAAAATTTAAATTCAATTGAAAAAAAAATATGCACATATATATATATACATGTATGTGAGTGTGTGTGTGTGTGTATATATGTGTATAAATGTATATACAATAGATAATAAAATAAATCTTAACATCCATTTTGCAGACGCTTAAAGCGACTACATTAATTAGGCGCTCAATTAAATTATTATTTTTTTTGTGTAATGTAAAAACCAAAAAGAAAGCAACAACAACCCGACCGCACAATTCCCTGTTCTCAATATAGCAATTGCGCAAATCGGTTCGAAATGATTTTTCTTCTCTATCCTCCGAGGGTATCTAAGGTAGTCGAGTTAACCAGCTAACTTGATAGCTGAACGATGATTGGGATTATCTAGGCCGAGGCTTCCAGAAGAAGTCATAAGTATTTATTGGCTGTTTGGGAGCAGAGCATTCAAATTAAAAACTTGCAACTGTTGGCTGACATTTCGCTTTACCTTGCCCTAAGTTGTTGTTGATGCACTGCTATTGAATTGTTGGCCACTTTATTTAACCAAAGTTTACTATACAAATAAATAAACCTTGGTCAAATATAATAACAACAAAAGCAACAATGACAGTCGACAAACAGCACAAAAAGCTGGCGTCAAAAAAAAAGTGCATTGCTTGTGTTATTTATCTGTCCGAGCACGTAACCGTCTCTGTTTATGTGTGTGTGTGTGTGTGTGCATTTGCATGTGTATGTGTATTGAAGTGAGTCTGTCAACATTTTGCATTATTGTTGGTGTGTTATGATTTCAAAAGCGATGCCAAATACAGAATTATAAATATATCAAATATGCATACACACCTGTGAACATGTCCACATATGAAATGAAAACTAGTCTAGTTGGCAGTTCGTGAGATGATTCTATTTTGTAACGTTTCTAATAAGTATATCTTTCGACGTTTCCTGTATCTCAAGTATTACTGAGAACTCAATTATCTACATTTATGTAATTCTGAATGGCTGAGTAGCTGAGCACCATCAGTTAGGTAAAGTTTGCTATAATTGATGATATGGATGACATCTATCTGAGTATTACCATGCCAAATTTCTTGTGATGACCGTTTGTCGCATAATACAAATCAATAAATAAAATAGTAGGCAAGTTTTTTTTTGCTTGTCTGCGTTGTATTTGAATTATATTTAATTATAAATTTAAAAATTCAATTGTATTAAATTTGATAATTTCAGTTCAAAATGACAATTAATTGAATTACAACAAATTCAAAAAATAGCGACAATTCGTTAGTTAAATGTGACAGCAATTTACGATTATTTTTTTCAAATTAATATTGTTTTATTTGTACAATATTTTATCAAAGTTAAGATGCGTTAAGGCATCAAAAAAAGCAATTATTTGACTTTAAATTAAGCGCTAATTATTGTTGGACGGAGTTGTAAGCCAATATTTTAGGCCCAGCTATAAGAGTAATGGAAAATGAGAGGAAAACTATTTCAGCGGGGTCTTTAAAAATATCAAATCCAATTCAATCGCCACACAAAATGGCCAAACAATGGCTCAATTTTCACTTGGTCGCAATGTCAGTAGCACTGGAAAACCCCTTCAAACATCCCCCACCCGGTCCCTTGTCCAGACCCATCCCCACTGTCTAGCGTAAAGCGCACAAATCAAAATGCAAATTGCGCGATTTACAGGATGACATTTGCTGGACGGCATTGCAATCAATGACTCCTTCTCATTTATATACACACAAAATATATATCCTTTTTATTTATAATACATGTATAAGAGAATACACACACACTAAATGCTTGTATATATCGTTATATATATATATATATTCATATATATATTCACTTGGTGGTGTGCGTATGTAAATAATGATTACTGAAAGCGTCTGTTGTTACTCATTACCCATAATTTAATTGTAAATATGCAAAAAGTAAAATAGCCTGAATTATTAATCAACAAATTTTATTGACAGTCGCTGCTTGACTTAATTACTGGCATATATTTTATTAATTTCGCAATAAAAATTCAAATAAAACGATATACTACATCAACTTACATACTCATATCGCATTCGTCAATTATACTCCCCCAATAGGAAAACCAAGCGTTTTATACTGATATTGGTTGATGCATTGAAAAAAATACACTTATATCTGTGAGATTTTAAGAATTATTGGTAGTATTCGGTTTTGTGAAAACTTACAAATATATTCTGATCCCAGTGGACGCATTTTTTTGTTTTACTTTAGGAAATTATACTATGAGTTTAGCGACTCTGACACCGCACTGACTCTTTGCAAATGACTTCTATAAAATATATGATTTTTGTGTTTATGTTTTTAGTTGTTACACTGTAGGGAAGGGGCGGGGGTGCAGGCTGGACCATATTTGTTGATGGTTGAGCTGTAGTGGAAATACAGGACGCATGCCAACAATCGAATTGACTTTGCGAGTGTATCAACTGTTAGAGCTTTCAACTTCTTGTTAATAATTCAGTGGCAAAATATGCGCAGGATAAAGTCAATCGGTGTGACAACAAACATCAGACAGTCCAAACACCACCAAAAGCAACAACAACAAGAACGACGAGCATCAGCAACAAACTGTACACAAAAAGCAACGTAATTAATGGAGGTAGAAACATTTAAGCCAATAGCATTAATAAAGCCACCACAAAATCAATATCCGGATACGAAAATGCGCCCGTCGCCGATAAAAACTAATTAATAATTTCCGAATGGGCTATTAATTAAGCCTAATTATCTGTGCATGAGTCAGGACCCGCACTGGTGGTCTGTACTTCAACCGAGGTCCGTTGCCCTCCTCACCCCCCCCCCCCCACTCTCTTCCTCTACCCTCCCGTCCCCAGCCACTCCCTACTTGAGCCTAACATTGTGATTTTGGGGGATCAACCGCTTCCCGCGTTACGCTTACATTGAAAGCATTTTTGGGTCGCTGTTCGTCGCATCAGATTTGTTTGTAATTTTTATGCCCAGCTCCGATGGTGAAGTCCCGCATAATGGCCATGATGGGGCTCCAATTAGTAGCCCACATGTGCCATAAATTTGCCAGCCGTAGACGCGTAACATGGCCGTTGCCGTAGATAAGGTGTTGCGAGGGGGAGGGATATGGGTATTGTCCACTTATTGACGATAATTGACGCAGTGTTGCGAAACGAAATGGGGCATAGTTTGTGAACCGTTTCGAATCGCTTTCAAATAATTGTTTGTTACATTTGATTTCTTTTACATTCAATTTGCTCTGATCACTCACACAGTGACTATCGCTATCTATTTGGTTTGCGCCTTTCAGTTATGCACACATGCCGTATATTTCATCTGCTGAATATTCTAGTTTTTATCACGCTCTTCTCTTTGTTTTTTTTACTCTCATCTCATCTCACTGACACACATCAACTAACTAACTAACTGAAACATATATGAAACATAAAAACAAACCAATAACAAAAATCGATTCCAAAACGATACCAACAACAAAGATATGTCCCAATTTGGTTTAGGTGCCAGCAATACGCATTGGGGCTACGGATCGGCGGCCTCTGCCTACTCACCCTACTTGGCCAGCAGCGGACTGTCCTCGTGCACCACGCCCACTTCAGCGCAGTTTAACAATCCGGCGTTGGGCTTCACCTGTTCTTCAAACGATCAGAGCAACAATCAGGACTTTGGCGGTGCCACCAATCGCGACTGTGTGCCAAGTAAGTACTACACAAATTCTGTTTCAATTTCAACAATCAGACAGAGATAGTTTTTCATGAGAATGAGAGACGATAATTGAAAATAGTTTTCACTACTATAAAAATGAAATCCTTCTTAAATTTATTTTTTAACCATTTTTGTTAAGCTTTGTTTTTGACCAAAAAGTTTTTCTGACCGTAGTTATTAACTTATATATTAATTTTATATATATATATATATATGTCTATATATATATATATGTCTATATATATATATATATATATCTATATATATTAATTTTATTTATTTATGTATAATTTATTAAAATTGAACACTGATAGCAAAATGGAAATTAAATTGATTTGTATATTTGTGCCTTATTATTTGGGTATTTTTTCGGTAATTTTGCAATTCTCACGAAATATTGCGAAATATTAAGGAATCCGGCTAATAAAATACTAAATTTTGAACTGCATTTATTTGCCTATTCTATAGATTGTTTTTAGACTATCTCTCAACTGAGCTAAATGCGATAACGTGTCTTATAAAGTGCAGATCATATATATATTATTATTGCATTTGTCTTTTTGTGTGATTTGTCACAGTGCTGCCCGACTCGACGGCCAGTGACTTGGATCAGCATCTGAGCAGCCTGGTTGGATCTACCAGTGGCCAAATGTCGCATCATAGCTTGTTGGGCGCCAGCGGACAGACGTCCATCACATCGACGGTGAATGGAGCGAGCGCCGGCAGCGGGGCAACCGCTGGAAGTGCAGCGGGTGCTGGGAGCGGAGGCGGTGGTAACTCGATATTGGTGCCACGATATCACACCAATGCCAGCAACGAGTACAATGTACATTCCAGCCAGAACGGGCCGCGCAGCCTGAGCGACAGCTCGCAGGCTGAGTCGCCGGTGCAGGAGGATCTGCTATCAACTAATACACCAAATTTGGGCAGCGGCAGTGGCGGCGGTGCAACAAATGGTGGTGCAGCCAATGGCAGTGGCAGTGCTGCCGTTGCTGGCAGCGTTGCCTCATCGGTGGCATCCGCGGGCGCTGGCAATCCCGGCATGCTGGGCACCAATCAGAACTTTCCGGGCATTGTCAATCAGGCCCAGCATGCGTCTGCCTCGGCCTATGGCGGTGGCGTAGGCGTCGGCGTCGCTGGTGGTCATGGTGGTGGTGCCGGTGCGACAACCGCCGGCTGCAATGGATCACTGTATCCGGTTCTGCCCGCCAGCCTGCTCTACTCGCAGCTGTATACCGCTGCAAATCAGTCGGCGCACGGATTCCACTCGCACACATTACCGGCGCATGCGTCGCCCAACTCCTCGGTGCATGGGGAACTACAAAGCGTGATGGATCACATCAGCAATGTGGGTGTGCGGCAGCAGCATAATATAATGGCTGGCGGGGGTGTGGCGCATCCGGGTGATCTCACGCTGATCGGCAACTGCGGTGCGTCGGTGAGGAACATTGAGGATGGGAACACCAATCGTCAGGTGGCCGCGCTCGCTGCCCATCGCGGTCACCACAACCCAACTGACAATGGGGGCAGCGTCTGGAGGCCATATTGAGGTCAGGTTCTGTGGTGCGGATCCGCAGTCCTTTAGTGTCAGGAGCAACTCGAGGGGCAAGCGGCGGAGAAGCAGCACGAGCAGATCCAAGATATTGGTATTGATAATGGGCATGGGAACGGGAATGGGAAGAGGGATTTAGGTGGGGATATGTGTGGGGGTGACGATGGATGTGGGGGCATGGGATACTGAGTGTAAATTTCTGTACATACTATTATAGGCTATGCGAAACATTTTTTTTTTAATGCCAATGATGAGGAAACGACGAAAATCTTAGTAGAATTTATTGCATCTCTGCAAGGCTCCAAACCAGTATATAACTATTAAAAAAAATAAAAACAAGAAAGGAAAATCACTCTATGTATGTATAGCGTACAAGTATAGTCAAATGGAAAACCAAAAAACTAAAATGGTTAAAGGAAAAAGGAAAAAGCAGCTATAAATTACTCAACTAGCAAATGGATGGTGCGAATACATTTTTAAAATTGGCATTCGCTTCGGTTTCGCAACGATTTAGAAAACGCACGATTGCATAACGAGATCGTCACGAAATTTAGTGGGTTGAGAACAACTTTTGCGACATTAACATATATATATATATATATATATACATATATATATATGTATATATGTATAGATATTTTTAACTATTCGTGTGTAGTGCAAAGATGCAACTGCATTCTATTAGACAGTATTGGGTCTGTTCGACCCTCAAGGGGAGCAGCAGTCCCAGGCCCGCGGTATGCCCGAGCCATTAAACTACGCAAGATAGTCATATAAACAACAAAACAAAAGTAACTAAAACCCTCGTAAATATAACATCCAAAACACATTACGAATTATAGAAAGCAACGCGAATTTGAAGCAATCGCTAGGAACACAAGTATCTAATAGGAACAATGACAATTTTTGATGTAGTTCTCAATGTTTATAATATACGAATTTTAGAATTTATTTTCTTATTATTCTTATTCTCCATTGGTTTTTTTTTAATATATATATATATTTTTTTTTTTTTGTATTGTTTGGATGTATTAGTAGTTTCACAAGTGTAACATACTGAGTAGAAGGAAATGGGAAGGAAGTTGAGGGGGTGATTGAGAGAGTATACGAAGAGCCGTTGTATATGAGTTCCTAAACCGTAATCCATGTTCGTGAATTTGTTTACTGTTCATTTCATGTGCTTTGATATGCGTGTATGTACTTTAAATGTGTATAAATCTGTGCAATGTAAGCTAAATACTATTAAATAAATGTATACATACTCAATAAACACAATTATATCATACTTGAGTGCAAAAGCTCAACAATTTAAACTATAATATAAATAAGTGTAATACCTTTTTTTTAATAGTTTATAAATGGTTACCAAATAAGTGAATTCCAGCATGTGCAAAGTGTATTTGCTAAAAGTTTCAGAATAACGACTAAGTGGAAAATAATGATGATGATGTTAGCAAAGAATTCACTCTAATCTACTAAACACCTAGCTTATCAGAGGAAAGCTGTTCAGCTTAGCAATTGCTCATGAATCCCATTACAGTCAGATTCATCACAGCTATATAGAATTCAGGCTCTACAGAAATGTAAGTTTCAATAGTTAACACACACATATACACACACACACACACACAGACACCTACACCCGGAACTGTATAGCGAATTTTTAAAAGATGTCAATGAAAAACTAATAATAAAAAGTTAAAATAATTAAAGCAACATTCGCCGCATACGAGCCACTATAGAGTGGTATTAGTTTTAGAGATCTGTTCATTTGCAAATGTCCAGTAGCACATTTTTTTTCTAAAAGTTTAAAATAAATGCATATAATATTTAAAACTGATCGTAAAGTATATGTAATTGATGTATACCAAAACAAAAAGGAAACAACCAAAAACTATGTGTATAAAAAGGCAAAGAATGTCAAATCAGCTCAAAGAATTTGAATTTTGCATATGCATAATGCATATGTGCAGTTACATTTCTATGTATTTAATTGAAATAAACGTGTGTAATGCAAAATTTGATTTCAAGCAAGAGATTTCAAACCAATAGTAAAAAAACGAATAAAAAACCAAAAAGATCTACAATTTAATTAAACAAATAAATTAATAAAATAATTATGGAAATTAAAAAACTAACTATTCTATTCAATTGTGTACTTTATGTGGTATGTTGGAGAGATTATACAAATATTGAGGAATATATTGAGATTAGAAGCTTCTCACATTCGCAGTGATAATCAAATGTCAATCAAAAAGTTACTTCCAAGACGCTAAATGAATGAATTTATGAATTAAAATGGCGAAACGTAGAAATCGAGAAGAGTTGGAATCATGGAATGCCTCCATAGAAATCGAAAGGTGTACCATAGCAATTACTTGCCTCTTTTTACAACACAATGGGGACAATTGGCAAAGGTAAAATTATATCGTGAACGGTGAGCAGCGTCTAGCTGTGGTTTAGATTGGCGGGCTACGTAATTTTCTGCTCAATTTATTTCACATTGTGGCATCCAATTAAGCTGCAAACCAACCAGCAGGACTGCGACGACCAGCGCGCCAGACAATGGCATATGGCATATGGCATATGGCATACGATACCAGTTCCCGTTTATATCTTCAACTACCGCCCGACTTTAAAAGTCCATAAAAATGCGGAGCACAAGCATGGCGAGGGATGAGCCACAGCTGAACAAAGTGGAATAAGTAGAAATAGAGCCAAAATGGTAGCCAACTGGCTATAACCGCAAAAGGTTAGTTAGCTGGCAGCCAGCAGCCAGCAGCCAGAAAGGGAGCTTAATTAGAGTTCGATAGGAAAAATGTTCACAGAGCACATATTTTGCGCTACATGCCCCATACGCCGTACTCCATATTCCGGACTTGTGATTTTACTTTATTTCTGTCTGGTGCAGCTTTTAATTATTTCATTTGTGCGTACTTATAAGAATTCCGAAGATGTTTTGCATAGCAAATTAGCAGTCAGGCGGCGCCCTGAAGTATGCAACGGCAACATTTTTTACTCCCCCTCCCGCATAAATGCGTTAACTGGATGTGAGTATAAGTATGTGCGTGTGTATATGGGGGTTACTAAATTAAAAAATTGTACCCGTTACTGGCGTCGTTTGATAACATTTCAAACAAACACTCCCACACATACTGCCGAGCAGCAAAGCTTCATTGAGACTAGGAAACCATTTCAAGCATATTTCCCTCTTTCAGCTTGGTCTCTTTGCCCCGTCCGTCTCTATCGTGCCTCGCATATTAACATTATTCATATGAGCAACAAGGAGTTCCTTGGCAACCGCATTGACTGATTGAATGAGTGACTGACTGTGTGCCTGAGTTGAACTGCGCTGAATTAATGGCTAGCCAAATGCTAACATGCTTGTTCTTTGTTGTCATACAGTAAGATTCATTTATATATCCTGTAACACATTTCAAAAGGGTATAAGGGCTTATAAACCAAAATGACTGAATTATTTAATAAAATGTTAGATTTTTATATACATTTACACTTAGCGAAATTAAATTAAAATTTGGTATTAGGGCCATATTAACCGATTTTTCATTGCTTTAATTAAGGTAATCCTTAAAGCAGGCTGATAAGCAGCTGTTTTTGAATATTTTTTTTTGTAAAAACTTTACAAATTACACTTATTAATAATAAAGATGAATACATGAAACAAAACGAGTATAGTAATCAGCAATGGGCTGCCGAAATGTGTACGAAAATACACCTGACATATTCATAAATGAGACCTTTGAGAATTTAGCAAAACAACCCCCAAGCTCTCCAGTCATCAGGACGACAATCATCTCGTTTGAGTCGCTTCATCTGCTGAGACCTTGTGTCTCAATTATGCAAGTGATGTGTGTGCGAGTGTGTGTGTGTGTGTGAGAATGAGTGTATACAGTTTATTATGATACCAATTACAGCCACTCATATGGGCGTGTGTGTTTCTTGGCGGAAGAACCCTGACGCTGGCTTAATTAGCAACACCTATAACAAAAATTCCAACCCCACCGCCAACTTGAGAGGCAGCAAAACAAACTTTTTAATTATGTGCTAATATATTTAACTTGTTTATGTATGGAGTGTACTCACTCCGAACCCCAATCTCAACCCAGCCCCTCAGAAATTTCCACAAAATTCATTGACGCAGCCGAACTGACTAACTGACTGGCAAGCAACAACAACACCAACCAACAAAGCAACAAAAATAACAGAAGGCACAAAAAAAAAAAGAAAAATTAAAAATACTTGTAAGCCCACAAGCCGCAAACAACATTCAACAGCAACAACAATGCAAATGAAAAGAAAACTTGAATGGCACTCAAATGGCCCGCTGATGCAGGTGAATGCCCAACAAAATATTGCAGTGATTTTGGTCGGCACAAATTATGTGGCGGATCTCTCTCTCTCCCCCTCTCCCTCTCCCTCTCTCTCTCGCTCTGTGCTATACATTTGGAAATCAGTTGGCGTTACTCTCGACGCGCAAATATTTAACGGCTGCTACATATTTGCACCTCGCCACATACACATGCAATCACCTCGCACACACAGAGTGGGGCCAAGTGAGTGGGGCAATGTGCTCGCTAAAAGGTATGGAAAGCATTCTTTGCTGTGGTTTTTATTGTTTTTCTACATTTCCGTTTCGCTGGCGTTGCATTTTTGGCATTCGCGCTTTGACAGCCACCCCGCCAGCAATCGCAGTGAACAGTTAACAGTTCGCAGCTCACAGCTCGCAGATTCACACGGTTCCGATTCCACACACGCGGCTTCCGACAGTACCAGGAAGAAAAAAAAATACAATTGAATGAGTGAGCTCAAAGCTCCAATTATTTGTGCATTACTTGCTGCTTCTCCAGCTGATACTGTCATTGCTGAGCTTCTTCTGTGTCCTTTAATCAATGCATTGTTCTCCCCCTCGTATTATATTCTTTTTATTTTTAATATTTTTATTATTAGTATTATTATTAAATTATTTTAGTTTAAGTATCTTGGAATTTGAAGCAAGAAGCAGGCTCAAGTAATTAATTAATATATTGATATTAGAAGCTAAGCTAAGCATTTACATTCTCCTTGCTGCAAAATTTCAAGATAAACTCGAAAACTTCAATAAGCCACACAAGTTTTTTTTCTATTATTTTTTCAGAAATATTTTTATTATTAGGAAATATTTAGTTTTTACAGTTTGCCCTTTTTTTCTATTGGAGGGTATATCGTAGATCAGTTCAGTCGACTAGAGCGTTCTTGATTGTTTGTTATTATTTTGGCTATGACAGATTATTATAGCGCTTATGAAATGCATTGGTATTTTTTTAATGAGCAACTGAAAATATAAGTATGTGGTTATTTAACTGCAAAAATAAAAGCACATCAGAAGTACTCACCAGATGTTGAATGAAATGACTTCCCTTTTTATTTTTTGCCTTGCTTGCATTTGCCTAGTTGTGGCCACGAGTACGTTTTTGGCAATATGAAGCCTGGTATCTTCTGCGTATTATTAAGTAGAACAAATATACCGTGATACGTCTCAGGTCTGGAGCTGGACCCCAATCGAATGATGGGAAAATTTTCAGCGGCTCAGTCACGTTGACGTGATTAAAGCCTTGCGGCACAAAATTTACGGGATTAAATGGATAGATTTGATCAATATCCACCAATAAATGATTAGTTTTGTTACCGTCCATTTTGTTGCTTTGCAATTTTCGTGGAGTTGACTGGGTTTTCTCGACACTTCTCGACACTCGAAAAAAATGACAAGCAGCGAACTGCCAAACATTTTATGAGTGACAAGTGTTGTAAAATGCAGTAAGCGTATTGAAAAGAGGCAAATCCTATTGGCAACACTATTTTTAAGACAGTATAAAAGTAATCATTTCCCAAAGATTACTAATCGAAACATCGATATTGACTCTTTTCCCTATTGTCTATACAATTTTCGCTAACATATAATGATATGTTCATTTTGTAACAACTCTTGCAGCTATGCCTGAGTAATTACGTTTATAATTAAATGTATAGGATATTATAATATGTCCTACCTAAAAATACACCAACATTGTCCTAGTCTGCACATTGAATTGAAGAATTGATTGTTTCATTTTATCGCACACAGACAGCACCTTATAAAATCGTTATCAATTAACTGAAATGTATTGCAATTGCACGATTCCTGTTTCTTTAAATCATCTACAGCCCAATTCACACACTCCTTGACCAGTGGACAGGCAATCATCGGCCGCATTTGTTTTCCGTGTTGGCATTGCAATATTGTACAAGACAGATAAACGCGACACAAGAGAACTGCGGTCCGCTCGGCAAATGTAGAGGGACTGTAAACTGGTGAGGGGGGAAGAGAAGTGGCAGGAGTGGGTGGCAGTGGCTAAAACTGTCAGACAAATCAAACCGAACTCTCTCAACGATTGGAACACGTTTTCAATATGGTTTGTTAGTGTGGCCACCACTGACGCTGCCTCTGACTCTGACTCTGACTCTGCCTCTGCCTGTGCCTGTGCCTGTGCGTCTGGCGCTGCTGATGCGAATGATGCAGCTGATGTGGATGTGTGTTGGATATTGGATGCTGGCCATAGAGAGAGTTGTGCGTTGGGCGTCACCTTATTTGGTGGACTGCTGGCTCGGTTTATGGTTAGTTTTTCGAGCATGGCCCGAAATGCCGAATATTGATTTGAATCAATTAATTCGTGCGGTTGTCGCTGGAATTACTGCCTCGAATCTAATTAATTTTAATGCACGACTACATACGAAAATCACAAATACACCAGACACACACACACACACACATATAAAAACCCACACAGACTCACTCACACACCTAGGCGACACTTTGGCTACATTTTAGTTAGGCGCAATAAACGCAAATGTGTATTGAAGTCGAATTACGCAATTTGCTACTAAATTGATTGCATTTGCACAGCTGCATGTTTGTTTGGACGGATAGCGAATTAGAACTGGTGTGCGACAAGTGCACATAGAATATGCAAGATAGTGAGTTAAGCTACAAAATAAAATAAAAAATATCCATTCATGTTTGTAATGACGTTATCCCATCCAGATAACATTATATAACGATATCTCACCGATAGCACAATCGCGTGTTTGACAGATTGAAGAGACGATGCGTCCCTTAAACGGAAAGTAAGTACAGGTAGTCCTCACTTTAGGTTCTTGGACAACACACAACTAAAACCGTGTTAATCGAGATATGAAGCTAGTACCAAAAATGTGTTTACGTTCACGGATTTAAAAAAACCCTGTGTTTTTGGATAATTTGAATTTATTTTTAATTGCCTATATATTGGCATTGCTGCCTACATTAGTGGCACATGCACATTTTAAAGGCGGACAATGGTGTCAGTTTTCTTGAGAAAGTCATATTATGCTATTGACAGGCTCTTAAAAATTCTTTGTAAGCCATGTTGAATTTTTGAGCTTAAGTCGCCTTTCTGCGGAAGGATCGGCAAACGACATTTGGAAACTCAGTTCAACGTCTGACTTATGAGTTGTGATTTGCTGCAATTGACATGTGTGTTTTGGTCTCAGTATAGAATGAATATTTCAATGAATATTGCTAGAAAATCGTGTTACTTTATTTAACATATTATTCATTTAAAGTTCAGAACATGATTAGAAATGTATTGCTTTTAATAAACATATCAGTTTTGACTGTGGACAAATTGGCCTGGATACAATATATGTATGTATATGCTAAAGATTTTTAATTTCATGAACTAAGGCTTCAGATATGAATGCATTTATATAGGTTTGTTGGAAATATATGGATTGTGCATATGTATGTGCGATGTGGCACAACATCAATTTTTTGCATGCAAATATTATTTTCGTCTGGCGGCGAAAATCATATTTCATGTTTAATAAAATGCGCTGAGTGCATTATTATAATATTCCTTATATTAAGCATATTTCTATGATTGTCGGCCATAAGCATTCGAACAGTTAAACATTCAAAGCGCTGACCACTCCAGCTACCTAAACGTACAAAAAGCGAAACTCGTTTCGCTTACCACATAAAAGGTTAACCCATACACGCACACACACACACACACACACACACACACGCACACACATACACTGATACGCCAAAAACAAATATTGTTTTTGGGCATGTTTTTGGCAGCTGCAGCCGCGACGATGGCAGCAAAAATGATTTTGATTTTTGGCAATTGCGAAATAAATGCGATCATTTTAAAACAAAATGGCAGCAGCAGCGATGCATGTGTGCGTGTGTATATGATATGATTTGAATACATTTTGGGGACGCGGGCAGAATGATTTGAAATCGTTTTGCGGTTTTTACGAGTTGCAAATCATTTTAATTAAAATATCAAAATTAGAAAATGGAAAATGATTACATTATTCATTAGTTTTCATTACGCATGTTTATTTATTAGCAAACATTTGTGGCTCGTTGCACTTTTCGACGCGCCGCTTACTGCACGCCTGGCGCCATCTATTGGCCTGCGTGTTGGAAAACAAAAAACAACAAAATAAAAAAAGAAAACACCTAGCAATTTTCATAAGTAGCCGCAACAGAAAAGCTTGGAAAGTTTTCTTAACTTTTCTTGGCTCAAGAAAAGCGCTGGAAAAAAATCACTTTCAAAAATGTTGAGGGTTGCCCATTTCTGAGACTGTGTGTGTGTGTGTGTAGAGTATTTGGCGCGTCTGCGCATAACTTTTAATTTAGACATTCACCCCCCTTTCACCGAGGGTCGCGACCCATTTGTGTCTTGGCGCTTCAAGTCAAAGACGTTGGCCAAGGCGGCAACTTTGGCGTCGCTTGGCGAAATTTTTATTTTGCTTGCCAGTTATATTTTTCTTCTTTTTTTTGTAAGCACTGTTGTGGCACCAAGACAACAGATGGCGCCAGCTCGAAAGCTTTGCGCCGCTTTCAATTGCACATAAAAATGCTCAAGTTTATTTTTATGTTTCTATTTTTTGCGAATATTTGCAAAGGAACTGATAGCTGATTGTCAAACAATATCGCCATTATTTCCCCCACATATGCACGCACACATACAACTATTTTAAGGGTAAGTTACACAAACACACACACAGCCATTCACAATGAGAGTCGCCTCATCTCTATTCGAGCGCAAGGCATTTCAACCAATTATAAGTTGTGGTTAACCGCAACATTTATTCAAGAAAATGTTCGGCATATGCCCGGCTGCACGTGCGTGCGAGCAGGCAGGCAATAGATGTAGCTCCAGAGTGTCGGAGAGCCGGAGAGCGTACTGGAATTGGGTTTGAGATTGTTTTGGTAGCACTGGAAACAGGTACTGGAAAACAGGCAATTTCATTTTGAACTGATCAAACAGATTTTTCTTCGATTTGCTTAACATTGCGGCTCGATGGAAAATTTGAATATGCTGCATTTTATTTATTTAATAGAACTTGCAGAACCAATTAATTATGGATTCAAAAATGAGTAAGCGTCTTAGCTTAACTACGCCAGACAGCAGCGAGCATTCAGTTTGCATAGCAGTAAAATTAATAGTTTGCCAAGTTGAAACGAATCGCCTTTCAAGTCGCTAACCGCCGACAATATGTCCGTCCACAGGCGAACGTTAGTTTTTGGCAAGCAAACACACAAACAGACACACATACACATACAGATATACGGCATTACCCATCCACATGGTTGTAGTAGTACTTTACTTGGGAGTAGAAAGGCTGCGACATTAGTTTAACGTTAAATCCATTAAAAATCCATACTAATATATGTCAGGCTAAGGCAGCGGATGCCAGAGCGCATAATGAGTGACGGGTGGTGCGGGTGGGTGGTGTGGTTGTTGGTTGGATGGGTTCAGCTGACAGCTTAAAATAAGATACCACATACACTTTGTGCGCTGTCTTTACACTTTTCCACTTTACCTTTTGGCTTAAGTGCGACGACGACGCCATTTTTCAGAGTGCCACAGATTGTTTTAAGGGTGGCAGGGGTGGTGGCGGGGAATAGGGTAAGCGGTTGCTAGTGGTTGGCGCACTAATGAAACTACGAGATTGAAAGACGACCATAAAGCCAAAGCAGCTTAAAGTTCGCTCTGCCAAATTTCCGCACACTCGGCAAGTAGCTTTAGCTTTAGCTTCACTTGTCTCGCGTCCAGCCCCGACCCCGACTCCTGCCCCTGCGCTTCCCGCACTTGGTCCGTCGCAGCCCTCATCGTGTTGCAGCCGCCGTTTTTATTGATTTTATGAAATTTTTATTAATAAACATTCGTGAAATATCCGGACTCCAGTAAAATTGAAACACTGCGGAATTTTTAATAGACGCAAGCCAGCTTCCAAATATAAAAACAGAAAAGAAAAAAAAGAACAAAATACGAAAAGACAAAAATTACAGCCAGCAACAACAGCAACAATTCAAACAAAAACTGCTGAAATCAAATGTTTCAAAAAGAGCAAGAAGCTGATGATAATAATGGTGAGGACAATGGAGAAGAAGAAGCAGGAGCAGCAGTAGCAGCAGCAGCACTTGAACAGCAAGGCCAAAAGCGTCAGCAATTAAAATGGCTCTCGGACCCGTCAGCCAAAAGACTTCAAAAAATGCCAAAAAGTTCAAATACTAATGAATTATCCTTTATTAGGATAATGTATGATGTGGTTCTCTGAAGAGTTTGCCTCTTCACGCAACAACAGTAGCAACAACAACAACATCAATAACAATAACAACAAGCAGCAACGTCCAAAAGTTGAAAAAGGTTCGCAGCTGAGTTTCCGCTGGCTTTTGGCATACACTTGCCACAAGGGGTAACATTGTTTCCTGAAGCAGCTTACTCAGCAGCCGGGCAACATTCACGAATTACATTTCCTGAATTGTCCTTGGTCTTTATAACCCTCTAAGCACGTACAGACATATTTTGTATACCTGAAATGTTGGCTTATGCTTACAAGTGTGTTGAATCTTCGTTGTGCCACAGAGAGTCAACTTCTTCACTTGCTTTGTAATGGAGCTGAGTCTGAGGACGTATCTCTTTTGGCTTGGGGGTCGCTGCGGGGTGGTTAAGCAAACTGTGGCTAGGATGCTGTTGGCAATTTATGAAAAGAGCCAAATTAATCAGACTAATAACGAAAACACGCCGACAAAAAGATGGCTGGGCAAAAAGAAATGGCCAAGCGGTAGTGACGGGCGGGGTGGCGGGGGATGTGAGCTTATGATGAAGGCAAAAGCAACAACGCCAACAACAACAACAACAGCAAGCGGCAAAAACTTATGCAAAGTTTTCTTAATGAAAAGATTTACGATGGCAATACTCAAAATTAGCAAAAACTGAGGTTGTGGTAAACAATAAGCGTTGGGACAACAGGGGTGGTCAAAGCATAAGGGGGAGGAGGCGGGACCAGGGAGGCTGGACTAGAAGTTGGCTATGGGTATGGCTATAGCCGCGGCTGTTGACTGGATTTACTTATAAAGTTTTTACTGCTGCTGACGTCGAAGCCGCCGGTGGTTAAAATGGAAAAGTTTATGAGAAATGTACAGACTTGGTTGTTGTAGTTGTTGTAGGAGTAGTTGTTGTTGTTGTTGTTAGTGTTGTATGTTGTATGCAATCAACTGACCAGAGCTGTGTTCATTTTTGCAGTCCACTGTAGGCATTCCACAAAGCGAGCCAACAAATCCCCTAACCCAATTATTAGTCGTACATAGATCAGATTTGTGGCTCTCGGCTAAACAAAAATCAAAACTCAACTGACTGCTTGTAATATTTAGCACTGAAATTAATAAACTGCACACTGCCATGGCAACAGCTGTAAACCAACAACTTGAACAACGTTTGCAGAGTTTTGGACACAAAAGGCTAAATAATTAACAATCAAATCCACAGGCAGCAAATCGAAGAATATGCAGAACTCGATACGGTTGAGCCATTGTATTATACATTATTAAAATAATTCGCATGACAGCAATCTTTAATAATCAAGAAAAAAAGGAAAACCTAAATAAATTATTAAACCAAATTAATTTAAAGTTCAAAATACATAGATGCAATACTTATATGTTGGCCTTTTGTAGCATTAGGAACTCTCTTATAAAGTTGAGCAGGAGCGTATTATAAGAAATTGAAATTATAAAAAGAGGTCATCAAACAATAAGAAATCATAAGAAATCTTAAACAGAAGCGTGCCACAAAATTCTATTAGAAAATGCTGTGCTACTTGCTGGGCTTTAATAAAATAGTTGTCTTATTCAGGTTGGTAGTTATGAAAGTTCAAGTTAAAGTTAAAGTTACACATTTCACAATTTCTCAATTGCAAAATTCAATTCAATTTTCTTTTTTTAAGTCGATGCCATGTAAAGCCCACAAATGTAGCTACCCTTTCCTCTGTATGCCTTTGGCAGCATAAATATATACATATATAGAAAAAGAAAAGGGTTAAAACAATAGAAAATGTTGCCAGCGACAACGTGGACAAGAATACTACGTCTGAGAGGGTGCTCTGGAGTTTCGGTTTGGGTTTGGGTTTGGGTATGAGTTGAAGCTCTGCAAAACAATACTTTATGTGTATTAAGCTGAGAACGCTTTTAACGGCCCGTTCAGCTGTTGTACTACTGCCACATACATACATACATGCACACATACAAATATACATACCAGGCGACAACTCTACTCCCCATCCCTCCCATCCACTCCCATCTCTCCACTCAACCCAAGACCCGCCTCTGTTAGCCAAATCATTATTACAACAACAATGCGAACTAAGCGCACTTGCTTCGCTTCTGTTTCCGTTTCTGCGTCTGTTACTGGTTCTGGTTCTGCATCTGCTTTTGCTGTTTGCTACTGTTTGCTACTGTATCTACTGTTTCAGTGCCGTAACCCGTGCGCCCCATTTGCTCGACATTTTTCAACTGCTGCAGTCAACCCCTCGATCTGCACTTGAAAAGCCAGTGCGGACATCGAATCCTTTCGTTCATAAATCAAGTCTTTGGTTTAATTAAATCTTGTGTTGGCGGTAAAATCGCTAACAGAAAGAGAAAAAGAATGCCGTACAGCAACTAGCGCACATTTGTACAATCGTGGGGAATGAATGTCAAGATACCCTGGATCTAAGCAAACATCAATTTTTCCTTATTTTATGGATTGATGGATTGAAATAACTGTATTTTAATCTCATTTGAATCAATCGTTAACTAACTTGTCAATAATATAACCCAACTGGAATTAACGTACAGGGTATACAGAGGCGCCTCCGGCATGCCGCCTGCTTCCGGCCAGAATGAAAACCAAATAAGTAGGAGAAATGCGAACCAAATATTGTACATTGCTTCAGGCGTTCAGTCAGAATCCTTCGGGTGGTGGGCATCAACAGTGGAATGGGGGAAGGGCTGGGTAGGGGAAGGAAGTCGCTGGAAAGGGCCAAAGTCAACAAGTCACGTTTAAAATGTCGCCGCGGTCGTCCTTCTAATATTTTCTTTTTCAAGCTCATTTCCGCTTTTCGGTTTGAACTCATTGTTGCTAAGGCCCCGAAATTGATTTCAGTTGCATAAAACACAAACAAAATGAAACATGATGTGCTCAATGTTACCCATTATCTGGTCCCTCATAGACAGTATTCTTTAAATCAATCAACTTTTTGGGATGGCTTACATAAATATTCATTCAGAGTCATCAAAAATATTTTAAGGAAGTACGATGTAATCAAAATTGCCCGATTCAGCAATACTCTCCTCTGAATATATGATGATTGACACAATCTTTCAATCGAAAACTTTAAATATCATATGCATAACTTATATAATCAATAATAATATTGAGCTCTAATCTTATACTGACTTCAACTCAGTTCTCTCGATTCAGAGTTTCAATTGCCAACTATTTAAGGATTATTTTTTCGCTAAGGAGTATTTTTTGCAAATAAGTTAAAGTCTGCTTAGCATTTTACTATTAATTGACGCTGCTATAAAAGAGAAAATTGCTGGGATATAGATTACGCTAACGCGAATTAAAAGTGTGGCGCTTTATTGTTTGAAAAGCAGCAAAGGAAAAGGAAAGAGCTTTAAAAAGAAAAAGGAACTGAGTAAGAAAAAGGGAAAGAGAGAGACAAAAAAGCGAGGATTAGAGAGAAAGTGTTGGTACTTAAAGACGAGTAATCAACCGACTTGACATGCGAAACCGACAACAACAACAAATGTTGAAATATAGTAAAAACCGAAAGGGAAACGTGAAATTGAATGCAAGACACGTTGCAGGATTTATGGCCAAGAGAAGCAGCCGCCAAACGTAGACTAATAAACACTGAGAGAGACCAAAAATTCAAAACGAGCAGAAGGAGTCGCAGTGGCAAAGTGGCTCTGAAAATTAAGGGCAAATGCCAGAGGCGCTTAGGCCAACTTCTACGTGAGGCAATGCGATGACGGGTTGGCAATGGAACTGGGACTGGGACTGGGATTGGGATTGGGACTGGGGAGGAATACGACTTGGATTCGAACTTGGACCTGGTGGTTGACTTGGCGACTCGGCCGTGCGGCAAAGGGCAAATGAAACGAAACGAGACAACACGAAATGTAATGAAATCCTTTACCGTAAGAATTTCATGCACGTCAACACGTGCTGACTGCGACAGCGGCGTTGACAGCACGCTCCAAAACTGCCGAAACCACAGCCGCCTTCGCATCCAAGTCCATAGCCGTATCTGAACCACCTCCTTCTCCAGCTGCACCTCCTACGCCGCCTCCTCCCCCCATATTGAGAAACTTGTAACAATTTCTAATTCATATGTTGCCGAGGCAGCCCCGCCCCGAGCCCCGGCAGCAGCAACTCTCGAGCCCAGGCTCGATGATTTATGGTGGACGGACGCGAATACGAAATGAAAGGCGATGCCACTCCTGCGAGATACGCTCGGTCCTCTAGCCCTGGAGTCCTGTAGTCCTTCAGCGACGTCCTTTGACTAGGGCTTGGCTTCAGCTATAGTTCGGTCTGTACTGGCTTTTAATCATTCAATAGGCAATTTGTTTGGCCTCTTGCTGAACGCATCGAAATGAAATGATATGTTTCACACATTATACATATAAGCAACAACAACTTGGACTTTGGGTATCTGATGCTGTGTGCTGGTTGGCAACATCTCCAGCTACCATATTTAATATCATTTATCTTTCTTACGGTCCAGTGTGCGGTTTGCAGCTCCCCCAATCAGACACCTCGTCACCTCCACCTCTACACCTTTGCCCCCCCACAACCCCTCAACACACTACATGTGTGCCGGGTCGTGTTGTGATTTATGATTATCAAAGTATTTGTTACCTTTATGTCCAAGTTATTTTCTCGCACATAAATCATTTTGCTGGCTCAACTTTGGTGCTTTGATTAATTTCTTCAATTGCTGTCGCGATTGGCGCCTGCGATTGGCGGCATGAGTAACACCCTCAAACCAGCAAACACCCCGCACACCCTCAACACCCGAAGTGTTCAACTTCTTGATATGCCAAAATATAAGCGGGATACATAACTCAGCAGCGGTCATCAGGCCACACACAAATCGGTGAAAGCCAACGCAGCGGAATTAATTAATCACTCAATCTGGGATGGGTTGGTTCAAGTCGGGGAAGCTCACATGCTTGATTCGAATTGGATTATTAATTAATTTGCTCTAGCGTCCGACTTATATAGTCACCATTCAATAATAATAGTTTAAGCAAATCAAGACGGTATTTACAATATTTTCATCTAAAAATTAAATCGATCTTTGTCTATATTTTATTTGACGCTTAAAGTATAAATGCTTATATCGATTTGATTGACTAGGAGCTAAATGCCTATATGAATGTATAAATGCATATAGCATATAGCCTATAGATGGATATCCTTACTTTATCTAAGCGGTTATACTGGCGGATATATTCCACAGCCAATAGCCGTAAATAAAAAATCAACTTGGCAAAAATAAGCTAACCAAAAATAATTTTGTACAATTGGAAAATAAATATTTGGCTCATAAATATCAATATGCAACACGTAAGCTCTATAAATTATCTATAAACTCCATGAGGCAAGAACAAAAAAAAAAAGAAAAACATATTTATCACATTAGTATGCTGCGTAAATCTGTCGACAGTCCTGCATATAATTCACCCGCTCAATTGGTCAATCAGCCCTAGGTTTGGCTTAAGGCTGTGTCTCCGCAAGTAAGTCCTGAAAGTAAACTCAGCGCCATGAATTATAGATTTGGATTTATTTGAGGCCAAGTAAAACAAATGATCCAACAATCGTCGCCGCCTTCTGAGAACTCGCATTAAAAAAGGTCGACAAAAAGACCAAGAGCAAAAGCGAAAAACAAAAAAAGAGGGAGCGGCAAAAAAGAGAAAACAACAAAGCGAAAGTAGCGTAAATAAATAAACAGCAAAACACAAAGCATATTAGGCTAAGCTACTTGCGATTTCCGTTACAAGCCCGCCGGCCAAAGAACAGCTCGCTATAAAAATGCGGAAGCTGATTAGCCTTCGCCACCCCCTAAAATGAACTGAGCTGCCAACCTGTCGAAGGAGCAGGAGCAGCAGCAGAAGCAAGGAGGAGGAGCATGAGGCAGCTTCGACCCACGACCAACGACCGGGTGGTTGAGTTTTATGAGGCACAAAAATTAACAACGCCTTTAGGGTTGTCTTGGGGCGACCAGTGACGACAAAAAGTTGCCAAGTCTCATAATCGAAATTGGTCACAGGTGGCCCCCAGCAGTTGACCAATGCAATGGTCTTCGTTTGGCCCCACAGACTGTCTTCCAATTTCACTCCCAGTCCCAGTCCCAGTCGCAATTCCAGTCCCCGTTGCTGTCCGACTTAGCTTATTGAAATTAAATGTGCCGGCTAGCAGATAATACCCATTTAAGGCGTGTTTAGTTAAGTTGAGTTTGATTTGGGTGATTTTCCCCCTGTTCAGGGAATAAGTGGAGTGGTGATTATCTTGACGGTTAAAGCGGTTCAAGGCAAGGCTCTGTTCCTTGAGTATTATTTAGTAAAAAGATTAGTTGATAATAGTACCATGTATCAATCTGTCCTTTGAAAAAGGTTTTAAAGTGAGCCGCTTAGAAAAGATCTGGCTCAGTGCGAAAGCATTAGGATTATTGGAGCCATTAGTAATATATATATATATATATATATATATGTCAAAATATGAATTAAATCCAGTTCAATTATCGGTTAAAATCAGAGCTGAAACGCAATTTCTACTTGAGCCCTCAGATTGTAGCCAACCTGAGGGCTTAGCTTTAATTTATAAGATATGAATTAGGGGCAGCTGACAAAAATGTAACTTAATAATGCAAAATGTCTTCTCAAAATGACAATGTGCCCGCTAAACTAAACTGAAGTCCAGCCGACAAGCTGACACTGAATATGTCAAGTCAAGCTGAAGACGGGTGACATTTTGGGCGCTCATCTCTCTCTCTCTCTCTCTCTCTCTCTATGTGTCCCTCTCTCTGACTGTTGTAAATTTTTAATCAAATCTGTGAAACGACAGCAGTCATTAATTTTCCTTCGGTGTCCAAGATTGCGGCCATTTTTCTTTTGGGCTTTGTCACTGGCCGCTTCGGATACCTTTGTCACATTTGCATGTTTGCCAAACAAACTTGATGTGCTACCTCCGCAAGGGCCACGATTGACCACATGGTTTCACAGGACAAACTTTAAGACGAGTATACAATAAGTTCGTTTATGTTTTGCATGGACAATGTGTTAAGGCACTTCATATTTAAATAATTGATGTGTAGGAACAATCAAAGAAGATAATCCATCGATTTTTGAGACTGTATATAACTATAACTATAAATGTAGACATATTTCGATATTGCTTAAACATCTTTAATTCAGTTATAAATTGAAGCTTCGCAGCGGCCACATCGACATTACTTTCTATGCCCAAATAGTTTTGGGGCCAAGAGTGAAACATATGCCGCTGACACATTGTAGTAAAGCCGAACTCTGGCAACATGTGAGATGGGCAAGGCGATGGGGGATGCGATGCCTACACGATGTTAGCTCTGGATAGATGGATGACGGCGTCCGGACATTGATAAATCACATATGTGTGCTTTTCTATAGAATAGCACGGTCCCTGGACCAAGGGCGGCGGACTGCGGACTGTGGCCGTTGGCTACATGGTGATGTGTGTTCGACAATCGCGGGCTATTTGAAAACGCGACGTTGCAAACAAACCTGTTCTCTGACTATACACCCCCCACCCCAGACCCCCCCGGGCCAACCAGCAAACCATTTGCTGTGAAGTCATGTGCTGTGCTGTGCTCACGCACCAAATTCGACAATTTTCTGCAGCGACATCAAATTACGAACTCATTATTGTTAGCAACGACAATGGGTCTTGGCCACGGAACCATGGAGCCACGGTACCATCCATCCATACCATCGGCATTCGGTGTGTTTAGTGTTTGCGTTGGCGCGAATTTTAGCCAAAAATTCGTCAGAGTCGACGCTGTATTTGTTGACGTTGATAGCGAACTTTTTAGGTAAGCGAACTCGTTAATTTTTTTCTCAATTTTCATTTTTTTTCTTCTTGTTTTGTTTTGACGGTGCGCTTGTAAATCGCATGCTCGAGTCCAAAACGATACCCAAAACGAAACCCACATCAAACTGACCAAAATGCATGGAATGCCTATGGAAATTGTAATGCGTTGTTCTTCCACATCCTGAACTAGAGCAGTACACCCTACCACCCTCCCACCCTCGCCCCCCCCACGCTTTTTCTCCCCCTCCCCCACGCTTTGCTCTAGCTGTCTGTGCGGACAGCTTCAGCGTTGCGCTCATTAAATGACACTCACAGCAAGGCGGCCAGAAATTGCAAGCTATAATGCACACACAACTCGCATGTGTGTCTGTGTGTGTGTGTTAGTGTTGGGGGAGTGGTAATAAGGGGCGTGGCGTTGCATAATTCTAGTTGCGCCATCGTAGTTGACGAGCAGCCACGGCATAGCAACTCTCCCACATGAACCACCCAGCAGCGACTGTCTCTCTCTCTCTAACCCCACATTCCGTACTATTTCTATTGCTTGTCATACGCAGAGCGCAAAGCTGGCTTTTGTTTTAGGCACACACACACACACCCCGCACACACCTTTGCCCCTTTTTATGGAATAGGTTCAGCTATATACTGTTCTTGTTATGCTTCTGAGAGGGTAAAGTCATTCAGCTAATTCCACAAGCTAAACAGGTCCCGAGAAATGTTGGAATTCAATTCGATTGTGCAATCATCTACTCAGCACTGTTATCTATTAACTGTATAGTTAATAGTGCCTATATAGTTACTTGTGCTTCTTCCTAAAACAATATGTTATTTATGAATTATGACTTTTGGTAAGGGTATTTCAAGTGCGCTTCATTGTCAACTGATTTTGCATCTTGTTTAGTTTTTGGCAGCGAGTTTTCGTTTACGTATTTTCTCGTTTTCCGTATTTGCGAAAAATCGTGAAAATTACATGCCGCTGACGCAGCGGCGCCGTCACTCATGATGGGGCTGCTCGGTTATTTCAACCATCCCCTTCGACTGCTGCCCCGAAAAATATCCTCGAAATGGACACGCTACTGTTGCTGCTATGGCTCCTGCCGCTGCATTTTTATTTTCAGTCATTTTATTCGCGACGCGCTGATACGGCACGAAGTTGTCCCTGACCGCAACATCGCATGTTGTAGGTGCGCCAATGACGCTGATTTTGTGCCTCTCTCCCGGGTTACACATTATTAACAGTTCCTGTGACAAAGCGCCGCTACGGACTGCTAGAGCAGCACAGCTACAACCGGCACTGGGAACTGGGCGCTGGCTTTTCTGGCCATTCCTCCTCGCAGCTCCGCCTGGGTAGCCCAGGAAAGTGGGTTTGGGTCGGTGGCCACCTGTCATATTATGGGCAAAGGGACGGGTACCCGGGCGACGTTGTCGTTGTCGTCGTTGTTACTGTTGCTGTTGTTGTTGTTGTTGATGTTGTTGTTATTGTTGTTGATGTTGCTGTCCTTTGCCGGCCATTTGCTGTCCAACAAAATGTTTTGTGGTTCCCGTTGCAAAGTTTGTGCCTCCGGCTGGTTGTTTATTTCAGGTTCGGAAGTGCAACGGGGACTCATAGCCAAAATGAGACTTTAATAAGAAATCACAGTTAAGTATGTGAGGGGTGCACAAGTTCAGTCTTGGCTGTAACATACTCGTATATCTAATAAGCATAACTCGTAGCGCACTTTATAAATGTATATATATAATATATATATAATTATAAATAAAAGAAATCGATATTGTGTTTACATTCCCTGATGACCCCAGCTAAATAATAAATACATTTGAATATGGTTGAACTAATGAACAAGATATGACAAAAAATCAGATTAGAATCAGTCCGTTTTCGAATTTTCAATAAATTTAATATCACGTCTACCGAATGTCTATGATTTGTCCAGATTAGGGCCTTTTTCTAATCACCTGTATGCTAAGGGCATGTATGCCCATTTTTTTGTTAGAGTTCTTTGATGACCCCATAATCCTTGAAGTAAGCTAACTGCCTAAATAAGGCCCAGAGCCTCAGGGTTAACTAATATCATAATTTTAAATACTGGAAGCTCCATTGTCATTCGTTTCCCATGACGCCACTCAAATCATCGCCACATGTGACGCGCAACCCCAAGCAAAAAGGACGCACAGGACCATTGCAAGGGATACACGATGAGGATTTTATCTAGCGTGTAAAAATCACTAACAAATGACACGAAATTAAATTTGGCTTATGAGTTGGAACTGATAAATCGTCAGCAAAGATATCCTAGTGCGTCTGTCATTAAAATACGAAATTAACATACTAAAGTAAATTATGTACCCCGCCAACCCTCACACACATGTAGCACAGCAATTTGGGCACAAAGTATAAAAAAACGTAGAGGCACAAATTAAAAATGAATAACACAAAATAAGGCGAGCTTGTGTTGTGAATGGAATTGGAATTGGGTTCAATGGGGTTTGAGTCACGACCGGTTGGCCCAAAATGTTAACAGGCTGTCGGAAGCAAATCAACACGTCTCGGTCCGAGCAATGAGCTTGGTGTGTCTCGACAATGTACTCCATCTCAGTCAGAGAGTGAATTTTAGTGTTGTTTCTTGGGGTTGTTTCACTTTAAATTGGTCGTCGTCGTCGTCGTCGTCGTCGTCTTTATGTCACCTTTGACACCGGCTGGTCATTGGCATGACGAAGCATCCAAGCTGCCTTAGCAAAACCATTGAAATTGGATTGCATGCAACGGTGGCTGGTCTGTGTGGCTGTAAGCATCGACAGTGACAACAAGCATCAGTTGTCCTGGCGACGGCCATTTAGTTGAAGCAGAATCTCAAGCTACAGATCCAGCAATGACGACAGACTGTTTTTGGCTGGCAAGGCCATCTTAAGAAACGATAATGACACAAACTGTTGCCCCGGACGACAGCGGCGAACAAAGGCAGCAATACTTTCAACATTGGGTTTGAGGCTTAAAAAGCATGGAAATTGAAGTAAACACACACACACACACACACACCAACACGGAGACATTGCCCAAAAACTGAGTGACTTTCGCTCAAGCGTTAAATAGAAAACTTTATAGCTACTCGGTAACCTGGGCAACACTTACCTCCCCGCACCCCGCACCCTCCTCAATCCCCATGTCAACATCAATTGGCCCACACCCACAGAGCGACAGACATAGAGAACAGACAGATAGCACATGCAGGCATACGCCTCAGCGCATTCATCGGGTACTCATTGCAATAAGTGGGCTTTCAATTATCACACTGACACACCTCCCTACGGCACACACACGCCACACGCAACACACACACACATACACAGACAGGCATAGCACACGACACGTTTTGCAAAGTTGACTTGATGTCATTATCAACGCCTTCAGCTGTTGTCGCACAATGTGAGTTCGAATCTCCAACCACAAATTTAGCTATCTCGAGTATCTTACGACCGTTGGCGCCTTGCTAATTATGCCATCATTAGAGACACATTTTAGCACACACACACACACACACACATGCTTGCACATAGGCATGCAATAAATTTAAATGTGGTAGCACTTACCGAAGTTCCCTAACTCTGTTTATTGCAAATTGCTTGCTCTTTATTATGATTCCGCTGTCAAGCATAACATGTACGAGTATGTACACACATGTGTGTTGTGTGTGCGCGTGTGTGTGTGTGTGCGAATGTGTGTTCATCTACAGCTCTCAGAAATTTGCCTATCTATTAAATCATGTTCGCTTCTAATTGCAGCAAATTATTATTCCAATTGGACGCAATTAAAATATTGCTACCCGATTAAAATGACTAATAAATAGTTTAATATTTTAACATTTGTGTTTTCAATTATGTTTTGAATTTAAGCTTAAAGCCCTGAATTAAAAAGCTTACGATTATTTATAAGCTATGTAAAGAATATATATATTCCATATCTATTAGTTAATAACACTCAAAATCAAAAATATTGTTCCGTTTTTGTAGGCAAAAAGCATTTATAGCATTTACATATTTTTATACATCTCCATATCTCCTCCATATGGGGCACTTTTTTCTTATTTGTATTATATATTTTTAATTTAATATTCCACGCGACCCATAATTGTTTTTTTTTTTATATATATGACCCAATATATATATGTATATATATTTCCTATAAGCAAAACTCGTATTTGTAATTTTAAAAAATACTCACGTGAAGGTAACTAGGAGTCACCAAAAAAACCAGATCCAACAATCATCCGGAATACACCTCACGAAGTACTTAAGAACGACGACAGGACATGGAACTGTATGTATGTATTTCTGTTTAAATTGTAGATTTAAGATTATACTTTCTGGGATGTTGCGCTAATTATGTTATTTATTCAAATCTGACGGCGTCATTTAATATGAGCTTAAGAGCCATTTATTTTTCGCCTTATTCGCCTTATTCACCTTATCCGCCTTGAGCAAACCGAACCGAATAAGCTAAAGTGCATGGAATTGCTTAGAAAAACGGAGATGGACCCATACCCGTTTAATCCTTGGTGTGTGTTTGTGTGTTTATATACCTCGTTACCGGTACCGGTACCGGTCGCATCAGCCCGGTTGGTTAGTGGATGTCTTTCAGTAGCTAGCTGTTTGGCATTTTTCGCTTTCAAGTTTGGCCATTAATTTAAACTTTTTATTTGCCAGCTTTCTATTTACGCCAACATCCAAGACCCGGCTATAAATTCGGCCGGCCTTTTTAACCCCTTAAATGAGGGGTGTGGTGGAGCGGTGCGGGGCGAATGCAGTGCAAAAGAAATGCGAATTAATTTTCTTAAAAGCTTTTCTTGGCGGCGCTGATTATCTGACCGTCTCACTCTCTCTCTCTCTCTCTCTATCTTTCTCGCTCTCTCTCACAGTCTCCCCATCTCTTTCTCATTTTCTGTGCTTGTGCCAGAAGCTGAATATTCTGTTTTATTTTCACAACTTATTTTTATTATTTTAAGTTGAAGTTTTATTAACGAAACATGGCACGCTACTTAAGAAACTATATACAAGTTTTCACTGTGCTTATATTTATTTTCAATAAATTTTTAAATTTCTGTATTTGATATTTTATTTGATTAATATTAATTTGGGTTCCTTTTGCAAAAAAAATTAGTTTCTTATCGACTTAACGTAGTTTTGCAATATTTTTTGGAGCAAAATATGTTCAATATTTCAATTTACACAGATGGTATCTCTATAACCTACATATATAATTATTGCCCAACTTCTACCTTTTCCTTCCCCTCTGCGTACCCAACAACGGGCACTCTTTAATACAATTGAGTTTTACTTTGGGCAATGATAATTGATTTAAATTCGATATGTGATCCGCTAAAACTTATAACTCTACAAAAAAATACAATTAAAAAAACATAAAGCCTGTGCGAGGATTGCCGACAGAGTTTTGAGGCTTGAGTTTTGCAACAATTCATACTCCATAAATAAAGTTCAGAAAACATAAAAAGAGATTAACTAAATATATTTTTATAAAGCTTATTAATTTGAATTCAGAATCCCTGCTTAATTACAAAATTCGAATCCAAAGTAAAACCTTTTTCAAAACGTTCCCACAGAACCTGAATCCCATTTATATGCTCTAAAATTAAACAGTATATTTTTAGAAAACATTCAAACAATAACGTAACATAAATCCTCGCCAGTCTTCTTTTTCTAAATCAATATCTGGGTTTGAATTTTAGTTGGAATATGCAAAATTCTGAATGTGATAAGTGTGAGAAACTCAATCTCAATCAATGATCAACTCTAGATCAACCCTCGCACGTTACAGATATGACCTAAATTCATAATAAACCTCAGCCTACTGCTGCGCCCCCTGACCCTGACTCAATCCTTGTCCCAGTGCCAGTCCCTGTCCCTGTCCCTGTGCCGCCAGACAATTGCCCAGCAAGGCGGCAGCCAGTCGCTAGTAGGGACGCCAGACATCCGATGTCGGCTTTGGCGTACGAGTGCGTATAGGTCCACCGGCGCCACTGGATCCGCTGGCCGATCTCGATGTGGTGCTAACATCGTCCAGATCAATTGTCTCCACCGGCGAGGGTGAGCGGCGTGTGGAGCTAACTGGCGGCGATGCATTCGGATTGGCATTCTCTGCATCCGGTGGATTATGCGTAATCAGTGTGACGCAACGCTTAACTAGATTGACACCATCAGCATCACCAGATGCCACTAGGGGAACCACCGAATCCTGCAGCTGTTGCTGCTGCTGCTGCTGCTGCTGTTGCTGTTGCTGCTGTTGCGGTGTTGTGCTGGCTGCCGCTGCTGCCGCCGCACTGCGTAGCCAAGGTAGATCGCTGTAGCTGCCATAGAGCTGAGTGTAGAGCCATTGACTGGACTGGGGCAGCAGTGGGCTCTGCAGGAAAAGCTGTGCCGCCAGAGCAGGATTAAAACTGTGCGCCGCCGGTGCAAAATGACTAGCGGCACCGGCGGCCGCAAAGCCGCCAAATAGCTCTGTGGGATTCTTGCTTCGTTGGATGAGTGCTGTGAATGCGCCGCCGCTGCCAGGTGCAGGCTCTGTTGGCGTTGCCACGCTGCTGGCATCTGCACTGAGCAGCGTGGGGCTGCGACTGCGACCCGCCTCCGCTTCTGCATCCGTCTCGGCCTCCGGATCCAGGTTCGGTTGCGACTCCTCGTCGTCGTGCGTCAGTGAGCTGATGCTCTTGCGCGGCGATCCCGTCACCGAGATGCTATCGCTCTCGAATCCCGCATCGATATTGCTGCTGCTATTGTTGTTGTTATTGTCGTGGTGCTGCATGCTACTCAGCGTCAATGGTGGCGAGCTGCCCACACTGGCATTACACGCCGCCGGCTGCACAAAAGCGCTCAGCGTCGCACTCGTCGTTGTTGTGGGTGAGCCCTCCGGACTGGTGGTGCTATGCGCCGCTCCAACCGTCGCCAGCGGCTGCTGATTCTCTGAAGAAAGCACAAATATTTTTGTTAATAAAGCAAAAGAGCGGAGAATGACAAAATTGAGATCAGTTACCGCTCAATCCACGTATGCCGCTCGCTGCAGTTGCCGGAAAGGCAGCTCCATGGTGGTGCGCAAAGAAGGGGCCAGCGGGAAAGCCGGGACGACCACCCAGTGCCATGTGAGCTCGCCAATCGGGTGCATGCAGATGGCTGTGCATTCCGACCAGATGATGTGCGAATCCTGAAAAGACCAAAATCACCAAAGTGTATAAATATATATATGTATATAAATGCATAAGCAAGGCAATTTTGTCATACAGCCTGTTAATCGAATTTCCCGTTCTAATTAACATCTGAATTTTATGATTAATTAAAAACGAATGCTCATTGATAAATAATTGACCCTTGCATTAACAATAATTCACATTTTAACTTAATTCATATGTAAGTCCTGCAACTTTAAAGTGATATTTTTCATTTATTGGTACTTTGTTAAAACTTGCGGTTGCAAAGAAACCTCACAATGTTTCAATTAGTGTATTAATTTCAATGTGAAAGTGCATTCAACTGGAAAATATTGCGAGTCAAGTTAATCAGTTAGCTGCCGTTATATAAAATAACTGAATTAGATTCCGAACAACTTAACCGTAAAAACCGCATGGAGTGCAAATCAGTAATGAAAATTCTGGTTAATTACACGATATGCAAATATTTCTCTCGAGACATCAAGGAGAGCTTGAACACGAGAGTTCCAAATATAGATAATATTTAATATTAGAATTCATTGCTAAGAGAACTGAACTGAAAGCTGGAGAGCTACATTTATTGGGCTCAAGGCTACTCAAATATGGAAACAGACATCATAAGCCACGACCAACTATGTGTCCAAGAACCAAGAACAAGAACAACTAGAAGACGCAGAAGAACAGGCAGAAGAGGAACAGGAGCAGCAATAGCAAGTCCAATGCCAAACCCAAACTGAGGCGAAGGCCCGCCAGACCACATATAGCCCACTGTGCAAGACCAAAAACGTTGCCGCACATTTCGGTTGCTGCAAAACAACATTGGGCAACAATCCCGCCTACTTTCCTTCGCTCCCCCTCCAGCTTCACACCCAGCTCCAGCTCCAACTGCTTCCCTATTCCTTCTGCCATCATCAGATCAACAAGCTGCCATATTGCTGCTTATGTAAATGCATCTTTGGCAACCCTCAAGGTCCCCCGTCTCTCCATCCCGCTTTTACTTTGTATGTACACGCCCAATGAGAGCTCCACCTTCGGCATGGGGACGGCAAGACAGTCGAGGGACAAGACTTTGGCAGACAATCGCCTGGATGCTAGTCAAGGCAAAATCTGGCAGCGAGAACGAGAACAAGAAACGAGAGCAAAGCCAGAACAAGAACCAGAGAAACGAAGCGAGCTCCAAGGCAAACTCCTAAATAAATTCATTAAAATTATCCCAGTCGCCGATGTCGTTGCTCCGTCTGGACGAGCCTGTGTCCCCCCCCCCTCCCCCCCCTTCCCCGCACCACTCCCCTCAATCTCCTCATCCGCCATCCCTGCATCCCTCTCTCGTAAGAGCTGAACTCCTACGGCATTCCCCGCCATCAAGTGGCAGCCCACATTTGTGGGCAAGTCAAGGAAGCTGCTGATGCTGTGGAAGGTAGTTGTGGACTGCCAAGAGAGGGAGTGTAGGGAGATGGGGGAGGGAGAAGTCGATAGGGGAGGGGGAAGTCGATGGGGAGGGGTGGCAACTTGCAACTAGTCTTAAATGCCTCAAATGCCAGGCCGCAGTCGCACATACTACGCGGTCGACTTCGACGCTGGCGCTGAAGATGCTGCTGCTAAAGTTGACTCATTGTTATCGTTGTATGTGTGTGTGCGTGTATGTATGTGTGTGTATGAGTTAGTCGCACTTAAGAAAATTCCAAGGCAGCAAACATTGAGAAAATCTCGTCTTGCTAAGCTTCTCTCGCTTCTGCTCGCATAGTCGAAAACGAAGACCGACCACAACACACTCACACTCACACACACTCACACACACACACACACACACACACACACACACATATGCCGCCCACATGCGCGCTCTCAATTTCAATCGCTTTGGCTCTCTCCGTCTCTCTCTCACACGCAGCCTGGCTATCGTTCTCAGTTTGGCTGTCTCTGTCCCGCTCTGTCGCACTTGAGGCCAAATACTTGGCCAAGTTTTGCCAAAGTTTGCAACCAAAATTTCACCGAAAATGTGACACCAACAACCAACCAACGAACCAACCAGACCAGCCAGTCAGACATGGGGCCAGAGGTGTTACAGTTGATGGGTTGGAAGGGAGCTTGGGGGGGGGGGGGTCAATTGGGAGAAGATAGTGTATGGAATAAGTATGCGTATGTGAGAAAAACGGCTGCGACACTGGTTGTGAGGGCACAACCAGAATCCAAGATGGGGCATATTCTTAGACACAGACTGGAACCACTTTGCTGCATTACTTGATTGGCATGCTGCATTATCCTCTGTATCCTCTGGCATACTTATATAAGTATAAGTATCACTAGAGCTACAACTACAAAAACAACAATAACAACAAAAACAACTACAACTACAATCAGAAGCGCGTAAGACACTTCATATTGCTTCGTAGAACAAGTGCCTGTATGTAGGTCAAACAGTTTGCTGCGATTGACGCTGGGTGGATGGGTGGTCATTCTGTCTAGGATCTTGGTATTAAGTTGCCATTTGTGCAGCAGACAAAATAATTCAGAGAAATCGATGCAACTCATGCTCCATTGACGATGCCAGGATGTCGATTTCTCTCAAAAGGAAAAACACTTATGAATGCATTCAATAAATTAAATGTATTATGACAATCCTAGCATGAGCTGAGTCTCGAATAGATTAATACACATATTGCGCATACTACATATTAATTATAAAGGTTATTTTATTAAATACTTAAATATTTAATTAAAACAAATAGGTAATAAAATCAAATTACCTGGATAGAATCATAAAATGGCTTTATATAACGATCAGCATCAAAAGTCGAATTTAGATAGAAGCACCAAATGCGGAGCTGAGTTCACGATATCTCCTAATCGAGCGGAATATTAGAATATTTTTAAAAGCAAACAAATATTCAAGAATGAGTGTAAAATATGTCCAGGCTTTCAGAATAAATTCTATAATTGTTAATCTATTTTTTTCCCAATTCTCTCTTTTCAATAAACAAAATATCTATTATTTGACTTTAGATTTCAGCTCTAGTCTCCAGCGGAAATGAGATGGTACGAATTAAGGACATACCACATTCACTCGCTTAATATGCCATACCGAATTATAATGTGCTTGTGTATGTGAACTATTATAACTCTGCTTAAGTCCTGGGGCTGATTTAAATATTTAATCAAATGTGATTCACGCTGGCTCGGAGAAAGAAAGAGTTTTAAGTCCAACTTTCCCGAATCTGATTTTAGACTCGTTCATCTTGAATAAACAAAATCTTGAATATGGAACATAAAGATTTGTTTCTTACATATTTCTCTTACTTACTATGAGAACTTACTTATCGGATATTTTTTATATAATATAATAACATAGAAAAAATAAATATTATATTTTATTTTTTCTATACGATTCGTTCGCCCAAACTTTTCATCGATCTAAGTACCAGGCTTATAATATTTCGTTTTATAATAAGAATATACTAAGTTCTATTATAGTTTGACTTAGAAAATTGTTTTTTCTTAATTGTTATTGCTAGGAACGTTTTTAATGCCACTAATCCTTAACGTAGAAGCCAGCTTAGGCATGTAAGGTACTTTCTATATGTATGTGGAATACATTCGAGATTTGAAGGCATCTATATTGCTGTTAGTTCTCCGTCCTTGTTTTATTGTCTTATTCTGCTTGTGTGCAACTAACTCCTTCAACATGCATTAGCACTCATTATGGTATTTATTTTACTTTATTTTATTTTATTTTATTTTATTTTTATATCATTACAAAGTTCTTGTTGTGCTCGTGCCATTAGCATTTTCAGCATATCCTTTTTATATACTAATTTATGTGCATATACCTACGTATATGTACTTGTGTGTGTGAGACGGCTATATACTTTGCCAACTGGGGTATTGGGTGCATAGTTGGGTTTTGTCACACAAAATGGCAGCAGTAACAGCCCACAAAACTACAACGATCACACACACACAGACACGCCCACACTCTAGCGAGCCACTTGAAGCTGGCAGCGGCACCCGACGGTAAAGCAGCAGCGATGGCAACGGCGACGGCGACTACGGCTTCGATGCGGCGGATACGGCGGCAGGCATTGAGCAAATTGTGTTTCCATACAATATAACATCACGTCGATTTTGGTAACCCAAACTCAAGAGAATTTCGTGGGAGTGTGTGTATGAATGTGTGTGTGTGAGCGGGCAGTGGCCAAGCCTTCACACACACACACACAAACACAGACACACAAAGAGTCTCATACACATGTGCATAGAGAGAGAGACCGCATGAAGGCGTACCAAGGATGGCGACAGTGAAACCCCATAACAAAAACCTAAATATGCGGTCCTGTAAGGAAACCCTATGTGCGATAAAGGGTTAGCCGCGCTTGGTGTCAGTTTGGGGTCGGGCTTTCTTCGGCACACCACGTAACGGTATTCGTCGGAGTCGGGCGTTCTCGTCTGGGCCGTTGGGGACAGGTGGCGGTGGCATGGCGTGGTATCGTCCATAGCCCAGCCCCCATACATGAGTGAGCAAATTCTCTATATATATGTCTGAGTCTCTGTGTGTGTGTGTGTATGTGTGTGTGTGTAGCGGGGCATAACGCGGTGCCATTGGTGCGCCACAAAAAGCTTTCATGAGTCCAACTTCCCACGCTTTTTTGCATTATGCTTTGTTTCTTTTGCTTTTTGTTTTGTTTTTTTTTTATTTATTTTTTTTTTTTTTTGGGCACCGCATTGCGGAACGAATCTGCAGCTGGGGGCGGGGTAAAATAGTAAAATAGTCTAAAGTGCAATGCATGTGCGTGTGTGTGTGAGAGAGGGTTGCAGTCCGCAGCCATGTGACATATCAACATTAGAGTACTAGGAATAGAGCAATAATATATGTATTAAATATTATGCGTTTCAGTAAGGAAATGTTTCATATTTATTTTCATCGGATTCATTCATAAGCTATATAAACAGCAAAAAAATGTGAAGAATATTTGCCGTATTACGCATTTGCCGCCGGTCCAACAAGAGTTGTGATGTTTTACCGACGGCATTTTGGCTCGGCGCGAGCATTTGTTGTCCCCACCCAAAAAGTGCCCGCAATAAAAACGAAAGGCGCTCAGCGAAAGCAGCGGCGAAAGCAGCACAAAAAAAGTGCTCAGAACAGCGCGCAACAATTTCTCACCACAAGACGCTGTCTTGGAAAAATAAAAATGCGACGCAAGTCGTCGTCAGCGTTGGCGTGGCGCAAGCAAGTCGGCTTCTAACTCACCACAATGTGTGGTGGGTGGTTGGGCGGATTGGGGGTAGTCAACTTGAGTGAGGCTAGCAGCGACAGCAACAGCAACCCCCACGCACACACACGCGCACACACACACACACACATACACACAGAGACATTTTGAGCCAGCCAGCGAATCAGGGGAAATCGCTTAAGTATATGGCTTTCAAATCACTCGACTCAATTTCGCCAGTCGCTGTCATTTCACTCAACTCAACGCAACTCAACTCAGAGAGAGAAAGCGAGTGAGAGAGCGAGAGAGCGTTGACGCCTGCGCCTACTGTTGACGTCGACAGCAACAGCAGCAGCAATAGCAGCAGCAACGCCAGCACCGAGCCTCGAGCATTTCTGTTGCCTACTTTTCAGCGCGGACGCTCGGATATTTCAATGCTCGAATGCTGCCTGCCGCTGGTTGCTTGGGTGCGCACTTTGCGGTAAATGTTTCTTTTTCTCTTTTTTGTTTATTAATCCGCATGGTTTTTTTCTGTGTTTAGTCGTTTTTCCGAGCTGTTATTGAGCCATCAGGCAAAAGTGCTTGTATTGTGGCTGCTGCTGAGGCGGACAATGGGGAAGGGACACGAAAATATTAACGAAGGCGAGTGCGAACGAGAAAGGCGGTTGGGAAGGCAACTGCATCTTAAAGTTCAATATAATAATGATGATTCTGATGACCGTGTGTATGTGTGTGTGTGATTGTGTGCAAGTGCGTGGCAACATCTGTTTCGTACAACTTCTAGTGTGTGTGTCCTCACGGACCGCGGACCTAAGCTTATTGATTTTGTGCCTTATGCTGGTTTTGGCTTTACTATTTTCAGTTGCAGATCATATTAAGCGTTAAATTGCCAAAAATATTATATTATTTTTTCTAAACATTTAAGAACAATCATTTTATTTATAACAGTATTTGCATCACTAATTTCAATGCATTCTTCTCAAGCAACTCATATTACCAATAAAGTAATTTGTTAAGTTTCTTTGTTTCATATAAAGCAACAGCAGGAACAACAATAATTTCCAAACATCATTCATGTTAGAAATCATTATTAAATCATTTTGTTTATCCATTGAGAAGTTTTTGATCATCTTTCCATTATACATTTTACATTGATCATTTACAGTACTGCTCTATTAATTCACTTATTAAAAGGTATAAGCTATTTCGTTGCGGGTAATAACTCAATTGATTTGGTATCAATATATCACAACCACCCAGCTTTCATATCCCTAACACATTCCGCCAATTTCCAAATGGGTAGCACTTAATAAAGACTTCCAACCAGCTGTGGCTGCTAAGCAGCCAGTCAATTTCATTCTTTCTTTCCACACTGCTACAGGTGAGCTCAGAGCTTGTCTCTTTCTTTCTGTTACTGTTTCAGTTTCTGCGTGTTTCTGCCTGTCTGAGCGTCTGTCTGTCTGTCTGTCTGTCTGTCTTTATCAATTTCGCAGTCAGTTGTTGTCAAGTGCCTGTCATATCAGTATTTACACATAAGTATTTGCTGTAGATTTGCAAATTGTTTTGGCAAATTTGCTGCTATTTTGTAAGGCATGCCAAGAGGTTGACAAGACCCCATTTTTAAATCCAAAACACAACCCAAAACCTTCCCAAGTCCCTGACTCCCCCACACGCACAATACGCACAAATTTACCGTTACACAAGTGTTGTCAACACATGCGAGTGTTGCTGCTGGTTGGGGAATTGGCGGGGTTGGCGTAACACACATTCCAGCCCACCACCTCCCCTCCTCATTTGACGCACACACACACATATGGTTGCTGCGTAACAGGCCGCAAGTTATTGCAAAAAAAAATAAAATAAAAAAAAGTAGAGGAAGGAAAAATAATAGCATACATTTTAGGGCGCGCTAAAAAGAAATTGCAAAGCGAGGCAGACGACGGACTTGTTGGCATTTGGCAAACATATTTTGGCAAATGTTATAAATAATTTTAAACGCACACCTTGCCCAAGCCAGCCAGCCAACCAACTGACGCATCCCACGCCCACCGCCAACAACTCGAGTTGTGGCACATGTCACGGCTCAGGGGTCAGGGGTCAGGGCAGCTTTGCGCAACAGCCACGACCCTTGGCGTATTAGTGTCGCATTGACACGTAAATTGACATGAAATTGAATCAATGCTGTAATATGTCCTTGGGGGGCAGCGACACACACCCAGCATCCCACAGCCCACAGCCTTCACAGTCGGTGTCAGGGACAAGCAAGGACGATGACTTTAAAATTTCCTTTTACGAGCCAAATTGAGCTGTAGGCCTCTGCCCCCTCCCCCAACCATGACTGTGACTGTGCAAATTTGTCTGTCTGTCTGCATGTTTGATTATATGTACTAAATCATTTCGTTTTCGCAAGAAATGCACAATGGGAAGGTAGAGAGTTTATCAAGTTGTTTAAAGACGCAAAGCCTAACCCTTTTGGCCGTCTACATCTACATACGAGTGTATCGCTTAGAGGGCCGTATTAAAAAGTAAAAAAAAACGAAAACGTAACCAACCCCAATCGAGTGAATTACACATAAAAGGGAAATTAACTTAAAATGCAACTCAAACGCCTGCCTCAGTTATTTATTTGATTTTCTTATCGAATTAAAGTAATAACTACTTAATTACAGATATGGAAAATATTGGAAACTCTCGACACTGTTGCAGTTAATCGATAGATTAAAAAATAGATAAAACTAAACGTGAACACTTAATTGTTTTTTGTTTTTTTTTTTTAACTAAAATTATATATTCGACTTCAGTTTCTTTGGATTTAATAAATTTATTAAATAAATTGACTTTATTTGTTGATAAACAAGATCGATATTCAAAAGTATACTATCATTAAAATATTAAAAAAAACTTAACGCTATCATTACAAAATATACATTTTCTAGATTTATAAGAATTAATCATTTTATTTTTGGATTACATTGACTTGTAATCAGTTTAAGTACCAACTGCTGATTAACAAAATACTCTTAAGTACCCGCACGCTAATATTGGACTAATATAGGCATAAGGACTAATGCCCCAAGCGAGCTCATAAGTAAAAAAAGAACACGAAAGCATGTGCGAGTGTGTGTGTGTGTGTGTGTGTGTGTGTGTGTGTGTGTGTGTGTGTGTGTGTGTGTGTGTAATGATGGTGTGAGTAGTGCGCACTTTGATCTTTGCCTTTTGCCTTGCTTCTAACGTACCGCCGGCATTAAGGTCCTGTAAACCAAACAACATAAAACGGCAGACGCCAAAAAAGGGTTTTAAATAAATTCGAGTGGACGAGATCTTAAATCAAATAAGCTGTTTTTCATATGTAATGTAGTATATGGGCTGATGTGGGCGCGCGGCTCAAGACAATGTAACATGAATTCAAGCTGAAAATTCATTTAAAACATTGGCGCCCGCACACTCACACACACACAACACACTCACGCACACTGAGCCACTGTGTAATTATGCACATATGCGTCTACTTGCCAATGGGTTTTATGACATAAATTACATCAAGCACAAAATTTTAATATAATTTTCACTAAAAACGCGCGCGAAACTTTTTTAGTTGCTTCTGTTGCTGCTGCTGCTGCTGCTGCTGCTGAAGGCAACTTCAAAAGGCTAGGCAACAACGCACACACACGCACACATACTCGCTGGAGAGGGAGGCGCGCGTGTGTGAAACAGGATATCCGTTGCGGAAGTTACAAATTTTCCACTTTCCAGGCACTCATGGCACTGCCTCGGGGCACCTTGCGCTCTAGTCCGGAGAGGGTTGGGCAGACGAGGGGGAATGGGGTATAGGGTATGGGGGCTAGAGGCGTGGCACTAATGTGCCCTGCTTACGACGCCATTTTATATTTATTTCGTTCCATCAAGAAAATCACTTGACTTGCTTTTTCACAGCCTGCTCAACTATTTTGCAGGCAGCAGGCACCAGCGCAGAGTCCTTTTAATCATTTGGCAAACTTTCTGTGACACGCAGCACTTCAGTGTCAACTACATTTTGTGTATGCCAAAAACTAGTCAGCACTCACACACACACACACACACACAGACACACACACACACGCACGCCCAAATAGAAGCCTGAGACTTTTGGCTGCCTTTTAGTTTTTAATGTAATTTTGAGACACTTTTTTGCTGCTATGTCACTTTGCAGTTTCGGCTCACAAGTGCAAAAAACTTTGGTAGTCAAAGTTTTTGGGTAAAAAAATTATTTCCCCCCACGGGCTTTGCAATAATCTCCAACAAAACTAAACTCATTTAGAAACTTATCAAAAAGAAAATATATATATATTTAAGTGTTATTTATAATATATTATAAAGCTACAATAAATAAATTAATTAATAAAAATACAAAATAATTCACATATAATAGAATCTGTTAAATTTTTATTATTCACAGTAAAAATAGTAATTATTGGTTTTTATTTATATTGTACACTTAAGTTTAAATAATGTTTTTCGTTGCTATACTTTGCTATTGAAAGTTTAAATACCACGATTCAGACTACGAATATACTGGGGCTGGGGCTACCTTTGTCAGAAATGAAATCGAATGAGAAATAAACAAATACCTTTTTTTTATCAACCAAAAACCAAAAACTAAGCCAAGCCGAAAATACTAATAAAATAATACTATCAAATAAATGCGCTGAAAATGCAATGACTGAAGAAGAACTAGTGTTAATATTGATTTGAGTACTCGAAGAAGTTCGGTAGATTGATATTGAAAATATACTCGTACGAGAGCAATTTGCAAGTGGCTCAGTTCGCAAGAAATTGACACAAAAGAGAAAGTGATAGAGACCGTTACTGTGGCTGTTGCCAGTAAGAATGGCAGTGACAGTGACAGTGGCATCGGAATCGACATCGCACCACTAAGAAATTTACTCACTTGCCGCCTCATAAATTTCATAGTGAAATTGTTAAATTTTAATAAAATCAAAGCGTATCAAACGAGATTTGTTCACCAGGCGACGATGCCGACGGCAACGGCTTCTCGCAGTCATCTGCGTTGTCGTCCTTGCCATCGTTGTCCTTGTTCGCAGCCTGGTTATATCGCGTGTTTATTGTTGCAACAGTCGCGCCGAGCGCTTTAAAATAATTTAAGGCTACGCCTGCTGCTGTCAATCAGGGGTGCGGGGTGCTCGCTGCTCTGTACTGTTATATTCTGTTTAGGGGTTGCACCCTTACCACTGAGGCTCAATGTGTTCATCCTTAGAAAGGCGCGAGTCGCAGCCGATGCGACGTCGCTGCCGTTTTGTGACTCGTTAAAGGATTAAAATCATTTTAATGGATTTTTCAAGCTGTTGTTTTGTTACATAATTGTCGCCTCTATTGTATTAGTGTATCTGTGTGTGCACATGTGCCTGTATGTGTGTGTATGTGTGTGTGTGTGTGTGTGTGTGTGTGTGTGTGTGTGTGTGTGTGTGTGTGTGTGTGTATGTGCATTATGGGCGCATAAATAGGGCACACACTTGCACTGGGAGTTGACAAAAAGGCAGCGCGAATCTATTTGCACGGCTGTCGAAAGGACTCTGCGCCTGACTGCCTGCTCATTTATCATCATCCTTATGTTAATGTCCTCGGGCTGTTAATGATAGCAGGAATCCTGTTCTCAATTGCAAATGTGAGCCAGAGGTTGAATGGTACAAACAAGTGGAACCACGGTTTCTTATATTTTCCATCAGCCGATCCGAAGGGGTTTGGTTAAAGCACCTACAGTTTATTCAACCTCATTTCATATTAGAATTTATCCAATCCTCAAATATGAAAATCGGTTCACTATCAAAACAGTTAAGTATTTAAAAAGTTTTCTCAGAAGCCTAAAAACTTAATCAAATAAGTATATACGTATTTAGGTTTATATTAAGATGGTTTTAACAGAAATTAATAGTGTTTGAAGGATCTTTACATTACAAATAGACTCACATTTAAGCAAGGTTAACTCAAAGCAAAAGTCTCATAAAGGTACAAAGCTTATAGCCAACAATATTTGACTGCTAGAAAACAGCCCAATCAAAAGCTTCACATATTTTATTATTAAAGCTTGTGCCTCTGGGCAGACACCGTAAGTGCGGCATTAGCTCATTAAGCCCTTCTAATAGACATATTAATTTACAAATGACAGCTAATCGTGTCTATCCGCCAATTTAACCCAAACTGGCCTCGACATCAATATCTGCTCTAATGAGCAACAAAACGCTTGAGGCAGCATATTTGTTTGGATTGGCTTTAGCCGTGGTAAGGGGGTGGTTAGATAGAGGCTTACGTACCTGGCAACTTAAATGGCAATCCGGCCATAAGTGGATCCGGCCCAAAGCGTTGTGGTCCAAATGCGAACGGATGAAAGCCCTGATGACGCACCTTGGAGCGCGGCTCCCTTGGCCCATCCACCGTCACCTTGATTGCCTTCGTGTAGGTGGCGATCTGTATGGGGTTCGTTGAGATGACAATTGTCAGCGTGAAGCTCTTACCTACAAAACGAGAGGAGAGACAGTGAATTTCAGAGTTTAATTAGACCACATTGGCGTTTACGGTCTACTATTTACAAGACCCCGCAAGGGAAACCGACGCATCGCATACAATTTCAATTCAGTTCAATGCATTTGGATAAGGATAGCTTAATCGTTTCCTACCCGATAGCTAAATTATTAAAAAAGAATACGCAGAAAATCGGACTTTTAACTCGTATTTCAATTTACATCGCAAGAGTTGACTTAGCAAAAGACTATCAACGTTTTGAGTACGAAATACTTCTCTCTGTGTACAAATCACCTAAAGGTGTGCAACGCTGTGGATGCGGTGGGTGATGGCAGGTGAATGATGGGTGATGGGTGCAGGTAGCAGATCCACACTCAAGCCAGCGAAAATATAGCATAAATTTATAGATTTGCTATGGACGAAGCCCGCAAGCCCCGCCTGTTTGCCATGGCTACCATGGATGCTGTCAGGCGGAAACCGAAATTAAAGTACGCAACTCGCGAATCGGACCATGCTCCGCATGCGGCAAGCCCCAATGCAAAATTAACCCCAGCAGAATTGGCAAAGTTACACCAAATTTGCGCGCAATCATTAAAAATGAAGCTGGCACGCAGACACCGAATGAATGAATGCATGACCATTAGGAAAAATAAATGGGTGTGTGTGTGTGTGTGTGTGTGTGTGTATGTGTGTGTGTGTGTGTGTGTGTGTGTGTGTGTGTGTGTGTGTGTGTGTGTGTGTGTGTGTGTGTGTGTGTGTGTGTGTGTGTGTGTGTGTGTGTGTGTGTGTGTGGGTGTTTGTCTGGGATACTCACGCAGCATTGGCAAAAATGCAATGCTTACACACACAGAACAATATTAAGTAGAATGTGGCGACTTTGGCGTAGCAACTATCACAAATCCAGTGTTGCCATGGCACCAACGTCAATGGACTCCTAGCGAAGTCTACAGCTATGAATATTTCGAATATTCATAAGGCATCGCAACCCTGTATGTGAACTGCAATGGGTTTGGATATGGGTATGGACATGGGTAAGGGGTCAGGCGACTTGACTTATTCAGCAAATTTGACTGTATTGTTATGGGCTATAAATTACTGAGAACATATCCCAACCGTATCATATCGTGACCAGTTCAGAAGCTAAGCTAGTGAGTAAATGTTTCCATTTTCAGATAATACTTTCTGATTGATCTCTTGGAAACAGACTTCACTTGCCAATCACTAACTAAATGACGCCCTACAAGTCTCACTCCATTTCGTTTTAATTTCGTGATAAAAATAGAGTTCATTAGTAAAGTTGCATTTAACTATAAGCCAATTTATTGAATTTGATGGACTTTAATCGGTATTCTTAATTTTAATTCTTTAATTAACACAATTTTATTTTCAATCAATGCCACAAAATATATAATTTAATTTATATTTAAAAAGGTAGGCTACCGTGTGAATCCAATTAAACTTTTAACATTTCCCACTATTGAATTGTTATCTACATGGAATCCAATTAAATCAAACCCAACATTCTGAACGGATCGGAATATACACATACTTTCAATAACTAAATCTTAAACATATGGTTTTCTGTGTTGGCAATATGTCGCAATATGTCGATACGTTATCGATGATACATGGCTCTGTTTGTGGGGCAAACTTTAGTTAACCACTTATCACGATATGGCTCAGAAGTATCTCATAACATCACATGATGTGAGTGTCTTTCACACAGACACAGACACAGATACAGATACACACTGACATGCAAAACCATAACTCATTTGCAAGTTTTTGGTCTAAATCAACGTCATTTTGTTGGCCCATAGCGAGTTAGCAACAACAACAACAGTAACAACAACAACTGCAACAACAACAATGGCAACAATGAGAACAAGAAAAACACGTGAAGAGCAAACAAACTTCTTAGATTAATATTAAATTAAACGAAGCATGCAAAAAACGCAAGAAGGCGGGAATCACTACTACAAGGGCGGCAACAACAGCTAACAGCTTGCCACCCCCCAACCCGTAAAAAATATAGCCAGCTACTGGCATCCTCAGTAGCAGAAGCAGTAGCAGCAGCAGCAGCAGCAGCAGCGCCAGTGAAGAAGAAAACCCGAGAAAACTACACAAGAAAACAAATGAACATAAACAGGCGAAACGAACCAAGAAAACCAACAAAATGAAATGAAACTTTTTTAATTATGCGCCCTCAGCACCCAACTCAGACTCAGAGCAACAAGCGAACTCGGGCTACCGACAACAGGGAAGAGGAGGAGGTGGAGCTATATGGACGTCGAGCAAACGTCAACAAACTAACGAGATGGTAAAGAGATTGTGAGAAGGACGGGGTTGAGAGGATGTTAAGCAAACTGACGGGGCACAAAGTGGCTAAGACAAAAGACAAGGCTCGAATGTTGAGTCGATGTCGACGTCGCCGTTTTGCCAAATGAGCAAAAATTGCAAATAAATCTGTTGCTGTTAGCCATTTTGTGCAGTGTCGACCAAAAAAAGCGCACAGTCGTCTCAATGGCAATGGGTGGGGGAAGGGGGGAGTAGGAGTGGGCGTGGCAGCAAAATCAACAACAACAACAACGACAAAGGCGACAAAGAACTTTGCTGCTAATAAGATGAAAACCATTAAAAGTCGACACAAGTCGCGTCCGTTGCAAGCTAAATGAAGAGTAGTGGTGCTGGTGGCAGGTAGCAGCACAGCGTAGAGAAGGCCAGAGCAGTGCAGTGCGGGGCAGGCCAGGGCTAAAAGGCAGCTGGGAGCTGGGTTAAAATGTTGTCATTTTCGCAACAAAGCAAAAATTATCACCACTTTGGAAAAGGCGACAACGACGACGAGAAAACTCTGCACCCTTTTCAACTATGCATGTGTGCGAGAGTGTGTGTATATATGTGTGTGTGTGTGTGTGTGTGTGTGTGTGTGTGCAGCAGACGCTAAGTGATTTTAAAACAAAGTTTTTCAAACGTTTAACGTTACAATTTTGCCGAGTGTAATAGAAAATGTACCGTTAGCTTGGCTCGTCTGCGTTTTAACTTTCGATGTTGATAATGAAGCAAAGGAACAGGAACAGGACTCTGAAAGAGGGTTCGCTTTGTGCGCATAGGCAATTTAATAGCAACGTCTACACACACCACTACCCCTTCCCCCCCCCCTTCCACACTTCCTCCCATCCCTCCCTATCCGCCAATCAACCACCCCCCAACGACGAGTGTAGCCTGTGAGTTCTGTGTGTTAATGTCGTTAGTAGCATGGCGCCATAATTATAATTTGACATAAGACAAGAAGTCTGAGGTTGACAACAAAATGACATTTTAAATACACACTCCAAAGGCTGGGCTGCCTTCACAGGACTCGGCAAATGAATGGACCAAAGTGTGTTGCAACCCTCCAGTAGTTAAACCAACCAAACCCTCACCCCCGTCACCCCGGCCCCACTTACCCAGCCCACCCACCGACCCAGCAGCTATTAAGCAGCCGCTCATCGGGCTTTCGCTGTGCGTATTTAGACACTTAACTGATCATAATTTTAACACTTTGCCTAATGCCCTTGGAGCGTTTCGTTTCTCTATGGCGAAGAGCCTAAAAGACTTTACCATTTCATTGATGTGCGGAACCTTCTGAGTTCTGTATTGAATATTCACAAATGAATAATTTGTGTCATTGTTGAAACTGAGTATATTTTAAGATCTCTTATAAAGAACACTATATAACAGTTATATGGCCGAGTGACTTGTTAGTTAAAACCATTTTTAGACCCATCAAAACTTATACATATTTTCATACTTATCTTCAAACCGAAGATAGTAATTTTATAATATATATATATATATACATATATATATATATATAACTGATTGAAATTAGATGGTAAATATATATATATATATATATATATATATATATATGTATATATCTATATAGTTTTACCAAAAATTGTAGAAAACACTTTAATTTGTGTGCGATTTAAACCGCTTTAAAAATCGCTCGCACCAAAAGTCGCGTCTGCTAGTGGGTTATCCTACTTCAGTGCCCCTTTTTGCTGCCACGTACCCTGCCTCTAACCAAGCAGCGTCTCTGTCTGCCATAAATATTCATATGTTTATTGTATACGTTTTGGAAACAAAAACGCTGCACTTTCTTTCTGGCCTCCTCACTCCCTGAACACAGTTCTTATTACTCAGTTTTCAGTTTTCCATTTCCACTACACAGTTGCTCTTGCAAAGGGTTCATAATCTTAAGACGAAAATTACAACACATAAGAGCACAGATATTCTCCATTAATTACAAAAATATATAGATCCATCTATAGAAATCTATTTAAAATGTCAGATAGAATAAGTCAATAACTATCACAACAAAAATCTCAGAAAATTTGGATTGTTATAGGATGTGTTTTTTATTTTATTTTCAGATATCTTAGATAAAGATACTGAGCCACCAAATAATATATATATTAACTTCCATTGTAATATCTAAGACTCACTTATTATGTCGGCAATATCTTTTCAACATTATCATTAGAAATATACTTTATATATAGTTTCAATTTCTATATAGCACACCTGAAAGGGTGTTCAATCTTCGACACATTGTAGATTGTTCTTTCTGTTTTTTTTTTTTGGGTTTTGCACATGATACATTTGTTGTGTTCAGTTTTTGGCATTTGTCGACGCTTTGCTTTGCTGGCGTTGGCTTTCACTGGTGCGGGCATCATGACTGAGGGGTAGTTGGTTAGGTGGGGGGTTGGTGGGGTGGGTGTTTGGAGTTGTGGGGTTTCAGGGGTTCAGGGCATGGTTTAATAATCATAAATTTTAACCCTTTTTAGCGCGACATTTGCCGTTTTTGTCCTTGTTGTTGCTGTGTTGACATCCGTTTTGTTCTTTGGCAGCCGTTTAACCCGATTTGTAATACATGGCCCAAGGGCAGTGTCAGTGACGTTGACTTTATGCTTGCTGCTGTTGTTGTTATTGTTGTTGCGATTGCTGTTATTGTTGTTTGGGGCTGCTGTAACTGAGCTACCAATGATGTGCGAGCAAAACTTTCCTAAAATGCCAACACAGTTGAGCAGACGAACTGCAACAGGAGCCGCGGCACAGCAGCCGAAAAGGAAATTAAATTTCCAGCTAAGTCAAAAATTATATTGCCAATAAATGAAGACGTAGCCGACGCAATGCGATGCGATGAAAAGAGAAGCGTTCTGCAATTACGTTTGCCAAAATCAGCGTTTGGTGGTGGATTTTTCCTCTAAATATGCGAGTATATAGCGAGCATGCGACGCCAAAACAGGAAGCCGGAATCGCCGTTTATTAAAACGGAAACTCGAGACAACTGTGCGGCGGAGTAGCAACAAAAAAGACCAACAAAAAAAAAGAAAAGAAAAGAAAAACGCGACTAAAACGATAAAGGCAACAGCAAAGATGAAGATGAAGATGAAGATGAAGACGACGATGCAGACGCCGACACGGGCAAAGGCAAACGCAAAGGCAAAGGCGATAGCAAGAACATAATTCTGTCGCTGCTTGCCAGAGGCAAACAATGTCCTTGGGTGAGGGCTGGACTGATGCTGCCTGACTGATAAGCCAAGCGCAAACCCAACAACCCCCGTCCCTGTCCCACCACTAACAAAGCGATTTTCTTCACCGAAAATGTGGATTCGCAGTTGGAGAGATAAAAAAAAAAAGGAAGAAAAAAGCAACACCAACGCCACCGAAAAGCCTTCAAAATGACCAACGGGCACACAGGCCGCTAAATTGCAATTTTCAAGATTTAAGCGTGAACAATAAATGTCACATAATCTGTAAGTAGCTAAATAAAAGCGCCCACAGCCAAGTGACTCCAGTCAGGCGCTTGTCTTGGTCCTCGTCCTGTTCCTGGTCCTATTCGAAATCGTTTCGCCCGCCAGCTATTTAATTTAATTTATCGCATTTTAAACAGGCGACAAACAATAAACAAAGCGAAAGCTACAACAAAATAATATAACAAATTTATTTGTTGTTTCCTTTGGTCGCTTTTGTAGGCCTGGCATATTGATTGCGGCTTTGTCTTTTAAATTATTCAGCCCATTGGGCAGAAAGGAGCAGTGGGAGAGTTACTTGCCCTATAAATCTGTCGGTGCAATCGCAATTTGTAAACGCTTCACATGATAAGGCATAGTAGCCATGTGAAACAAACTGGCTGATGATAAATATACATATATAGTATAATTTAAATTGTTTGAATATTATCTGATTTTTATAAGAATTTTTCTTAAAGTTCGATTTTAGGCTCGAAAGCAGTCGGATATAATTAAAAGAATACTTTGTATATTGTGGAATAAGCCCTAAACCAGTCCACAAATGTGCCTTAACATTCTAGCATGCTACTGGAAATGGTTTGGCAAGCGGACTTATCGCAGCTCAGAACCTTTATTTACTCAAGATTAAAAAAAAAAACATGAGACTTAAAAGTGGATTATGGCACAAATTTTGAGTGTGGCAGCATTCGGTTTAATCGTGGTTCAGAAATCGGTTCAGAGCCAAACTGAATTTTCCATAACAGTTCAATAACTGGTACAAAACTGATTCAGTTTACACTTCATCCGTGACTTAGAACACGCTTTCGGACTGTTTCAGACCGATATCTAATGGAACGTACTCTGATATCGAAGGCTCAAGATTGTATTGGTTTTGTGCAATGTCCGTCAGTCCGTCTGCATGAGCACAAATTCGGCACATTTAAAGCTTATTTCTTCTATTGTCGCGTCAGACAAAGTGTTAAGAATCGGATGTTACGTCGAATAGGGAGCCGTGATATCGATTAAATCGATGAAAACCATATCTCTCCCATTTTGTAAGCTACAGTTATAAGATTTGGGTTTGTAGATTGACTGGCGACGTCCTTCAAAGATCGCCATCGGACACGCCCTCCACCAAAAAACTAGGCCAAATATATACCGCAAGTTACCAAACTTGGATTACTAGAAACCTTCTCTACAAATTGGTAGAATATGCTTTGGCCACGCCAACCATGTTTCATTGCCTTGGAATCAGAGTATTTCGCAGTCGGTTACACTTGACTGCAACGTTCTCAATTGCTTAATTTTGTAAATTTTCTGCAGAGTAGAGTTAGACTTGAGCTAGTTTATGTAGGCTTGAGATCCTTTACTATTCACTCCAGCAAGGTAACTATCTCTCTCTATCTCTCTCTCTCTCTCTCTCTCTCTCTCTCTCTCTCTCTCTCTGTCTCTATCCATCTCAGTGTGTATCAGTCTCCATTTCTTGCTCCTTGTGTAACTTTCAGCACGCCTCGCCACCTGTGACCCGATGCGGGCAAGGAAAGCCTATGACACATTTCATTATACAAATATCAATTAAGCCAACTGCAAATACTAATTGTAAGTGTTGTCGAAGGACATTTGCTACCACCAGCGAACCACCACCACCATTAAAAATAGCAACAGCAACAGCAGCAGCAACAAGACACAGAGACACCCGCCAAGCCTTACCTCCCCCTCCACCTCCCATGATGGCATACGAATACATACATGGCATAAGGGCTGGCTCAAGGCTGCAAATGTTAATGAAAATTAAAAATTCAACATCAAACTGAGCGACGAAGGACGAACACAGGATTCGTCGACATCAAACGGAGCTGCTGTGACGTACCAAAGAACCCAAATATACTTCGAGTGTTGCGAATGGGAATGAGAATGGAGTAGAAGGTGGGGTAGACCGTAAGGTTTCTCTAGAAAGAAGTGTTAATGTGTTATCTGATTTATTTATGTTAAGCTCATGTGTGCGAAAGTGTGTGTGTTGTGTGTATGTGTGTGTGTGTGTGCTTGTAAATTGCTTGAATTTGTGGAAATCGTGACTTCAATTAAATTCCATTCGATACTCAAGGAATTTTCAACTGATGATGCGCAAGTAATTTCGGAAATTGGATACTGTATGCCAACTGCAAACAAGCAAACAAACAAACAAACAAATACACATGCAAATGCCAGTCAGTATGTGTGTGTGTTCGTGTGTGTGTGTGTGTGTACTTTTGTATTAAATCAAATTTTAATTGCGCATACTTGTCCCTCGGCAAATATTTGCAGCGAGCTCGCCGCCTTTGACTCGCCTGCTGCTCTGCTAGCCAAAATGCTTTAGCGACAAGGAATTTAAGGCAACAGCCACCCAACCAACCAACCAACCAACAAAACACACACATACACAGACAAACACCAGCACACACACACACAGTCAGTCACCATAGCTTTGCAAACAAACATTATGAGCAAACAGACAAACAAAACGGGAATTTTAATTTACCAAGCAAAGACTATAATATAATACCCTGACCATGCATTATCTAAAAAAAAGGCAACCAAATGCATTTGCATTTGCATGGTAGGAACAATTAATTCCAAAATATTACATTCAAATGTTGTATAAGCCGAGAGTTAAGCTAACGAAATCTTTGCATAAGGTCACTGAACCGGTTCAACATTTATTTTCATTTTTACCCAATGCTTCCAGCAATGCTCCTCAATCGATAATGAGAATTATATTCGAAAATTTTAAGTTCCATTTTTCATTTTTAAAATTCAAATTTATCTTAAAATTTTGAGTTGACTTAGTTATGCAGTTAAATTACAGTTTATTATATATATAGGCAGACCACTGTCTCTAAAAAAAATAGCTATTCGGTTCAAAAACGATTCTTATTTCCAAAGATCAATTTCATAGAATGGTCGAAAGTCTATATTCTAAAAATATATTTGAAACAAAAAAGATCTTGTAGACCAGAGTAAATTGCCGTCATCGAATTTCACTATGAATTTTAAAAACCTACTGTTTGATCATTGGAAATCCATATAATATAGCAGTCCGATGCTGAGAAGTTTTTGACCAAATGCTTAGAGAATAATACAAAATATAACCGATGAAATGGTTTAGAAAGCCTTGGTAAGCAAAAAAAATATGTTTTATATAAAAGACCTTATATAAACCGATCGTCGCCAGCTATTTGATATAATAATCCAGTCCGGCTCGCTCAGATATATGCAAAATCACAAATATATAAGACTTGTCTCATCAAAAGATCTTCAAAACTGAAGAACTAGTTTGCATAGAAACATACAGATAGACGGACATGGCTAGACTTAAGATGCTAATCAAGAATACAGATATAATTTATGGGACCAGAGACGTCTACCTCAATGTGTTACAAATTCCAAAACAAAATTAGAATACATAGGTGTAAAAAGCAAATAATACCGAAAATAAATATTGAATTCTTATTAGAAACTAACAAAGATGAATCAAATATCTCGAGAACTCAAATATTAACAAGCTATTTTTAACAACTTTTACGACTGACAACGGCGATTTCTTATTTTAGGAAGTTATTTTTAGCAAGCGACACTAGACATCAAGCATTATGAGTGACGTTAAGTCCTATTATGAGCCAACTGATTTATTTAATTATTAATGCATATTATTAAAATGTATTTGCTTGGAAACGTCGCCTTATTGATTTCTATCGAAATCAAAAATTAACTGTTTCTATACATCACTATTGTGCACAAGACGGGCATTAACTATTAAAGAGCCTTAAGGCACTCGTTCATTAAGCTATGAATGGGATGGGGGCCAACCTTGGGCCCGACTAATGCCCAAATAAGTAGAAAACTGCTGGCGATGGGTATCTAAGCGGCTGCGTTGCAAATCTGTCAAATGTCAGCGCCAGCAGCGACGGCGACGCCGGCTTTGGATTCGCGTTGGCGTTGGCTCATTAAAAAAAAAACAACAACACCAACAACAACAACAAAGAAAAGAAGAGGAAGAAGAGCAAACTCTGCCCCAATTGCCGCAGTTGGCTGCTCGTCGTCAGCGTTCTTCTGCTTGGCTGTAGCCGTAGCTGTTAATGTTGCTGTTGCTGTTGCTGTTGCTTTTGCTTTTGCTGTAGCTGACACCTGGCAAAAACTTTAGCCAGTCGCACTGGGCGCACAAAATGGCGACGTCGGCCTCTGTGGAAGCATTTTGGCCGGGTGTTTATCACATTGCTGCTATTAATTAAGCTTAACGAGGTTACCGTTCGCAACCACACCCAGTCAAGCCAAGCACAGCAAATGAGTGAGTGACTGACTGACTGACTGAGTGAGTGAGTGAGTAACTGAGTGCGAGAGCGGGGATGGACTGAGTGCTGGGAAACGGGTAATAGTGGTAGGGGTAAGCTAAAGCATCTTGGACTGCTGCAGATGCTGTTGCCGTGCAAATCCCCAGGCAACTTCATAATGAAATTTCGCCCTCATCTCATTAAAAGTCTTAAGCATTTTCAGGCAGCAAATTGATGCTAGCTATGCCAGAAAAGGGTTCCATGGGCAAGAGGCGGGCGCCTAGGATCAGCAGAAGATCAAACTGCCACGCCCAGCCACGCAGTCAAACAGCTTTGCAGCAGCAGCAGCAGCACTAAGAAACCAAAAAAAAAAGGTAGTTGCCAGTTGGCAGTTGCCAGATGGCAGCAGTCAACGCTGTGGCGCATATTTAATTTTTAATGAAGTTTAATGGATGCCGGAAGCTTTAAGATGGAGATGCAAAGGCCCCAGTGCCAAAGTAAAATAATACGCCCCAAAATAAGTATGCTAACATATTATTTACTCGCCAGCTTCCAGCTGCCTGCTGCCTGCTGCCCGCACAGTACCTTAAATCATCCTTAGGTTTATTCACTCCATGAAAGAGCCCTTGTTAACTTGTTTGGGGGGCTAAAACCCACTTCCACTGCTCGTGCATTTTGGATACAAGTGATTACATTAGCTTTGACTTATTGTACCTTCCACATGAGAAGCAATTACAATACATACAATATATTCGAAATATATTTGAACATATTAAAATCCAGCTAGAAAATTATGATATTTATTAGCTTGGTAAACAATGCATTGATTCTACCCTGCAAAGTCGCATTAAAGAATGGCTAAAAACTACCCACTTGCATAACTTTGACAATGGTAAACCGATTTTCGAAAGCATTGTCTCTTTGCTGTATTTAAATTTGAAAACATGATTTACGAGTATGCTAAAAATTCGCTTAAGGAGCGGTTTTCAAATTACAATTCTTTCCTTTTTTTAGTAGACGCATAGCTTTCAAGGTAAGAATGTGGTTACATGATATCTCACAGCCAGAAGAGCATCCTTGTGTTGAAGTCTTATTCTCCATATCGTAGATGTGTGTCAAATGCAAATATTTTAATTAGTATTTAATGCACTTAAGACACCGTTTCATGCAAGGCACATTGAAAATTTAATTAATTATTCCAATGATTTAAGATTTTAATAAGTGCGTAGCACTTTGGCTGCGGCTTGATAGCTATTTAGCCAAGACCAAAGCACAGGTTGAAGCACCCATTCATAATCTATTTGATGTAGGCACAATTACCAAATAATTTCACATATTGCAATGGACTCAAGTGCATTTAACTAATGAATTGCAGTATCCGTTTGATTGAGACATGCAGATATTCAGGACTTTAACGGTCCCTATCCGCTAAACACGAACTGTGAACAAGCAATGCTTGTTGCCGCGCAACAAGAGACACATCATCAAAACTCAAGTCTCTGGTGGCAGGCGTCAGAATCAACTGCACGATAAGCATGCCATAATCACAGCGAATGCCAACGTGCAGTTAATTAACATATTATCGTAAATGCAGCAACAACAGCAACAACAATAACAACAACAACAACAACGACAATGATAAGAAACTTAGCTGCTGTTTTGCTGCATCTGCTGCATCTGCTGCTTCTGCTGCTGCTAATGCACTTTGGTAATGCACTTCAAAGTGCTTACACATCAATGTGCAACATGCAACGCATATCTCATTTACATTGCATTTACACAAACACATCTACATCTGCGCATACATATAAAGCAACAATAATTACATGTGCTCTCGGGCTGCCCCATTTCCGTTGCCGTCCAGAAGATTTTAATTCATTAGTAGACAGCGGACAAATGCATTTCCCATGTGTGTGGATTATGCAGTTTCCGCTTGAATGCAACTGCAGCTGCTGATGCCGCTGCTGCTGCTGCTTCTGCTGCTGCTGTTGTTGCAGTTGCAACTGTCGATGCCGCCGCCATTTTATCTAATTGCGCCCACATTACGCATACGCAGCATAGTACACATCATTAAAATTACAAGTGCACAAAAATGCTAGCTCATCCCCCAAACTTCAAGTCCTAAGCGGCGAGGGATGCTACGCACCTTCGTATAAAATTAAATTGCAGAAAAAAATTCAAAATTTGATTATATTTAAGAGGTAAAAGAAATAGTAATGTCTGCTACAGATAACTAACTCTTTAAAATTAAAAAAACAAAAATGTCTTCTATGGCTAAATAATTTTAATCAATTTAATATCCCTGATTGATTTTGTTGTTTATGTTTCTAAAGCATCTTCTTTGTTGTCAAATAATAAATAAAGTAAATTAATATTTACAGGAGTTTAACTAAACTTGCAGATTCCCACTGCAACATTCCTTTTAGGATCTTATATCTTACTACTGATCATTTATTGATAGCTTGATTTGCATTTAAAATTATTTTATGAGCAGCCCCCGCTAGGCGCTTGAATGTCCGTTGAACCGTAGGCTGCACATATATATGTATCAGATCCAGGGCATTTGTCGTCTGCAACCTTGACGACTGCAAGTGGTATTAGTTGTAACAACATCAGCAACAACAACAACAACTACAACAAAAGCAACAATAATTGTACTTTTTCTAGTACAAGGGATTTGCATTTGTTTGCTAATTGAAATTAAGCAAATATTTACAAACATGGGGACTAGTGTGAGGTGCAGGACCGATAGAGGTGGGGACTTGACCCACGTAATCCTTTTGTAGCGCATTACAAATACGTGGAATGAGTCGCAGCAAAAAGGACGAAAAGCGTCGCCAGATAATTTAAATCCATTTGTACAACATTTGCCGCTGCTTTCAATTGCAATTGCGAGCACAATTTTTTTTATATTTTTTTCTGATAATTAGTAAAAAGTGATAGGCCGGTGCAGAAGGGTAGTGGTGGAGAGGGTAGGGAAAACGAGCGAACCGTAACCGTAACCGGGACCCATAATCAAATGTTTAAAAAAAGATTTGCAAGTAAATCCCAAGGAATTATTTGCCACTTGAAACGTTTAAAAATGCCAACAAGAATCTGTCGATGCTGATGAGGGTGCAAGCGGCAAGTAAACAAAAAAAAAAGAAAACACACACAACACTCACAGAGATAGAGGAAAAGGCCAAAACCAAAGCGTAGCAACCCCAAACCAAGAGCGTCTGCATGGTTGGGGTCAGACAAACTTAATGAGCAAATTGTCAAATGCCGCGGCAAAGCGCGCACTTAAACATGCCGGGATCTGGAAAATGACGCGCCCCGAAAAAGAAAAATAACTTGACGAAAGCAGCAACAAAAATGATAAAGAAGGCAAGCGAAAAGGCAGCAAAAAGAAAAAAAATGCAAAAGTTGCCGCCACTGTTGTTAGCCATGTTTGGGGATTTGAATAAACAGTTACGCTGATTTAATTTGGTTCGCCGTGGCCCTGGGTCAGGACACAGGGCACAGGCCCACGCACATCGAGGCAAAAAAAATTCTATCACAGTATGTCGTCTGTCACCCTCGATTTGATTTTTAAATTGCGTTCGTGATAAATTGACGAAATGAACAGCAATAACGCCACACACAAAAAAAAACGCGAAAAAGCACACCCACACACACTGCGAAAAGCAAAGAAAATTGACAACTGTCAAGGCGGCGCCCCCTGAATAGACATATAAAAATTAACTACAGACTACTTATCTTATTTGTTGACGCAGTAAAAGAAAAAAAAAAGCCAGGAGCTAAAGCCCAGACAGACGCCAAAGCCGAAGCCGAAGCCAAGTCGAAAGCCAAGTCGATAAGTAAACGGCATTCATTGCAATATGAGCGGAAGCCAAGCTAAAAAGTTTGCCCGCCGCTTTTTGATGATGTATGCGGTGGTGCGTGGTGCGTGGTGTGCTGCGATATGAATGCTATGCAATATGCTACAAGTATCCGGGGGGCGTAGACAGGAAGCAGACAATCAAGCCAAATGATACGTTGAATGGTATTATCAGTGCGCTATGTGTCCTTCGCCATCTCACTTCACTTCTGCTCAGCTCAACATTTCATTTCAGCACTACAAATTTCAAATTTCTCTTAATGAGCGCTACTTGCCAGGTGCTCTTTACGCTTTACACAATTGGACAATCAGACGTTCAACATTATGAACTTGCTTCAAGTTCAATTGATGCCATTTGTCAGAATATCTCGACAATATTTAAATTACTTGTGCCCTGGCGTATTTTTCAGTTCAGGTCAGCGCAGATTTATGATGTTCTGGTCAGAACTGTGCAATTTACTTACTATTTAAAACGATTCTAGCGCATCAGTGATTATGAAGAAACCCATTAATTATGTCTAAGTGGGTATAATGAAGTTGTGCAAAAGTATGTAACAGACATAAGAAAGCATCCCCGATCAGATATAAATATCTCAGACTTGCTCATACAGGCGGACTGACTGCCATGGCTGTATCGAATGGACTAAAAGATGTAGACACTTCAAATTTGAAATCGAAGCTAAAATATATATTCCGAACACCAAGCTTATATCTTTTTCTCGATAACTTCACTCACAGCTTTGTAAATCGATGTAATTAGGATTGTCTTTAGAAAGAACATTTAATGAACAAGGTGTTCATCAAAGAGCGACTGATTCAATTCAAACAGATGCTTCCTCTTCTGCGATATCATCTTTTAAGCATACTTTTCTGAGCTTAAGAATCGTATGTATTTACGGGGTCAAACTTAACTATGTCATTACTAAACCACAAATAAAAAATCAATTTCATTTCAATTGAACACTTCTCTAACCCATGTTATTGCTGGATTGTAGACTTACCTCGGCCGCTGCGACCCACAAATCGAAGATCGTTGAATTTGGCCACCTGATTCTTCATCACGGCGGTACAGTTGCGCAGCTCACCACAAAAGTTCTCATCGTTGCCGGCACGTATGGTGACAATGGTGCCATCCATGACCTCGCCCAGGGCCAGCACCTTAAAGGCAATGGGCAGCGTCTTATTGGAGCGCCAGTGCGTGGGCAGCGTTGTGCACACCTAAAGAGAGAGGAGACGACAGAGAGAGAGGGAGAGAGAGAGAGAGTGAGTGACTGTGAAATGTACATCGATTGCATCTCTCCTCTCACTTACCACGTGCGGTGAGCCCGTTTTGACAAGTTCGCCAGGATGTTCGGCAAGCAGGACATCGACGGTGCGTTCGATCAGATTTTCGGGCGTCAGATACGGGCTTGTATCCACGGGTTTGCTTTTGCTGCTATTGTTATTATTATTGTTGTTGTTGTTGTTATTGTTATTGTTGGTGGTGCTGTTGTTGTTGTTATTTGACTCCACATTGCGTCGCTTCGTTGTGCTGCTGGTTGTTGTTATTGTTGTTGTAGCAGTTGTATGCTGCTGCTGTGTCACCTGTTGCTGCTGCTGATGTTGCTGCTGTTGTAGCTGCTGGTGTTGTTGCTGCTGCTGCTGGTGTGTTTGATTTGAGGTGGTCGAACTGACCTCAGCCGAAATGTGCATTATTACTGCTAATTCCGATATGGTTAATCTCCTTTCTCTTCTTTGATTTTGTTTCTTTTCCCTCTTTGTTTTGGTTTTAGCTAATCTAAAAAGTCGCACACTTGATCATCTGCAAATAGAGTTAATGATTTTGAAAATACGACTGGGCTTACGATCATTTCGTTGTGTTTAACCAATTTGCGACATGGGCTAAGAATTCGATTTGTGGAAATTTGTCGAATCTCATTTAATATATAATATAATTTAGTTATTTTAAGCACTTCAGCTTCTCTCAAAAGAAAGTCGTCAATGCAAAACATATTTTGTTTAAATTTAACTTTCGAAATAATTGAACTCAGTTCAGTTACAGTGTGCTTAATATTAAAACGAGGCTGCCAGCTGACAAAATGTCTGCCACAGGAACAAATAACATAGCTAACTTTTAGAAGAGAAAAAACCTTTAGAAATCACTTTGTCGCTCAAGCAACTAGACTTGGGACCGCAAAAAAATGGTATATGCAGTATATTAAATACATACATTCGTAAATTATTATTTACATATAATAAGATAATTCAAATTTGTTTCCCACATATAATAAATGAATTTCTGTTGGCACTTCTTCTTATTTTCTGAACTTTAATAAAGTCTATTGGCACGTTTCACACACCTAAGGATGTAAGTAGTATTTCTGGTGATTTCGTGTTGAAAATAACAGCTGGAACTTGACACGATCGTTTCTAAGCCGTTGCCCGCAAAAGTATGCAACACTTCTGTGACGCAACTCTTTCATTTTGCAGCGAGGACTTTTATCAATTTTTTTTGTGCTCGCAGGACAACCACACACCTTTGCGCACAATTTGCATTTAAGCCGGCGCCGACGAGTGCAGCTCAATTAAATATTAAAAAATCATATTCAATACGCTGCGGAACCAAGATGGATGATGAACTGACAAACTGCAGCTGCGATATGTACAAACGGACTCGGACAGGCACATACAAAAAATAAACAACATAAACAAAATAAAAATGCACTGAAAAATAACGCAACAAAATGATATAAAAAAAATAATAATAATAAAGCGCCATCTGTTTCCCGTTTGTGTTTGGTCGCCAAAAAATCAACAATGTGCATTCACACACACACACACACACACACACACAGCCACACACACCTTTCCAAGCAGATTGCCTGAGTTTTCCTGTATAAATAATATTGAATTCGACTCCCGCAATGCGCTTGGATATCCCATCGCATTTTGTGCCTCTCAACAACTACTTTTTTGTTGTACGAATATAAGTGTCCGGGTGTGTGTGTATGCGATTGTATATATACTGAAATAATATTACCTACAGGGTAGTATGTGTACTCGTTTTTTTACAACTTCCGTTTTGATTTTTGCATGCAGGACATACAGGACAACCAGGGCGCAGCTGGACAACAAATGAGCTCGCCCAGTAGCTATGTGGCGACATATGTGGCCACAGAGACGGGACACGGGACACAGGTCAGCACACAGGATAAGGATAAACAGACAATACAAAAAGAAATTTGGCATGAGTGCTGCATATTGGGACAGATCCCCAACACAAATCGTGTGCTCAATCCTCAGAAATTTGCTTGTGGTAGTGTAAATATTTCCATTAATAATAAATATGTTTAATTTCCCGTTTAAGCATAATGAAAGATCAGATTTATGAAAATTCCTTTATATTAAATTACCGCCTTCAAGGATGCCTGTTTATACTGCAATTTTGTAATCACCATAAATCATTTTATTATATACCCAGTTTGGTTTCTGTATTAAATACCTAAACTTTTCGTAATGAGTAGTTATGTGGATTTTCTGAGACTTGTCATACCTGAATTCTTTAGTCTAAGGCCTGAATCATTTCCTCAACCAATGATCCTCAGCTTCAGTATATGAGACTGATTAAACATGTAAATGAATCGATTGCTTGTTTCTTGTATCGATTTTCATTCCTAATAAGGTATCAATAAACTATTCTGATTAGTAAAACATAATTCCTAATTCATAATGAAATGGTTTCCTTTTTATATTGCTCGATATTTGTTTAACGGTAAAACAAAATAACTGTAATGTGGAAATACTTGAAAATACAACACTAACATATACAATTGATCAGCTTGGAGCTTGGAGAATAACTTTCATAGTGGATTAAGGCAAAACATAGATCAGTGTTGATCATATCATATTCAAAAAATCCCGTCAAGTTTCTTAAAGTAACTGTTGATTATAGTAAAAGATATTTTAAGGAGCAATTTGTATCTGCAACTTGGGTTAACTTACATTTGTATTGCAATGTTATCAGTTATTACAAGGCGAGCTATATCGGGATTTTAAAGAGTAATTTTTGCAATTTGTGTTTTTATATTTTGCTCACCAAAAAAAAAATAGAAGTATCATAACAATTTTAATAATATCACAAATGTGCACAGTAAAAAAATTTGGATTATAAAATGTGATATTTATTTAAATATTATACTTAATATGTAACAATTTGTTGAGCACACAGACACGCACATATACACACACACACACACACACACGCGCGAGCACACACGGGATTGGTTGGACCGCGAATAAAACTGGAGAATGCGATTGCGATTGAGATTGAGATTGTCGCACTTAGCAACTTGTGGGTTCTGTTTCGGGCTCTGGGGCTGGCGATCGAATCAAACGACACGGAGATATTAAACTATTTTTTTGCGGTAACCATGAACGCGACCACTACGAGCGGTTGGCGACGCCGACAGCGAAGTCAACGGCGCGTCATCATAATCACGACGTGGACAAGGACGAAAACGAGTGCGAGGACGAGGACGAGACGAAGCAGCAGCGACGTCGATGTCGATGGCGATGGCAATGTGGATGTAGATGTGGTTGTAGATGCTGCAGATGCGGAGTTGTGGAGACGGAGACGGAGACGGAGGTGGACTAGGACTCGGACTCAGTGTCGTAGTCGGAGTCGGAGTCGGAGTCAGAGTTGTAGTCAATGGCGACGACGCAGCCCAACCGCCATTTGGAGTGCGAGTGCCGCCTCTTTTTGCGTTTTTGAAGCAACCGCGTTGGGTATATAATTCTTTTTCTTGGCTTAACATTTACCACGAGAACCAGTAGCAGTGGTTTTTACTTGTGGTGTCCCAGCAGCGACGCCAGCAGCGACTGCAGCGTCGCCAACGATGGCGACGTCAACGTCGACGCCAACATCGGCATCGGCATCGGCATCGACGCTGCAGCAACAGCGTAAGCAGCGCTGACGAACGGAAAGCCAAGCCAAAAACCGAAACCGAAACCAAAAACGTCAACTACACCACAAGCCAGAAAGGCCGCAACGATGTCTTCAAGTTGGTACCCCAACTACTTAAGTCAGCCAAGATGCCCGTGCTCCCTCCAACCCCTGGAAACGGGAAGAAAAAAGCGCTCAATTTTGGCACTCGCAACACCTTCGCGAGCTGCTTAGAGAACAGGGTGCCGCTGGAAATACGAGTGGGTCACAGGGGGTGCAGGGAGTGAAATCCAAAAAAAAATACGAAACGAAACGAAAGAAATTGAGTTGAATTTCGCTGCTGGAAGCTGCTGCCGACCTGCTTCTCTACTCGTTTTGTCTATGCAAGGTCTTCTTTTTCTTAAATTTCTTCTTTTTTTTTGCTTCTCTTTGGCGCCAGCAACCCCTAAGATGTCTTGGAAGTTCTTGGACTTTGACTCAAGCGAAAAGAAAAAATCTCAACATTTCGCGTTTGGTGGTAGCTAAGGCGACTTGCGACCATGCCCAAGACTCCCCACAAAAGGCACCACACAGGCAACGCTCAGACCTCAAGATTGCAAGTCCGAGACGGTGGCCAAAAAATGAAACCGGCGCGCGGCTTTGCGGCGAGCCTCTGCTAACCAGAGAATGTGTCTGCCACCCAAACGAGTCGAGAGCAACTGCGACAGCAAGTACCAGCTAGCTGCAGTCAAAGAGAGAGAGAGAGAAAGAGAGTGAGTTTCAAAGAGCGCGCGAGAGAGAGAGAGAGAGAGAGAGAGAGAGAGAGGGACGACGTGAGATAGCGTGTGTGAATGCGTACAGGCGGAAAAGAGAACGATAGACTACGATAGTAGTACGGTAAAATCTTGCGGCTGCCATTTGCGGCCAAAGACGAGGCAATATTTTGAAGCTAGGTGCTTCTCCATCTGGAGGCCTGCTGGAGCGCCTTCGAATTGGTTAAGTTGAGTGAAAAATTGCAATGCCTAACCACATGAGCGTAAGACGTCCCCTCACTAATACACACACACACATACGGATGAGGAGATGGATTCGTTGATTTCTTTTTTGTCACCAGGGCGGAGTTTTCTTTTCTTTCAGTTTCGGCGTGTTTCAGCATATTAACGTTCAACCCTCCTACATTTTGCGGTTTTCGAGCGCGACTAGCAAGGGAAAGGACTGGTGGTGGTGGTGCTGCTGCTGCTGCTGATGGTAATAGAGGTGATGGTGGTGGTATGTGTTGTCAGTCGGCGGTTGCGCACCGAGCATGTCGAAGGGTGTGTGGTTGGCATAATGAAACCGCAAGAATTATTATACGCTGCGGTCGATTACTATATCAAAATTCTAATCCAGCTGCCGGGGCAAAACAGCTAAAACAGTAGCCAACCAAACTGCGTACAACATGAGCCAATGAGCGATTAAGCGCGAGAATCCCTTAAAATACCACTTAAAATGGTGGCCTACTGGCAAAGCATATTTCTTGAGGCTCGAACGCAATTCTCTTATGCTGTACAATCATGAATGAACATGAATTTTGATCAAAAGTTACGTTTCCAATTATAAATCAGCAATATCAAGCTACAGACTAAACTGTGATCAACGATTAAGCATGCCCTAGCCGAGTGAGCTCGACTAATAGATACCCTTAACCCAAGTATTTATCGGCCCAAATCCGAACACGTCCAAGATAGTGATACTGAAATCTACGCACTGCTATCGGTAATCAATTTGCATCGATATTCTCGAGTCGTGGGAGTTATCGATCAATCGAAAATGCATTTGATCTGTGTATGGTATTGGAGAACCTATCTTTCAAATCTTTCGTGGATCGACACGGTCATGCGCAAGAATGTATACACTTTATGGTATAATGTACATTTGCTCATCATTTTTACACATTTTCAATGGGTTCAGGGTATACAAAGGGATTGTTTCTCAAAATCTCAACTTTTCAGAAAGTTGTGGACGTAGAAAATTTACAGCAGTCCCTAAATGATATTGTTGTTGCCGAGTATTTAAATGAATTTCTCTTTCCCAATATAGATTTGACATTTTTTTAGTGTAAGAAGGAGAAAAGGTTCCATTTTACACACCCTTGTGTAAATTTAAAAAACCGACCGATTGTGCCCATGAATCCTCTATGATATAGTAGTCCTATGTGGATAGTTTTACTCAAAATTTTAGAAATTTGGTGAATTTGGCCATGATACTTGTTAAACAAAAATGTTTTTTACACAAAAATTCGACTTTCGTCCGATTGTTGCTATAGCATCTATAGCTAATCAGTGGAGCGATCCGGTCGCCTGACTTTAGTATAAAGGCTTATATATGCCAAGCTTCAACAAGATAACATTGGAACTGAGGGAGTTCAAGTTATTCAAGAAATATGTGTCAAAACGAGGATAGACACACAGAAGGTCAAACGGACATGACCATATTATCTCGGCTAGTGATACCGATCTAAAATATATAAGCTTTATGGACTTAGAGACAACTCTTTCAATGGCTTACATACTTCACGACAAAATTATGTCTACACTGGTATAGATGATCTTAATAAAACAAGAATAACGTGTGCAAAATTCAAATGGGCAAACCATTGCCACTTGTGACTTGTAGCGTCTAACGGGCATTCACAAATATTTACCTTTGTTGGTATGGAAGTCATTGTATGTTTATCGTTAGCCGCCCACAAAGCGATCGGTAAGTGGAAGGGCTACTTGGTATGCCGGAAACCTACTGCGTGGCTCGTTATCAGCGCCTTGAAGCGGGCCAATTAAGGCATAGCCCAAATGCGAGGACCAAACAGTGCAAATAAAAGGATGCTCAAGTGCGAGAGCGACAAGGATTGGAGAAGGGTCGCGAGACGACGACCGCGAAGCGACACCCCGACAAATGGAGACGGCCGACAATTATGTGCAAAGAAGAAGTTCAGGCAGAAGAAGGAGAGCAGAAACTGTTGACTATTGTTGCACTTAACGTGTCGGCTGGGGCAAGCAGTTAAAAAAAAAAACAACAACAAGAACAAGAGAAACAAAAGCGAAACTCAAGCCTGAAAGATTTTGTGCAAATAATTCAAGAGGCAGTAAAAAGTAAACGACGCTTTGGGTGTGTCAGGCAGGTGGTACGGTGGTGGGTGGTGTCGTGCCACACACTTATACACACAGGCACACACACACACAAACACACACACACACACGCACACACACTTTAATCGCCAGCAATGCGATGACAAGCGACAAAAGCTGTCGGCTGTTGACGGCTCTTCTAGCAGCTTTTGTGTGTTGATTTTTCTTTTAATTGTTGCGGATTTGCATTCTGACACATTTGTCAACCTCAACCTCAGCGCCGGCCTCAGAGACGCGCAACCAGCCAGTCAGCCAACCAGCCAACCAACCAACCAACCAACCAACGAGCCAGCGACGCTGGCTACACGAAAACACAAAAGGGTTGCCTACAAACCTGACTGAGGGTCTGAGATGTGGGCTGTGGGATGTGGACGAGCGGGAGGAAGGGGCAGAGCATGGCACATTTATTGCAAACCTCGTTTGTACAGGTTTGTATGAGCAACGTTTATTATTTATTAGCTGGCATGTCTATGTGTATGTGTGTGACAGGAGGTGAGTTAAGCCCGCTGGGATAATAATAAACGCCAGGGCCAAGTCATTTGTCAGAGAGAGACTCGACAACAACACCTACAAGCAAACGGTGCGTGTGTGTGTGTGCAAGTGTGTTTTGAGTGACATGTGTCAAAACTGAAAAACTACGCGAATTTGTGTCAAATACCCTTGTCAGCGCGTTTCAAGTGCAACAAAACACTCCTCGAGAAAGCACGTGTTCTTATTGGGCAAAGAGTGCGGGTGGCATTTGTGTATTAAGTCCAAACGGGTAGGGGATCATCTAACTGACAGTCGGTTGCACAAAACGAGTGGAGCTGAACATTTTGTATATATATATATATACATATATATATATATATATATAATTAGTATATATATATATATATATGTATATACATATGAATATAAATGCGGAAATTCTGGTGACACTGGCAGATTGTAGATTCAAGTAGATGCGTGTTTGCTAAACAGACCTATATACACATTTTAAGTACTTAATGCCTTCACTTAAGTGCTTTTTAGTTCCTTTCCTTTCATTTTCCGACCGCTGTGATGGATTTTCCGAACCTGGCAAAAATACATATTGTTTCATTTAGTATGAAGAGCTTTTTTGGTAAGAATATGTTGTGAATCTTAAGACTTTATTCACAAAAAAGAAGCTGACAGTGTTATTTAACCCAGAACGATGGTATCCAAGAATTTCTAGTCAATCAATTTTACACATGTAAAAGAGAATTGTATTCAATTAGGTAGTAGCTGCAGTGTCATAAAGTACAAACCGTTTAATGGATTAAATAAGACTCGTAAGCCCGATAAGAGCCGTTAAGTTTGCCCTGTCACGATTTGGAACTACTTATGAGGGTGGCTTCAAGTATTTCGCAAATTACTTATACGACTACAATAAAAAAAAACGAAAACAAAAAGCAAAAAAGACTAAATTGCCTTTGATCAATGAAAGCAAATCATAAAACGCGGTTTACAGCTCCCATGTGTGTAATCGCTGACATTTAACGTTCGGCCTTCTTTAAGGCTTATGACTGGCACGTGAGGGTTGATTCAATAACAAAAAACAGAACCATGCAAAAAACAACAACAACAACAACCGATAAAACAGAAAACAGAGACAAAGAATACGAGTCATGGACATGTAACATGCGCTGGGGGAATTTGTATTTAAGAAAGTTAAAAATTTGAAAAATGTTTAACAAATTGAGCCTTTGTTTTGATTTCGGAAATCTTTTAAAAGCCAAATGGCTTCCTAATCGTTTTTCAATTGAATCCCTTGGAACTGACAGATTATGAAATCCTCAAATTTACATGCGATTTTATCTTAGCAGTCCAAATTCACAGCTATTCAAAGTTAGGGCTTCTGGCAGACAATTGTCTGGCTCCATTTGTACAAACTAAAACTATCGGAATGAAATCTATAATTTTTTGATATCATCTACAATGTTTTAAAGCTCAATCAAATACAATCAAAATTATAAATATCAACTTGGCTCAAACATAAATTAAGGAACAACAATTTTACTAGCCTTAGTAATCCAAAAGCAATAGCAAAAAAAAAAACAGCCAAATGAAAATCCATAAAGAAAGCACAACTTAAGTGCAAAAAGTACAAAGTTTTTAGATTCGATTGTTGCGTGCATCGCATAGTTAAAATCCATATTTGTTTTAATGGTCACAGATATGCGCACATACACACATACACACACACGCGTGCGCACACACGCAGCCAATGGCAACAATAATCGTAAGAATAAGGATAATAATAAGTGACTAAGTGAGTGAGTAAGTGAGTGAACACGGCGCCAGATAACGATAACGTAAATAATGACCAAGCACCAAGCAAGCAAAAGAAATAAAAAAAAAAACAAGAAAAACAAGAAAGTACGGCTATCTTGGGCACACCGAATATTACACACACTTGCAGACGGGAATCAACCTGTCAACGTCAAATTTTCAATATGAATTGAAGAGAAACCAAACTTAATGATATTGTAGTCCGTTGTTACTCATTTTTAATAATATGTTTTTTGAATAACACTCATAAGCCATAAAATGAGAATCAGCTTGAAAATTAAAAAGTTGCTCTCGTTTTTTTAAATAAATTCTTAATATAATAAGAAACAATATTGCTAAAGTCACTTTTATATTTTTTCAGCAATATTTGCAATAATTAAGAAATATTTTCCTAAAATTAAAAATTCATTTTTGTAGTCCTTAGTGGGTTAATGTGGATCACATTTAAGAATAAGGTTTTTGGAATAATACTCATTACTAGTGCACTCAGAAATACAATCAATAATAAAATAATTTATAAATTTACACAAACAAACAAAATTTCTTACATTGAAAGACTACTTTATTTGAATAATTAAGAAATATATTTTCAAAGCTATCTTTTTAAATATAGAAATATTTTTGAACAAATTCTTTCAACATTCGAAGGTTTTTTTGAATGAAATTATATGCACTTAAGAAGTAGACACAACTTTAAAATGCGTGGAATAACATTGCCGAAAAATGTATAGCAATTTTCTACATTTTAGAGCAATATTTTTTCAGAGTGTAAGAAATTGTTCGCATAGAAACAGACAATCAGACGAGTATGTCTATATCGACTGCTCATCAAAAATATATATGCTTTATGGGGTCGGAGACGACTCCTTCAATGCGTTACAAACTATGCAACAAAATTAGAATACCCTCAGCAAGGAGATAAAAAACAAACGATGGCAAGAGGAAAGTAGAAGGAAGAACGTGCTCGATATTCAATAACCGCACCGAACACTCAGAACTGCCGAAGGAATATTGCAGATGGAGGGCGGGGGAAATTGAATTGAACATTTCCGGGCCGACGCTGATGGCAACCATGTGGGCAAGGACAATGACAGGACACACTGAGCACACAGACACACACACACACACACACACACACACACACAGCCTATTGGCATCTCCATGACTGACCCATTCAATTAAGCATGAAAAAAAATGAGCTGAACGCGGGGGCAGCAAGGCAGCCTACGTGCCATGATAGTCCGACTGTTCGTAAAAAAAAGGACATCACATGCGAAAACCAAAAACGAGCAGATGAGGAGATGAGGACGAGTAGCAGCAACACTTAAGGAGCCAGCGATGGGCGCTGCCCGCAACAAAACACGCATCACTTGTCACACATACTTAGCTGTCCAGCTGTCCAGCAGTCCAGCAGCCCAAGCGACTGACATAGACAGAAAGCGAGGCAGCTACCCAATAACGCGCCCAAAAGAACTCACTTATTGTCATGTCCTGGTGTTGTTATTGAGGTGTAATACAATTTTTTCCATGATACCCATAACAATGCCGAATGGAAAAAAAGAAAACAAATAAAAAAATACAAAAAAATAAAATGAAAACGCCATGCCGACACAATCAGAAAGGATAACGAGCCGGCGTCGTCCTGGTCACATATGGCGGTATTAGTTTTAGCAACAATAGCAAACGCGGGGAGAGGTTTTGGTTGAACGCCCTGCGTCCGGCGTTGCATAAACTTGCAATTGAGCCAATTTGTAAAGTGCGGCAAGCCCATTAACGAGCTGGGGCAACGAGGGGCCAACGAGGCAACTACTCGCTCGTTACAGGACTGTGACCAGTGCTGCCAATCGAACTACAGCACAACAGCACCTGCGCCCATTATGTTCTAAGGCAGCATAGTCGATGTCGATGTGTCTAACCGACAGACAGACAGACAGACAGACAGACAGATAGACAGACTGTGGCAACTCGTCAACTTGTTGGCGCGTATCCTTTTTTGGGCTACAAACTCGACTACTTTGCATTACAAGCGTCCGCAGCGAAATTAAAATAAAGTTCTTCTTTCTACGGGCGATCTGGACGGGACGGATTTTCGAGTTTTTCGAGTTTTTCGACTATTTTTTTTTTTGTTTTGTGTGCTTAACTACAAATAAATCTAAAGCTCGCACATTACTAAAAGCCTCGACTCGACGTCACTGATGGATATGGCCAGCACACAGATAGATGGTTGGACAGAGCGCGCAGCATACGGCAGGATATGGCAGGATACGGGTCGGCCACAGTTGGGCAACGCAGTTTTATTTTGCATTTACATGCCCACATGCATTATGCATACGTTTCAATGTCTGTGTGTGTGCGTGTGTGTGTGTGTACACTTGTACCCATTCATTGCTCTAACAACGCACATCAGCGTAGAAAATTTGAAGCCTTTACAGTATTCCAATATATCTTGGTACTACATTTATTTATTTATTTAGAAACATTATAAGTATTGACTGATTTTTAAAAACGTAACCATTTTGTATATAATAATTATGATTAATAGAATTGATTATTACTTAGAAAATATTTGTATACAAGCAGAATTAAAATTGTACAAATCGAGTTAAAACAAACTACAAAAATAAATTCATAGTTTCTTAGCTAGAAAACCATCAGTTTGTGTGTTAATTAGTTTATCTGTTTACCGTAATATCTTATTTAAAATTTACAAATTATAAACTGAACTGCTGAATGACTTTTTCAACTGAAATTCTTTAACCTGCTTTGCCAAAGCAGCGTATTCAAATTTCGAGATAAAGCACAGTGGAAAGTTCATTCGCATTTCGTAATTTCTTGTGTTACTTTTTAGTTTTCCCTACTGTTCAGTTTCGGTCCCTTTCTCTCTAGTTGTGTTTTTTTTGTACTCATTTTTTTGTTTTGTTTTTGTTGCAAAAGACTTTGAAACCAGGCGCGGGATATAAAAAATAAAGTATGCAAAAAGTAAAACAAAAAGCTTCGGGCACAAAGGATGCTACGATAATATCCTTAAGCTACAAATGCAACATGAATTTGTCTTTGCTCGACCCGAGACCAAGTCCGGGTCCGGGGGTTCGAGATTCAGGTCCGAGTATGGCTGCCCGGCTCCGCCCACTTATTCCGCACTCAGCAATTTTGTTCTACTCTTGATGCTGCTGTTTTTTCTTCGGGTTGCTAGGCACAAAACAAAAAAAATAAACAAAAAACACAGCAGCAGCAACAACAGCAAAAATTAAAAATAAAGGATACTCGAACTTTACAAATGCATACACATTAGAGCGCCAACCCAACCGATTTACATATGCGTGTGTGTGTGTGGTAAGTAATCTTATGCGTACCATGTGAACTCCACATATGACTGTTTTCTATTTTCTGTTTCTGTTTTTCCTATTTGTAGTCCTTTGGTCCTTTTTGGCTGCCTTAGCTTCGACACTTATTTTAATTTATTTCATTTCATTTATATATGCTTCAAATGTCCTTTGTGCGTTAGTCCCTTTATCCCCCCCCCCACCCCCCCAACCCTCTTCCATCCACTGTCTTACTTTGTCGCTCTGCACTTGAAAATGTCTGCGTTTTGAAATAAAAACAGTATTTCAAGTGACTTTCAGTACAGATACAAAAACTAAGTTTTTGTTTTCTACAAGCTTTTATTTTAATTGTGCATTTAAATGAATGTAAAAAAAACTCGACACCATCACGGGCATCTTCACTTACACTTTGACAACAATACATAAGTATTTAATAAACTTTCATTACTGTGAAATGGACCGAGTTCGTTTTCTGGTTTTACCTACACTTTAACTCTACATTGAATATTAATGCATAATTGTGTATGAAAAATGTTTAATCTGTGAAAATGAAATGCAATAGGTGTAGTAAAAATATTGTCAAACATTTGTTTGACAACATTCTCTAAATTTATTAAGAATTAATTTTCTTTTGATTTGTTAATATGAATAGGCTTAGCTTTAGTCTAGCGAACCTTTTGGACATGGAGTATCATCCATTGTCATATTTGGTACCTGGTCTTTGTCCGTCACGAGAGTATTCTCATTTTGATTTTGATTCTGATTTTGAATACATGGTCTTGCTTGATTGTTTTGATTGCGACGCATCATTTCCAAAAAGTTGATACTACAACCAGTTGGTGACATACTCTCAGCCATTGGCAACAACTTGCGCACTGCGCGAACATAATGGCCATCTCCGGTGCCACCGTTGCTGACCCTCACTTGGCCCAGAAGATTAACTAAATGTGTGTCTTTGTCAGCTGCGGAATCGTGAGTGATTGAAACAGTTAAGAGTGATTTTCTAGTCGAAAGTGATCTATCAACAAACTATCTTTTTATGTCTGGTGTATTTTTACGCTATAAATTTGCATTCGATAATTGAGATTACGTCGACGGACGGATGGGCTTGGACCTATGTGTTCAAATCAACTGAGCTCGTCGATCTGATCAAGAATTTGTATAATTCACAACTCCATTCTGTCCATCAACTATGGGCAGCAATGCATTCAAAGCTAAACAAGTGAGAAAAGAATACAGAAACTCATGTTTCGATCGATGGTTGCTAAAACAGCTATATGATGTAGGTATCCGATCCGGCCGACTCCAAAATATGTACTGCCGACAGCTGAGAGTCAAATGTCTACCAAGTTTCATTAGCTTTAGACAGACAGACAGATGGCTCTATCGATGTTGTTCAAGAATATATGTGAATATATATATATATATACGAGTATATATGTATATAAAATATAAATATAAATTATATATATATATAAATGTACGACAAAATGGCAAATAAGATCAAGATAGTATAAATGTTAAGCAAGCGGATCATCGGATGACGCCTCTCACCTAAGAAATGATGCTGTTCACGCAGATCCTCCTCTGTGGTCAACATTGGTTGTGGTGTTGGATATGCGGTGGGTGGACCACTTTTCACCTGCTCGCCGAGCAGCTGGCGAGAGCGAATCGACAAGGATCGCTTGCCGCAGAACACATGATCAAAGCCCGGAGGCGGTGGTCCTGCAATTGAAATTTCGAAGAAATATTAAAAGAGTATTTTCGTCTACTCACCGATCAGACGGGTAGGATCTTGGCTGCGTTGGCTCATGTCCAGTGGATCCCACACTTGACGGGAGTATTTCAGTGGCTGCCACTGTGTCTGAGCGTAAGCATCGCGCTCCTGTTGGATGCCCGTATCGTACTTTGGTTCCTCCTGCCCGACTGTTGCATCCTGGTAAGCCAACAATGGTGGCCTAAATAGTCGCCGCTGTTGCTGTTCCCTATCCCAAATCATATTCTGGAGTTCGATTGTCCGTTGCGACGGTAAGTTGTAAACAGGTCCAGCTAATAATGGTGGTGGTGGTGGACCAAGTGTCTGCCAGCCCATTGGGGGCGGAAATTGTTGGTACAACCGGTAGACACTAGAGCGATTTGGTCGATAGCTTCGTTGTCGATTTTTAGGTTGAGGATTTGGTTCCTGAAACACAGTCGGCACAGCATTATCCATTGGAGATACCGATGGTGTTGCAATTGGTGTTGGTACTGGTGACGCAATTGGTGCTTGTGTCAAGACTGGTTTCGGTCGAGATTCATTTGATGGCAGTTCGTGGGCAACCACCGATGCCCAGGTAATTAAAGGGTGTGTCATCATTGTTCCTTGTTCTTTGTTCTTTGAGTATTGCTTCGTTGTGCTTTAGAATGAAGTTTTGATTCTTGACTTCCCTCGTGGCGGGCTAGTGACCCAAACAAAAATCTCTCTCTTGCTATATTTCTGAAAATTTGTACTTGGATAATATAATATTCACAATTCTGCGATGAACTATGTTTAAAATATGATGAAATATATGTGTTTGAAGAATTTCATCATTTAAATCGCAGAGCCTGCTAACAACAAAAAAAAAAATATAAAAACGGTAAAAACCAGCTTCTTGCTGTTGTTTCACCCAAGTCAATAGGAAAAGCTTTAGCACAATATGCGCTTTAAGCTTTGAGTCTAGTTTAAGTGTAGAGCCCAATGAACAATCAGAAGACAAGCTACATAAATAATAGTAAAAACATTTAAGCCTACTTGCCTGTTTGTCGGCCAAATTTACAAATTCAATTTGGATAGCTTGCAGTTTTCGCAGTGAATGTCAAATGGACAAATTAGTGATGGACCGAAAATTATCGGAAAAATACTGACTGCAACAAACAGTATGCCCAATATGAGGAAAAGCATGTCCACTATCTTTTATGAAAGGATCGCTAGAGGATGTTCTTTTTGAATCACTCAACCCTGCGCTACTACGAAAGCTTACAAATAGCTTCAGTTTTGACTTATGTTAGAAGCGATATCTATTAATGTATTGATGAAATAAGCTTTATTTTCACTTATGTGTTCATGATAAGTAAAAGCGCAAGCCAACGGAATGAAATGGAAAGCTTAACAGTGACAAAATCAACCGTAGAGCTTTTTTTTATCGTCTTTATCGGTTTCAGTTCAAATAATAACGAAAATGTATGATGTGTTGGATAACGACACGCAGTGCACAACACGTACAGGTGTTTACAATTCACCGCAGCTGCAAAGCGTTATCTAGCACCGAAAAACTATTGATATATACACAGTTAGCCAAGCACACACACAAGCCGACATACACATATGAACTCCACATATGACTGTTTTCTATTTTATGTTTCTGTTTTTCCTATTTGTAGTCCTTTGGTTTTTTTTTGCTGCCTTAGCTTCGACACTTATTTTAATTTATTTTATTTCACTGTCTTACTTTGTCGCTCTGCACTTGAAAATGTCTGCGTTTTGAAATAAAAACAGTATTTCAAGTGACTTTCAGTACAGATACAAAAACTAAGTTTTTGTTTTCTACAAGCTTTTATTTTAATTGTGCATTTAAATGAATGTAAAAAAAACTCGACACCATCACGGGCATCTTCACTTACACTTTGACAACAATACATAAGTATTTAATAAACTTTCATTACTGTGAAATGGACCGAGTTCGTTTTCTGGTTTTACCTACACTTTAACTCTACATTGAATATTAATGCATAATTGTGTATGAAAAATGTTTAATCTGTGAAAATGAAATGCAATAGGTGTAGTAAAAATATTGTCAAACATTTGTTTGACAACATTCTCTAAATTTATTAAGAATTAATTTTCTTTTGATTTGTTAATATGAATAGGCTTAGCTTTAGTCTAGCGAACCTTTTGGACATGGAGTATCATCCATTGTCATATTTGGTACCTGGTCTTTGTCCGTCACGAGAGTATTCTCATTTTGATTTTGATTCTGATTTTGAATACATGGTCTTGCTTGATTGTTTTGATTGCGACGCATCATTTCCAAAAAGTTGATACTACAACCAGTTGGTGACATACTCTCAGCCATTGGCAACAACTTGCGCACTGCGCGAACATAATGGCCATCTCCGGTGCCACCGTTGCTGACCCTCACTTGGCCCAGAAGATTAACTAAATGTGTGTCTTTGTCAGCTGCGGAATCGTGAGTGATTGAAACAGTTAAGAGTGATTTTCTAGTCGAAAGTGATATATCAACAAACTAGATAAACTATATATATTTCATTAGCTTTAGACAGACAGACAGATGGATCTATCGATGTTGTTCAAGAATATATATATATATATATGTACGACAAAATGGCAAATAAGATCAAGATAGTATAAAAGTTAAGCAAGCGGATCATCGGATGACGCCTCTCACCTAAGAAATGATGCTGTTCACGCAGATCCTCCTCTGTGGTCAACATTGGTTGTGGTGTTGGATATGCGGTGGGTGGACCACTTTTCACCTGCTCGCCGAGCAGATGGCGAGAGCGAATCGACAAGGATCGCTTGCCGCAGAACACATGATCAAAGCCCGGAGGCGGTGGTCCTGCAATTGAAATTTCGAAGAAATATTAAAAGAGTATTTTCGTCTACTCACCAATCAGACGGGTAGGATCTTGGCTGCGTTGGCTCATGTCCAGTGGATCCCACACTTGACGAGAGTATTTCAGTGGCTGCCACTGTGTCTCAGCGTAAGCATCGCGCTCCTGTTGGATGCCCGTATCGTACTTTGGTTCCTCCTGCCCGACTGTTGCATCCTGGTAAGCCAACAATGGTGGCCTAAATAGTCGCCGCTGTTGCTGTTCCCTATCCCAAATCATATTCTGGAGTTCGATTGTCCGTTGCGACGGTAAGTTGTAAACAGGTCCAGCTAATAATGGTGGTGGTGGGCGACCTAGTGTCTGCCAGCCCATTGGGGGCGGAAATTGTTGGTACAACCGGTAGACACTAGAGCGATTTGGTCGATAGCTTCGTTGTCGATTTTTAGGTTGAGGATTTGGTTCCTGAAACACAGTCGGCACAGCATTATCCATTGGAGATACCGATGGTGTTGCAATTGGTGTTGGTACTGGTGACGCAATTGGTGCTTGTGTCAAGACTGGTTTCGGTCGAGATTCATTTGATGGCAGTTCGTGGGCAACCACCGATGCCCAGGTAATTAAAGGGTGTGTCATCATTGTTCCTTGTTCTTTGTTCTTTGAGTATTGCTTCGTTGTGCTTTAGAATGAAGTTTTGATTCTTGACTTCCCTCGTGGCGGGCTAGTGACCCAAACAAAAATCTCTCTCTTGCTATATTTCTGAAAATTTGTACTTGGATAATATAATATTCACAATTCTGCGATGAACTATGTTTAAAATATGATGAAATATATGTGTTTGAAGAATTTCATCATTTAAATCGCAGAGCCTGCTAACAAAAAAAAAAATATAAAAACGGTAAAAACCAGCTTCTTGCTGTTGTTTCACCCAAGTCAATAGGAAAAGCTTTAGCACAATATGCGCTTTAAGCTTTGAGTCTAGTTTAAGTGTAGAGCCCAATGAACAATCAGAAGACAAGCTACATAAATAATAGTAAAAACATTTAAGCCTACTTGCCTGTTTGTCGGCCAAATTTACAAATTCAATTTGGATAGCTTGCAGTTTTCGCAGTGAATGTCAAATGGACAAATTAGTGATGGACCGAAAATTATCGGAAAAATACTGACTGCAACAAACAGTATGCCCAATATGAGGAAAAGCATGTCCACTATCTTTTATGAAAGGATCGCTAGAGGATGTTCTTTTTGAATCACTCAACCCTGCGCTACTACGAAAGCTTACAAATAGCTTCAGTTTTGACTTATGTTAGAAGCGATATCTATTAATGTATTGATGAAATAAGCTTTATTTTCACTTATGTGTTCATGATAAGTAAAAGCGCAAGCCAACGGAATGAAATGGAAAGCTTAACAGTGACAAAATCAACCGTAGAGCTTTTTTTATCGTCTTTATCGGTTTCAGTTCAAATAATAACGAAAATGTATGATGTGTTGGATAACGACACGCAGTGCACAACACGTACAGGTGTTTACAATTCACCGCAGCTGCAAAGCGTTATCCAGCACCGAAAAACTATTGATATATACACAGTTAGCCATGCACACATACAAGCTGACATACACACACACACAAACATACGCACACTTTCTTTCAACATGAAGACATTGTAACCACACACAAAATTGTTGCAAACAGAGAGAAAAGCGAATTGCTTCAATTCAAATATATTCAAATGTGGTTAGTTATATCAAAGTGCTGCTTTTTTTAATTGTACATTTGTAATATACATTATATATTATTATATTATATTATATATATATATATATAATATATACATAAATATATATATATATGCATATAAATAACATTCACATTCATCTGTGTTTGTGTGGCCACAATTTACAGAAATATACTTAAGGCAACAGCTGTTCGCGCATATTGTAAACACTAAAATTCAACTACAATCAGCTATCAACAAGTAATTCATTGATTTATCGCTTGCGCGTGTGTGTCGTGTTTGAGTGTGTGTGAGCGTGTGTGTCGTGTTTGAGTGTGTGTGTGCGTGTGTGTCGTGTTTGAGTGCGTGTGTGTATGCGCTCAAAGCACTGTTTTCGTTATCGCTTAACCAAAGCGGGGGGCGGGCATGATTTCGTAGCCAGAGCGTCATCAACATCATCATCATCAACATCACACATTGAGTAAGGGTAAGGTCTTTGACAGTGGGACAACAGTTGCTGACACAGTGGGCATAAGCGCCTTTGCACTGATAACGCGAAAGCTGTCCGTCGATATGTCTGCGGCCGTGGCAGTGCCATCTGGTGCTGGTGAGAAGAATCTGTTGCGTGGCCTGAACAAGCTGCGCTCCCAGGGCAAACTGACAGACGTGACGCTCATCGTGGACGAGCATCGCTTCAAGGTGCGTACAACAGTCCCCCAAATCAATAAATTATAATTGCCAATTATGTATTTACATATGCGGACAACAGGCCCATCGGGTTGTGCTGGCGGCGAGTAGCGATTATTTTTGCGCCATGTTCGCGGATTGTGCCATGATCGAGTCACGCAAGGAGGAGATCACACTATATGGCGTTACGGCGCGAGCGATGAGCCGCATTATCATCTATATATACACATCGCTGCTGGAGCTGAATATCGATAATGTCGAGGAGACGCTAGCGGCGGCCACGCATGTCCAGGTCAAAGAGGTAATCGAACGCTGCACCGTGTTTCTCGAGCAAAAGATTAGTATGGAAAACTGTTTGGCCATTGCCAGCATGGCGGAAATTTATGGCCAGCTGGCGTTGGCGGAGCGTGCATATCGGTATATATGCGCACATTTCAAGGAGTTTGCCGCCAGCGGTGATTTCAAGGACGTTAAGCTGGAGCAACTGCACTATATTCTGTCCAGCAATTATCCGATCGATGTCAGCGAACTGGAGCTGGTGAGCCTGCTCTGCACGTATGGCAACGATCAGCAGCTCGAGGATGGTTCATTGCGCGAACTGTTACGCCTAATTAAATGGCAGTATGTTAGCTGTGAGGATCTGAAGTCATTGCGTCATCTCAACTACTCGCTGGTCGAGGAGTGCCTGGCCAAGCTTCAGAAGAACACCAAGGGTGATGGCACCAGCTTAGTGGCGCTCGAGCAGGGCGTACAGGACCAAGGACCCACCAATATGCGCGGCATGGAGCTGAGTCTATTAAAAATCGGTGGCTTCGAATGGAAAGGTCTGACCAATGAGATTATGTGCTTCTCTCCCACCAAAATGAAGTGGTACGAGTTGACCTCCATACCGCACATAGATCAATGTAAGCAACAACAACAGAATACAATCTTTGCCTGTTCCTAATTTAATTGTACGTTGCTTGCAGGCAATTTCGGTACGGCCGTTCTCAATAATGAGCTGTTCATTGTGGGAGGTGCTTACGATGTCTGCCTCAAGGAGTACATTCATCCATTTGGTTTTCGTTATTGCCCGCTGCGTGACTCCTGGGTGACCATTGCACGCATACAGCTAGATCGCTGCCGCTTCTCACTCAATGCGGTTGGCAAGAAACATTTGTATGCCGTCGGTGGCATCGTTGAGCATGACGATAACTCCGAGGAGGCACTACGTCGCATCTCCAATGTGGAGCGCTACGATCTGGCCAACAATTCGTGGACCTATATGCCAAGCCTGCAGGAGAATCGCAGCCAGCATGCCGGCGTCGTTGTCGGCGACAAGCTCTACATATCCGGTAAATTAACATTTTGTGATGTGTCACACAAATCACTGCATGTCGAACCGCTCTTGACTTTCTTTAATATTATAATTAGATTTTTTAATGAATATCAATTAAGCGATTAGCTCGCTAAACTAAAGCATGGCCGAAATGAAGCTTTACGTAATTATTGATCGCCGTAGTTTCACTTAGCCAAGCAATCTGTTAAAAAAGAGATTTTATATGAAAGGTTTTAAAGCTGTTGATCGTAAAAAGCCTGTGCATGAATTTTAATCAATTTAAATGCTGTAACAAAAATAATATTGATAAAAGCAGAGATATATGGTGACGCTTCTCCATTTATTATTTATTGTGAATGATTATTAAAACACTTTCTCTCTCGGCTCATCCAACAGGTGGCATACACCTGGCAAACATATTGTCCAGCATGTGGTGTTTCGATACAAAGAGCGAACGCTGGCTGGAACTGGCGCCGATGCCGACTCCATGCTGTGACCATGTCCTGGTGTCCATTGACAATCACATCTATGCATGCGGTGGCTGGCATGAGACACTTAGGGAATCTCGTGTGCTCGTGGAGCACATCTATGCGTATGACATTAAGACGAATACGTGGAGTGTGGAAACAAAAATACCAGCGCCCAAATTCTATTCGGGCGTCACCTCAATGCGACGAACCATTTTTTTTGTGGGTGGCCTTGATTCAACCGAATCGATTGATCGTGCCAGTTCGGAGACGATGGCGTATGATCTGGACACGGGCGACTGGTGGCATCGCAAGGACTCGTGGGATACGCCCAACGATGTCTGGGAGTCCACCTGTGCCGCCATCTATGTGCCCAGCTTTGATCCCTAGCAACGAAAAAAGGCCCAAAAAGTTCGGCTTCTCCAACGAATTTAAGCGAACTCTCTCATATCATTTACATAGATAAAAACAATACAAAAAACAAAGAAAAAAAATGCAATGCAAAAAAAAGATATATTTATAGAAATGTCCCCCCATCTATGCTTGTGATTAGCCTTAAAGTGCTGTCCCCTGCCCCCATGTTACTATTGTACAGTGAATAAACGTGCCAAGCAAGGCCAACAGCAAACAATTGTTAAAAGCCGGTCAAACGTTCGAATATGTAACACTTAGCAAAAATACTTAGAAAACGATTTACAATAAAAATTAAACAAATTTTTTGTTTTAGTAAACTACTATTAGATGTCTATATCTATAAAGTATAAGATATGATCTTGGTATACCATGTATGTATAAGACAATTTGAGCTGACTGACTGAACACAGCAGCTACAAAGGTAAACACAACCAGCCACCATCAAATTAAACTTCATACAAGCGTTTTCACACCTAATTAATACAGATGTCCATGTGTAGAAAACATAATACAAATAAAAAAGAGATAAAATATCAATGCGTGTTGCATGTTATTATTTTCCTATAGTTACAATTTGAAGAAAACTGGGCCTCCGATTGTATAAATAGATAAAAACACCGTTTGTATTTGTTCGAGATTTGCCATGGATTCGTTGCGGACACGAATCGATGGCAGATACTTTTATATATTTTTGGTAAACGTTTGTTGTCACATCAATACCTCTCAATATCGATGCACATATACATACACATACACTATGTTCATATTAAATACATAGCACGTAGCAATAAAATCTTAAGTGTCAAGTGTCAGAATGCTTATAAGGTACACAGAAACAAGCAACATGGCTAAAACTACACGCTAAAACATCTAGATCCATTCTAAATGTCAAAACGCAATGAACCTTAACTTAAACAATTACAGAGTATAGCTAAAAATTAATAATTACAAATTACGATTATAAGTTAAACAAATACAGATAGAAATACACAGCTACTGGTTGGTTGGTTACACATTGATTCCACAGAAACTGCCTCAAATCCGAGCTACGTATTGTGATGCGGTGCTATAACGACCCAGCCATCATTCTCCACAGAGTCACCGCTGCTGATGCCACCAGTCAGCTCCTGACTACTGCTGTGGTGACTATTATTGCCAACAACCCCAACCGATGGCTGCAGGCGACCACCATGAAGATTTGGCTGGCGGGCAGCCGGCAGCTTCTCCCACTGCTGCTGCAGATTATTGTAGAGGCTTTGCAGGCCCTCCTGTACAGAAGAGATGGAGATGGATGAGAAGTGAGAAACTTTCGTATAAACAGTAAAACAACAACAGAATCAGTTAAAAGCATGATCGATCAATCGACTTAGTTCGTCGATCAGAATCCAGATCATGTTTAAACATTCGCACCTTGTCTTTAATTTTGCGCAAGAGCTCCTGTTTTTGATCGCGCTCGATGCGATCCATTTGCAGTATTAGCTTCTCCTTGAAGTCCTGCGCGTAGTAGAGGTTTGTGTCGACGCTGAGATACTCCTTGGCCATGTGCCGATGATCCCGATAAATCGCCTGCGATTCCGCATTGTTTGGTATGGGCGGCTCTGGCTGCAGCTCTGGATCTAATATCTCTGCCAGTGATTGCTCGGTGCAGCCACAGTTAGCATCCACATCCGCATCCGTGTCCTCATCGATGCGTGCATCGATGCAATCGTTCGTTTCATTGGCATTGGGGGCTTGGCTAAGCAGTCCATTTGTATTGAGTTCATTGTTATTACTGTTAATATTATAATTGTTATTGTTGTTAGTGAGGTCTGTGGTGTTGTTGCTGTTGTTGGTGGCACAGCTGCCACTGGTCATGATCACCGGCTTCGTGTCCGTCACTGTCAAACGTTCCCGGCCATCAGTTTTGGCTGCAACAAAACATTAGACAGAAAACAAATGCAATTTATGTTAATGCTTTTTTCTTTTTCGGGCAGGTGGAAATGGGAGCAAAAAAATGCCCGGTGATTTATGACACATACTATAGATGATCCAGCAACTGTGGAGATCGCTGGTCTGCTTTGTGGTGATCAAGGCGCGTGTGTCGCACATGTTGATCGAGTGCTGCTTGGATTCGCTTTGCACTATTTGAGCTGATAATCGATGCACGCCAACCAGTTATGTGTGAGACGGGATCATTTTCAATGGGTTCATCAGTTGAGTTCAGTAAGGGTTGGGTGAATATATATATATATATGTATTAAAAGAGAGAATGCGATGAGCAAGCAAATGATTCTCTCTCTCTCTCTCTCTCTATTTTCCACCCTTGCTCTGATGACGTAGGTATTTTCTTGCTTGGGGGAAATGTTGGAAAAACAAACTATCAACTATCAACAGAGACGCAAAGCAAACATTTTCAAACGAATTTTGTCTTTTTGTCTTCCTCCCTCTCTCCCTCCCACTTTTCTTTCCTTCTTTTTTTTGTTTTTTTGCTGCCCCAATGTTTATTTGTTGTTTGCTTTTCTTCTTTCTTTTCTTTGCGCTTTTTTTTTTTTTTAAATTTCACAGCACAAATGGACGTTTCAGAGAATTTTGAATGTGTAAAAATTGAATATGGGGTTGGGGGATCGGGCGTGGTCGGGAGGCGTTAGGGGGCGGGACGTGGTTAGATTAAACAGCCGGCGTTGACAACAATTGACGACGATCTTTGGCGCGTTGCGTTGTCAGAAATTGCAGTAACATTGCGGCACTCAGGACGGCACGGCTCTCAAACGTAGACTGAGCAAATTTTGGGATCACATCGTGCCGCTGTCGAAGAGCAGTGGCAAGAGGAAGCAACAGCAGCAGCAGCAGCAACAGCAACAGCAGCAGAAGCAGCGGCGGCAACAGCAACCACACCACAGTCGCAGCAAATTCGTCGAGATGACGAGCACAAAAACTAGGAGAGTGGGGCATACTCACACACACACACATAAGTACAGGCACAGGCACATAGAAAATTCATCTATGTATGTATGTGTATTTGTATATCATCATCAATATAGAAGTGTTGGCTCCCTACGACGACGACCCCAAAAACATTACCATATCGAGCTGCTGATGAGCATTTGCTGATCGCACATACATACATACAAACATACATACATACATACATACATACATACATACAAACATACACACATACATGCACACATGTGGGGATGAATAATGCTGGTGGCATGCGGTTGGGAAATCTCCCCTGCGATAAATGCCAATGCTGCCCGCAACCCTCCACCCAAAAAATAGAAATATTTACTTTTAGACAAGATTGCAGTGTGACTAGGTCGCTGATGCTGCTGCATTCAATGGCTAACACACACACACACACACACACACGAATACATACAAGTATATCACAATATAATTTTAGGCTAGAGGATGTGACACTGTGTCTGTGTCCAAGCCATGGCAAAAATGAATCGTCTCCGTCGTTTTGCAGCGAATTTTTAAAACGATCTTTTGCTTGAAATCTTTTTTGTATTTTTTTTTTGCTTTTTTCTTGTCCCCGTGCCCATTAAAATGAAATAGCTCTTTTGGCTTTTCATTTTGCTGTATTGTACATGTGTCTATATATAAAGGTACTACATATATATTTATATATATATAGGTATATATATATATATATATATATATATATATGTTTGTGTATACTATGCATGAGATACATGTGTACTATATATGTACGAAATCAAAATAAAAGCGAGATTATTGCTGAATGACTCATTGGTCAATGCGGTTGCGCGGGAGACGGCAGAATCATGGATGGCCGGTGCGAGATGTGGGAGAGAGGGGGTGGTGGCGGCAAAAAAGATTTTGGCCACCCGACTGTCGGCCTCGTCAATTGTGTGTGCGTTATTCTGGCGTGCCGCAGCCATTAGATGATTTTTTTTTCTTTCTTTTTTTTTTTTTATGAATTTCTTATATTTTTGTGTTGTGTTTATGCTGATGCGACCGAAAGAGGCGACTGTGGTGACGGTGCATGTCATGGCTATAAATCTGAACGAAATTGCCAGCCAGGCAAACAGCCAGCCATTTGGTCAGTCAGTCAATGTACACAATACGTTAATTGTGCAGCACAATGTGCAACTAGTGAAAAGAGTGAACTGACTACAATATACACTCTCTTTTTAGTCGAGTCACACGCTTTCCTCTTCAATTTGGCCACACAAAATGCTGGCTGATCTTATCTCAGTTTGAGATAATTATAATGAAAATCTACAAAATAATTAAATAGCATTTGTAGTAGCAAGTGAAAAACAGCAATTGCACTCTTAATTGTAAAAAGGGGAAATGTCGATTTTACCCGAATTGAAAACAGTTATCAAAGATCCTAACGGGTCAAATGTTTCACAAGTTTTTCAGAATCTTTTGAATCTACAAATGAAAAATCAGTTGAACAGCCTTAGCCTTTAGCTTATCAAGTTGGAAATGCATCAATGCAATCACAGCAAACATGTCCACATGTATTTTAACAATATCAATCTGAGTAACATTATGCTGGTCCCTTGTCTCGTTCAAGCCCTGCCTTTGTCGAGCTGGTGAGAAGAATATTCGCAGCATTTGGATGCAATTTTGTTGTATGCAACAGCATATGCATATCAGCTGCGGGTATTTGTTGGCAAGTGTGCATTGTTGAGATGGCATTTTGTTGATGCTGCGATTCGGCGATGCGGCGACTTTTGCTATTTAGCTGCATATTGCATGAGCGCATCGCATATTTATATCGTTTTTGGCGGCCTGAGGCGCAAATGTTTTCAAAATGCTTTTTGCATAATAATACAAAACAACGCAGCAACTAATTAACCAAAGAATCGAGCAATTAAACGGAACGAACACTCGAGTTAGCGCGAGATGGCAAACCGCATTGTTTATATACAATAAACTATTGCGTGCTGTTGCTGTTGTTGTTGCTGTTGTTGCTGGTGCGTCATGCCTTCATATCGACCACACACAGCTGCCACATGGTAGACGAGACTCGAACAGAATACAAACGCTGACAATGCGCAGAGCTATTTGCAACAACAACAACAACAACGACAACGACAACAATTACCATGCCACAATCGTGATCATCCAAAAGAGTGTGCTAATGTGCGTGTGAATCACTCAATAAGCACAACAACAGACAAGAGACAATTAGATGAAGACAACGAGATCATCCACATTGCTGACAATAGTTGCGAACAGGCACTCACCATGCAAACTGCTGCGGCTGCTCTCGCTGCGATTCAGTTCAAAACCGTTCTGCAATAAACACACAAGATGTAAGTATGGTTATACATACATATATATAATCAAATTTGATTTGTATATACCGGTTCAACATCGAGGGTAAGCTGCTCCATTGGCCTGCTGGCCATTTGTATCATTCCGTTGCGTATGGTTTCCAAACGCTTGCTTGCCTCTGCAGACGATGTCAAATTGAAGCTAGCGTTTTGACTCTCGCCGCTGTCCTCTTCGGGTATGGCATCCCACCGATTACTGCTGCTCATATGGAACAGTCCATTATTGTCTAATTGGCCCGAATTGGTGGGTGTTCGCTCTGATGAGGTATATTCGGTATCGGTCGACCCAGTTCCAGTCACAGATCCAACTCCAGCTCCAGCTCCAACTCCAGTTCCAGTGCCAATCTCAGTCGCTGTTCCACGCACATTTGTGGGTGTTAGCTGTGTGGACGCAAGGCTCATGTCACTGGAGCTGTGACTTAGACTATCATATTGCGCGGCCACCGTGCCGTCGCTCTCTTTGGTCACAATCTGTATTGGATATGGGATGAAATTGTGTATTTCAGCTAATGGTATTTGATGTGGGCCCCTCACTTGTTGGTTGATAAACGCATATTCTAGCGGCTTGTCGGCGCCAACATAGTCTTTGATAATCTCATTCATCACGCTAACAATATACTGCATTGAGGGTCGATCTTCAGGCGCCGTCATCCAGCAGGCAGTCATCAGTTGCTCAATGTGCTTGGGACAATTGTCCAGCAAAGGCGGTCGCTCACCTGCAATTCACCCATATTAATAACCATTTTAATATATCATCAGCACCTAATATTATCACTTACCCTTGTGTATCTTCCACTGAATGGTGTACGCATTGTCGATATCCATAAATGGTGGCTTGCGCGATAGCACCTCCCACAGAACAATCGCCCAGCTGAAAATGTCACACTTCTCCGTGTATTTGGAGCCCTCGAAAACCTGTTGAACGCAGAAAGTATTACAACAAATAGTTTCAATGCTCGAATCAAGCAAGAAATATAACCTGAACCAAGCTGTTCATACCGGCGAACATGCATCACATCGATTCGTCTTCTGATATACATATATATATACTTTATGGGATCGAAGATGCTTCCTTCTTCTGGATACATAGTCTCTACACATTTTTCATGGATTCAGAATATTTGAAAGTATTGAAAAATCTTTTATGGTTATGGGTTAATCTACCACATACCAACCTGTTGAATCTAAAAGTGTAATTATTTTGACTAGTTTCCCAGATTCGGTTTATATTTTAAAATACAAAAATACAGTGAAGCTTCGCCTTAGGACTTCTGTCCTTAACTGTCTGAACGTTCTACGCACAAAAGGAAGATTGTTTCCAATAATGATTTAACAATTATCTCGAAGCAAATATCGTTCACCACTTGCCAGCTTTTCCATTAATTATATATTGCAATTATCTAGCTAAACAAAAGTTTCTCACATTGAAGAACTTCAACTGGGTTTGCATTTGGTTTTGTACTCACCTCGGGCGCCATCCAGGCAGCGCTGCCGCGATTGTTTGTCATCATGGTTGACTTATCGGCGACGGTGCCAAAATCACATATCTTCAAATTGCGTCCCTTGTTGGTCAGCAGCAAATTGAGCGGCTTCAGATCGCGATGGATCAGCGGCTTGGGCGACATTCCATGCAGGTAGGCGACACCCTATGCACGAGATGATGCACATTTCAAACAGTTTATACATTTCAGATAAAGGACAAGGAAGAATAAGGAATCACCTCGGCACACTGGAGCGCCCAGCTCATGGCATGCGCCAAGCTATACGCGGGCTTCACTTTGCCATGCAGAAAATTGTGCAGGGATCCGCCCTCGGCGTACTCCATGATTAAATATGTGGCCTGCTGGGCATAACAGATGCCGTATAGTGCAATAATGTTGTCATGCTTGACGCGCGACAACTGCTTCACCTCCTTGTCAATGTCCTTCTGCTCGGCGCTGGCGAAGAACTCCTTGACGGCCACCAGCTTGTTGCTCCACATTGCCTTGGACACAACACCAAACGAGCCATGGCCGACTTTCTACATGTGGCAATGAAAGAATTGTGTTTAAGTAAACTGTGTGGTTATCTTTTGTTGGTACACAAAAACAACAACAACAAAAAAGGGTTCACCTCGCCGAGCGTAATTTCGCTAAAGGCCACATTGAAAGCTTGCAGTGCATCGGGCGACGAGACGGCGGCTGCCATCGCCTGCTGCTCCTCTTTCTGGTCGCTGTTGCTTCTGCTGTCGCTGTTACTGTTGCGAATGTCCTGTTCAGTTTCGTACGGTTGTTGTTTTGGGCCTAGCCTGGGTATGTTTTGCAGCCTGCTGTTTGCTTATATCGACCAGCAATGAATCGCTGCGAATGCGAACGCTGCGCACATCTTCCAAAACGGCTTAATGCTGTTACTGGCGTTGACCTCAACGCTACCATTGGCGGCCGGACCAAATTTCGTGCACTTGAGGGGTTATTTTGCGCTGACCAAATGCTTTCTTAATTTGTTCAACAAATATTTCTCATCTTTCTTTTCGTTTTTTTTTGGCCTGTTCGTATGTCGCTGTCTAGCTAGTGGTTGAGATTTGTACAATTAATATCGCTGTTATCGATAGTATAACAATATATCGTGCATTTTACACAAGTTTGTTTTCCTTTCAAAAATAAAGTATTCGCCTAGGCACATAACATACATACAAATATTGATTCGATTACGATTCTTAATTAAAGCTACATTATATGTTTATATGCAGTTCTGCAACGCATATATAATGTCAAATTATCAATTCATGCGAATGCAGGTGCCTTCTCTATTAACTAGCTATCGATTGTAGCAAATGAATTCTTGGACAGTGCTGCCAATCATCGATTATCCAAAAATGATATATCGATAAGACATGGGCAAAACAGAAGAAGCACTCACGAAATATTTTGCATTGTTTTGTTGATTACATCGTTTTACAGGTGACGATTGTAACTGCCTTAACGCTTGTGTTAATATAACCTTGTAATATTATAACCAAAGAACATTATGAAAAATTAGTTCGATTTAATACATTTATTATATTAATACCACTGAATCCAAAGAAAATAGGTCTTAATATTTATTCTGGAGAAGACCACTTGTTGTCAGATTTTCCCAGAAAAATGTTGAAATTACCCCACTGTACCACAAGAACTTTAAAATTGGCGAGGTGGTCATCCGATTACATCCGATTGCTCCTAATTAATATATCGTACCCTGCTTTTATTCCGAACTAAATATCGATATAACTTGAAGTATCGCTTGAAGGCGTATGTCGTCGTTTCAATGTAATTACCAGGTCTTCCTGTATCGATATTTGTATCCATCCCTAACTCATACGTTCAAGCGCTCGCTCGCCAAGCGGATGCAATTTCGGACAAAAAAGAATCATACTCTGTTATTTTTTTTTTTTACGCTCGTACTACTCACCAGAAATGCAAACAAATAAGTTAACTGTGCTTCAACACAAATGTGATAACACAAAACGAAAGCATTAATTTACAACAGCAACAAAAACAAGTGTGCTGTCCGCGACCCGCGTGAATCCGAATCGGAATCGGAAATTTGTTGTGCGTGTGTGAAATAAATTTGCTTTTGTAGCAAAAACAAAAAAAAGCAACAAGAAAAAAAGGCGAGTAAAAAAGTGCGTCTAAATATATGAAACATGCTGAAATTGTGATGGTTGTATGTGTGTGCGTGTGTGTGTGGTTGGAGGGAGGGGGTGGTAACAGGGGCAACACTAGCGGCAGGCAACATTTGCTCACAATTTTGCCAAAGTGTTGTTGGAGGCGACGCCGCCAATTAATGCTCGTTGACGTCGTCGTTGTCGTAGCCATTGATGCCGACGCTAGTGTCACCGCGGCAACAACAACAACAAATGCTGCAACGTGAAAGAAATGAAATGTCAAAGTTTTGCAAACTTTGCATATTGAGAAAGACGCACTTTAAGTTCACTTCTTTTTTTTTAAACTTTTTTTTTGTGTTTTTGTTTTGGCTGTTGCTGTATGTTTTTTATTATTTTTTTTTTTGTCTTTCTCTTGTGCATTTCATTGAAAATGAACAAGTTTAACCAAAATGCATAGTTACCAAGAGCAGAAGATGATGAAGAAGAAGAAGAAACTGCTGCTGCTGCTGCTGCAAAGAGAGCCAAGCTCGTCATCATCATCATCATTAGCATTGTGAACATCATCATCTTCATCTCCTCCACATTCTCTTCTTTGTTTAGGATGTGTGTGTGTGTATGTTTTTTTATGCGTGCGCGCCACATGAAGAAGAGGAAGCGCTACCCAAAAAACTACTCTGCGCCGCATTCTTCTCCATCTCTCTTCAATTGCGTGTGTGTGTGTGTGTGGGAATTTTCATTGGCTGCTACTGGCTAAGAATTCGCACTAATCTTTATCTTAATCTAGTTATCGGCTTTTTAATCCTCAGCCAAAACAACGACAACAACTGGCTCCAATTTGCTCTCTCTGCGTGCATATATATATATATATATATATATATGTGTGTGTGTGAGTGTGTGTGTGCACAATTGAAGCCGACGTCTGTTTTGTTGTTGTTGTCTGTTGGTAAGTCTGTTTTTGAAATTATGTTGAACTTTTGTTTATTTTTGTGTACTATTTAAATGAATTCTCGTGTTGATGTTAAAACATAAACAATCAGCAAACGAAAACGAATTATTTAGTTCACCACGACTCCCCCTCCCATGCTCTTGAGCTGCTTTTTGTATCTTGTACTTGCACCCACACTCATATGGACACACACTCACACACACTTATTTCCCGTTGTGCATAAACAGCGAAAGTTGTCTTCCTGCTTTTTTTCCCATTCGTTCCACTGCCAATCCCCCCCACCCAATTTGTTGTTTCGCTCTCGCTCTTGCGCTCTCTTGAGTGCTCCTCCGAGCCCAAGCTCACAATTCCTGTTAGCAGCAAGGGCATATGCAAATTTCGGTTTTGCGACCTTCTCTTCCCCACTCTTTCGTCCCTCTCTTTCGCTCTCTCTACCCCCTTTTCGTCGTCCATCTCGCTCACTCTTTTGCAGATCATTGGAAGACGTGCAAATGCAAATGCAAAAAAGCATTCTCTGCTCTCGAGCTCCTCATTATGAAGCAGCATCAGCAGAATGCACTGAAGGAAGTACATTTCAGGAATGTAAAAAATCCTCTTTTGTGTAAATCATGATTTCGAATATGCAAAATTAAGCGCATCGACGTTTCAGTTTCTGTGTAAGCGTGAAATGCGACTGAATAATGTATCTAACTATAGCAATAAAAGTCAACTTGAACAACATGCAAAGGAAAAACGAAGAAATACTGGTTTCAAGACATCAGAATTCGAATTGAGCTCATTTCAGTTCGATTACGGGCTATATATTTTTATACAGTGCTTACAGGATGAGTGAGACTGACGCAACATAATTTTTGTTTAAATTTTGTTTCTCAAGCTGAAACCCGCGTTTTTTCACTAAACCCAATTATTTCAATTTGAACATCACTTTAAGCCGAATAACAATTCTTTCAACAGATCACGTTAATTATGAAAATGCTTTATAAATGTATAAGGATATGTGCTATATGTACTAAGCGGGTCTTGATTCACAGAATTCACAAGTTCTGCTTTGCATGGGAGTCACAAGAGTCATAAATAACAAAAAAAAAAAAAAACAATAACAATGGCATGAAAACGTGCCTTCTCATTTCATGCTTCTGCATACACTTATACGTAATTAGGAGTTCAAAATGTATGAAAGCAACTTTAATCTGAGCAGAAAGAATGGTTATACTACTTATTTGCTATACATTTTGTACTTTTGGATGGAAAGTCAGTGTTTCTTTCTTTCAGCAGCTATTGCAATGCATTTGCAACACACAGTTTTTTTTTTTTTTCGTTTGGGTGCAGTAATTGCCAGCGAGTTCATTTCCTATGCAGAGCACCTTGAACCCACACTACACGAAAAAAAAGTAATAAACAACAACAATATTGTTGTTAAAAAGAAGGTTAATCAAGCAACTAGGCGGGCTCGTTGTTGTTGTTGTTGATGATGTTCAGTCGATCGTCTGTTGGTTTCTCGGAGCAGTTTTTCGGTTCGTCGTTGTTTATTGCATCAAAAGGCGAAGACAGTTTCCAAGTCCCAAGCCAGTTAACCCAGGCAGGCAATACTATGTATGTACGAGACTGTATGTACAAATGTATGTATTTACATATGTATATGTGTACCAGCTCTGCCCCAAGGTTTTATGTAATTGTTAATTTTACTTATTTTGTTGCCGTCGATTTCGTTTTCGTTTATTGTATCGTATACTCATTAAATGCATGCTCCTCTAATGGGTATACTAAGATTCAAATAGATACAAATGCTACTCGAGAAACAACTATTTCTTTGAAAGTAAATTTGATGAGAACTGTGCCTCGGACTGATATTTTTTATATTATCAATTTTCACTGCGATCTTTGGAAATGAATCAGGAAATCAGAATAATCGGATAGAAAACAAATTTTCAGGCTTATATCTTTTTCAAAATCGATATATCAGATTTTTAATAATTTCCTATGTAGAGTTTTGCAATACAGTTTTAAGGTAGTTTTTGAGAACATTTTTTTTTTTTCAAATTCTTTTCACCAAATTTGCAAGTGCAAGCACAGCTCTTTGTACAGGGTATCCATTAATCAGGCATGTTGGCCGGTTGCATTCTTGTTGTTATTGGGCTTCATTTGTGCTTCTTGCGTGTTGTGTGTTGGTCGAGTCGAAAACAACAATAACAACAGTAATAAAAGAAAAGGTGATTTCTTACAATCGTGATTTGGCTACATTCGTTGTTGTTGTTGTTGCCAGCTGAGACTGTCCGTTATTATTAAGTATTAGCCCGTTACATTCGACCCATTGTTGCAATAATTGTAATTCTTTGCTCATTATTTGTAATTATCTATTGGCTTTTACACTACGTACACAATACGAATTCCAACTCGAGTTCGTCAACGAACCGAGCCAGATTCGGAAAACTTTTAATATTGTATAACTAGGCATTTCGAGATTATATTAACCGTTTCAATTATCGGCAGCATTTGATATTATCATACAGCATTATTTGATCGTACTTGAATTATTAGCATAATTTGTAAGTCAACTTATTTGATTTCTGATTTAGAGCCTTTCTTGTACGACAACATGCCACATGCCACATGCTACAATAATCCCTTAAAATGAGTTCACAGATCAAGGGGCATTATGGCATTAAAATATATAATACTACATTTGGTGTCTATCGATAAAAAGATTTCATACTCAAGTTCAAGCTTTGATTTAAAAAATCTATATCGAAATTTTGGATCCAAACGCGAACTGATCAAGTTCAGCTATCAGCGTCCTCTAGCGGCTGCATGTGGAACACTCGATCAATCCATTTGCTGATTACTCAGAACTTAATTGCTGTTGTTTTTGTTGCATTTGCTGGCCATTTGTCAACCGTCTGTGAATCGCGTGAAATTTACAACGTTATACAATTTAAATACTAGAATTAAGAATTTATTATTGCTGCGGTTGATGCGATTGTTGTTGCTGATGCTGTTGCTGTTGCTGCTGCTGCTGCTGCTGCTGCTGCTTTTGCTGATTCTATTTCTGTTTGTGTTTGCGTTGTTTGCGCTGCTTGTTGTTGCATGACTGAATAACACGATAAAGGTGTGATGACATAACCTCACATGCGCTTTATGCCACAAACACAATACACACACACACACGCGCACACATATGTGTGTATAGGGCTTAGGCTCCGATAAAAAGTATTACGATATAACGCGCAAAAAAAGTGAAATATATTTTGTATTATACATAGATTATATATGTAGATATATATTTTTTGCTACTACTATTGTTGTTTTTGTTGTTGTTTCTGGCACATTTCCGGCGATCGTCAGTTGCTTGCGTGTGTGTGTCTGTCGGTCTGTGTCTGTTCTTGCCAAATAGCTCGATTGCTTTTCCAAGCACTTGTCATGTCTTGATGTCTTGTCGTCTTCCACTTGCCGCAGTTCCGAGTCCAAAGTTAACCAAAGTTTGTCATTTCATTAGAATTTCATCTTATCGCCAAAAGCAGAACAACAACTGCAACAAAAACAACAACAGTAGTACAAACAACATGAAAAACATCGGAATGTGAATAGGCAGACACTGAACACAAAACCTAATTGAAGTAAATTTACTTAACTTGCTCCTCATTTAATAACCAAACAAAATCTGCTTTCAATATCAAATATAATAAGATATATTTCTGTTTTGATGCATGCTGTGAAAACGGAGCCGGTACAGCAGACATTCAGAATTCAAATTCAGAAGCCTTTCGAAATGCAACACATATTTTTAAGCACTATATTTTAATGGGACCGAATATCGAAAAAAATGAGCTCATTTGGTAATCTTTACCGGAACCTTTACACTGTAAAACCCGAACCGGAACCAATATTGCTTCGATTAGGGCTGTGCAAATGGAGTACAAACTGTCCACCCAAATGGGATTTGGGATCGTATCAAAAGTTTCTTGCTACCATAACACTTTGCCAATTCTGAACCGATTTTCATAGGCAATGCCTTTTTCACTTTTCAAGGGAACATACCCATAACTGATAACTGATAGTTAGTTCATTTAGGCAATTCACCCTACGATTTCCCACTTGGAGCGTGTCCCAACTTAATGGGAAAGTGCTACTGTGAAACCTGTTCACTGATATAATCATTCGTCTATTGTGTAAGATACAATACAGCAATGCAGCTTCCTGTCCTAACGACGCTGTTTCATGGCCAGGGATAACAGACAAGAGACAAGAGACAAAGAGCGCTGTGTCGACTGATAAAAGTGACACTGGCCAAGCAAATAAGTAATCAGCTCAGCTAGCTTATCGGTTGCCCAAACAAAGGCAATTGCAAAAAAAAGAAAATGTGTGAAAGAGAGAGAGAGAGAGAGAGAGTGAAAAGGGGAAAGAGAACAGAGGAAAAGGAGGGAGCATATACATATAAACATGAGGGCTTGGTAGGGGAGCGGGGAGCAGGGGCAAATGTGGCTTGCAATCCGACACCTGAGCAGTAACTGGACGAAGGGACGAACGGACGGACAGACGGACACATGCACAGATATCCGGGCGCTGAGTCAAGTCCCAAGTCGAGGCTTTGTCCACGTGATTACATTTCATGGCGCGCCGGAAGAATCCAAAGGAAATGCACCTGCTCACACTATTACTGTTCTTCTGTATACACTCAGCAAAAAGAGCACCATACACAACACTCATTTTGTTCGAAAGTACAATTTTCTAGTTCGGATTTTTCCAAAATTACATAAATTAAATGTCAATTTTATTACCAAACTTAAGACTTTAGTATTGCACAGGTACCGCTAGCCTACCGTAAAATCCACAAAATTGGAACCAATTCACAACGTTTACCGGAACCCTGTTTTCGTCTAATTTGCATTTCTCATATATCTTAGAAAATATGAAGAAATTTGTGGTTTTCAGTGCGATTTTCAAGTGTACTCTTTATTGCTCTTGCTCTTTCTCTCTTGATGTTATCTGAATGTCTTTGCTGGTTCTTGGAGCGCTGCTGCAGCTCCGGTTCAAACTCATCAACGTCGCCATTATAAACTCAAGCGCTGTGATTATCTGACGATTGTCTGTGGGAAGCAATGCCAGCAACGTGAAACCAGCGTTGGTGGGTGGGTGGATTTCCCATTATGCTGGGTGTTGGGTGCTTGGTGCTCAGTGCTGGGTGAGACACGTGCGCAGTCCAACTGGCTGGCCACAAGTGGATGGAGTGGAAACCTGAAAAAAAAACATATGTACATGAGTGTGTAAGCCAAACAAAGGTGAACGAAAAACAATACCAGAAAGAACAGTTATCTTCGAAACGCCGAAGATTAGATACCCTACTCTTACAGAGTCCGAAAAAAGCCAAAAAGTTTTCCATTCTTCAAACTGTCAACGTCATGTCATATAGTAACCCAATCTGGCCAACTTTATCATCCATAAACTTGAATATTCAAATAACTCAATAGTGGAGATTATGTTCGGGGTTTTGATGTGCTGGTAAATTTCTGGTAGTTACGGAGATTGATTTTGATATCTTAGCTGGCAAAATAAAAACGATTTTCACTTCAGCAACTTAATATCCGACCGATCGCTCCGACTTTCTTCTATAGCATTGATGTAGAGACGGAAAAATTACAAACGAAACAAGTAAGCATGCTGTAGTCGAGAAAAGTCGACTACGATATACCCCTAAACCTAAGTGTTAAATATATTATATTCAGTAGCAGTTCCCGTAGAAGCTATGCGGAGCAAAAGAATAATTCCAGTAGCAGAAATTGTAGCTCTCGCTCTGCTCTGGTTCTTTCTGCTATTGCTACAACTATAGAGAGCACTATGGATGTTGTTTGGGTCTTGCTACTGCTTTGGCTCTTGTAAATGGCAGAGCAAAGCAGAGCTTAACGGACAGATAAGGCTAGATCGACTTGGCTATTAATCCTGACCAAGTAAATATATTTTGTATGTCATCCACGTTGCTTCCTTCTGCCTTTCACATATTGGTGCACAAAACCATTATACCCTTTCTCCCCTTTTTTAATGGGATCAGGGTATAAGAACAAAAAAACAAAAACCACACGAACTTGACAAACAGAGATATGGAGATGGCGTGTGAGGGGTGGGATCTGTGGTATGGGGTGAAAATGTTCTGGGAGCGAGTGGAGGAGGTGGCCGGGGGGGGGGGGGGGGATGATTGGAAAGGGATGGTAGGGGTGGTTGTTGGGGGCTATCAACTGTAGGTCTGAGCGATATCAGCGAATGTAAATGCGTTGCAGGAAAACACTCGACAAAACCATTACAACAACAACAAAAAGGCATTTGCTACTGTTAACGGTTGTTACTGCCGGTGACGCTGACAACAACAACAGCAACAAAAACAACAACAGTAAGAACGTCATATTAACCAGTAGGCAGAAAATGTTGTCCCTCTAGAGTACGCAGTCAAATATCGATCGATATTGTCGAAACTAAAGTGCCAAGAGAGAGAGAGAGAGAGAGAGGGAGACAGAGATAAAGAGCATACAACATGAAAAGGATATCGTAGCAAAGCCACACACATAAGGGTTAAAAGGTGTTTGGGGCCAATCAGGTTCTGCATAAGACTTTCCCTAAAAGATTGCCTCCATTTGCATAAAATGTCTAAAAATTATAAAAAGTTCTTTAATTGATATCAGCTTGGTGGCTCATTCGTTATTTAACAATTTAACATTCCTTGTTGATCCGACTTACAAGATACGAACCGAAGCCAACTGGTTTTGCGAAATGATGAAGGAAATCAGTTGGATAAAGTGCGATTGTCTGATTAGAAGTTCCCTTGACTACACTATTCACAATCTGCAGCTGATTCGCTTAGCCCATTTACAATTACATCCACATCCTACATCTACATGGGCATCCTCACGCACATATATATATATATATATATATATATATATATATATATATATATATATATATATATATATATATATATATATATATATATATATATATATATATATATATATATAAGTATGTATCCTCATCCACTTTCCATTTATATTGAAAGCCAAGCTGCACAGGAAATTGCTTGCCAATTGCACTCGCATCTATTGCCTGGGCGCGCTTTTCAGGGCTTTTCCCGCAACTAAATGACTTGGCGCAAAGTGCGCGTTTCCCAGCAGCAACACCACCAACAACAACTATCATCGATTCAATTTGATTCGTTTCAATTCGATTCGATTCGATGCGATGCAATGCGATACGATTCGACTCTGACTTTGACTGTGACTTTGCGTTTTATGTGCGCAATTTCCGCTCGTCTGACAATGTAACGACTTCTGCCAGTTAACAACAACTACAACAACAGCAACGACAACAAAGTGTGGCATGGTCAGGAGGATGCAATGAGGCAATCAACGGCGGGCCACTGGAGCTACGAGATGCTGAACCCTAGATCCGAAATATAAAAACTAAAGCTGCTAGGTTTGCTGTCAAGCTGCCGTTTTTGCAGTTGCTGGTTGTCTGTTGCAAGTTGCATGCAAGTTGCAGTTGCAGTTGCAGCATCTACGTTGCTGTTTCTTTCTTCTTCTTCTTCATCTTTTTCTTTCTTTGTAACGTCTTTATGAAATATGCATTGTGCAGTTTTTGTTGTTGTGTGTGTGTGTCTTGATGCGCCTGCGTCCTAACAATGCGCTCAGTGCTCAACTCAGCTCAGTTCAGCTCAATACAGCTCTCCAGTTTGGAGCCGGTTTATTATTGCTGCTGCTGCTGCTGTTGCTGCTGCACAGTCTTGCCATCAGAGTCGGCCTCGGCCTCGGCCTGTTTTGCGAACACTGTGGCCTGGCTAGGCAGGCTGGCCTGGTCCTTGAACCGCTTCGCTCAGTCGTCGTCACAGCTGGGGCAAGAAGACTCTGATTCAGACTTAGCCTCAATCTCTGTGGCTCTAAGAACCCCCAATGCCAAAGTTGCTAAATACAATTGCAACAACAGCAGCAGCAATAGCTTCTTCTTCTTCATTATCATCGTAGTCGTTGATGTTGTTGCCGTCTTCTTCATTTTCTTTGTCTTATGCTGCGTAACATCATTATGTGGCAGTGCAGCTTCTCTCTCGCCTCTCTCTGCTGCAATTGCAAATTGCACTGAATACAGCAGCGCCAATAACATGGCCTCGACGCAGACAGCGAAAGGGAGAGAGAGCGGAAGAGTGAGTGAGAGAGAGAGATGAGAAGTGGGAGATGAGAGTTCGCCTCGCTTAGTTCGCATCCAATTTATCAATACCTGCGAGCCTCGCAGCCGCAACAGAGACTGTACCCCACTTAAAGAGGGAGAGAGACAGAGAGAGAGAGAGGAGAAGAGACTTGAGCATCTCTTCCAGCCTGCCAGCCTCTTTCAGTTTTCTAGTCTAGGCAAATGCTTATCTATTAACAGTTTTTCAGTTGGTACTGCTTGTGGCGCCGCTTTATTATGCATATCCATGAGTTTAAGCATTCCCCTTGCGTCACTTTTGTTGCGTGTTTGATCCATTTGGCAACTGCAACAACCCTTGTGACTGCAATCTCCAACACCCCCACACCCCGCAATTCACTCAGCAAAATAAGTCTCGATTGCATTTTAACACTCATTATTAATGTACTTTGCATAGGCCCCGAACGCAAAGCCCAGGGATTTGGGCACCCACCATCCCACCACCCATAAGACCACCACCAACCTGGCGACGTTACTGCGCTAAGCCACCCCTAAAAGCATGACCCCATACCCAACACCCCCTTTTAACCCCCCCTCCCGCAGCCAAAAGAAAATAAGCCACCCTGCAGCTGGCAGCTGTGCTTTCACTCATAAATGGATTTTAAAGTGGATGCAATCCTGGCCAGCATGGAGTTTTTCGTTATGGATAGTTAAGCTTTGTTGGTTCGGAACCCCCAACACTTCTCCCCATCCCACTCCCAGCCGGCGCAGCGCCCGCCCGCCCAACTAGGGGGTTGTTAGCTATTCAATTGGCAGGAGTACTCGTATATGCATGCACTCAGGGTCTTCATTATGAGATTAAATATACATATGTATGTGTACACACACACACACATTTACATATGTGCTACATCGTCTAGTATACAGTTAACTCTTGAGACAGACCCTTGCGCAGGGTTAAATACCATAAAAAAAGCATACTGTGAATTAACTGTGAACACATTTTATAACAGCGTTGAAATCGAAACCTTTGGAATTTTTGCAAGGCACATAAATTCAACCGTTTAATGAGATGTCCCACTAAGCAGCTTTCGAATGACTTCTCTGCGTCTGAATGCTGAACCCTAAAATATTCGATATATATAGACATCTTTTCCATTTGTGATTAGCAACGATTCAACCCCAAGTTGCAATCCTTATTACTTTGTGCACATTAATCAAGCAATTATCTGTCTAACAAAGTAATTCCCAAGTGAACTAAGCTCTTAATACCATTTGATGACTATTAATAAAACACATCTTTGGGGACAATCTTTGAAATGTATATAAGCAAATAAATATGGCGCATCTTTAAACTATTTATATATAATATAATTGATGACGTAATAATTTTTCACCTCCAACTTGATATTAATAATCTTAAAAAAGAAATCAAATATTTGTAAGTGCTAAGCTAAAGGCTCAAGATTGTCATGTCCTTCAATGTTCCCTTCATTTATGATTCGACAATTATTTGTATAAAGAAAAAAAGAAAGAAAAATTCTATTCAAATTGGAAAGTATACGTAAACTATTGCCCACTTTATTTATTTTTTGTTTCTCTCATGACAATGCAAATCACGGCGAATGATTCATTTTGCACTGAGCAATAAGCCAATCACCCATCACCCACCACCCACCTCAAGGAAAATCGGCTTCTTGCTGTTCTGTTCGAGCTGCTTGTTGCAGCCCAACGAACACAATGCAATCAGCAAGTGCAGGACTACAATTGAGTTGTGTCCATTTGAACACAGACATTAGCCATACAAAATAACGCAAATTTTGTAATTACTTAATCAATATTGAATAAGAAATTTGATTAGATGGGTCAATTTGATTGGACGTTATGCAGAAAATTATGGATTATTGGTGGCATTGATGGACAGGTCTTCTTCAACACGAAGATTCCAAATATTTTCCCTATTTAAGTGTGTACATATTTCCCTATATAATAATAGGTATTTATCTGTTGTTGTGTGCAATGACTATTTGTATGGCATTTGTTTCTCGCCATTTTCGCAGTTCACTTCAATTGAACTCGAAATCATGTCAATGGGCACAACAACAATTACAACAATAACAACAGCCGACATAATAACAAACAACAAAGTTGTTGTCTGTAAAGTCTGGACACGACTTTAGTTTTTTTCTCTATTTCTCGGTTTTCTCTATAATAAATTGGTCAAAGGCCTGAATAATTGCAAATTAAATGCTTTAACAAGAGCGAAAGAGATTTCTCTGGGGTTATCATTCTGTTTTTTTTTTCTCTTTTTTTTTCTTGCACACTTTTGGGGCAGGTCTTTTTGGCAGCATTATTATTTGCAATTTTTTTTTTTCGTGCTCTTTTCGGTCAGTTCCAATTCCCTCGCACGCTTCGAACTTGCGCCGGGGTCGTGCCAGGGCCTTGGTATTGCTTTCGTACGCGAGGCATGCGGCACGTTCAATTGCTGCACGGCAAGCGGCAGCAAGCAGCAACCAGCTCAAACCGCCCATACTCGCGTCCCGCCCCTTGATTTCAATTTGTTTTCTTCTTTCTGTTTTTTTGTTTTATATCAGCTCAGACAGCGCGCGTACAATATCATTTTTGTTTACTTATAAAACACGTTGTTTATTTTGCGTTTGGTGTCGTGCATTTCTTTTTTTTATATATACCCTGTTACCATAAGCTAACATCAAAAGGTGTAACAGACGACAGGAGTCAACTCTGATGGAAGGCCTGTATTTCTTTTTTGTTTTTTTATTTTTTTGAATATACCAAAGCGTTGATTCTAGAAATTTGTCATACACATAGAGCGACCTGATTTTGTATTGTTAATTGTGTTGCACTAGGTATTTGTTGGTCGATTATATATTTTTTATGTTTGTGTCGCCTTCTGCTTCGGTTTTGCTTTAGTTTCACTTTATTTTTTGTTGTATTACGGACGGACTATGATCGTCATCACATAAAGGCAGTGTTTTATTTATCTTTCAATCGTAGAGATCAGCGAAAGAAAGAAGAATTTTCCAAATTACAATTCAATTAAACGAGACCATTCAATTGTTTTCGATTTTTTATAAATTCGAAACTGTTCTATATAATTGTTTCTTGATACACACAAGATGGGATGGTTGCATAAATGAAGGCTATCCTCAAAATATAACGAGATAAGCAAATATACATTTTAAATAAGTTAGTTTATTCATCTATACATAGATGTCGGCGACAACCCTTTGAGGGTATATCGTATTATTAGGCACACTATTCATAGTGTGTATTTAGCAAAATTGTTCACAGTTTGAGTTATTCACATTGTTTACACACACAGTATTCATTTTTATCTATACTTTAAGAGTCGCAATTCATTTGTCAGCATTTTGCGCATTTGTGATTTATTACCGACTATAATCCCAAATGATGATAACACTCTCCATTCCCAAATCCCCATCTCATTCACACACTCTCTTTCTCTATCTATCTGAATACTGTGTCATTTCGATGTGGCAGCCTCCTTCCCTCCTATCTCCTCTCAGTTGCCACAGTTCTTCACAGTTCGCATTGCAAAAGTTTGATTATTTTGTGGCCATTCGCTGTGTTTTATTTGCTTATGGAATACGTTTTCATAAATATCGACAATTGACACATACACAAGCACCCCAAACTCACGCACACACACCCATTTACTCACACATAAGTAAAAAGTGAAAAAAAAACAGCAGAAACAAAAAGATGAAAAAAAAAAATAAAACGAAAAAACAATAGCGAATTTCTAATTGCTTCCTTGGCGCTTGTCTATGGACGGGGCTATCTACACCCTATAGAAACTGCTCAATAGGGTAGCATAAAGTTGTTCAAACAAATTTAATAAGAATATTCGGGCTATCTGTTTCTTGTATCTTTTAAGATAAATAATCTAATCATTTTTGCATAAATTGCTAAAAATAAAAACTGAAATTTATTTACAATTAACGTAAATGCAAAAAACTATAAGTATGTGTGCATGTTGAGCTAGGTCTAGTCATGCACTCCCGATCATCAGTCGCTTATATATATATATATATCTATATATGTATATATGGCACAAATATCTTTTCGCTTTGGCATGGGCTGTTTTGACGGTAAATGTCGAGACCTTTAGATGTTGCTGATGATATAATGTATAAAGAGTAGAATTTGATGGGAATAGTTCGCATTGTCTGCGAAGATGAACCTAGTTATACTACTTGCACTTTCACACATACACACACACACACACACACACACACATACACATACACACAGATGGAAGCACGCAAGCAATACATGCGCAATAAACCTACCTATCCCCCCCCCCCAACCCCCCCACACACACACACACACACGCACACACACACATACATTCTTCACCTCCTCTGCGATTAAAAAGGTCGTCAAACGAGGTCAAGGTATTTTTCTCGCTCCCTCACTCCTTGTGGGCTTTTATTGATATGCATGTCTCTCTCTCTGTCTCTCTCTATCTCTTACTATCTCTCTAGCTACATACATACATATTTGGGTGGCACAAAATTTTAACACTTGACTTATTGATTTGCCGTCAATTGTCTGAAATTTGATTATTAAGGCTCGGCTGGACCAAGTTTTATGCTCGTTGACTCTCTCTCTCTCTCTCTCTCTCTCTTCCCCCCACCCCCTCCCCCCTGCAAGCTTTGTGCGGCTTCTTTCTGCGGTATTTCCCATGCTGCTTTCCTGCCCCACACCCATGTCCAAATCTTCAACTATACGCACTGCTCCTTCCTTTACAGAGAGGAAAAAAGAAAATGAAAACACGACGCGAACACGAGAACATTAAATAAACAATTCGAAAATAAACGTAACAACGAAACAAATTGAAAATGTGAACCGCCTGGGAGTCGAGCCAGACCGTACATTGCCTTGCCTCGCGTTGTATCTGAGTGTATCTAAGTGTATTCTGTATCTTTGCGTATCTCACTTGGCAACAAGTTGAATGGCAACTGAGGAACGGGGCCCAGAACATCTCAACTCAACCCAACCCAACCCATACCATCCCATCGCATACAACACCACCATAGGCAATGTTGCAGCCACACTTCTAGTGCCGCTCCTGGCAACAAACACATATATTCATTTATATAGCTACACATATAGCGTACACATATATACATATATCTATGTATATGCTGTATACCCGCAAACGGACAGAGAGAGCGAAAGAACTGACCGATCGACCGATCGACTGTTTGACTGTTTGAGTTGTCGATAAATACTCGAAACTCGGGCTGTGCCGGCGAATGCTTTGATGTGCGTACGAACATTTCAATAATGTGTGTGTTTAATTTACCAAGTGCCAAGGCGGCAATGGCAATTTCTATATATTCGTACATACTATCACCATCCGAAACTGAAAAGTTAACCTTCGCCTGCAATCTGCAGGTGTTTTCGAAGACAAAAAACAATCTAATCAACAAAAAAACGCTTAGCTACCAATCTCACATGTCAAGATTTTAATGAGATCCTCTACAACATATAAATCACAAACTTCTTTACATTTTTATGTGGTTTTTACAAACCCTACTTTTCTATATAAATATAAATATATATTTGTTATCAGTTGCTGTACAAAGCCTTTGGCTACTGTTTTTTTTTTATTATTGAGATCACACATCACATGATTTATAAAAGGTAGCAGTTTTTTCATAATACATATCAGCTCTGTTCTGGGGGAATTTATTTAATTTATTTTTCATTATCTGCGATAGACAAAGAACAAAACACAAAAGCGCTCATAAGGCAGATACAAGATACAGATGATAAATTAATTGTTGTATTTCTTTTGTTTTAAGCAAACCACTCCAACAAATGAATATTATTGCACGTAATTGTGTTTCAACGCCTCGTTTACTGTGGCTGCAATGCTATGCATCAACTATTACGTATATGGGAAATTTGAAGCATAACATGCGACATCACATGTAATCGCAATCGCAATTGCGCTACGATAAGTGATATTGTAAATATTCGAAGTGAAATCGAACTCGATATGATTAGGCCATCGGCTTATGGTCTAAACAACAATAATAATCGAAAACAAACTAACGATATTGTCAGAGGCCCGACAGGCCAGATAAAAGCTAATCTAAACCAGTCAAGGATGAACCCATCGCCAGCCCATACATACATACACGCACACACTTACTCTGGCTTTTAGTTTGCCATACCTGCAGGAAAAAATTGCAAATTTTAAGCCCATTTCCGTAATTTCTAAGTTGGTTAGTTCTCGACTGTTTGGCAAGGTTTCAAGCTGAAAGGATTCTCGGTTCGTAAACTGTGAAGATTTTAAATATTTTTCGTTCGCAATGATGTGTTGGTTAATAATAATGTTAGTACATTTTCGGGTAATTAAATCGGCTAACGGTCCCATTTCCTGTATAACACCCTGCAGTGTTCTGATCAACTAAATACGATTGCTCTTTTTTTTTTAAATGGTTGTTAAGTCTCTGTCTCAACTGTAAGATATTTGGTTTCAATTTTCTTTGAATGCAGCTGCAACTGCATTGTCATAGCTTTGGAGTCCGGTTTGATCACTGAGTGATTCGTGTAACGGTCAGAGTTCTTGTGATTAATTTGCCTAACCCCAAATATACTGACTCTGCCGCAGCAATTGCAACACACTCAATAGATTGTTACACGATATTTATCCAATCTGTTTGATCCGTTTAAGAACCATTGCTGAGAAGAACGTGATTGGGGATGGGGTGGGGCATACTTGCTTTCGATGTGCTCATCAGTTATCCGCTTTTGCGTGATTCGGATTATACATTTTACTTGGTTTGAGGCTAATGTTGTTTGGTGTTTATTGTTTTTGGTTTTGGGTTTTTATTTTCTTGACTGGTCACCGCCCCCTCGAAGCTTTGATTGATGTAATGTGCTGTGCGTCCAATGTGGGACTCCAGTTATACCAGAATACGTTTGATACTCTCTTATACTTTTACCGTTTGTTTGCTCATTACACGCATGTTCTCTCATTTTGGGGTCTTAATATTGTGGTCGCTTTTCCACGTGCTCAGCTATGATTTCTGACTCGTAGTGCAAAACAATCAATTTAATTGTTATCACGAGGTATGGAGAAGAAAATACCAAAAGGAACCGAACCGACCAGAACAGAAAAAAGTACAAACGTTAAGTATAGTAAATAAAGCTACTTATTCGTACGTCGTTGTACCTCTTGATATCAACGGGCTCGCATACCCTGTGCTGTTAATGATTAAAAGGGGTATTACGATGTTATGCAAACAGGCATATATGCTACTGATCAACGCCTGAATTTCAAATGTGATTGAAGTTTAACTTTCAAAATAATTAATTTAACAATTATAAAATATTTGTGTTCAATTATTTATTATCATGTAGGCCCATTACCCACTTCGTTACATACTGGTAGGGGTACCCAAGCTAGCCAAACAGAATCGAAAGAGTACATATTTTGCACTTTGAAATACAGCTATCAGTCGTGTTTTTATTATCAGCACACCTATTTCGATTTGCGATCTCAAATTCATGTAATTTTTTGTTATTATTTAACTCTAATTGATGTCGAACTTTTCCAAACATCTAATAGCTCGTTGCCTAATTGATAATGATTATTGAATAATTTTCTTTTTGTTTTCTCATATTTTTAAATTTCAAATTAAACAGCTGCCAAAGTGTCTGTAATATTATCGATAGCTATAGGCCGGGTACGATTGTCGTATCTTGAAAGAGTAATAGTTTAAAGATAAGACTAGATAGATCTAAATATAAGTATGTAAGGCAATGAGCGATTCGGTTTTCCTTGAATGTTGACACACTTGAGCTGTTTTCATTGCTAGTATTTTTGTCGTTGTTTAAGCAAGCGGCTACAATTAAAAGTGAAGTGTTTTTATTTTTTACTTGTCCGCCCAACCCACCGTCTGACAGGTACCCTATAAAAACGTTCACGTTCACGGCGGCACTTTCGCAATGACAATGAGACAATTATAGTCGCAGTATCTGAACGATTTTTTAGTTGTCTGTTGGCAATTACACGTGTATTAATGCACGAGTTGACATTGTTGTCGCTATTGTTGTTTAATTACGTCGAGTTACGATAAAAACAATAAAAACACACATACACCAACACATAAACGCGACTAATCCATAATCTTTCTCCAGGAAAAAAAAACAAAACAAAACAAAAACAAAATAAAAAACTCCCCATCAAATTGTATTCAAGGTCCTGACCCAAAGGAAGGGCGTTGATCGGACAATGGCTATAATGCAAATCTTACCGAAAATACAAAATACTTCCCGACTCCAGCCACGACTCGACTCGATGTGTATATGTAGTTCACAGCTTAACAGCTCTGCTTTTGAACCATGTAGTGCAAGCGGCAGCCCCCATGGTATTAATGGTATCCAACTCAACGGGTGGCTCCTCCCCCCGCGTGGGGGTTAACATTAGCACACAGTTCAGCCTTCAAAAAAAGAAAACATAGTAAGAATGCTGTAGTCGGAAGAGTTCGATTAAAAGATACCCTGAATCCAGCTGTTCGGTTCTTGATGCTGATCAAGAATATATGTATATACTTTATTCCAACTTTTGCCCAACTGCATTATACCCTGTTTAATATGTTTACTTTGTTCGGTTTGCAACGTAAGCTGGCAACTAATACAATACTTATATAATTATGTAAATTTACAAGCATTTTTCCAAAGCAAGTCAACGAAAATGACCCACTGCTACTACTGGATACACTTGGATTACGACTTATTGGAAGGGTGTCCAAATGCCACGAAGCATAAATATCCCGACTCCATATTGAAGGTTATGCCTATGGAAGTGTATTTAGTATTCGGTGACCTTAAAGATAACTGTTCCTTTTCGTTTTTATTATGATGAAGTTAAAAACCAAAAAATACAACTACAAAAAATTACGTTATGTTAATTACCAACTTACGTTAAGTCAGACCTTCAGTCTGTGTTGGGAGGATGGGGGACAGACGAAGAAAAATGCGACTGGGCGTGTTACACTTTTCAACTGCCAACATTTTGACGGTCAATGTCCACACACACACAACATATTCACACACGCACACAGTTAGTTTCGGCTATTTATTATTTTTTTCTTTCTCATTTTCCTTTGTTTTGCTTTGTTTTTTGTTGTTGCTGTTTTATGACGCTTGTAATTAAAGTCGTAAAGTGTTGGTAGTCTTTAAGCTTCTTGGATTAAATAGTAAAAAGCACTTAAGTAACTGTATGTTATGTATGAATGTACATATATAGAAACGGAGAGTTATATCACTGCTTAGTGGTTATATAAAACTACCATATATACGGGGACCTATTACAAAAAACATGGTCAGTCAAAACACACACACACACACACACACAGAGAATGAGGTTCAGACTGTGTGGTAATAAAAGCTAGAAGATGTCAAAATTCTAATAAAAAAGACTACTAAGGGTTAATACCCTTTGCACTTATGCACTACCAATTATAAAATTATAAAAAAAAGTAGCTGTATATTAAACTTTGAAGTTCAAGTGAGATATTTATTAGAAATTCTTAAGAATCCAAACTGATGCAGATAATTGCGAACCCATAAAGTATATAAATACATTGTGCATACAAGATCTAATATCTAAGATTGAAATTTATAAATATTAACTGAGCGCTTATAATAAAAAAGTAAAATTTGTCTAGTATTTACCTTCTGTAATAGCCCAAATATGAAAATGGAATCATATTATAAAATATTGTCCAACTCCCTCCCTCTCCTCGTAGATCCTTCACCTTATCCAATTCCAATCCAATCTTCTCTGTGTCACAATTGCTCTCTAATTAAGTGAATAAAGAATCTAAGCATGGGTTTTGACTATTCGCTGTGAGTGTGCATGAATATGAAGTAAATATGAATATCTATCGACTTAATTCCGATCTATTTACAGAGTATCTGTTATAGCGTAATAGTGTCAACTTTCTTGTTTAGAACTTGTATCACATTAATAATAATAAGAATTGTATTTCGCTTTGCTTTTAGGTCGCAGCCCATAACAACACCACCGATGCGATAGGCAACCCACAACACTCGAGTGCTATGCTCCCCACGAGCTATACAATGGGCGTCCTGACGCCCCTAGCTCGGGCCACACAACTACGACTTTAAGCAGAGAAAAAAGTGGAAACACGAGCTAGGTGACGATCAAACGAAAAGAAGGAGCAAAGAAAAAACACAACAACAACAACAATTTGACGAGTTTTTCGCTCGGTGCTGAGCGCAACGTACGCCAACAAACAAATGAGGGTGCAACACGTAACTAGCCAAGCAGCAGCAGCCGAAGCAGCAGCAGCAGACGCCGCCAACAGCATCAGCAGCAGCAGCAGCAGGTTGACCAACTAAGCGAAACCAGCAGCCAACATCTTCAACAGCAGAGCATCTCCTCGCCCAGAAGACAGCAACAGCAGCCGGAGCAGCCAAACAGGCGATAGTCGCACAAGAAACGATAAGCAAACATAAAAAAAAAAAAAACAAGAAAAAAAGCCAACTCCAAAATGTTACAAAACTCGAATGCAGTCGCAGCGGTTGCAGCAGCAGCAGCGACTCCCAGCACAGCAGCCGCTGCGGCAGCGGCGGCCAATAATGCGGCGATTGCTGCGTCATCCATACAGCCAAAGCTGGTTGTCATACGGAGGCGTCCGAATCAGGGCTTCGGTTTTACGCTGCGTCACTTTATTGCCTATCCACCGGAAGATGATGCTGCCAGCTGGCCTCAGGTAAGCATCACAGTCGCAGCCAATTGGCAGCGGTGGGGTGAGGTGCGATGGGGTACAGTGAGAGCTTTGAGAGTACACTCGAAACAAAATATGCCATAGAGCTTCACTTTTCTTAAGCCGTGCTTAATTTCTATGAAAATAAAATCAAATACAATATCTAAATTCTGGTTGCATTGTAGGACATTTTAGTCGAGTAAACTCGACTACGATAAACCCTGAACCTATTCTAGTTTCCAGATTTCCCTTTCAAGGATTTGCACATTCAAATATAAGCATGCCTCAAAGTGCACTCATTTCTGCAGCAATCACACCAATATATTTACACGCACGTCGATTTCATGCCGTCCCTTTTGCACACATTCACGCTCCTATAGAAATAAGATCATCATGAGAATAGGTTTCTGGTTATAACCAAAGTGTTTCTTATCGACTTGAATATTAAAATGTCAATGTAAATTTTACATCCTTTAAATGTTGGCTTTTATTGCTAACGACAATCGAAACGTATCAATTTTCGAGAAACGGGGGCAGTTATCAATAAAATTACATAAACTTGATATGCCCGGTGTATACGAGATCAAGAATATATATATTATATACCGGGTTGGAGATGCTTCCTTCTGTCTTTTACATACTTCACTATATCCTTAATGTATACATTTAAAAAAGAAGACACAATAAGATGGGCGCTGCTAAATTGATTTCTTAAATCAAGAAAATATTTTTAAAACTACAAATTCTAAATTATTGTCTATATTTCTTCGAATGTAGAGAGCAGGCCAAGACAGTGCGCAAGCGCACCGGTCAGCACCTACCTACATACATACATGCATACATACATACATACATACATACATACATACATACATACATACAGACATACATACAGACATACATCCATACAGGCATACACACAGGCATACATACTTACGTATATGCATGTATGTGTGCTCTTACATGTGTGTGTGTGTCTGTGTCTGTGAGAGTAGCTAGCCTGGTTGCCTGCATCTCCAATTAGTCATCGATCGCTTTGGCACTTTTGCTTTTTGCGCTTCGGCAAGTCTCTGCCACTGCCTCTGCCTCTGCCTCTGCGTCTGCCTCAGTCGCTGGCACTGTCACTGTCTCTGTATCGATCGCAGTCGCTGCCGTTACGTGAGCGAAACGCACGCGCCGCTTATTCAAATGGCCGTTGCTGCTTTCTTTTGCTCTTGACAGTGCTGGCCAAAGTATACCGAGTACGTTGAATGGTTCGCTACAACGTCAAGTTGACCATTTGGAAGCAACGGCAACAATGTGTTTTCGTTTGACTTTTAGATAAAAAAAACAGCCAAAAAAAAAATCGTGTTCGAATCTCAGCTCCCTGCCAGTCAAACACAATTACAACAAATATAAATTTAATGTACACAAAAAAGTCTGCAATAAATGTTGCGAATTTAAAAAATATCAAAACTAGTCTTTCCAGTTAAAAAAAGAAGGCTTTTTATAAATAATTGACCATTTTAATAATTTTGTAATGCCTAGCAATATTTAGATTGTTTGTAGCTTATATTCAAATTGAAATCTTTATTTAGTGACTTCTTGAAAAAGATAATATGTGAATGTGGGTTACTTATCAGATAGGGTATTTGAAATTCCAAGAGTCTTTTCTCACTCTCTCACTCTCTTGGGAGTTTTTTCTTCTTTTTTTTGCACTAATTTGCGTTTTGCTCACTTTACTTTTATTACATCCGAAGTTTTGGTTTTGCACTCTCTTCGACGATCTCTTACTGTTTGGGGCCTGCCAATCTCTCTCAGTTTCTCTCTCTCTCACTCTCGCTCTGTCTGCCTGTCTCTCTGAGCCACTCTCCTTGTTGCCATTTATTTTATTGCTATGTTGTTGTCGTTTCACGTTTTTGTGAATGCTTTTTATTTTTATTGTTGCTTTGTACGTTTTGTGTAGGAAGCGACAAACGTTGTCGGCAACAGTGGCAACAGCGGCGGCGGCAGCGGCGGTGTCGTCGGCTTGGAGCCAACGTCACCAACGTCGCTGCCGCCATACCAAGTGAAAGCGATGGAGACCATTTTCATCAAAGAGGTGCAAGCGAACGGACCGGCTAACTACGCCAATCTACAGACGGGCGATCGGGTGCTAATGGTGAACAACACGCCGATCGCTGGCATTGCCTACAGCACCATTGTGTCGATGATCAAGCAGACGCCAGCGGTGCTAACTCTGCACGTTGTGCCCAAGGAGTGCGATGTGCTCCAGATGGTGAGTCCAAAAGACATAATAACATACATCTTTATACATATTTAGATTCGTGTACATTGTATAATTATAAACTGATCTTAACATATCGGCTCCAATCGAATCGAATCGAATCGAAAGTCATTGCATTATTATCCAGTCTAATCTGTGTGTTGTCCACTTAATTTCCCTTTGCTCTCAGCACTATACGTCTATTGCCCATACGCCAGAATCGAATCGTTTAACGATGTCCGCACAAGGATCGCCCGCGCTGCTCTCAAATGGCGCTAAGCCGACATTTCCACAGCAACAGTTGATCTCATATCCCGCTGTTGCCAATTCGTCGTCATCGCCAGCATCCTCGCCGCTTCATGGCGGCAGTCGTTCTGGCAGCATCACAAGCAATGCCAGCGGCAGTGGCAACAATAGTCACCATCAGCTCCACCAGCACCAATATCAGCAGCAGCAACAGCAGCAGCAGCTACATCCGCAACGTCATCCGGCGCTAACTGGTGGCAGCAGCAGCATCGACTTTGGTGACATGGCCCATGGACTGCGTCAGCATCAGCATCAACAGCAGCAGCAACAACAGCTCTACCAGCAGCAGCAGCAGCAACATCATCATCATCATCAGCAGCAGCAGCAGCTGCTGTCGAGCAGCTTTATGCGGTAAGTGTAAACTACTACGACTATGAGTATGGCAACGACTGCCCGCCCCACCTGGGCCATTGACGTCAGCATGAGGTGGGGGGAGGGGGGCGTTCAGGGATCAATGGCAGGAACGGCTGTTAATCTTATCAGTCTGACAGTCGGCAGGTTGTGACGACGCTCTGCCCACTGGCGTTTCTCTTTTGCCATGCAGCCAAAATGACAGTGTTTAGTGCAATTAGACGGGCCAGCGACCGTTGGCCAAAATGCCACAGTGGGGCAAAAACTATTGAGAAAACCTTCAACAGCAGTTTTCAATTACATTTGAAAAGGTATTCACGAGCTTTCGTTACTTATAACAGTTGAACTAAAAACTTAAACAGCGTCGAGTAAAGAGAGTTAATACACTACATTTTTGTGGGGAAAGTAAACCCATCAATCTTCCTTAATTGAATAATAAGACATTAATCATTATCCGATTCAAATGCATATGCAGATATTTATTTGATAATTTCGACATTCTTGCTGAAAACAAAACTATTGTCGAATTAATTTCGCCAACAGATGATCATTGTTACAATATAATAAATTAAATTTATATATATATATATATTTGAATAAATTTAATTTGTTTATGTTCGTTGATCGATAAGATTTTTGACACTGATGTGAACCACTGCCAATGCTAATCGACATATACATACACATGGGTATATATATATATATATATATATATATATTTGTATGTATTCGAATGTTTCGTTAATATTTATTTGCAAAGGCATACACAAAAATACACACACATTCACATTCATTCAGTGAGACAAATTGACAGTTTACTGGCCAACAGCCTTTGGCGCCGTCGCCGTTAGCGGTTTCAATGAACTTGATCACACTGTGCGCCATGGTTGATTTATGGTGGCATGGAGAGACTGCTTACTTTTAGCTCCCCATCCTTTCAATACACACACACACGCACACACACACTCGCACACAGATTTGTATTATGTGTTTGCATACGCATATTGTGCATTATTTGAATTTCATTCAAGAAACAAACAAACAAATAAGGTTCATAAAAATAATATTAAACGTCAGCAGAGCGGAAGATGATTTTCATTGAGTAATCGAATAGCCTGAAACACAAAATACGCAAATACAATTGTCATTCTATGTGTGTGTGTTAAAAATTAAGTTCATGCTCTAAATGACATTTGCTAAGCACAGAAATTGCACCAACAAACAATAGCTGCAAAAACCATAATTAAAAACAATTGTAAAGTGAACCTTGTGCCCAAAGTGTGGCCTCTCCCTATCCACCCCTCTGGCCAATCCATTAACCCATCCCTGGTCTCCATATCTAATGTCCAGCACAATTTCGCACATTCTTTACCACACTTTTCACAGTCATTAATTTGTACATGCTTGTAAATATGTAAGTTAAAATATACATATATGCACATATGTACATATGTATGTATGCATATGTATCTATCTATATAGGCGCATTATAATTATGATGAGTCCATACATTGACCGGCCACGGCCTATAAAATTATAGAACACCACACAGCAGCCAAATGTGACTGACTCTGATGATTTCATCATATATGTACATACATACATACATACATACATATATATATATATATATATATATATATATATATATATATTATTTGTTATTCTTCGCCCCCCTACATTTGATCAATGTTGTGTTGAATGAAAATCGTTTATGTATTCATACATTAAGTATATATGATAAGTATTTATTCCAAATGTTGTTATCAACAGCTGATTGCTATCGAGTCACATTTTCAGCTCTTGATAATTACACGATGATCTGTAGTTTGAAATTGCCTTATTGTCATTTAATTCAGTTAATTGTTTTGTGTTTTTTAAAGCATTACTTTTGTTTTGTAGTTGATCATCGCTTCTACATCATATATTTCGACAAATTTGTCTGCCGTTTATCAATGACTTCATGATATGTATCGATAATTGATGGATTATCAAGCTGCAGATCAATTGTAGTCCTCAAAGTTGATTGCGAATTAATATTGCATTGATTTCTCCACTCGATATTCTGTTTGAAATGCGATCTTTGGGATATGCGTTTGTTTCACTCGTAATATTCCCTGATCATCAAAATTTGTCTACTCAGTGTTGACTTTACGACTGCGTCTGGATTTGGCAATGACGACAAATGCATTTATTCATATTTCTCGTGTTTTTCAAAACAAAAATAGGCAAATGCATAAAAATGCCATTGGCCGGCCACTAGGCGAACTTCCTCTTTTCACTCTATCTCTCTCTCTTTCTCTCTCTCTCAATGTGTGTGTGTGTGTGTGTGTGTGCATATCTTTATGGATAGGGTAATAGACAGTCCTCTTCAGATTTGACCAAAACGTTGGAATGCGAAGCTTTTGAGCCATCGTGGGCACTGCAATTGAACTTTGAAAAGTAATAAATATATATATATATATATATATATTTTTTTTTTTTAGAAAGTAGTCCATTTTCACTGATTTATTTTTTTTCTCAATATGTTGCTCTGCATAGCATATGGAGTTGTACAATAGCAGAAATCTATGAAAGTAACTTTGCTAATAGAATTTTGTTAATATATTTGCATCTTTTGCTATATTAATAATGTGCCTCACAATCGAACAACGGATATCAATAAATTTATTTGTAGAAGAAATTAATTTAAATATACATCATTTGGGAATTGTGCTCATTTTGATTGGATGTAAATTGAGCTAAAGCTTTGCTAATGAATTATTTGGTTAATTGTGAGCCGCATACTAAAAAAACAATGTTCGAGTCGAGAGCTCTTTAACATCATCGGAAGTTTCTGCCGAGTGGATGATTCCATGTTAACTGTGTTTGGCACGTGTTTCGGATGCCATGTTAAATTGCTTTTTCTATTCTTTATTCTTTCTTTATATTTTGTTTTTAGTGTTTATCGTTTCTAATTACGTGCTGGCAAGTTGCGGCGCACTTGCTCGTAGATAAAAAGTGGTTAGGAAGACATTTGAGGCATCAGCCACTTCCATACATGCATATCTCAGCTGTAAGCAACTGTCAATTGTTTATTTATTTATTCTTATAATAACTGACTTTTTCCCAAATTGTATTCCATATAATTCAGGGTACAGGGTGTCTGCGCGCTGAGCATGCTTGTTTAATATTTAATGTCTGCTTCGCTTTGCAAGCCATTAAAATAACAAGCAAAAATAACAAACAAAAAAAAAAAAACCGAAAAGTGCAAAAAATATATATTAAATATGCTCAGTGTCGAGAATTGTTGAAATTCAAATCACATTTCGAATTTTTCAGTGTATTTTGGACATTATAACGCCCACATTTCGACATGGAGACAAACAAACAATTGCGTATACGCAACGGTTGTCGTCGCATTCGTTGTCTGTCGCTATATGCGATGTAAATCATATTTCAGTATGCACATGTACACCTATATCTATATGTGTATCTCTGTGTGTGTGTGTTTGCAATCAATTATTATATGTGTATATGTCACCAGAGGAACGTCAACGTCAACTCATTGACTAATCGCACAACAACAACGCCATTAAGAAGAACAACTACTAAACCGCATATGCAAAATCGCCAAAGCCTTAAATATACTTACATATCTATATTTATAAAGTTATATATATAGATAAATATATATTATTATACGTATACATTATATATATATATATATATATATATATATATATATATGGGTAAGTGAATGCATAAGCTGAGCGTAAATGGACAACAACAAAAAGCAAAAAGCAACTGCACACGAATAACGAATATTTGTTAACGCGCCATTGTTAAATGATTACGACAAATTTAATTGAATTTTGTACAACACACTCGCAAACACACACCACAATAATAATAACAAAAAAAAAAATGAAATAAATAAAAAGTGAGAAAGAAATAAGTTCAACCGCTGTGAATGGCATTTGAATTCGTTCGCCCGACTGGATATCGTCCGCCTCAACTGACCACGCCTCCAGTTGAGACACAGATTGAGATTGAGATGTACTATATATGATATCTGAAGATGAGATTGTGACGGAGCTCAAGAGTCTGAAATGACATGATGATGATGGCAATGCAGATCAAGATGCAGATAAAGATTTATGTAAAAATACTTGGCTATGTAAATAATTGGCTACTTGAGCCATTGCAAAGTCTGTAATTGTATAATGCGCTGTTGGATCCATGATGATGACAATTGAACATACCGACGGACAGATATAGTTGTACATAAATACACCTATATGTATATGTATGTAGAAATATACATATATATAGAGGATACAAGAACGAACGCTGTCTGTTTGACCTTTGATTCTTTCAACCTGAGTTTTGTGTAATATTGAATTTAACTAACATGCTTGATGGATGACAAAGTTGACACGTTTGACACACACTCAAATAATATGCAAACTGTGCACAGTGGTGCAAAATGCAACCAGCAATTCGATAACCTTAATGGATATGGATTTGAGCATCTCACTACTTCATACGTAAAGAATAACATTTATTGTTCTAGAAACATAATTATATTTATAATTGAATTATATTTTCCTGATACCCACTAAAGAGAAGAAAAAGGAAAGCTTTGAGTGACACTCCTTGTGAGACACTTCGAAGATCCTTAATCTTAGCTTATAAACCTTAGAGTTTAGCGTACTATTTCTCGCTTGTGAAGTACTGATTGACAGACTAACATCCAAATGCAATAGCTATGTTCTCGGAAAGGTATCCAGATTACCCTCATGGACATTATCGATGAGTTTTTCGCTCGAATCAAAAATAGCATCGCCTGTTTATCACTTTCGACTAGGCCCACAATCCAATCTGTTTGTTTCGCGTTGCGATTACAATAAATCTAACTACTTGTGTACTTGAATACCTATACTCTTATACATACATATGTATATGTATATACGATAAACATACACATATGCAACGCATCCATTTACAGAGTATTATGTGCCTTCTGTATGTGCACAATGAAATATTTTTGCGCTATGCGCGTGGCGCAATTGGTTATAAAATAAAAGAAAGAGCGTTCAGTTCTGTTGTCGTTCGGTGGTTGGGTGGGTCGATGGGTCGTTCCGTTCGTCGTTGGCTTGACGGTGGGTTGTTCGACGATTGCCCACTCAATAGCTGGGGGCTCTTTTCAATTGGCCCTGCCCGTCTGTCTGTCGTCTGTCTCGTTGCTGCTGTCGCAAGCTTAATATGAATTTCATACATGCATACAAAGTGGATTTTTTTTTCGTCGCTTGAATCTTTTTTTTTTATTTATTTATTATTATTATTATTTTATTTTTTTGTATTTCAGCTTAGTCGTATGGACTTTGGGTTGTACTTTAGTTTAGTTGCTGATGCCGAGTGGAGCGCGTAGATTTCGCATCACAACAAAAATATATATATATATATATATATATATATTAAATCTTGAACTCAGTGAGCTTTTTTTTTTTTGTTGTTTCGTTTCGAGTGTGTGGGTTGAATTTGAATTTTGGCGTTGAATTCGAAATGCACTTATCATTGATATCGTGTGGTTATTGTGATTGCCTTTGATAAAAGCACAAATGTGACAAAGTGGTGGCGGGTGGGTGAGTGGTTTGTATCGAAAACACTCGCACCGCAAAGTTTTGTCATAATTGCAGAGACCTTGAAATACATTAGATCTATTAGATCACAAAGTTCAAGTGCCTTTAATGATAAAAAGCACAGAGCTGCTAGCAACAACAACCAACAAAAGCTAAAACAACAACTAAATCAAATCGAGTGACTGCTGCAACAAACATGTCCACGAGCAAATGTTGCGTTCAGATTTTCTTGAGCAACAACAGCAGCAGCAGCAGCAGCAGCAAGAAAACAACAATGCGCGATTGTCTCAATTTCTTAGTAGTTATTTGTTTGATGTTTTCTGTTTTGTTTCCGTTGCGTATGCTGCCTAAACAATGAACAGCAGCGCTGCCGTTGGCGCTGACAGAGCAACGATGACGTCGACGTCAACGCCAATGGGTGTCGCCATAGTCGCCATCGACACCGCTGGGCGCCGTCGCCACCAGCGGCGAAATCGATACCAAAAACAGCCAACAAATAAATGCAATGCGAATTCCACAAAAATGGAGATAGAGCCACCAATGGGATGGTGGGCGGAAGGGAAGCTGTTTACTGTTTTTGTTCGATGGGTTCGGAAAGCCGCGTGGGAATGGTGGGGGGTTTGGGGGGGGGGGGACTTTTGACCGGTTTCGGAGTGTAACATTGTGGCTTATCAAATATGTCAACATATTTTTATTTATGACTTGTTAATTGCAAAGAGAGGCGAAAGAGTTGCCAATACGCAAATCGGACAATAGCCGGCAATAATAATATCAACAACAACAATGGCAACAACAATGACCAGTCAGTGAATGAACAACAAGCAGACAATAAAGCGCGAAATTCCACACAATACACATACATAGACACACACACCCACAGGCAGTTTGTATCTGTATCTGTATCTACTATCTGTATGGCTGATAAATACAGCTCATTTGTTTGGCTCTGACTTTTTACTGATAAGCAGAAACAGCAACAACCACAACAACAACAACCACAACAACAACAACAACAAATCAGCACAATAGAGTCCGCGATTCATGGCGTATCGAGTCACTTGTCTATCTATCTATATATCTATTTATTTATTTTTGTTCGCTTGTGTACTAGGCTTATGTAAAGATAATATTCTCCTACACACATTCATACATACATAAAAGATAAACCTTTTGCACATTTGCAATTTGCATTCACTTTGGCATTATTTCACTATAGCATTTCTTAGAATTTCTCACACGGTTCATAAACGAGTTTTAATATCTGACATTTCTTTTAAATAGTGTTGACTTCAAACCTTTAGGCAACTACCCCCAATATAGAGAAACTCATTCTCGAGCAGCGGCTATTAACATTACTTCAGGAAATGTGTAATCTCAATCTACTCAATCTACTTGCGACACAATTCACAAATTGAGTTATTTAGTTTAATTAACGTTATTTGTTGAACGTCGAAACCACTCGGTTAGTGAGCAATGCAGATTTTTCAACTGGATTTTAATGGAAACTTTATCAAATTAGCATTATTCAATTACCTAGAATCACTCTCAGTCTAATTGGGAAAACATAAAACTCAATCAATTATGCTTGTTCGCTATTAAAAGCATTTCAATTAAGAGCTGCACCTGCACTGGCGTTTTGATGTATATCAATTTACTATTGTGTAAACTTCAAAGCAACTATTCCTGGATCTGCGCTGAAATTGCATCCTAGCAACGGTCGAGAGCACTAAGGGGAGGCAAAATTGTTTTATCCTGCAGCCATGCAACAGCAGCAGTCTCATCATCATCATCATCATCATCATCATCAGCAACAGCAACAATGAAGCAGAAAGCAAGCAGGATGTGCTCTCTGTATATCCTGTCCGTGAAGCATCCTCTTGCATCAAATTGAGTTAACTTAAATGCCATCAAATGCGATTCTTCTGCTGTTCTTTCTGAAATCTAATTCAATCAAGTGTAGAGTGCGTCTGGGTTTCTGTGGCTGCAATTGCAAATGAAAGCACGCACTTTCCACACACATATACACGCACCTACACACACACCTACACACACACCTACACACACACAGACACACACATTCTGCAATATTCCATTTAGCCAGCCCCAGTTGCCGTTGGGGGAGCATGTGCTCATGCTCATGTCACGGTCATGGCCATTAGTCAGTCTGCCTGACAGCAACTACTGCCGGCTGACTTGGCTGGCTGCATTGTCGGGACAACGTCGAGTTCGTTCTCGTCATGCACTGACGCTTGCGCCACTCCACCCAACCCCCCACCATGCCCCACTGCCTCTCCGCTGTTCCCGCGAACAAACTGCAAGTATTCGCTTTGTTTCGTTTTTGCAGTCAATTTGTATGAACACTCTCTTATCTCACAGCCCATAAGAGCTACACACAGACACAGACACAGACACCGACACCGACACCGACTACAGCAACAAAACGGATGTTCTCGTGTGTCTAAAGTAAATTAAGTTTAGGTTTAAGCTTCAATATGTGTATATATATATCTATGATATTAGATAATACAGGTTACAGGGCATCTGTCTTTCTCTCTCTATCTCTATCTCGAGTGAAGCCGTCTCACTTTGTTATTGTTATTGTTATAGTTATTGTTATTGTTACTATTTATGGACATGGCTAAGCGCACCTGTGCCCCGAGGCGACGACATAAAAGATCTCGAACTGATCCGTTGCAGTCTTGAAATGCTTGAAATGACAGCACGAAATATTCTTAAACAAATACGTTTCGTTTATAAACAAACAGCACAAACAATAACACATTCACAATTCACAAATATTCAGCAGTTGGGGGTGTGGGGCGTGAGGCATGGGGCGTGGCTCATTGCTGTTTACGCAAATTGCGCAGCTTACGCGTATTTGGCAAACGACGTCGATGTCGTCGTCGGTTAGTCAGTCAGCCACTCAGTCATCAGTTATCGTGACCAGCGTACCCAAAACAACTGGCAACGTCAAATCGGATTCACTCCGATCTCTTCACGTGCCTCAACCGCAGTCGCCGCCGCCGCCGCCGTCGCAGTCGACGTTTACGGCACGCGCCTAAGCGTCTTTTAGCCGAACGCGAACTTTTTCGTATGGCAATCAGGTGCGGTTGCTTTAAAAAAATGCTTGGAATAAGTATTTCAATATCTTAGATTACTTACGCCTGTGGCATAGGTTCCAGATGTCTACTGCCCATTGCTGTAATGAATCCCAAATAATAAATCAAGCAATAAGCAAAAAGAAAACTACAATTGAAATAAATGCTAAATGTTATAGAAGATATGTACGTGCAATAATATAGTTAGAATATATCATTGATAAATGAAGTCGATTAAACCATATAAGGTTATAAATTGATGCATTGATACTTAATGCGAATAAAAACACACTCAGAAAGAATCCTCTGCTTGGCTTTAGAATTGACTTCTGCAAGAATTGAAAACTGCTTGGTGAAAACTGCGCCCTCAAAATAGTTAATGGCTATAAACTTGACTTGGATTTAGCCTTGTTTAATAATAGCTAATTGCGTCCGCCTGTTTCTGATCAAAAATGGTAATCAATTGCATTTGCTGTACTCTGTTTGTTGCTACTTACAGCGCCAATCAGCCGCCAAATCTAACAGTATTAGCAAGCACAACACCAACCACGCCCACCACGCGCCAACCCAAATCGGCAGCGGCATTGAGTCAAGCATTGTATGCAGTGAATGCCAGCGGCAGCAGCTGCGGCGTCGGCGGCGAAAACAGCGACCTGATGATCCGACTGCGCGAGTCGATTAAACAGAAGGAGGAGTTCCTCAAATCCCCGCTGCCCTCCGGTGTGCTGTCCGCCTCAGCAGCCTCAGCATCCAACGGCAACACATCGCAATCATCGCCACAGCAACACCAGCAGCAACAGCCGGTACAGCACTTTTTCCCATCGCACACGCCACCTGGTGCAGGTGGAGGAGGAGGTGGGGGTGGAGGTGGAGGTGGAGGCGCCGTTGTCCCAGTACCGCGTGTACGCCAGCAAGTGCTGATCAAACAGCAGCACCATCAGCAGCAGCAGCACCACCATCACCACCATCATCAGCAGCAAGTTGTTCTCGGCTACGATATGTACAATAGCTATACGGGCAGTAAGTTGGCGTCACGCTCCTTGGGAGCGGTGCCGTCACAGCAGCGACAGGTGGTTGTCAGTGTTGCCAGCAACAGTGGCAAGTACGCCAAGGAGTTGGACTACTTTGAGACGCTGCAGGAGACGGGCGTCACCAACAAAGTGTAAGTTCAGCCCCGAATATACCATATCCTCTAACAAAACAAAAAGGTCGTTAATCCTTTGTTGATGTACTCCTCTTAGATTTGAGAGCAAACTGGTCTCGCACATGGCCAAGGGATTTGATCCATTCAAGCCGTTGTCAATCAACACAAATGCCGCCTCCGAATCGACAAGTGCGTCCGTTGCGCTGTCCAAGAAACAGGGCGTTCTATACGAGTCACTGCAGCAGCATCCACTGCATCAGATGCAGGTCAAGTATCAGCAGAGCAGCAGCAGCAATACCAGCGCCGTCGATGGCCAGATTACAAGTCGCATGGAGCTGCACAAGGCAACGCTAGCGAATGCCACCATTGAGTCGTCGGTGCCATCGAGTAGTAAGCACATAGCACATAGCCAGCCAACACTAATCACTAATCAATTGTTGCTTTCAGAGTATAGCAATGTGTCGGAGCACCCACCGGCCGCCAACAGTTCCTCCTCCCATACTGTGGCCACATTGGCTGACATTGCCGAGAGCAGCGGTAAGTGCGCATTTTTACATACACACACATATATATGTAGAATAATACTAAGATTGCATTTTGCAGCCGCTGCCATTGTGGATGCTGCGTCTGTTTCGGGCAATGTGGTGCGCCGGTATAAGCCGCTGGCCTCCAGCTCCTTTGACGAGGGCAAGCCGGTGCGACGGATCTCATATCTGCGTGCCACCAACAACGAGGCAGAGTATCACGGCGAGCCGCCAACGGCAGATGGTGTTGCAGCAAGCAGTGTAGCGGCTGCTGCTGCTGCTGCTGCTGTTGCATCCATTGTGGAGCCGCACAAGACGAAAGTGCTGGTGGAAGAGCATCCAGATCCCACATACGATGTGATCGCTGCCACCGGCGGTGGCCATGAATTTATTGAGACACCCAACGGCTTGGAAGATGTGCGCCTCTCCGCTCTCCATGGCAGTCGGCGTGCCTCAATCAACAGCGAAATGCGCAGCAGGTGAGTCCCACTAGTCGCAAGTGCGACTCATTTCCCAACACAGATCCTGGACTAATTGCAATCATTCGCATCATCATCGCATAGCATTCATATTGATGCCGAGCTTAATGGCAAGTATGTGCCCAATGAGCTGGAGGCCTTTGAGACAGAAATCGAGATTAAGTCCTCCTGCATCAATGGCAAGGTAAGCCACACACCCACTTGAAAATTGAATTCACATTTGACCACATTTTTTGACATTTGTCTGCTGCAGCGCATGTCCGAGTATCGCTCGTGGCGTCAGGTCAAACTGGAGATTAAGGGCGATGTGTTGCGCATATACTCTGGCCGCCATGCCAAGTCGGACCAGAATGTAAGTAACGATTGGCAATTAAATACATACAATACAATACAATAGTGTGCAATACTACTTCGATATATATCCACTCCATAATCAAACAGGTGATAGAGCTTGATATTAGAAATTTTAAGTTTTTCGACGAGTCACAGGACAAAAAGAAATACTTGATACGCATGCAGTCGAAGCCCAGCGTCAGTGGCGCCCACTTGGCCACATTGGGCAATGAGCTCAATTTGGACGATGCCCATGAGAAGCTGACCTCATCGGGCAGCAGCAGCGCCGCCGAGCCGCAGACGCCGGCGACAACGGCACCATCCTGCGGCCCCTACACCGAAATCCTCTTCAAGACCAAGAGCAGCAATGAGATGAAGCGCCTCTTTGGCTTGCTCCAATGGAAGGATAGTCTCAACTATGATGATAATGTAAGTAATTACAAAATAAAGTCGCTCCCTTGATGATTTGATTCTCATACATGATTTCGTTCTTTTCGCAGGAACAGCCGGCAGCAGGCAAGCAGCTGGCTGAGCCCCAGAAAACAGCTGCCACGAGCAGTTATCTAGACGATGTCGCTGGCGCTGCGGACAGTTCACCGCTCAGCTCGCACTCGGGCAGTGGCGGTGGCATGCTGGAAGGACCAACGGCTGCATCCGCTACGGCGGTGGCTGTCACCAGTGAGTCGATATCGCCGGTGATGAAGTTGCGCAAGCCCTCCAACAAGCATGTACCGGATAAGGATTTGGGCTCACCAAAGTCAAAGAACTGGAAAGATTTGCTATTCCGACGTGGTGGTGGCAGCGGCGGCGGCGTCTCCCATGGCGACCTAGCCTCACCCTCTGGCTGTGTGAACAAGACGGGTGGCTCCATTGGGCTGCCACTGCGCGCCTGTCCAATGGGCAAGAATAACGCATACGTGCCGCATCTCGTTGAGGTCTGCACCAACATTGTGGAAACAAAGGGCTTGGGCGTGGTGGGTATTTATCGTATACCCGGTAACAAGGCAGCAATTTCCGAGCTATCTGAGCTGGTCAACACAAAGGAATTCCAGTTCGAGAGTTGTGCCACCGACGTCCGATGGGAGGATGTGAATGTGGTTAGCAGTCTGCTTAAGCTATTTATACGCAGCCTGCCGGATGCACTGATGCCGGCCAGTTTCTATATCAACTTCATTGAAGCGGACAAGAAAACTGGTATGGAGCGCATTGTGCTGCTCAAGGACATTGTCGAATCGCTGCCGCGTCATCCGTACGAGACAATGAAGCATTTGATACGGCATCTGTGCCGCGTCAGCGACAACTGCGAGGTTAATCGCATGGAGCCAAAGAATCTGGCCATTATCTTTGGGCCTTCCATTATTCGCACACCGAACGATACTCTGGAAACGGCCGTCAAGGATATGAAGCATCAGTGTCGCATTGTCGAGCTGCTTGTCACGCAGGTGAGTCACTCAATACCCCCCTTCCACCAATCCCTAATCCACTGTTTTTTTATCTCTGTTCTGTTCACAGTACGAGTATTTCTTCGAGGGCGGCAGTCTGCCGGATCTGGCCGATTTGAGCGGCGGTGCAGCGGCGCCTTGTCCCGCGCAACCACAGCAGACACAGGAAGATCAAACGAGCATGCTGCTGCACAATCTGTCCAAGATTGAGCGCATCACAGAGCGCGAGACGCGCTCCTCACGATTCATTCCGCAGCTACGTAGACGCACCCACGGCAAGCGCAGCGCCGTTAGCTCCGACACCTACTCTGGCGAGAGTGTTCTGGTAAGCGGCACTAGTCAAGCCAATTCCCAATGCACCAACACCAACATCACCACCACCATTACCACCACAACCACAACCAACACCACCACCACCACAACCACAACCATTCGCACCAACAACCAAAGACGAATGCAGCGCAAGGCTGTGCAAAGCATTTGCGATTTTGGTTTAATCCTGCCCGCTGTTCACTTTCAGTCGCTGGACTACGCCAAGGTATCAGCGAGCAGCACGACCAGCACCAGCAGCAGCTCCACGCTGCACAGCAGCAAGATAAGCACCACAAGCAAGCTGCTCTACTCAGCGATGGGCTCATCCAGCCATACCAGCACCAATCAATCCTCCGCGACGGCATCCACCACAGCCAAGGCGGCCACGACGAGCACCAAGAAGCGCACCACGGCCGGTTTCTTGTCCAGCTCCAGTTCGCGCAGCGCCCAAACACGCAAGGCCAGCCTCGATGAGAAGGACTCGGGCAGCGTGGACTCGACCGGCAGCATTGGCAAACATGAGCAGCAGCAGCGGAGCAGCGTTGATATCTCCGTACTGCTTACGGACGATGATTCCAGCAGTCGTCTCAGCGACACAGGTAAACACAGACACAGACACAGCACAAACCAATGGCATCCAAGAATATTTAAGACTACAAAGCATGCTCATATTACTGCCAGATAATAATCTAAAAATAATAATAACACAAATTCAAATGCTTCGTTTTATGTTTTTGGTAATTTTCAGGTTCCATGTCGCTGACCACCATTACGGACACGTTGGACAGCAAGCTGCGTAATTTACGTAGCGGCTCGGAGTCAAACGATGAGAACGGTTCACCTGAATTTCCCAAGAATCGTCGGCATACGTTGGGTCAGCCGCTGCACTTGCACTCCGAAAACATTCCGTATGCGGATGAGTCGCCGGAGCGACTGTTCCACAACTTTTGTCCATTGGACGCACCACATTCGCTGCTCTTAAGCCGCTCGTGCACGGCCACCAACAGTTTGGGTGAGCCCAAAGAAGATAAACACCACAATCAGCAGCAGCAACTGCAGCAGCTAATGATGAAGCCAACGGTGGCACCGCTCCCTGCCAGCCTGCTAAAGGCGGCACACAAATTGCAACATTCGGCAACGGCGCCCATCCATCAGGGCAGCTCAACGGCGCCGGCTAGTGGCGCTGCCACACCCACCGCCGGCACTGGTACCGGTTCGAGCAGCGCCTCAACGCCACTAGCCGGTACGCCCAGCTCGCAAATTGGTGGCTCCGTCGCCCAGCGCAATTCATACGGCAGCAAGAATCTGCGATTTAGCAGCTCCCTGGCATATGAGCGGGGTGGCGTTGGCGCCGGTTCTGAGGATGACTCGGAGGGCTCCACGACGAGCGATCCAAAGGAGAAGCTACTAATGGCCGCACCATCGCCGTCGTTTTTTCTCGAGCGCTACAATAAAAAGCGGCGCGATCATCGACTCTTTCGGAGCGCCAGCTTCAACTGTCGCAACTACTCCACACGACACATGAGCAGCAGCAATTCGAGTGCGGCAGCTGCTGCCGCTGCCGCTGCAGCCGCCTGCTGCTCCCCAACGTCATCGTCATCGTCTTGGGCACATGCCGCCGCTGCGCTGACCAAGGACGAAAAGACTGACATGAATCTGACCAAGAAGCGGCAGATACAAAACAAACAGAATCGCTCGATTAAGCGACGTCACACGGTTGGCGGACCGCACGATTATGCGGCCAACAGTGGCGGGGGCGGTGGTGGTGCTGGTGGTGGTGGTGGTTCAGCCGGGCACGATTTGACTGCCATTAACTATAATCATCACAATCGACACCATCAGCAGCAGCTGCTGAAATTGGGCGGTGGCAGTGGCGGTGGCGGCAGTGGCGCAGCTGCCGAAACGACAACCACAACGACAACAACAACGACAGTGTTGCGCAGACTGGGCGCACCGCCGGCCAGTGCCAGTGCAAGTGTTAGTGCGAATGTCAGTGGTGCTGGCGTTGTCACCGATGCCAATGTCGCGTTGCCCGTTTCTGCAAGCACTGTGGCCAACAATAGCACAACCAACAACAACAATAACAACAACATTTCACCACTTAGCGATGGCAGCAATGGCAACAGCTCTGGTGGTGGTGTTGCTGGTGCTGGTGGTGGTGGTGTCGGCAGCGCAGGCAGCAATAGCAGCTCATCAAATAACAGCAGTAGCAGTGTCGGCGGGGGCGGTGCTGCTGGCGGTGATCAGGTGCTCGAAGTTGGCATCAGGATCAAGAACATAAATCGTGCGCGGTACTAAAAATAACTTTAATAAATTGGCAGCGAATCAGGTGCGTCAACATACAACAATTATCTTAATTACTATCCTAAAGCTAACTTGTGAATTTTCAACTCTTGCAGAAATAATCAAAATCACAGCGAAAGTATAATCTGTTGTAAGGAAGAGAGCGAGACATGCGCGCGAGAGAGAGAGAGAGAGAGAGAGACAGGAGGAAAGGAATCGAGCGAGCGAGCGAATGTGTGAGAGATGGAGATGCAAACATATATTGGAAAAATCGTAGTATTAAACCGAGTTATATATATATATATATATATATGTATATATATATATACATAACAGCATAGTTGTATGCAATATAATTATGTTCAGGCAAAAGTATTTATATCAACATATTGTGGCTCAAGCGCACACACCACATTCACCACACATACGAGGGAACAAAGAAAAAGCAAAAGTTTTCATGCAGCAGATAGAGTCGGATAGAGTCGTAGAAAGAGACGGATAGATAGAGAGAGAGCGATAGAGAGAGAGAGAGAGAAATATATACATAACTATTTTGTAAAACGTATACAGAGTACGAAATATGCTTAACCCATATACATACATACTTATAATTGTAATATAATCATACACACACACACGCATACACACATATACAAACAATTTGATACGTATATACATACGTATATAAGCTAAAGTTGGCGCAACATACTTGATAGCCATACATAATAGTTTATAGCATATATATATATATATATATATATATATATATACACACATATACATATATATATTTATTTACACGTATAACCAAACCATGTCGCCTGTACAGTGCTTAAATGAGACACACACACACATATATAGATGAAGAGATAAATAGATGGCTACGTCTTCTGGCGACATGCAACTGCTTGTGTATATGCAACTGCAACATATTTCAGCGGTCATGTATGTAATTTGTACCTGTACCTGTCTATGCGATGCATAATGCATAGATGCAACAGTTTTTTTGTTGTTTTCTCGTTTTTTTTTTCTGTATTATTTTTGGTGCCTTAATTGATTTGCTTTAAAATTTCGTTAGTGACATGATTTAGGGAACACTGGCCAAATCGGTGCTCAATTGGCAATGGACAGCACGTATATGTATTGTACATATATATATATATATATATATATATATATATATATAGACAGACGTATATGCTATTTGGTGCTCGCGTGTCATTAGAATTTAAGAATCCACCACGTTTTTGTCATATATTAACCGTTAGTTGGCTGGGCAATCATCAGAAGACGTGCAGCCGTTTTGTTGTTCACAGGCGACACAAAAAAGAAAAAAACGGAAGAAAAAAAAACGGTGCAAATACGCTAAGATACGCAACAATCTACAACATTTCGTTCAAATATAATCCCTTCGGCAAGCATATACATAAATGTATTTAAATATTTCAGCAATTGCTGCATAAGTGTGAAGAGCATAACATATATATTTTTTTGAATGTGTGACAGAAGTGAGAGAAGAAAGTTCGAAACGCATACAAGAATCCATAATAATTAGCATACTTACAAGCATACATACCTATATACAATATACAATATACAATACAATGCATACATACATATTCTTGTGTAGTTGTATATTTTTTGTATTATTTTAAGTTGAATGCAACACAGAAATATATGCAATTAGAGTTAAGTACATATATAGCCTAGAGTTGTATGTAGTTTTATATATACACAAACACACACACACACACACACGCACACACATACATGCATATGTATATATACACACACAATTGAATATTTGTTCTTATACAGGATAAATCATTTTATATGTGTATATAAACACGCATGCATATTGTATAGATTCCTTTTTTTTTTTTTTGTATATACCATTTTAATTTTATTATTTTGATTAATTAAATGATTTCTCCTATATATTTTTTTTGTAACTCTACTTTTACTTATACTTATTATGTTTTGTTATCGCAAAAACAGAAAAAAAAATTGTTGCAAAATGTTAGAGAACCAAGCGCGTAACGTTGCTATATATATTATATTATATTACATATTATTAATATTTTTTATTAGTTTTAGGTAGTTATTTTTTAAAATTGTATTTTTTTTAATAAATGTGAATTTATAAAAGCTACAATGACGACACAATAAAAGAAATCGTAAGAATACTTGTAATGCGATAATAATAAGCATTTTTCGATGTACACTGGGCACTGCTGGGAAAGATTAGTCAAGCCATATCTCTATGGCATTTGACGGGACTTACATATCTGAACTTGTGGGAGGTAAGAATCGATTTACACAATGTATTTTGTGTTTTAGATGACCTCCGTATGCAGTTTGATGGAAGATGTCCTTGCGATGCTAGCCCATCTGGTCCTTTAAAAATCTGTAAGGATTTGGCAGATGTGGGCCTATATTTCTGAAAGTGTAATTTTTCTGCAATTATTATTCATCTTAAAAATATGCTATTAAAATTGTAATGCTCACCCTAAAAATGTATATATTTATAGCCCCCAATAATACACAATTTCCACTTATTATAATATGTTCGATTTGTTCAATATATTTTTTCGTATCTGTAGCGCATCTCTATTTTCTGCAACAAAAAATATCTTTATAATAAACTTACACAAATAAATTTATATATTTAAAAAATCTCATTAAATGCATCAAAAAGATTATTTAGTTACATATTTTATACATTTTTATATTAATAATACTTAATCTAAGACAACTAAACATGAAAGATAAAGATACAAGATTTTGTATATACATATAGGGTTACAGAATCTGTTCAAACATATATGGAATGCTCTTAAAGCTTGGCTTGTGGTCCCGTGCCTGATATCTTGTAAACTATATGGTGAGCAGCATCGTAATGGGGATTACAACTCTGTCGCACTCGCTTCAGCCAGGCGCGTATCTTGGGATACTTAATGCGCACATCATAATCGGCCATGCCTATTGCGGGAAAGGATGAAAGGTCGCACTGAGTTGGATAACAAGCGGAATAGTATTACTGGGTATTACTACTTACGCGTCTGTTCAATTTCACAGGCTGCAAATATGTCGGCGACAGTGAGCGTGGGTCCGGTAAGGAACTCTTTCTTGTTCAGCCACACCTCCTCGACAATGTCCAGATTACGCTCCATATGCATGCGCAGCGTCTCGATCTTTGCCTCGGACGGCGTACGTCCCGTCAGCAGCGGATCCAGCCAGATGGTGCGGAAATAGAGAGCACAAGTCACGCGAAGCGTGATATGATGCCATTCGAGGAACTCATCGACGCGCGCCTGTTCCACAAAATACTTGGGATACAAGTGCTCCGGAATCTTGCCCTTGGCGCTCAGGTAACGCAAGATGGCAATGCTCTCTCCCAGCTTATAGCCATTGTCATTGATGCAGGGCACACGCTGAAAGCGATTGATGTTCTGCTTAAACTCATCGGTCAGATGTTCGCCTGCCAAAGTGTAAAGTGCAAAGTCACAGGCATTATTATAAGATAACACAGAATAGATAAGGTGTATTGACCACCAACCGTTTCGGAGTGCCACAACACAATCCTCATACTGCATGCCACTCAGCCGAAAGATGATGAACAGCGACCGCGAGGGCTGCGACATCAGATCATAATAGAAGCGCAGCGAAGACATCGTTTTATTATTGCTAGTCCGATTTCTCTGCGTAACTGTGGAACAAGAATATGCGTAACATTAATTGTTTATAAACAAAACAAACGGAAAGCGATACTTAATCCAAATAGGCCGGTGCAAAGATCACTTCGCACTCTACGCACCTTTGACCAGAGAGAAAGAGACAGAGAGATGGAGTCCAAGAATGAACGTGCGACCAACTGTCGGAACAAGACCTACTCGCCTGAAGCACAGTTGGTTACTAAACCAAACCACCACACTCGACAACTATTCGCATATGCGAAAGCACAAAAGCTTAAGCTCTGTCAGCGCTTATGGAGTGAGCTTTGGCCTCCCACATTTTCTCTTTCTCTCTCTCCCTCTTCACTGCTGAAAAATAAAACTTTGCATGCCTTGTGCTCTTTATGAAAGCTTGTATTTCAAATGAAGCATTTCTCACACTCTTTTGAAAGTGCATTGTTGTTACTTTATATTAAATTACTACAACTCTTTTTTGCAAATGGTAGCAGAGTATATAAACCTTGATGTTTTTGGTACATATGTTTTCTTGCACTTCAAACTCATTTTACATTGATAAAACTGAACCGATGTTAAGCCATGAGAGAAAAAATGCTTCCTCTAAATCAATAATATATCTTAAATTGATGATTTCTTCGAATTGTCTGCCACAAGTCACAGTAACGTTGCAAGTTACCTAGAAGACTTCGAACTTCTATAGCCAGTTTGGTCATGGCTTGTCTTTTAATGTAATATGTATTTCCATATATTTCTATGTAACTTTAACTTTGAATAATCTTAGTAGTGTTTATCATAAGTTTCACTTACGTCGCGGATTATATGCTGGACCATCATCGTTGGAGAGACCAATTAAACTGGCTAATTGTAGCGACATGTTCTTCACTAGCTGAAAATTAAGAACTGCACAAATCGATTGTAGCTGCATTCTTTTATACGATTCATTGATCAGGCACAATACAAATACGAAATGAGAGTATCTCGCAGATAAACAAAGCGCATATGTTGTGCAGATATGGGGTGCCACCTCGAAAGATTATACGGTAAGTATTTACGGATTTTGCGTTGGCAACCGCACCGGCTTGTATTATGGATTGGCTTCTTGTTATCTTATGTGCCGGGACTGCGAATTGATTATTGATTATGGTTTAGATTTTAGGTTTTTTACAATTTCTTTGAATTATTCGCGCTCCCATTTTATTGAAGTGTATCGAGTATCTATGTCAAGTACCTGTGCACTGTATCTTAAGTAAGTCAAACTTGACTGATCATTTAGAATCGGTTGATGTATCGATAAATACTTTTGTTGATCTTGTTGTTGAGAACTCTTAACAATGCATTGATTGGCATACCACCCAACAATCAACGATAGATTAACCTTGGAACTGACTAAAGAACTGACTACATTCCACATTGCGATGTCGTTAAAAACGTTTCCGGTCGCCCAACTATATATGCAAAATAGATATACAACAATGGTGCACAATTAAATATTTTATAATTTTAGCCGAAATTTTTAAGATATAAATAATTAATATATTATACAAACTAAGGTATGTGTATGCGAAGCACAATCAAATTGTAAATTATTCTTCAAAATGCAAAATCGAAACAAAATAAGACCACAAAAACTATTAATTGGTTAATAATTGTTGACTTTACGTAATATTTGATAAAATAATTAATTACTCAATAATTCAATTGGTAATTACTGCATAATCTGCACGATTATGGTATCAATTCTAGCGCTTACTTTTAACTGATTGTTTATTGATTATTTTCATTTATTGATCGATAAGTTACGATTGGTACAGATCTTATTGAATTTTGCAGGCAATGGCTACAAATGCGATTGATTTTGATTATTTGTTTTACATACAGACATATATATATATATACATATATATATATATTTATATTTTTATATTTGTAAATGTATGTATGTATATGTATAGGGTTGTACATACATGTTGTATACATAATATATTTTGTATTTTTCACTTGATATATAATTTATTTTTTAAATAATTGCACTCTACTTGACTACAAACATTGAATAATTTATTGGTTTCATTTATAGTTACCAGCTCGGCAAAAAAAAAATTACACTTCTTTCTAATAATATTTACGATCTGAAGTCTGAAATGCTGATTTGTGTTAGAACAGTGTATCAGTTTCACTTTGTAGTCTTTTGCGTCATCGGCCCCTTCGCTCAATAGTTGGGGATATGGAGAGAACATCTACGAACATTTTCATAAAATATACATAATAACAGTCATAGTTACAGTTACAGTTACAGTTACAGTTAGAATTAAAGTTTTGGATTACATCTTAGTACATTGAAATGTATGTATAGATATATACACATAAATATGCATATATGATATATATATATATATATATATATATATATATAAATAAGGTATTTATGTTTCATTTTTTGTGCCTCTTGGGAGAATATGTGGCATTTACTTATCTTTTTTCTTTTCTTTTTTGGCAAAACATAGATAAAACAGCTACAACTTCTATTTAAACACTTTATATTCGTGATTCTGCTTATAAATTAAACGATTATTGACTTATTTGTTCTCAATGATCATCTGCAGCTGTAAAACCAAACTGCGAGCCAGCTGGAGCACAGCTTGGGCATTATGTCGTTCGGCCATTTCTGAAATCATAAAGATATATATTTATGGTGGATGGGGAGGTATTTATGGTGGGTTGCTATTACCATTGAAGAATTTGATGACATCCGTAAAGTCCATACTGTTGGACAGAATGATGTCGCGATAGGTTTCGAGCAGAGCCAGCGCCAGGAAGAGCACAAAATGACCGGAGGCAATGTGCTTGGCCGCCCAGATGACCTCCCAGGTGGCAAAGACATCGTCATAGATGAGCTCGCGCTTAAAGTCCAAGAGGAACCAGCGGTAACAGAAATAGAAGTGCGTATAATCGCCATTCGAGTCCATCAAGTCGTACATCTCCGAGTCGAGTATTTGAATGAGTGAGCTGTGAGCAATCAAATCGATTATGATTATGAATACACATTGATAGATCCATAAATAGACAGATAGATAGATAGATCCATAAATAGACAGATAGATAGGTAGATAGATAGACAGATAGATAGATAGATAGATAGATAGATAGATAGATAGATAGATAGATAGATAGGTAGATAGATAGATGAGTTCCACTCACCGCATATTGGCAAAATGCATGTCCATGGCACCACCGCTGGGAAAGTTCTCGATCATGCGCTCCATGAGCTTGCAGAAGCAGCTGTAGCTGAGCGACTCATCATCGAAGATGACCAGCAGCGGAGCGACCAGATCGCACATGCCCTGCATGTAGCCAACGTCCAGATGCTCCCACACATACGTGGATATCACATTGCGCAGCTTGTCCAGATTCTCGTTGGCAAAGTACCAATAGTTGCGATCGCAGCGCTGCACATCCTTCTCGATCCGATGCAGATTCAGGCCAAACTGCTCCAGCAGCTCGCTCTGTCGATTTGGTGAGGGAGTTTTAGAGTAATATCAGATTTATCATATGAAGAATGCTTTTCGTCTACAAAATATGTTATTCAATTCTACCAAATTATAATAAATAATATTTGAAACAACATTTCACTTTTTGATTCGAATCAAGGATAAAATCGATAAATATGAATTGGAAAGATGGATCAATGACAATATTTGATAGAATCTTGCCTCTGTACATATATATATATATATATATATATGTGCTTCTTATTCGGATGTGTGACAAAGTAAGAAAGGTAGATGAGCCCTTTCATTCTCATGTGCCTTAGCCCATCTCTTTCTGTTAGGGAATTTGTGGCATATTTAGAAATACTTACACTGTAGATGCCACCATTGGAGCTGGCTGGGGAGGCGCAGGCAGATTTTGGCTGCTGCAGCGCATCCAGATTGGGCGCATTGGCGCCGTTCTCCAGCTGTTCGGTCAGCGGTGGCATCTCGCTATTGGCACCAGACTTGGGACTGCGCTCCCAGTTGGCAATATCCACCGAAGCATTCGTAATGATGACAGCTGCCTGTTGCTGCTGTTGCTGTTGTTGCGCCGGCAATTTGGCAGCCTCCTCGTCGTCGGGCAGCTGTGCCTGCAGATCATCGGCGCTGAGAAATTCCGGACTGAGTACGCTGCCGGGTTGTGGTGCACCTCCGACTGTCTCATAGGAGGATGTGGTGGAAGTTGAGCAGCTTGTCTGTCTCTCTTTTTCCTGCACCTTGGCTGCATTTGCATCTATTTGTTTTGGCGGCTGGTGGTGCTTCTGCTCCAGCTCTGCGCGCTGCTCCTCCTCCTCAGCCTCCTCCTCATCTAAGTCGTCTAGGTTTTCGTCAACATGACCGGAATCAGTGCTAGTTTTCATTGCACGTGGAATGGGCTTTACGCTCAGATGCGAGGCACTAACAACCGATGCCTCCTGCTGCAGCAGCTGCTGCTGCTGCTGTCGCTGCTCATCGTCAAACTCTAGATCGCCCGGATCGGAAATATCCGATATGTCCTCAAACACCTCGTTCTCGAGCTCACCGCCAGCATCCAGGTCCGCAGCGCGAACCGTTCGCTCATTGCCACTGTTGCTACCCGAGCTTAGTTTGGCCACAGCCCGTGCCGTCTTCTCTTTCTCCCGCTGCTGCACAATGGCATCCACGGCCAGCCATTCGCTCATTGTGGTCTCGTAGTAGTGCTTGCATGTCTCGTCCTGTTTCTGTCGCTCCTCCCGTGTGGTGCCAAAGGCATAATGCCCCAACAAATATGGCCACACCTCTTTGCGCAACTCCGGTTGTATGCCACCAAAATAGATGAGACGATAGAACTCAACGGGATTCTGCAGCAGCCCATCCGCATGAAGCAGTTCCCAGCGCTCCTTAGTCAGCCCCTCCTCGTCTGCTTTCACTTTTGAATGGGAGAAGCAGAGCAGATTGCAATCATTAATATGTATTTATCATATATTTAATACTAATAATACTCTTTCAAAGATATTCCATCATTTACAATTCAATTTTTTAGAAACTTACTTTCCGGAGTTATGCGGCCGTGAACAAGTCCGGATAAGTGCGTACGCACAGTGGATAGATGGCGACAGTAGGCCAGCCAGCCGTAGAAGGCGCGCGAGATGATCTGGCGACGCATCGTGGAGCAGACCATCTCGATGCTGGTGTTCTGGCTCTGTTGCTGCAACAGAGGCGACTCCAGCGGATGCTGATCGATGGACAGGCTCTTGTTGGAGCAGTCGCTGCTGCCAGTGGTCGAGCAGCTACTCAATTGAGCACGCCTCGGAGTGCTACGGACAAAGTCGAGTATCGAATGTGTGGCAGCTGAAATATAAACATAATCACATCCATATAGAAGTAGATCGAAAGAAATCGGGCTATAATCTATTGGGAGTCCTACCAAACTCTTCGTGGCGACTCTTGCTGACAATGCGAAAGACATAATCGATTGGCGTTTCATCCACCGACTCCATGACGGAGGGCAGAATTCGACGGCGCATACTTTTGGGCCAGAGAAACATTTTACCAATGCCGCGTTGCGACCAGAGTGGCGGATCGAGCTGTCCATGTGGCAACAGACCCGTCTCCAGGCAGCTGAGAAACTGCTGCATATGCCCGCCCTCTGGGAAGTGTATGGGCGGACGCTGTACGCCATCCTGGCCAACGAGGATAACGATGCCACCGCTGTCCTCACCGCGACTCTGGTGACAATGCACATATACAATCTCGTCCACATTTATATTGAGCGCATATGCCCAGTAGGCCTCCTTATCGATTTCATCCTCTTCGGTATCGTTGTAGCCGTTCATTAGCTGATTGGGCGTCCACTTAATGGTCAAAGTTTGGATATGCTGATGCAGACTCAAATAGCCTGCCATCAGCTCTACTACATCCTTGGGCAACACGTGCACATTGTTCTTGCCATAGAGCAGTGTGGCCTTAGCATTCTGATGCAGTGACTCCACATAGTCCTTGGCCACAGAGCACGAGGACATCGATTTGAACGAACAGCTGCTGGCATCATCCGAGCTGGTGTTCAGACTACGCTTGAAGTTAATAATCGGTGGTCTCGAACAGGTGGACGAGGAACGACGACAGCTGATCCGATGACGTTGCACCTGAAAAAAATTAATGGTTTCTTAACTCAATTTAAACATGTAATCGCAATTAAATAAATAAGGCCTTAAGCCAACATGTCCATGTGCAGAAAGAACAACAGATTATCTGGAAAGGATTGTGAAAATGCTAAGGCAAAAATGTTTTGTTTTTCAAGTAACTAAAACCATGGCATATCTTAAGAATGATTTTCAAGGTGTAGATTTCTTTTTGCTATATATATGTAGCTGGGTTGCTCAGAAGGCTTACCAGCTCATCGGCATGCGGATCTGTCCAGTAGTGATCTGCAGTTTTGGCCCGTGTAAAGTCCAGGGCACAGGGGCCGACCAGCAGGGAGCTGAGTATGGAGCCATAATCGGGATCGGCCACCAGGGAGTCGCGATCATAATAGCTCTGAGCATTGGTCACCAGATACTCAATGATCTTGTTCAGACGCTTCTCAAACAGGGCCAAGCGTATCCAAAGATATCTGAAAGCAATGATGATATTACCACAATGGACAAAATGGACTAAGATGGGCTGCTCCTCACTTCATGGTTGCCAGCGACATGCTGGAGTTACTGGCGCTAACGGAGACTGATGAGGCCGTAACGGATGTGGAACCGGAAGCGGATGATGTTGTTGCGTTCGTGGTGGACATGGAGCTGTTGCTGCCCTTCTTGAGCATGGGCGGTCGATTGAAACTGTCGCTGCTCGAAGACGAACGCTTATTGGGATCGCTGGCCTCAATTGCCTGCACCATTTTGCTTATATGCTCCGCCTCGGCACATGTCTTGGCTATCTTGTGCAACAGTGCTGTCGTCGACGAGGTCTTGAACAGGCCGAGAGCACGTCGTCGTAATCCCTGGCTGAGGCAAGTCTCGACGGCGGCGCAGAGCGAAGTCACCGAGCTGCTCTCCTCGTGCACGTACTTCTTGGTGACCGCCTCCTCCATCAGTTGCTTAACCTCCTTCTTAACGCTGGCAATAAGCCGTTCCTTAAAGTCGGCGACATCTGTAAATGCCAGCGGGCAAACACACCGAAAAGTAAAAAAAAAAAAATGAAAATGAAAATGAAAATGAAAGAAAAGAGTCAACATTAACGTTCGGCTTCCAACGGTGCACGCTACGCGAATCTCATAAAAGCAAAACCCCCGCGGGGTCTTAAAACAAAATCACAGTAATGACGCCCGTTTGCTACACTACCAGCTCCTCTTTTCCCCCTTTTCCGCTCTCTCGACATGCCGCCATTACGCACTGAAAGTCAATATGCTCAACATGTGCCCCTCCGTCTTGTTGGCCATCTTCCACCTACCCCAACAAACCAAGGAAATTAAAACAGGCGCCCCGTGTGCCCAGTCGCTGACCAGGGTACAGCCTTACTTAACTTCAGCTACGAATGCTAATGGCATTTGCACTCAAAGTTCTTGATGGCCTCCGGCTACTTATAATTTAATTTTCATTAATTGTTTTCCACATCTTCCGCACCCCTCCTCCTCCTTTAGAAGGAAATTCAAGTGGAGCTGAGCAAAAAAATAAATATAAAATGACTATATGATTTCATACAATTATCTATCTAAGTAAATACATATATTTTTTATTACTTGAAGATCTCTGTTCATAATTGAATTTAAAATTGGAGGAGAGACTCACAGCGTTTTTTCATCGCCTTATAATCATTTCGTTGTAACTGTGAAACGAAGATAGCAGCTAAATCGGCTTAATCAAAAGAAAGCATCCTGCGGCAGGTGAAGCTGACTACTAATGCCAAGTCAAGATAAACAGCTGTAATTATATATATATATATTGCCATGTGCCATCTAGTTTTCGTGGCTTACTGCTTCAGATTGTGGCTTAAGATAAAAGGCTGTGTTTAATGAAAAGATTCCACGACTGGAAAATGAAATGTCTCTGAAATTCGAGCAGACAGCAAATGGGACAAATGTGCAAGTAAAGCTGTGATTATGGCAAGTCTTTAACTTAATCATCACAAGAAATGCGAAGCGCGCAACATGAAGCACACATTTGTTAAACATATTTACACATTCCCATATTTATGCAGGCAGGTTGCAAGAACGAAAGCACACACACTGTGCTTGTGCCAGACATCTGTGTGTGTGTGTGTGAAGACGCAGCTGTTGTTGCCGCCAGTTCAGCGGACACAGCCAGCAGGGTGCTGTGGCCATTATGTGCCGGTCTGGCGACAATACGCTGTCTGGCATGCATTAAACAGCGGGCAGGGAATGCGTAACGAGTGCAACTCGCTGCTGGATAGCTGGCTGGCGTCACTTGCTCCACCAAACACAATGGTGATTGGAGTGGGAAAAGTGGGTGGGGTGTGTGTGTGTGTATGTGTATGTGTATTGTGTATTGTGTATTATTTATTGTGGGCTGAACAATATAAGTTAACTGCTCTTTTATCATATGCACATTTGCCACAGTTTTCTATGGCTCGTAATTAGTATTTAAATGTGAGGTGTACATCAGCGGCGAGAAAAGTCAAGAAAAGACAAAGTTATACAGCCGCAGCAGAGGACAAAGTTTTAATAAACTCATTTTCAGTGAGATGTCAATAATAATATGCGTATAATATATGTACGGGTGTGTACATATTGAGATGGAGAGAGATGCTACTTTTTGCATTTGAAATATTTATATCTCGTATATATTTTGTATACATTTATTTTGTTATTTGTCCATTCTGCGAGCGAGATTGAGGAGAAAGATGAGGAGAGATAGATCATGCGTACTTTTGCTACTTTTTGCATTTTAAATATTTATTTTTCGTCTATATTTGTTGTGCCGTATGATTCTTTGGTTTGTTTGTCTATTTGCCTGCCTGTTTACGCATAAAATGAGTGTAAATAACACATAGATAATTGTCGGTTACTGCCAATGTCATGAGCACAAAACTTTTTGCAATGACATTGGCACGAGGACAAACAACGGTCCACGGTCCCTCAGCTGGTGTCGAGGGGTAGTCAGTGAGCCGTCTTCTATGTACAAGTTCGAATACCCATGGGCAACATGTGGCGTATGTGTAATGTTGGAAAACTTTGTGTTTAAGGCAAGTTTCTTAAAGTTACAATCTTGCACTGAACATGAGATGTCTGTGTATAAAAGCTACAGCTTTAATCAAAATTTATTTAATTCGAAATTTGAAATCTGCGCATTTCAATTGCAAACCGAGGCTAAATATCAATTTAACTAGCGGCCATTGTAAATTCATTAGGCCACAAAACCAACATGGCAAATTGATGACTTAAAGGGATTAGCATTGTATCAGCCCCTGCGGTAAGGATTTTACCTGGCACACGGTCACAAGCACGCCAAATTTGAAAATAAACCTGCATAAGTCTATTTTAGCTCTATTTTAATTTTATTATTTATTATTTTTATATTTTATTTTTTTGTTGTTGTGCATCAAGGGACCGGAAACTCGATTGGTTATGTATTTTGGGCTGCTGCTCGCTGTGGCCGCAAATGATTTGACCCTTGAATGTCATGACTCAGCACGAGTTCGCTGTGGATTTCGATACGGCTGCCAGGTGAACACATCAATTGCGTTGCTCTTAACAAAAATGACACCAATTGACGCTGACAGTCATTGTTTTAAGTTTTCACAATTACCTTTATAAAATACAAATATAGTTCTGATATAAATCAAATTATCTGCAAATCAATTACTCATTTTTGTGACCAATCCAAATCCTAATCACTGCGCGAATACAAAAAGTAAATAGTACACATACTGTATTTTTGCAGTGTATGCGTACACATAGACAGTGTAAACATATCTATATGGAGCATGTCTAGGTATAAAGTCCATGAATTTCTCGTTTAGCAAACGTGAATTGCAATATCTGTTTATTTGCCTCATGAGTTTTATTAAGCTGACAACTATTTTCATGGAATGAAGATAAACACTTAATTAGACACAAACAGGCACAGGCAGAGGCACAGGCAGAGACAGAGGCAGACGCACAAGCTGAGGCGCGAGCAGAGGCGCAAGCAGAGGCGCAAGCCCCGGCATAGAGACCCAAGGTTGTGAGCTAGATTTGGGTGCGTGTTCCAGCTCTTGGGATCACACAACAGATGTGTTATTTTTGCTATTTTTGTTGTTGTTGTTGTTGTTGTTATCGCTATTGTTCGTGACTTTGTTTCAGTTGTGCGTTGCTAAATGAGCTTCATCTACTATCAGCAACACTAACAAACAACCCTAACAACAACACGAGCAACAAAAATAATGGAGACAAAGCCCGCATGAAAATGTCCTAACAAAGACCCCACACACACACATACACACACACACACACACATACACACACACACACGCACACCACTACATGCGTTTACGAAATGCGAGTGTGTGCGTACATTAATTAGAGCCAAAAGTATGTGTGTGTGTGTGTATATTATATACACATGTATATAAATGTATTTGTACATATAGCATGAATGTATGTATATATGCTTCCATTTCATATATGTGTATATGTGTGCGGCACACAAACTGCATCACTCACGAAAAATGTTGCCTACATTTTTGGACATTTTTATGTATATATGTACATATTTTTTGGAAAATATCAGGGCGACACCTGTTTGTAGCGTAAGGTCAGCTTTTTGGAAATGTCAGCGAGTGAATTTAATTAAATTGCTGCTCATCCTTAACAGCAACAACAGCTGCCGGCGCATGTTTCCCAGAGTGCACTTGGGGCACTGATTTTCTGGCTCATTTCCATTTTCAACTAATTACAAATCCACTTCCTTGCTGTGTATGTGTGTGTGTGTGTGTGTGTGTGTGTGTGTGTGTGTGTGTGTCCCTGTGCCTTTGGATATGCGTGGGCAGGCTGCAATTCCAATTTAATTTCGCTTGATGCACAATCAGCTCTGGACATTTAGTTCAGCTGAAGTTCATAGGTCAAAGTGCAGGCTGCACTACAGCGAAAAAGTTTAAGTTGCAAGCACAAGTTTCAGAAAGCAATATATGTTGTATGTCTTCCAAAACTGACTTACACAACTTTTGCCAATTTGCAATATGATATGCCATCGGAATTGAATTTCTAAGAACTTGCCATTCTTAGTAGCTGCACCTGACGACAGTGTTCTTTCCATCAAATTCAAGTCATATCGGTAAACATCTTAAGGCGCCACTTAGAGGCAAGTTCTGGGCTAGCTGGGCTACTAAAGCGACTTACTTAATACTAAACGGTTAATGTATTGTCTTCAATATACGAAACCACATGCAAAAAATAACATACAACATTTCTTGCAGTATTTAATAAAAAAAGAACCAGTAAGAATGCTCACGTTGAGGAGGGAGGTCGACTGGGCAATACCCATTCAAATCAATCATCTATAAAATTTATAAAAATAAAATCAAGTCATATACATTCTCGAATGGAAAGATATGTACTTAACATTTATTTTGCTATCGAAAGGCGATTTATGTCAATATTCACGAAACTACGAAAGTTATCTGATCTGATTTCTCAAAATTTCATCTCTATCTCTTTCATCATAGTCTCTGAGATTGGCGTAATCATATTGGGGGGCACAACTTCATTAGCGGTTTTCAATGGGCTTAGGGTATACAAAAAAATAATGCATGAAAGAAAAAATCTGCGATTATTTAATAAAGAAATGCTTAGTTACACGATCAACTTTGAGCAATCATAATAGATTTAGTTAAATACCACAAGTATACATAGCAACATTAACAACTTTCTACAATCATAATCTAAATACCACAAAGAAATATAAATATGTAAAAAATATCTACTTATATATTTATGTGTGTATCTAGATATATATTACAGTTTTCTGTATAAAAAGAGAAAACAAATTTCATTTGAATCGTAATGAAATTTGATAGATAAAGCAATTGATTTTTTCTTTCTTGATTGAATTAGTTTATCACTTTTTTTTTGTAAAAAATTTGTATTTGCACCGCGTGATATCAGCCGCTTTTTCTATTGTTAACTTTGAGGTAGACGCTTTTTTTGTAAATTGTATCGAAATGTATTGTTGAGTATTTGATTATCAACCAGTCGAGCACTTAAGTGTTGTTCTGCTGCTTGTGCTGGAAGAAAACTGTCGACTGAGCAGTAGTATAGTAGTATTAATGATGGCCAGACGACAGTGGATTTTTGCAATTTCAAATGGCGGGCAGCATTTGAAATATCATCGGTGTCAAGAGTGGTGCTGACAGGACATGTGCCTCGGCAACGACACGCAAGAAAGAATTACGGGGACTGTCGTTAACGTTAAGACCTTACATATCTTGGAAGCTGGCTGTTTTATGGGCTGTTAGGCAAACACGCGCCACCAAACGTGCCTCGAACGCCTCTCGAGTGCTTTGCACTTGCCCCAAAAAGTATGCAATGTGTGTTCATGTGACAGACACTTGGTTCGGTGCTCTGTAAATGTCAACTGGTTGACTCCGTGCGTTCCCCTTCGATGTCATAAATACTAGATGATGTGTGGCGTATGTTGGGGTGAGAGAACGACATGTACTGATGAAATTATACAAGATATCTATGTATATATAACACATCTCTATATGATGCTATTTATGAAGTTTCTTCGACTGAGCATGATTCACGATTGCTTTTTCACTTCTTTTCTTTATTGTGCTTTGCGCAATTCCAGGAAATTTGCAATTCAGTAACTTACTTTCATGTGGGATGGGCTTGGCAGTTGATATTTGCTAAAAATAAATGTCACAATTACTAATACAACAAATGCCTGGCTGCACAATAAGCAATTAGCAATTAGCAATTAGCAATTAGTTGGGTTGCATTTGTATCCTGCTCATTAAGCTGGAGAACCCACAACGAACTTTGTGCATCTGAACTCAGCTGCTTAGCTCTGTTCACCTGCTGTGCGTTTCGCCGGCTTTGCTGCTGCTTTGTTATACGCTCCTTCATTACTTCAGTACAGAAACGCCCACGAGCTGAAGCTCAGCAGAAACATAAACAAACGCCCACTATTCACTTTGCAGTCTGGCTCAATACAACACAGGCGTGCTATTATTGCGAAATTATGCAGACTATTCGCATTTCATTCATAAAACGTTTACGCGCTCCACATTTATTCGCGCACTTAAACCATCTTAGTTTATACAGCTGTGAGCTGTGAGCTGTAAGCTGCACTCTGCCCACAAGTTGCAATCAGTACTTCGCTAGCAACTAGCGTAGGTCAAAGTTGACTTCCTTGCTTAATGCCTCTGATGACATTTATGATGCGTCACCTGTGCCTGTACCTGTGAGAGGACTCTGGTAACGATGAATTAAAACCAACCGCAAACTAATTACACATACGCCTGGTGAGCTGTCACCTTATAACGTATACAAATTTATCAGCTGAAACTGGGGGACACCATTAATTGAACCATTCAAAGGCAAACAGCCGAGTTTCAAACTCATATTCTGCTTACTATTGTAGCTGGACTAAGTCAACAAAGTGGCATATCTACTACAAAAAAGAATCTCAAATCAACTCGAATCTTGCATCTGAAATACGTTTTGATTATCGCCACTATTAGCGAGATGCTGCTGCCAGCTTAAAGCAATTTCAAAAATAAATTACATAGAGAAAATGTGTAGCAAATCTGCTCAGATTTGTGCACCTGCTGCTGATGCTGATGCTGCTGCTGCCACAATGGGTAAGCTCAACACACTCCACATAATTTCAAGGTGTTATACTACTAAACGCAACAAAACCACACAATATATATACGCTATGTATATACATATATATGTCTATGATTATGAGTATGTATATATATATATATATGGAGTTTAAGTACCTGTAGTTGTTAGCACCATTTTGTCAGCAACAAAGCTGTGAAGCTTTTAACTTTTACACACGCGCGCGTAAAAAAAAATAGATATATACATATATATATATATATATATGTATATGTATAGGTTTAAGTGTGTATATAGTATGTATTCTATGTAGTCTGTCTGGTTTTTGATTACTGTTGCTGTTGTTGTTGCTGTTGTCGTTGCCGTTGCTACTGTGCGGTTGCGGTTTCCGTTTTGGCTTACTTAGCGTTTTGGCTTCTGGGTAACTGTGTCCTGTTTACAATAATATTGCGAGTGCTTTGCTTTCACTTTTCACTTTCACTTGGCCAACACTGCCTGTCCTCTCCTGTCTCCCACTCTGTCCTGGCCTGGCCTGGTCTGGCTGTCCTGTCCTGTCTTATTTACTAGTTGCTGGCTGACTGCGCTTTATAAATAATTTGGCATGCTGCCGCTGCGGAGCAACTTTCCCTGCTGTTGCTGTTGTTGCTTCTGCTGCTGCTGCTGTTGCTGCTGCTGCTGCTGCTGCCATTGCCAAAACCAATGCCTTAGAGCATAGAGCAGCAAGGAGGCGTGCGGCGGCGGGAAGCTTACTAAATGACGACTAATACTGTGGATGAACAAATTTCCCGAATACTTATTTTTTGTATGTGTGCTTTTTATGTATGGCTCATTTCTAATGTGTGTGTTTCTCTCTCTTTCTCTTTCTCTGTGTGTGTGTGTGTGTGTGTCTGTGTGTCTCTGTGTGTGTGTGTGTGTATGTGTGCGTGCGCGTGTGTATTGTCACAATTTAAGCAAAGGCGTTACGTCCGCACGCCAGCAGCTCGAGAGTATGACTGAAAGCAAGCATTCGTTGCGTTCCACACAAGCGACGACAAAGCTGTTCCTGCTGCTGCTGCTGCTGCTGCTGCTGCTGCTGCTGTTGCTGTTGCTGCTGCTGCTGTTGCTGCTGCTCCTGCTGTTGTTGCTGCTGCCCGTTTGCACCTAGCCGCTTGGCGAACTAGCTTGCCAAATGGATCGAAGTCGAGGCACGGCTGCGGCGCCAAAGCCCTTCTGTCACATTCAAGCGTTGTTCAGGAGCTTTTTGCGCTGCCCTTTGACTGTTGCTCTCTCGCTTGCACGCTTGGCATACTTTCTTTGTGTATCTGTATCTGTGAATATACAGTTAGGTGTGTGTCTGTCTGTGTGTATGTACATATTAGTATGTGCGATGCTGACGTCGAGCGCTGCTGCTGTTTAACACATCTTGCCACAAGCAACAGGACACAAGCTACCCGGCTTCGGCTCCGTTCGTAGCCTGCCCCAAATTTGGCAGCTACTGTTGCTTCACATTTGCGAGTTTGCGCGTTACGCTTACCCCACCATCCCCACTCTCACTCCCACTTCGGCTGCCACTCCCACTCCGGTTCCGGCTCCGGCTCCTGTTGCTCGGCGTGTCGCGTCACTGTCCCCGGATGCCTAACCTGCACACTTTAGATTCATTTGTGCCAAATATAAAATATGGCACATGGGAGTCTGCCTGCCCAAAACCCAAAGCAAAAGCAAAAGCAAAACAAAAATACGAAACCAAACCAAACGAAACGAAACGAAAAGGCCAAAATTGTCATCAAGCTGATTTCGAAAGTTGTACGAATTCTTTGGTACAACCCTCATCAGATGTAGCATAATCATAATCTTTATTCAAGCAGCGCTTCACGTTGCTTTCTCTTATCGATTTACTGCGTCCAAAATACAACATTTTGACACTGACTTGAGCTTGAGCAGCGGTTGTGTTGTGGGCCTAATTCTATTAAGAACATTGAATTGCTTTGGCTCTGAACTGACCGACAAAAGTGGATGCCAAAAGCAAAATCACAAATTTACATCGAGGATATAGTTTTTGCGCCAATTCCGCCTAAAACCGTAAATTCAATTTTATCGCTAAGGACTTGTATTTCGTATATATTCAGATAAATAATTGTCTTAGAAAACCAAAAAGGGTTGTCAAAGGCTTTAAAGCCCTGACATAGCATTCTGATTTGGTTGAAATATACCTTTGCTTGCTTTGTGAATACTTTCTATAAAATGTTCAATAAAAAGCATGAGAAAAATGTTGTTTGATTTCGCAAAAGTTATTGAATTCCGCCGCTTGAAAAAGTGCAAAATATTCGAGATATTTTACGGTTCGTAATTAACACAAATAACTTCAATCTTTTTTTTTTTTTTTTTTTTTGTGGTGTTGTAAACAATTTAGCATATTTTACATTTATTTGTATAATTTTTCAATTGTTTATATATATATATATATTTATATAGATATATATGTATGTGTATGGTGTGTGTGTGTGTGATGTGTGTAGACATTTTGTAAATAGATGTATTCATTTCGTACATTTATTTCACTCCAGCTATGTATAATGACAATTGTAACTGCTTCTTTATTCTATGCATGTATTGGTATATATATATATGTATATATATGTATATTGAATGCATGTGTTTACGAGTAAATGCTCAGAGATTTTTGGGTTATACTCCAGCTTTAAAGCCATAACATAATATATATATATATGTATTTTGTATATAGTGTCTTAAATGTAGGCATATACCTTTTGTCTGTTTACATATGTATGTGTGCTTACATGCGTGTTAACGTTCTACAGTATTACAATAATATAAAGCGAGAGTTGAGAGTTGTTGTTGTTTTGTTGTTGTTGTTGTTGTTGTTTTGATGTCGGTTTGATATTTCCGCTCGTCGAATATGTGTATCAAAAGTTCAAATCTTTTCATCATTTATTTTCAGACATAGCTCAAACTCTTAGCATTGTGTGTGATGTTTAAGTTTTGTATAAATTTATAGTTGTTAGTTTGCTTATGTAAAATTTCTTTAGCGCTTACAAAAATATCAATATTCAAAGAAGCAACAAGAAATCACATTAAGTTTTTTTCTTTCGTTTTTTTGTTTTTCCCTTTTTTTGTTTTTATGGGTGTTTGTTTTGGGGGTATGAAAGTGTGGGTGTTTCTATACACAAAAAGCGTGCTACTCGCGTTTATCTATTTAGGAATATACCTACATATGTATGCTTGCTTGTATATATGTATATATGTATGCTATATGTGTTTGTATCTGCACTACATGTGTGTGTGTGTGTAAACAACAAACCATTAGCCCAGTGGAGGGAGTTTTTGGAGAGCCTGCACTTGCCAGAAAACAGTAATAATAATAATAAATCAATGTGTGCTCTAGTCGTGTATGCTCGACTAGCAGATACCCTGTACCCAGTTTCCGTCGTTACCGTCATGTATATATAAGCAATATTTCGCACTTACTTCAACCATATTTTAAAGTTATATATTTGAACCGTTTTAACCGTTGAGAAAATCATTAGTTTTGTGTATTAGTTATTGAGTATTTGAAATAGAAATTTCAATAAATATGAAACCCTTGGTCTTTGGTTTTTTATGGCCAGTTATATACAGTTGATAGGTACAGGGTATACAAATGCCTGAGAGTAATTCCATCGAAATCGGCGGCCATAACAATATATATGCATTAACCATTAACTATTAACCATTCACTCATCTTGTTTCATTATCATCCATTATTGTAACTAGCAAACAACATTTAAACATTCTACACAGAACTGCTGCATTATCTAAATCAAATTCAAATTGGGCGCAGTGCTTCCAGATTTGCTCAATTACGATTATATTATATATATATATGTATGTCTATATATATATAGTATGTGTGTATAATGTACCTATGGCGGTCCGTTTCCAATAACACAAATCAGCACCAAAACCAATTAATTAGTAGCCTTGCCCCATAATTGTAACAACTGTGTTCTCGTCATATAATGTATGTGTGTATACGTATGTATATATATATATATATGTATGTATATATATATATATATATATATATATATATATATATATATATGTAGTGGATCTGTGATAAATCATAACATGGCATCAACAATTATGGAAACAGTAACTGTTTCGTCTAAAACCCGCCTTTAAAACCCGCACAGCATTGCAGTTAGTACTTTTAGTTAGTGTTTTTTGTTTTTGTTTTGTTTGTGTATAATAATGCCTATGTTTTTATATATGTATATGTATAAGTTTGTATATGCTTATATAATACAATATTCTCATCTCTGCACATACAAAACGGTATAAATATTATGCATTCGCAATGTAACTGCCTCTAAATAGTTATGTATATATATATATATTTTTGTATATATATATATATATATGTATATGTATTATTTATGTATATTTTATACGTATAAATTTTATATTTATGTATATATATATATATATGTTTTTTGTTTTTACTGCGTGTTTTTGTGTTTTTGTTTTCAGGTCACTACATTTTTTTGATGGCTTAGTTTCGTTATGCATTTGTCTTTGACTTAATAAAATGTTGTTCATTGTAATTGTAATTTGGTATTCATTCATTGTTCAACAACGTGCTGAGTTGATGCGCTTCTAAAACGATACTCAGCCGGTTATCTAAATTGGATCGATAACTGATTACAGATAACTGATAACTGATAACTAACTAACAACTGCCCCAAGAGCGATCGGTGTGCGAACTGTGCATTTCATACTCCCCAATGGAGTAACCATTTGTATATAAAACATTCTAAACCGTGTTTGAAACAGCAATTATATCTCTTATTATGTATTTGTGTATGTTCGATTCATGCAGCACCAAGTGGCACTCTCGTATAACTAGTATGCAATTCTTAGGTGCTCTCTACTACAACGCCAATACTGATTAGGAAGTACGAATGCTATTTTATTGCATGTGATTGAGAACCGAGCGCTAACCGATTTGTTGAGCCTACAATGTGCTAGTTTATAACTGCTGTGAATCACACTCTACTTTCTAATACACATTCTACACTCTACACTCTACTACACATTCATACTCTCACACACACACAGACACACGCACCAACACACACACACGCACGTATGCAACCAGATAAGCTAAGAAGCTAAAGCCAGATCTAGTATCGAATCGCGTCAACTTTGTGTTTCCCTAGCAACCTATTTATTCTCAATTATTGTCTGCAATTGCAGGACGAGACTGCGTGATAGCTGCAAAATCGATTGGGCATTATGTCGTTCGGCCATTTCTGAAATCATAAAGATATATATGCAGATATAGTATTTATGGTGGATGGGGAGGTATTTATGGTGGGTTGCTATTACCATTGAAGAATTTGATGACATCCGTAAAGTCCATACTGTTGGACAGAATGATGTCGCGATAGGTTTCGAGCAGAGCCAGCGCCAGGAAGAGCACAAAATGACCGGAGGCAATGTGCTTGGCCGCCCAGATGACCTCCCAGGTGGCAAAGACATCGTCATAGATGAGCTCGCGCTTAAAGTCCAAGAGGAACCAGCGGTAACAGAAATAGAAGTGCGTATAATCGCCATTCGAGTCCATCAAATCGTACATCTCCGAGTCGAGTATTTGAATGAGTGAGCTATGAGCAATCAAATCGATTATGATTATGAATACACATTGATAGATCCATAAATAGACAGATAGATAGATAGATCCATAAATAGACAGATAGATAGGTAGATAGATAGACAGGTAGATAGATAGATAGATAGATAGGTAGATAGATAGACAGATAGATAGATAGATAGATAGAAAGATTGATAGATAGATAGATAGATAGGTAGATAGATAGATAGATAGATGAGTTCCACTCACCGCATATTGGCAAAATGCATGTCCATGGCACCACCACTGGGAAAGTTCTCGATCATGCGCTCCATGAGCTTGCAGAAGCAGCTGTAGCTGAGCGACTCATCATCGAAGATGACCAGCAGCGGAGCGACCAGATCGCACATGCCCTGCATGTAGCCAACGTCCAGATGCTCCCACACATACGTGGATATCACATTGCGCAGCTTGTCCAGATTCTCGTTGGCAAAGTACCAATAGTTGCGATCGCAGCGCTGCACATCCTTCTCGATCCGATGCAGATTCAGGCCAAACTGCTCCAGCAGCTCCACGCTGTAGACGCCACCATTGGAGCTGGCTGGTGAGACGCAGGCGGACTTGGGCTCCTGGAGGGCATCCAAAGAGGCGACGACTGTGATGTCTTCGTTAAGAGGCGACATCAGGCTCGTTTTCCGTGATGTAAACTCTTCGGTGGGCTCGTCGTCATTGCACTGCACGTCGAGATCATCCAGCGAGGCAGCTTCCGTGATAATTACCGCCGTTGCTGGATGTTCCTCGTCGTGACGCAGATCGTCGGCGCTGTGAAATTTACTTAGCTGACCGTAGCGCTCTGCATCTGTTTCTGCATTCGATTCTGGCTCTGCGGCTGGGTCCACTTCCTCCTCGTCTAAAGCCTTGGCATCGGCAAGATCGGCGAACTCATTGCCCACTGTCTCGTAGCTGCTGGTGGACGGTGAGCTCTTAATACTTAGCATCAGGATATTGCCACTGCAGTCTAGGGTCAAGCCAAGATCACCCTCAGTTTCCGAGTCCCCAAAACAGTTCTCCTGCAAACGCAGCGGCTCCATGTCATCAATATTCTGGAACTCTAGCACCACCTGTTCACTGAGCTGTTTCATTTCAGTTGTCGCCTCTTCCTCTTCCCCTTCCTCTTCCACTCCCACGTCCTCTTCCTCCTCCACTTCCACTTCCAGTTGCACTTCCGCTTCCACTTCCATAACGACTTGCTGTAACTGCTCTTGCTCCTGCTGCTCCTGCTCTCCATCTGGGCTCTGATCATCGTACTCATCACCCGGATCAGATATATCCGAGAAATCGTTATCGTCATCAAATACATCGTTCTCGCCCTCGACCAGCACGCCGGTCAACTCCATCTGCAGCACCAGTCGCTGGCTATTGCCATTGGGTAAACGCTTATCCGAAGCATTATCATTTGCATTGGCCGCCAGTCGTGCCTGCTCCGCACTCAATTTGGCCACCGCCAGTGCCGTCTTCTCTTTCTCCCGCTGGCGTACAATTGCCTCCACGGCGAGCCATTCGCTCATTGTGGTCTCATAGTAGTGTTTGCAGGTCTCGTCCTGCCTCTCCCGCTCTGCCGGCGTCGAGCCGAACGCATAGTGTCCAAGCAAATAGGGCCACACCTCCTTGCGCAGCTCGTGCTCCACTCCGCCAAAGTAGACCAGACGATACAGCTCCAGTTCACCAGCAACGACACCATCCACATGCATCGCCTGCCATTTCTGTCTAGTTAGACCCTCCTCATCCGCCGCCACTGCAAGAGTGAGCAGAATTTATAGTTCTATATGTCTATTCTATGTTAATAAAGATAAGCCGTCTGATATTGCACAATCCACTCCCGATTGGAAAAATGAATGAAACTAGTTTCAAATACATTTTCAAAAATCGATGGAAAAGTTCGTTAAACACTCAGCTTAACTTGAATAACATTCACTTACAATCTGGTGTGATGCGACCATTGACCAGGCCAGAAAGATGCGTGCGCACCGTGGATAGATGGCGACAGTAGGCCAGCCAGCCGTAGAAGGCGCGCGAGATGATCTGGCGACGCATCGTGGAGCAGACGAGCTCGATGCTGGCCGTTTGGCTGGCCTGAATCAATGGTGGATCCGGATTGCTGCTCTGGTCAATGGACAAGCTCTTGCTGGAGCAATCGCTGCTGCCTGTGGTTGAGCAGCTGCCAAGATGCCTGCGTCGTGGACTGGAACGACCCAGCTCCAGTATGGGATGTGTTGCCACTAACAAAACAAAAACAAAAATCACAATTACATTTGTTTTGTGGATGATGGCCAAATTACTTACGGAACTCCTCGTGCTGACTCTTGCTGACCACGCGAAACACATAATCGATGGGCGTCTCATCGCTGGATGACTCCATTACCGAGGGCAGAATATGCCGTCGCACGCTCTTGGGCCAGGGGAAGAGCTTGCCAACGCCGCGCTGCGACCAGAGTGGCGGATCCAGTTGGCCATGTGGCAGCAGACCCGTCTCCAGACAGCTGAGGAACGCCTGCAGATGTCCGCCTTCTGGGAAATGTATGGGCGGACGCTGTACGCCATCCTGGCCAACCAATATGATGGTGCCGCCAGTGTCGCCGCCACGATTCTGGTGGCAATGCACATAGACAATCTCATCCACATTGATGTTGAGCGCATAGCCCCAGTAGAAGCTCTTGTCGCTGCCATCGCCATCGTTGTAGCCGTTCATCAATTGATTGGGCGTCCATTTAATCGTTAGGGATTGGATGCTCTGGTGCAAACTGAGATAGCCCGGCATCGGTTCGGCGACATCCTTGGGTAAGACCAGCACATTGTTTTTGCCATAGAGCAGGGTTGTACGCGAATTTTGGTGCAACGACTCCACATAATCCTTGGCCACGCTTGCCGGCGAGCAGGCCTTGAAGCTGCCGCTGCTCGTATCCTCCGAGCTGGTGTGCAGGCTCCGCTTGAAATTGATGATGGGCCGATGACAGGTGGGTGGCGTGCGATTGCCTGAACTGATGCGATGACGCTGCACCTGAGAGGGACAGGGAGACGAGGAGACAGAGAGACAGAGGGACAGAGAGAGAGAGAGAGGAATGATCATAACATGAATATAACTGATGAGTAATCTTTTGCGCTTATTCATTTTGTGTAGTTACCAGCTCATCTGCGCAGGGATCAGACCAGTAGTGGTCGGCAGTCTTAGCACGCGTGAACTCCAGGGCACAGGGGCCGACCAGCAGGGAGCTGAGTATGGAACCATAATCGGGATCGGCGACGAGGGCTTCGCGATCGTAGTAGCTTTGCGCATTGCTCACCAGATGCTCAATAATCTTGGCCAGCCGCTTCTCGTAGAGAGCCAGACGTATCCACAGATACTTGCCCAGCGCTGTGGCAGCACCATTGGCGCCCGACAGCGGGACGACCGTATTGATAGTCGTCACGGAGTTGCTGCTGCTGTTGCTGCCCTTGCTGAGTAGCTTGGGCTTGATGATGCTGTCGCTGCTGGAGGACGAGCGCTTGCCGGTAACCACATGACTCTCCTGGGCCAGCTCCAGCTCCAATAGGCGACGGCTGACATAGTCTGCCTCTGGACAAATCTTGGCTATCTTCTGTATGAGCGCTGTCGTCGAGGACGTCTTGAACAAGCCCAATGCACGACGGCGCAGGCCGTGACTGAGACAGGCTTCGACGGCGCCGCAGAGCGAGGTCACCGAGCTGCTCTCCTCGTGGATATACTTCTTGGTGACAGCTTCCTCCATCAGTTGCTTCACCTCCTTCTTAACGCTAGCAATCAGACGCTCTTTCAGCTCGCACTCTGCGTAAATAATAGTGGTAATATTATAAACAAATGCGATTAAATAAATATCTTTAAAGCCTTATAACTAGTTTATAAGCTGCTCAAAAGTTGGCAACAGCAACTCCATATACATGGACAACTTCCGTCCATCCCCCCACTGCAATTACGGCTCTGTTCCGCCCCTGGGTCGGGCTTGATTGATGGCTCGGCGAACCCGCCTCAACCCATCTTAGTGGGAATTGCGTATAAGCTGTAGTCCAGGCTGATGTCAATCATTTTGTCATCAGTGTCAATTTAGTTGCTGCGCTGTTCTATGCACAATTCATCCTTACTTGCTATGCTGTACAGTTCATGGATGTAATCGCAGATATGCCAACCATGCATCGCAAAGAAAGACAGAGCCCAATTATGCAGAAAAAAGGAAACAGGATGGAAAAGATTTGATACAACGTGTATCAAATATTTCCAATGACTATCGATATCCTTTTTTCATTGCCTATCTATTCACTTATTAATTTAATGTAGATATAACTTCACAATATTTTAGTGTAGACTAAGAACCCCAAGTTGGTTAGCTCTTCAAAACACCAATTGAATATTTATTTATCAATTATCAAATAAGAGAATATCAAATAGAGACTGAAGTGCGAGTGTGCAAATTAAATGCCAATTATAAGACTCTTGCATTGCTATTGATGCACTTTGAAGTGAGATTGAAGTGGACTCGTAGATTGTGTCAATTTGCTGATCGATAGCATAGTGTTTACCAATTAAACAACTGGCAATATGTGCTTTTGAAATTGCCAGCACACATTTGAATTATGCAGCATTTTGGCTTTAATTATCGGGTAACAAAGAAACTACAAAAACGGGGCAGGATACGAATAACCTTGACTCGGTGCAAGGAAAATAATAAAATAATGGCAAAGACATAATTAAAAATGAGAACGAAGAAAACCATTGTGCGTGTGCGTATGTGTGTGTGTGTGTGTGTGTGTGTTTTGTGTGTGTGTGCGTGCATGTGTATACCTATTGTAGGGTGTGTTGGTTGGCTGGATGAGGGTGAGCATGGTGTAAGCTACACCTGCGACGCACTCTCTTGACCCTGAACAACATAAAACAGCTGATGACAGGCAAAGCTCGCCGAGTGTTCGCGCTGTGCGCGAGAAAGATGGCGTTTGCTTACGCATAACAGTCGCTCAGTCACTGAGTGCGAGAGAGAGAGGGCGTGCAAGAGGGATGGCGAATGTGAGCACTGCTTATGGGTTTCCTTGCCTTTTAATTTGATGTCCGTGCTACACACATATCCCAGCACTCTTTTGTGCCGTGTGTTGCCTTTGGCCAACGCCATATTGTAAATGGAAGCTGGACCCAAACATATGTTTGCCACCCTGAACAGAATCTGATAAACAGACACACACACACACACACACACGCGCGCGCGCATAAAGTGAGAGAGAGATAGACTGATGCACCTTGGCCATGAACACAATGGGGAACGAGCTTCAGATTACTTCAATAGCCAACCAATTTGTTAAACGACATAATAAATTTTGTAAACAGACACAGGTGCGTTGCGCGAATGCTATTACCGGTCAGCGAAACTATCATTAAACACCGATATCTGCTCAATTAGCCTGACAAAGGCTGTGGCTTCGGTCTGGTCGGGTTTGGTCTGGTCTGGTCTGGACTGGCCGCTGTCTAAGCAATCCTTGTACACAACCACAACACAACCACACAACGGCAAACGACGGAAATTGATGAATGCAAATTTGCTTGGCCCTGAACTTTTGCATTTGTGCGTTGAGTGAATGCAACAAGCTGCAATGCCACCAATACACACTTTAAGAATGCGCTACTTAATTGGCATCAACATTAAAAGGGTGCGTAGGCAGTCGACTGAAGGACTGGGTTGCAACCCAGTCTATGTGGGTGGTGTATTCTGTACAGGTACAGGGAGATGAGCAGATGGAGCATCGCTTTGTAAGTGGAGTGAACTCAAGCCCAATTGATGCCCATTAGTGGTAATGTGCAGCCAATTAGCTGATTGCAAAGTGCAGGCAATCACTTATTCCAAGAGCATAATATATTTACTTGCACTTGGAAGGGGACTGACTTAAAGTATATCCATATATATATAACACAACGGGCCAAATATGGCCTAAGTGTGTCAGCCTACCGGGCTGACAGCCGATATAACCTAACCTATATATATGCATATATATGTATACATTTCGAAAGTGGGACTATGAATATGGGCAATTATTGCAGCTTATCCAAACATATAGTTAAAGTTTCAATATTTACAGCACTACTAACACTAAATTGATACACATCGTGAAATATTGATTGTTAATTATTACTTCACTCAACCAAAGTTTGTCCTATCATTAAATTGACACGGGTTTTCCACTTTAAAAGGTATAAATAAGTATACAATTGGCATATTAGAGTTAGTAGAAATTCAGGGTTCGATTTGCACACAGCCTGTCTGTGCATGTCTATTTATTGTTTTTACTGTGATATTTGTTGATATAACTATATTTGTTTATTGTCTGGATAAGTACATATATTGATATAAGAAATGAATCAGTGATGATAAAACGGTCAACTTTCAACATGAATTTTAAACGAACATTTAATTCTGTTTTATATATATATATTTATAGCGGCGAAACAATCACCAAAAAGTCATTATCAATAATCAGTGTACATTGCTTTGATTTACCAACAACATTCGCCATTCGCCATTCGCCAGTCGCCTCAAAGTATGCTACAAAAAGCGTATTGGTATTACGGCGACATCGGAGCTTGGCCACACACACATGCATACATCACACACATCAGACACATACATGCACATGCGTATTAACAATATATACATGTACGCACATACACATATTTTCACACATACACACACACACACACACACCGTAAATTACAAAAGTTGTGTTCTTGGAAACTTTCGATAGACTCGGCATTTGTCTTGCATAAAGTAAAATCATTCCGTTTGCTCACCTTCAACTCAGACAACACAGACAATGTATACACTCGAAAAAATAAAGGAAACCAAATTCGTAGTCTGGTTTCAATTCAAATTTGATGAGCCGCTTTTTGGAATACCGAAGTGTAAAACTGTTTCGATGATAAGTTAATCACGATTTCACATCATTGAATAACTTGAACAGATAAATATTTCTTAAATCAAGATCTTGTAAGCTTGGAGTAAGTTGCTGGGCTCTTATGATTTTATAATGGTGATATAATCTTAAAATAAAACAATATCAGCTTGAATCAAGAACTCAAATTGTCAACGGAACAAAATGCTTGTTATTTATTCAATGCCGATAAAAGCCGAATTTAAAAATTTAAAAATTGTAAATATCTTTTAAGGATAATTAAAGCACGATTTTACCCTGAAGTCTGAAGTTTGAAGACCAACTGTACTTGACTTTAGAACAGCTTGTTTTTCCGAGTGTAAATATATAAATAAGTATATATTATGCGTAGATATGTATGATAATTGACATTGCTATCTCTTTTGTTGCCATTCTTGTTGTTGTTTATGTTGTTGTTACTTTTGTGGTGTGTTTGGTTTATAGCGTGGAAAAGAAAAAAAGAAAGGAAAACCTGCAAAAATGTTTCTCACTTACCGTTGTTGGCATCGCTGTTGGCGTTGGAGGTGCCACCGCTGCTGAAACTATGTAGCATATTCATTTTACTCGTTGTACGTTGGACGTGCCTCGCTGCTAACCACCAGGCTCCCGATTTTTGCTGCTGCTGCTGCTGCCGTCTGTTCGTCTTCTTTGCCGCTATTTTGTTGGTGTTCGTTTTGCGGCTCAATATTTGGGGATTATATATGTATGCATATGTATATGTATATGTTTGTATGTAATTCTTTGGGCAAATATTTTCAGTTTCAGTTTTGTTTATGCGTCGCCGTTGTTAGTTGCTCTTCTCTCTGATACGCATTCTCTGTTGCTACTCTCACTTTCTCTTTCTGTTGCTCGGCTGCTCCTCTCTGGCTTTGTCCCAGCTGCTGGTTGCCTTTTTTGTCTTTTTTTTTGGTGTGTTGGGGGTATTTACTGTGATATTTTTTTATTTTCGTTTGCTATGCAGAAAATCAATTTGTATAAAAGTGTATATTCGTTGTATTTATTTATTTAATTTTTTTTTTGTGACACGAACTCCATTTGTTGGCTGTGGTATTAATAACAGTACAACGCACACAAACACACACAGAGGCGCACAATTGCATGCACATATGTGTGAGTGTGTGTGTGTGTGTGTTTTCCGCACTGGCAACAAATTGCTGCGGCTGCTGTGTGTTGTTTTTGTTGCTGTTTCACTTTCTGTAGTTCGTCTCCTTCTCCTTCTTCGTCTTCGTCTGCCTCTTTCTTCTTCTTGTTGTTGTGGTTGCGTTAAAAGCGTAGTCAAAAAACAATTACGCATTTGTTCGCACGAGAATGCGAGTAATTAAGCAGAGTGCACACATATGCATTTATACACATACATATACGTATACGTGTATATGTGTATATGTGCATGCATATATATACACAACGATTAACGGATGCTTCACATTTCAGCTGCTTTGTTGTTGTTTTAGTTGTTGCTGCTGCTGTTGCTGCTGCTGCTGCTCTTTGAGTGATGTTTTTGTTGTTGTTGCCAAATGAACGGACGAATATTTTGCTGACTGTCCCGTTGTGCTCAGTTCATTGTGTAGCAAACTTTCAGGGGCTCTCTCTCACACCATTTTAGCTCCACACTGTGTGTGTGTGTGTGTCGGTATTCGTTTGCTTTCAGTTGCTGTCGTTGTCGTTTCTAGTCCGTTCGCCAGCAGCTTCGTTTGTGTACTAACGGAACTTTATTGACACACACAGAGCCCAAAGCCGCTGCCAGCCGCATCACTCGAATTTTATTCGCCTGCTTATCGATAAATAACGATAGACTTCTCGAAAATGGCGGCTTTGCGTTGTTCAGCTTGCGTTTCAATTTAACTACTAAAAAAAAGCATGTGCAACAAGTATTCAAGAAAATCATAGCGTTTAAATCGATCTCTATGTTTACAAATATTTCATTTATGTAAACTCATTGTGTATTATTGTGAACTAAAAACATCTTTGGCTCATCACTGCTCGTTGCATGAGTATTACCACTTTACTGGCATCAAAATACAAAAGACAAACTTGATTTATTTATTAATGATGAACAAGTTTAAGAACGCAATTCCTATAATTCCAATAAACAAATGTTATCTACTGATTTGAAATAGTAGCTTCGGTCCAAACATAATATTGAATAAGTTTGGATATCTTGTTAAGCAAAAGTGATTTTTATACAACCGATCCTATGGAAGTTTTGGGATACATAATTCAGAAATACGACCCGACGGACACGACTATATCGACTAGGCGATGCTGATCATGAGGTCGGAGACGTCTCCGTCAATGCGTTACAAACTTTGCGACATTATTATAATACGCCCTAAAACGAAAAACTAAACAAATATTAAATTAAAGTTCTGCTGGAAACATATCTAAATTAAAAAGTTGGTCTTAAGCTCTCTGATTTAAAAAGCATAAAACTAGTTCAATATCTATTGATTTACTAAGTGCAGTGAAATTTGTATATATTACACTCACCAATAAGGGTGAACTCTTGAGCAATTAAAAGCTAAATTCTCTTAAATTTAAATTTATTTATTCAATTGTAAACATTTCCGAATGTCAGCAATTAACAATTATCAGTTAGAAAAGGTTTTGTAAAAGGTATCAAATTACAAACACATACGTATTAAATCATTTATATTTACAGAATAATTATGTTGGGTTTCTAAGATTAGATTTAAAGTTCCATAACCACGTAAGGAATGTCTGTGACATATATATATATATATAAACGTATGTGTGTGACTAACGAAGAACAGTAATGGGATCGCCACAAGCCAGTTGGGGCTGCATCCGGTTTTCGTTGGGCAGACGTGAAATGTAGATGCCGAAACGCATCTTGCCGCTCTGGATGCGGGCAATGGTGGTTAGGGTGTCAGGGGAACGCTGTCCGGTGCGCTGATTGATGCAGATCATATCACAGCGCTGGCAAGGACCTTCCACCTGGAAGAGGACTTCACCGATGCGCAGCTGGCCGAACTCCAGCTCCTCGAAGGGCACACCAGTGTCGATGACAATGTTCGACCGAAACCGATCCACAGTCTCGTCCAACGGCTCCTCAAACCCCAGCGAACGCACCGAGGCGCGATTCACAAGTAGAAATTGCGCCTGATTCACTAGACTGAGCTGCTGCCGGTCGCCTGGTGCACGTCGCTGGGCCGATTGACGCAACAGCCGTAATCCGTCTAACCCCAGCTGCTGGCACAGCCAATTAGCCACCTCATCGCCACAATCGTAGCCCTCGACCGACTGGCGGCACACCTTGCTCTGGCAACGAGCCGAATTCGTGGCCTGATCCGTTAGCGAGAGCGGAACACTGACAAACGTTGTGGAGCCATCGCCATTGAAATGCAGCTGCAGCTGATCGGCAACAATGCGTGGCTGGATGAGGCACAGATCCGTGCAGCGCTTCTGCGTCAATGCCATGCCATTTAGATCAACGATCATCCACTCGCGATCATACTGCAGACCCTGATCCGTTAACGCAGACGCCGGCATCTTGAGGGCGGCACACGACTTCACCGGATAGATGGCCAACTGGAGGAGTTGCGGCCGCAACTGCTGGGCTCGCTGCTGCAGCAGCTTGGGCAGCTGCTGGACCCGTTGCTCAATGAAGTCTAGACGCTGATGCCACTTCACGCTCAAGTAGCTGTCGCGCAGCATTTGCAGCAGACGATCGACGTCCTGCAGTCGCGTCATATAGCCAAAGGAGACACGCACCGCGCCCGTCGGCCTCCCATCGAGCAGATCATAATAGTCGCCACAGATGCGGCCGGCAAGCTTGTAGATCGCATCCATGGCATCACCGTTGAGGTTCATAAAATGCTGACAGGCGCCTACATTGCAAAAGCAGCCGGTGCGCAACAGAATACGATGCAGTGCAGCCACAGAGGCGATCTCACCAAAGCCCACATAATCGCCGGCAGCGGTGCGCACATTGAATGCCACAATTCCACCCTGCTGCATGCGATCCTCGTAGCCGGCATGGTTATAAAGTGTGACAAGTGGAGCACCATTCGGATACTGCATCTGCAGCAGCTGCTGCTCACAGTAGCGTGCCAAGCTGTGCACGTGTCGCGATATGCGCTCCATGCTTCGGCCGGGCACCAGACGCTGCAGCGTCTGAAAGCCCTGCAGCAGCTCCACTATAGATAGAAAGGGCAGCGTGCCATCCTCGAAGCGTTCGTGGAACGTCGAGCGCAACTGATGCTCCATTGTGTGTGGATAGGCAAAGTTGACGGTGCCGCCGCCATAGAAACGCTTCTTCAGCAACTCCGCACCCCGCTTGCTAACCAATAAAGCACCCACGCCAGTGGGATAGCCAAAAATCTTGTAGAAGCTGAGGCAGACATAATCCGGGCGATGTCGCCTCAAATCCAATGGACTGCTCGCCGCATACGAGGCTGCATCGAGACAGACATAATAATTGCTTTGACCGGGATCTGATTGCAACTTGCAATCGATGCACTTGCCGGGCTCCCGTAGGCCATCTTGCTGTATCTTCTCGATGACAGTCAGTGGCATTTTGTAGCCACTAAAATTACACTGAGCCGAGAAGACGACCAGAGAGTTGTCGGAGTGAGCTGTTGCAGCGGCCGCGGTTGCACCAGCTGGAGTACCATTGTTGAGCAAAATTTGATCTTTAGTGAGCATATAGATGCGATTGGCACTAACCAGCTGACGCATGCCCAGCACCGAGGTATGATTCTCTTGGCAATAGTGAAAGTTGCCATTGGTCCCGAAATCAAAGTGATCCGCCACTAGACGCAGTGCAGCCGATGCATTCGCCGTGAACACAACATGATACTCATCCGCATTCGTATTGAAGAACTCCAAGATTCTGTCGACAAGACGATTAGCACCAATTCTTTCGATTTAATGCAAATCACTTACTTGTAGCGCACCTGATCCACGTAGTCGCCGGTGACTCGACAGGTGTGCGGATTACAAATCACATCACGTTGCAACTGCTGCGCTGCGTCAGACACTTGATTGTGGGCATAGAGTGTAGTGCCCGCATGGTCGAGGTAGGTGCTATCTGTATGGGTGAATTTGACATTGGGTTCTTATCTATATGGTGAAATTAAGTGCAATATTTCGCCAGTTACCCGATAGGCGTGCGAACTCTGCATCGATGAGCGCCTGTTCGTCCGGTGTGAACTCCGCCGTGTAGTCGCCCATTATTACACTCCGGTAATAAATAACTTTAGAGCTGACGCGACTTAGGCGACATTCAGCAAAAAGCAACCGCCACTTAGATATGTTTTTTTTTAATTACCGATTTCGATATGTTCTACGATCAATCGATATATTTATAGCTAGAGATGGTAGCACAGTGCGCATTAACATATTTTTAAACTGTAAACATGAATTGGACTAACAACAGTGGCATTTCTTGTTAGATAGTTTTTATAATTGAAGCCAATAATCAGAGATTAAAGCCTAGTGCATTTTTACATCTATCGTTATCAAACTCAATTAGTGTTGGACAAATACAAAAACGAAAGAAAGCACAACTATCGATAACAAGCAGCTGCTCGCGAACCATTTGCAATCGCAACATTAAACGCATTTTGTTTTTTTTTTTGTTCCTTTTTGCAAATTCGTGCAAACGTTTAACATTTGAATAAATTTGCATCACAATGCCCAAAGAGAAATCGCGACGACGCAGTCGGAGCAGGGACAGGAAAACTTCAAGTGGGCACAGTTCGGAGCAGAAGCAGAAACGCAGCCGCGACAAACAGCGGGAGGAGTCCACAGCTCAGTTGCATCGAGAGCGGGAACCAGATCGCGATAGACATCAGCAGAAGCGTCGGGAGCAGCGAAGTAGGAGCAGAAGCCGAAGCAGGAGCAGGCAGAAGCAGAGGCACGCGGTGAAGGAGCAGTCGCGACGCAAAGATCATCATCGGAAACGCTCCCCATCCTCCACCTCGTCCTCCTCCTCCTCATCATCATCATCCGGCTCATCATCGTTCGCGGCAGCAGCGACAGCTCGGCGTAGTCGACGCAGTCCCGAAATGAACTCGATAAAGCTGCTGCAAACGCTGGAGGAGCGACGGTTGCGGGAGCAACAAGAGCGCCAGCGCATCAAGGAGCAGCTAAAGGCTAAGGAGACGCCCGAGGAGAAGCGATCGCGTCGCCTGCGCGAGAAGCAGGCCAAGGAGCAGAGACGTCGCCAGCGCATGGGCTGGGACAATGAATACCAAACGTACTCGAATGAGGATAATCCCTTCGGTGACTCCAATTTGACGTCCACGTTCCACTGGGGCAAGAAACTGGAGGTCGAAGGCCTCTCCAATCTGTCCACAAAAACGGTCGAGGTGCTTTCGCTGCAAAAGCAACTGGAGAATCGTCGCGAACTGGAGAAGGTGAAGAAGCGACGCCAGGAACGCGAACTGGAGCGACAGGCACGTGAGGATGATGCCATGCAGCAGCAGCGTGCCAAGGAAGCGGTTCAATTTCGCGTATGGCAGCGCCAAGAGGATCAATTCCATCTGGAGCAGGCCCGGCTGCGCAGCGAGATTCGAATAAGGGATGGTCGCGCAAAGCCCATCGATCTGCTGGCCCAGTATGTGGCCGCTGGGAGCACGGAGACGGCGCTGGAGGATGCACTCGAGATGCAAATGCATGAACCGTATATGCTGCTGCAGGGTCTGCATATGGAGGAACTGGAGGATCTACTCGTTGACATCAAGGTATACGAAGAGCTGGAGCAGGGCAGGCACATTGACTTCTGGAACGACATGATCACCATTGTGCAGGATGAGCTACAGAAGCTGCTAAAGATCCAGCAGAGTGAGGCGAACGCATTGAATCAGCGACGCGACGGCATCCATCAAAGCGTCGTCAAGGATGTGGCGGACATCTTTCGCGGCAAGAACGCCAAGCAGCTGGAGGAGATGCGTTCACGCATCGAGGCCAAAATCAGTGGACGTGCCGATGGCGTTGACATTAGCTACTGGGAGAGCCTCTTGTCGCAGCTGAAGGCGCACATGGCGCGTGCCCGACTCCGGGATCGCCATCAGGCGCTGCTACGCGAGAAGCTGCAATTGCTCAAGTGTGAGAACGAAACGGGCGCCGAAGGAGGAGCCACAGTTGTTGGCACAGATCAGCCAATGACAAGCACATGCCCATTGGCAGCAATCAAGCAGGAGGACGACGACCACGATGAGCCCAATGATCAACAACAGACGGCGAAGACGGAGGCGGAGGAGACGGAGTTGGAGATGGAAATGGAGCAGCCGGAGATCGATAGCCCGCTGCGGGAACTACAGAATGCGGTGCGAATGTATCAGCTGGGCAACTACAGTCCCACATACATACGCGAGGATGACTTCAGTGGACGTCGTCTGACCGCTGCCGATGAGGACATCGATGGTGGCCTGTACGCCGACAGCGATGATGAGCGTCGTGTGCAGCGCCAGCGTTTGCAGCTCATACATCCGGAACGAATGTCGGATGCGGCGCCGCTAACCCCACAGGAGCAACGGATGCGGGGCGAGGCACGCAAGGGGATGCAGGGCGATGAGGCCGAGTTCAGTGTGGAGACAACGCTGGATGCAGTGCCTCAGCTGGCCACCGATAAGTATCGGCCTCGCAAGCCGCGCTACTTCAATCGCGTCCACACCGGCTTCGAGTGGAACAAATACAATCAGACGCACTACGACATGGACAATCCGCCGCCAAAGATCGTGCAGGGCTACAAGTTCAACATATTTTATCCGGATCTCATGGACAAATCGCAGACGCCACAATATTTCCTCACGCCTTGTGCCGACAATGGCGACTTTGCGGTGCTCCGCTTCCACACTGGTCCACCCTACGAGGACATCGCCTTCAAGATCGTCAATCGCGAGTGGGAGTTCAGCTATAAGCGCGGCTTCCGCTGTCAGTTCCACAACAACATCTTCCAGCTCTGGTTCCACTTCAAGCGCTATCGCTACAGGCGCTAAAATTGCTGACCAGGCTCCACCTGGAGCAACCAACAACAATTGCTATTCTATTATTATTAAAAAAATTGACAAATAATTCAATTGTGTTTTGAGCAATTTTTCTGAAATGACTTTTTGAAGCCGCATTTTACACTTGGAAAAAATTGTTTGATATTCAATTCCTATATTTAGTTTTCTTTCTACATAGTATATATACATTTATTAATTATATCCGTTACATGATGCTGCAGTCCTTGATGGGCGCCGCTTGAACTGTTTCCAGGGCCTGGCCAGCCTCTGCCCGCTGCACCTGGTCGAGCACGCTCTGATGCTGGGGAAAGGCGAGGCTGGCCAGTTTCGAGTGCACCAGCTGATCGTCAATGGTCACCTCAAACGATCCGCGTCGTCCCTGGTGACACGCAACCTGTACCCCTGGCGCCGCATCCACCAGAAACTGCCGCAACATCTGGCATTGCATCGAAAAGTTGCAAGTGCCGCTGTGTCAAATGAGGCCACATTATTAAAGTAAGCTGCAAGTGCTGATAATTGACCAACTTGCCAGTATTCTATGTCCACATTGACCATTGCATAAATATTAAAAAAAAACAAGACAAAAACACCCAAACTAAATATTATTGGTATTCCCTTAAAATAATTCACGTGCAAATTGCAGCAGGATGAATATCGTATATTATCACGATTAATATTTGCAGTGTCTCCAGAGGCAATCAGTTTAATTTATGTCGCAACACATTTGAATTCAGATAACTATATATAAATTGAAACGCAAACAATTAACGTTTGCGGGATCACCGTTAATGCAATTTGGCATTTCGCTTGGCGCCTATCGATAATTTCCGTTGCAAAAATGTTAAATGTTGTACGATTTAATTTAAATATATACAATTGAAAGAACAATGTTTTTCAAAGGAAAAGAAAAAACACTTTGTAAAAGAAATTCAACCTTTGTTCGCTCGGGCTCGTAGCAATGTTTTGCACGCGGCATTGTGGGTCTTCAGCGGCAGCTCATCTGCAAGGCAGGAGAGGATTATTATTGGATCAATATGTTGTCGATGGGTGTTGCTTACAGATCTTGTGCTCGCCCTGCACCGGCAGGAGCACGGGCAACTGTTCCGGCCTGCTGCACACCAACACATATGGACTGTCCGACTCACCTTGCGGATACATATCCCGATACTCCTCCTGGGGCAGGCAGTGCTCCACGTGCACACAGCCCAGCAGGCTGCCAGTTGGATAATGTGTTGGAAATTTCAAATCCTTGTCTGTAAAAAGCAATTGCAATAAGAGACATCATCGCAATACATGAAACTGCTTACCATTGTAAAGCGACCGATAGAAATCCTCCATTTGGGCAATGTCATCGGCATGCGGCTCCTTGGCCGTTGAGGCAATCCACAAGCGTCCGCGATGCTCAGTGTACCAAACGCGACCCTCGTGCCTACATTTCATTCAGAGAGAGAGAGCGAGGGAGAGAGAGCGAGAGAGGGAGAGAGAGAGAGAGAGAGGGAGAGAGAGAGAGAGAGGGAGAGAGCGAGAGAGAGAGAGAGAGCGCGAGAGAGAGATAAGTCATTCAATTTGAGATGATATCCAAAATTTGGCTTACTTTTTGAGGCCCGCCACAAGGAGAGATGCCCAGGGCTGGTGCATGGAGAGGCACTGGCGCATGTCCTGCATTTCGAGCAGCTCCTTGTCCTGCACCCGATTGTAGATGCGCTCGAGCCCATCGTGAATGGATGCACTCGTTGCCTGCTTCTCGCTCGCCTTAAAGATGGGTGGCTTGGCCACATCCAGATTGGGCGCCAGCCCCATTGAAGAATGACCAATCAGCGTGGAAGCGGCAGTCGCCTTGGTAACAGCAGCCAGCTGGCCAAGCACCTTCTCCTCGTATTCTCTGGTGACCGGCGGCTCGTCGGGCAACTCCCTGCCGGCAAAGTCCACCTTGATCTTGCGCTTCAGCCGACTGCCGTGCTTCATTTCGTGCATCTCGCTCTTCAGCTGCTCGTACTTGGCACGCTCTGTGTCCGTTAGCCAAACGGAGTTCTCCTGGAAGTAGTCCAGCTCATCGTCGATTACCGTCGTGCGCTTTTCGCTGTTCCGATCGTATTCCAGCAGACGATCACGCTGTGCCAGCGCCTCTTGCAACTTGTCCGAATCCTTGCGCGACTTCTCCGACAGCTGTTTTTGTTTTTGCTGCTTCTTTTGCGCCTTCGTTTGGCCTTTGGTGGAGGCGTCTGCCAACGACAACGCCGCCGCCTTGGCCATTAGCTGCTCCTCCTCGTCGGTGTAAACGGGCTGGGTGCAGTAGAGACAGGGACCACTTCCCTCCTGCTCGCAGACAATGCGGCCGCAGCGTAGGCAATTGTTAATCAGCTTGTGCTGCGCCGCCTGGCAATTGCAGATGCGACGACCCTTCAGCAGAATTTGATCGCCCATCATCTTCCCATCGCCGCCATATAAGTTCACAGATTTTCCCTGTTTTTTGCCCGCTCCGCCAGCGCTGGCGCTCTCGCCGCCAATGGGTGGCGATTTCTTTTTGAAATTTTGACTGCGCGGCTGTTTGCCGCTGAGCAGCATGCGACGACAGTTCTGGAGAAACATGCGATGCTCCTCATCCTCCTCGCACAGCAGATTGCCAAAGTAGTCGTCGAACGCCCGATCATCCTGGATGGCCAATATGGTGCTGCGGGTCAAGGGGGAATTTGTAAAACTTGCATTGCATTCACTATTTTCATCATGGAACTCACGCCATCATTTTGTCGGTGACGACGCAGTCCAGGCACTTGGATAATGTTTCGCTTAGCCACTTTTCCATTATTGGTGATGATTTCTGTGTCTGTCTGTCTGCGCACGATGAAGTCTCTCTTTGGTTAAAAATCTAAATTAAAATGTTACTACCTGTCACTCCTCTTTCTAATAAAACAAATAAATAACTTTGCGAAATAAAACTAGTTCAAAACAAAATGGGTAAACTCTTATGCATATCGATATTTTTAGCGGCAATATCGACGAATTTCATTTGTTACAGCAAGCCATGTTTTCATGTCAAAAAGTTATCGATAATGAAACGCTATAAAACAAGAGGGACGTTTTTATGACAAAACTGAAATCCACACTGTTAATTCACTGTCGACATGATGTTAAAATAATAAAGTTGATATATTTTGACGGCTGTTATCGGCAAACCACCACATAACCACATAAAATCGACAAGTGCATCGAAATGGAAATAATAAATGATGAGAGAACAATTACTTTAATCGTGGAGAAAAAAAGTATTCTTATAAAGGCCGTGGAAGGGAGAAATTAATTTATTAATTATTGGCTCTCAGCAGACCATCTTGTTTTTAGGTCCCACAACCGAAATTTGTATATATCGTGATCTGTTAGATCTTAAAGTAGCTCAAAATCAAATATCTACGGCATTTGATACCATAAATATATTGTACTTAGCAATATATTTTGAACAAAATCGATGCAAAGGTATATCGTGGACAGACATATCGTTATTTTTCAGCTGATACAAAAACTCATAGCATAGTAAGAACATTTTCAAAATTGTTAATTTTTCATAATAACAAATTGTACAATTTGCACCCATAGTAATTGAATATCGATGTCAAAAACTGACTTCTTTGAAACCAATATTAATAATATAAATAAATAAGCCGATATGAATTCTGTAAAATGTGCTTGCTTTAAAATGACAGAGCTGGCAGGCAGTGCTGAATAACGCACAGAGCCAGATATTGCAGCAATGTAAAGTCTGGCAACGCCGCGACAACAAAAATATACGAAATACAAGTTAAAACAAAATACAATAAATGCTCGTGCAAGGAATGGAAACATTTTAAATGCTTCACCGCTCCCGTTCGTGTGATGTTGCTGCCACAACTGATTCAACGTATAACAACTAATGATAAATGAAATATCGTGCGGGTGTGCGTTAAATTGTATTTTAAGTCCGAGACGCGCTGTGTTTGTTTAATTGTGTTGTGTATGTACAATTTGTTGTAAACAATTTCTTTTTCTCTTTCCTTTTTTTGTTTTTTTTTTTTGCCGTTATCCAAATAGAAAGTGTAACAATAACTGCGGCGGCAGCAGTGAAAGACATTTGCAAAAAATTAAGAAAAGTAAAAAAACTCAAAGCAAACGTCAACGCTGCTGGCGGCAGCAGCGACGCTGGCGTAGGCGTTGAAAACGCAGCTGAAGCAGCAGCAGCCACCCTCATTCGCAATCACATTCACATTCGCATTCGGCACAGCTGTAATAATTGTCGTCTGCAGAGGAGGGGGAAAGAAACTCTCATCTTTGGCGCTCGCTCTCCCTCTCTCACTCGCTCAGCCAGTCATTCGTCTGTGCTAACGGTATTCCGTAATAACTAGAGCCGCTATTGTTGTCGTTGCTGATTGCAAATTGCGTGTTTCTGTCTGTCTGTCTGTATGTCTGCCTGGCAACCTGTCTACGCCTCTCTCTCGCTCAGAGAGCGCGCCAATGTTGCCGTTGCCTTTAAAGTTTAAACTTAACACGCTGATAAAAATAGTTGCTTGCCAATTTTGATTTGTTTTCTTTTTATTAACAGTAGTCGATGTTGTAGCATTTCGCTTACTTGCTACATATATGTTACCGATTTACCAAAAATAATAGCAACAATAAAAAATTCAACAATGCAGAGCCAACAGCTGCTCGACTAAAACAGAGAAAAAAAAAAAACAGGCTCTGCTTGCGCCTGCGTCGTTGCCTGTGCGTGTGTGTGTGTATGTGTTGTTAAGCCGGCATATAACGGCACTTCAACGGAAACGTAAAACAGCTGAGACACAAGACGCAAGAGGTGGAAACAAGTGCAAAAAATGTATCGAATCGGTCCAATTGGACGGAAGTCGAACTTCCATTCGCGCGAGAAGTGTCTGATTGGACTCGTGCTGATAACGCTGTGCTTCCTCTGCTTTGGCGGCATCTTCCTTCTGCCGGATAATTTTGGCAGTGAGCGTGTCCTGCGCGTCTACAAGCACTTCCAGAAGGCCGGTCCCGAAATCTTCATACCCGCTCCACCGCTGGCCGCTCACGCGTCCCGCAACGAGGATCCCCATTTTATGGGCGATCGCCAGCGTCTTCAGCAGAAGATCATCGCTGAACTGGGTGACATTTTGGATGAGGAGCCGCAGGTGGCACCCGCAGCAGCAGCAGGCGATGCCGATGCCCAGGCGCCGGCACCGGCTGCGCAGCAGGAGCAGCCTGTTGAGCAGGATGTGGGAGCAGAGCAGCAGAATCGAGATTCCGTGCCACTGGCGGATCACACCACCCATAACAATAACAACAACAATGGGCAGCCGTTAAAGCTACCCATGGGTGTGGACAAGGAACGGGCGACGGGGGAGCATGCGGATGCCGCAGTAGAGGAAAAGCGTCTAAAAGTCAAAGAGGTGAGCTAATTTCCCAATAAGAACGTACTCATACACACATACATATATGCATATATATATATATATATATATATATATTTATATATATATATATATATGTATATATATATATATGTGTGTATATGTGCAGCTGCGGGAAAAATAATAGTGCACACATTACAATTGCAATTACTCAAAACAGGCAATACAGTCAAAATACTGAAGAAATAAGTAAATATGAAAAGGTGATAAGCTATCAAATTGTTAACAAATAAGTAATAAAAAAAGAAGGATTACCGACTTTAAACTGATTAATAATAGTAGTGGAGAAATAGTGAGGCTTTCGCCGCGGCTAAATAATATTGCGAAAAACTAAATATGATGGGTGGATGTACTAAGTAAAATAATCGTATTTTAAATCATTTCAGAGAAGACATTAAACATTTGTTCTTTGTTCTGCAAAGATTTTGAAGTGGGCTGACGTGGGAAATGAGCCATATTTTTATATGAGCTATAAAATACAGCGGTATCACTACTATATGTGTATATATGGATTTTAAATGTGTTTATGTACGTGGACGTGTGCTATCTCCCTTCTCCCCCATATATATGTATATGCATATGGGAAATTTTGGACACGGGCCTGGCCGTGGCAGAGAAAATATTAGAAAACATTCTTAGTAACCTTCCAAGTGTGCTATCTAAAGCACTTAAGTTGTGGGAGATAGAAGCCTTTATTGTTTTTATGGGTATTTCCTCATTTTTCATGGGTGTTACTAGTTTGGGGAGGTGGAGTGGGCGAGGCCATCATTTTATTTGAGAGTATCAAATGAGGCTCAGTGGGAAAAAATTAAAATTGAAATTGGCAACACTCTTTGATCGGCGATTCTTTTGTGGCTCGTTGCAAAGCTTGTATTATTTTATTCTATCAGCATCAAAGCCGGCGACCTCGTGCCCTGTGCTTCCTCTTCGTCACGGCTCGGCAACAGTGACGTTGACGGATGCTGTGACGCCGACGTAGACGCTAACGCTGATAACTCGTTTTTTTTTTTCATTCCAATTACAAATCTATTTTTTGCCACTGCGGCCCACAATGGATGGCTGTGCTCGCGATGACATCTTTAACATTGCCGACACACATTCCACCCATCCCTGAGTTCGGTTGACTTCGTTTGGCTTCGGTTGTGTTGGGCTGACTTCGGTTGACTTCGGAAGAATACTGCGAAAAAGTTTCTATGAATAAATTCAGCAGCATTGAGAAGAACAGTAAGGTGCAAAAACATCTGCTTCTTCCTCTGCTTCTATTTCTGCTTCTGCTGTTTATCACACACACACACACATACGCTCTTAAGAAGCGACTCGGATGCGTGTCGTGCTTATCTACTTACTTCGGGAAGCTGTCATTTGATTGGTCCGTTTATCTATATGCACTCGATAGATGTGCAATCTTTGCTATCGCTTTTGGGGTGGAGTTTAGTTTTTTTTATGATCTTTGAAAACTTTTCGAAAATTGGTTAATTAATTATTTTTATTTTAAATCAGAGCTTACATTTTTGTATTAGTGCTGATTACGATTGATATTGATGAAATGCCAAAGTGCTAATTGTGTTGAGCATGTTTGATTGAACATGTCTGTTCAATCTTCCAATAGTAAGATAACCAAGGAGGATTCTTATCGGGAAGATAAGACACCAGTCGTGGCCGTAATAAAACCTCCTGCGATAAAAGTTCTCCGAACTGATAGCATAGTGAATTTAGACGCATTTGCAGCAGTAATTGTGTACCTAGATAATGCCCTAAGTTGGATAAAAATAATTGTATATAGCCGTAAGATAATTTAGAAGTTTTCAATAAACCTGCCGGAGCAATGCGATAGCTGTCTATGTTCGATACTTAAACAACGTCGTTGTTTTCTAAATTTGCTCTTGGGATCACCTTTCAGTTGTACTTGTGCCTTATTATTACACCGCTTGTACATTAAATAATGTCTGTGTAGAAACACTATATACTAAATTGCTACATATGTTGGCAATTAAAGTGTAACAGTATCGAAACAATTTTGTTGCCCGTAAAACAACATGCAAGGCAGGAAAGGGGTGGGGAGGGGCGAGGAGGCAGGGGTATTCGTTTTGGACATGTTGTGCTTCCTGTTGCCGAGTTGCCAATTAATACTGCTTTCACTTTGTTGCTCATTTCATTACTATTGTTGCTGACGTCTTTTGGTTTATTATTATTATTACTATTCAGTTTTTTAAAATATTTTTTTATACTTCTTATGTATTCTACTGACCCAGAATGTCGTTAAGTAAGAGAGAATGAATGAATCAACCAATTCAGTAATCAAAGCAACAACAACAATCGATCATATCAACAGAAGAACGTTGACGTGGCCTTTGTGTTCACTCGTTTCTTCTTCTTCCTCCTCCTCTTCCACCTTTTCAAGTTTTTGCTTTTGCTTTCCGAAATGTTGTTGCTTTTATCGCCGCTATGGCACGTGGAACAACTTGTGTTTCCCAAAAACGCTGCTTATCAGTTTTTATCAGTTTTTACACGCAAAAACTATGCCTGGATCCAGTTAATTGGTGTCGCTTTCACTTTCTCTCTCTCTCTCTCTCTCTGTCTCTCTCAGTTGTGAGATTCTTCTTATGATCTTGCGAATCACATTAGGAAATATCAAAGTTAAACATTCATTTGATCCCAAGTATTCATTGTGTTTGGCTCCACTGTGTGGCTCACATTTGTATGCACAGATGTGTGTCACATATATATGTTTGTAAGCGATTTAAATTTAGCATGGGTCAGCCAGAAGTGTTTCCCACTTTCAGATTGAAGTCGATTTTGTCTCGGTCTTGTCACGTCACAATTTTCAAGAAATGCGAAACGCGACTAAAACAAAATACAAAATACAAAACATAAAACCAACACAATGACAATTATATACCCTTATTGCTGACATTTTAATTATAGTCCGAAATATTATTAGCATAAAATTTGTATGTTTTATAGAATCAAAATAATAATTAATACATCTTAATTACGAGAACAACCCTTTCGAGCGATTGTTTCTATGACAGCTATATTATATAGTGGTCCGATCTGGTCCTTTCATCATCATTGCCCATCGGCTTATTAGTGCTGATGAAGCATGTATGTATTAGCTTAACTTGGTGACAAACTTAAAATACCCAATACAAGGGTATAAAAACACTCAATTGGCTTAATTTGTCGCTCTCTTGTATTTGAGTGTGAGAGATTAAGATAAACCTGTTTGCCGGCTTTTGATCACGATCAGGAAATGTATTGTCAAAACAATTATTTTATTAAAATCGTGCCAGAGATTTGCTTGCATGGAATGCATATATACTATGTATATGTGGAATTTGTATTGGAGTAGATTCATTTAAATGAGTTAAGTTCGTTTTTTTTAATGAGTTAAGTTAAGAGATTATTGTTTGCATTCTTCAATTTTTGCCAATCTTTGAACTTGACAGCTATTTTAAGTGTTTTGTACAAAAACATCAATTTCATTGAATATTCATTCGATAACGTTTATTTGAATAACAAATTTAGGTTTTTTTGTAGGCCTTAGATAGTTTTTACGATCGATATTACAGCGCTTAATTTGTTTTAGTAGCAAATTCCATTCCATTTACAAAACTTTGATAGATTCAAATTGAAAATCGGTTTAGTTCTAATTAGTTTATGGCAATGAGGAAATATCTGTATCAAGTCTCAAGAAATATCTGTATCAATTCAAAAATTATCATAATCTTAGCATTTATGATATAGCGGCCATAGGAACAATCAATCGATAGATGAGTTTCTCTTTCCGACTATACAAATGTGAAATGTTCAGTTCACAGGCATTCGTGAAACCGAAAACATATGAATCAAATTTGCTTAAGACATATATACAAGTATATATTAATATTTCGGACTGGAATGTAGATGTCCGTGCTAAAAGAGTATGCAAACGTCGGCGTGCCAAAGCTAACTGTTCCTTCTTGTTTTTTCTCTTGCTTTTGGTATATTCTGATCAAATTAGCATATACCCTAAGGCGTTTGGGCAAGTCTGTTGCTTATATATATATCGATGCTCTTCTCAACTCTCTGATAGGTAGCGGATAATTGATGGCAGCAGCAGCAGGTGATCGGTTAACGAACCTTTGAGATAAACAATAGATGCCAAGCAACGATTACTCGAATGTTGGCCAAATATTGTAGTATTATGCTCTTAGAGTACCTGCTACCTGTGTTGACGCCATTAGCACTACATGAGTGCCCCTAATTTGAATCGGAAGCAAAATTTGTCAGGCCAAGCTGAGCATAAAATGTTCGTGACTGCTCATTAAAAATTGATTATATCTTTTTATTTGGGTTTGGGGGGCTGCAGAGGTTGATGTAGCAGTTTCTATTGTAGAAGTCAGAGTATCTATATATATGTGTATTTAATATATTTAGATTGCGATCAGGGATTATAGCTCATAGCAGGGCTAAAGCATTCAAACAGCGAATCTATTATTGCAACTCATCAGACTCATTTGGACTGCTTTCCACAGTTCATTTTGTTATTGCGTATATTTTCACAAATACACCCACAACTTAAATGCGCCCACACACACACACAGAAACACACACAAACACACACACATTTGTTTGGGATTCATGAAAATTGCTTGATTTTGGACTCTTGGTGACATTTAATTGGCCAAGTGCGCGGGCTTGGCTTTCACAAATGACAATTTCGTGTGTGTGCGTGTATGTGTGTGTGTGTGTGTGTGTGTTTGTATATGTGTGTGTGCTTTTCGTGCTGTGCATGCAGATAAATGAAAAACAACAAGCGAGAACAACAACAAACACTGTCCGACATAGTCTACCGATTTGTGTCAATAACCAGCGGCAGCAACGGCAACATCATTGAACAACATCACTTGCCACAAACAATTGCATTGTACTATTTTCACATACAAGCATATATACATGTATTTGTTGAATGTTCATTGGAAGTGTCTACAAAAGTTGAACTGATCGTTTTTTGGGGATTTTTTTATATATCTTATACGAAATTTTTGATAACAAAATCTATGCAAAATTAGTGATATAAGTAGTGCAAATTAACTAACATAAAATTTATGATATTATTAAGAATTTGTATAAGGAACTCATAAGGAAAATTTGGAGGCATTGCTTAGCCTATTTACTTATTAAACTAAGAAAGTAAATAAGAAACTTATTAAGGGATCATTTTCAGAAATATATGTGCAAAATTTGTGTTATGCGCTATTTAGCTGCCCAATACTCTGTATAGATGATTTATAATCGATTTACAGATGACACTAAGCGTGATTTAAGTGAATCTAATAATTAATTTGAGATCATCTGGAATGTGTTATAGAGTCAGACATTGTTTTCGCCATGCTTAACATTCGGTCAATAGAAAAACAACAAGCTAGGTACAGAGAAGAGTTAGTTTATTAACTCGGCTTAGACAATTTGCTGGTCGCAATTAGCAGTTTTCTTGTCGGTTGGCCAGGTCAAATCTAATTCATTCCTATTGCAGATAACCCCCAGTGACATCTGATCCTTTGGGCATTTGGCTGTCCCACTTTACCCATGGCTGCCATGCTAATTTCGCACAGCCAGACTCGGATCCACAGACCCATCTATCGGTCAGAAATCTTGTCCGCACCAGCACCTTTAACCGTTCTGCTGTGAGGTATCAAGGCAACTGAAGAAGAAGAAGCTTCTGCTGCATTGAGCAGAGCAATGTTTGTTTGCTCGTTCCGTTGCCAAGTCGTTCGGTCGTTCAATGTGCGCAACGTAGGAGCTTTTGTGAAAAGCTCTTTGCACCAGCTTTCAAAATGAACACACATTTTTTTGGCGCCAAAAACACGCGCGCCGCCACACTCAGCTTCGCTGGTTTGGGGAAAGCTCAAGACAACTTGAAAAGGGGTTCGTTCATTAGCAATGTACACTTGCGGGTATATCTCTAAAATAACTTAGAATGTGCATTTTCCGAAGAAGTTGAAATACAGACCATATCACATTGATATAAACTGTTATTTAGTGCAACACATAAAAAAACTGAAATCACTATTATCAGAGGTGGATGTCTATTCGCTACTCGTGTAATTAATTGTAATAATATTGCATTTTAGAAGTACTTTACTTGTACAATTAGTGGATTCTATTTAGGGTCCTATAATATTAATTTATATTTGGTTTACATGTCACTCGATGTTATCAATTTTCAGAGAAAGTGTATTCTTATTATTTATATTTATTTCGATTTTTATTTAATCTTAATTTTACTTAAATCTCTTGTGACTTGTGCAAAATTGTAGAAATCACAATATATTCGTTGAAATCAGAAAGTTTTGTCATTGTTTTGCATGTGGATGCATTTGGAAAAGGGTATTTGAGATGCGTTGCGCATACGCTGCTTGTCTCCCATTCGACAGCGAGCAACTCGTTGAGACTCGCCTCTCGACTCGATGCCGTTCGTATGAATGCCGAATGCTGTTCGGCTCGTTCGGCGGTCGTGGCTCGCTCGGCTGGCACTGTTTTGGGACGTCCGTTCTGCGTTGGACCCAACTGTGCCATTTGTTTGGTCGCTGCGGCTGTTCGTCGGGCTGTCCGATCCGTCTGTCCCGCCTGTCCGTCGGTCTGCCTCGCTGCTCGTTGCTTGTGTTGATGTTTTGCTCTGGCGCGTTTAATGTGTCGTCTGCGCTGGAAGCGTCAACTCCATCACGCAACATTCGCACGCTCGCGACTCAGTGTCAATCGGGCAACTAACTGAACTCTTGTGCCACTTCGTCAACGTTGTTATCTTTTTGCCACAGTCGGCTGTCGCTCTGTGTGCACCAGTGTTATGTTCAAGGCTACCTGCAGCAGCAGCAGCAGCAGCAGCTTTCTGCACAGCACATGAACCCAACAAAGAAAAGAAAAACACCAAACACCAAAAAAAAAAGAAGGAAACAAACAGAAAACAATTAAACCGAAACAGTGGCAAGCGGCAAGAATCGGGAACCAGGAAAACCCCAGCCGAACATTCTGTGGTTGACGCGTTTGTTTACGTTACCGCGTCCCAAAACCCTGGTCGGTCTGTCGTCTGCCGTCAGTAGTCTTAACGCGCCAACAGCACCGTTAATAAACAATAAACAATGCAACGAGGCTGGCGCTGAGGCTGGTGGAGCATTGAGTCCAGCTCGAAGGCCCGCGGTTGGCAGAACACGGGCTCGCATTGTTTTGTGCTGGTATTAATTATGGTTATAGCACTACACGTTGCACGTTGCACGTTGCAAGCTGCAAGCTGCAGGATGCACAGGATGCTGGCCGCTGCAGGCTGCGGGCATCAGCGGATGTGCAATGTGTTCTTGACGCCATTTTGGGCACTCTTTGCATTCTTTTACACCTTTTTGTTGCTGTGTGTGCGTGTGTGTGTGTGTGTCTGTGTGTCTGTGTGCGAGTGTTTGTGTTGTGCGTTGTTTGCTTTTGGTGTTTACATTTTAATGAGTGAATGACACAAAGCAACCAGCAGTGAACATCAAAATGTGCCCAGCATATTAAAGTGGATTTAAATGCGATATATATGCGATATACATATGCATTCTGTATTGAAACAGCGTAATCCGTAAATGGTCCTTAATTATTCAAATTTACATTCAAAATATTCTTCCAGAAATGCGAACTGTTCTCGAAACAGGATCTTCGTTTCTGATTTATTCAGTTATTTGTGTACTCTTTTATACAATTACCTAATCGGCTACCTGAATGAAAGAAAGTGTTCATCTGCATCGAAATTGCAAGTCAAAAATAGTCTATGTAATTTCTCCTTTGAATACACTTGTTTAATATACGAAGAATGCTGCCTTTTATCCTTTTAGTTAGACAGTTTTTTATTTAAGCATTTAAATTGTCAGCCTTAATAAATGCATAATAATCAGAAATAAAATATAATACGCTTTGCATAATTAAATAAATGAAAGAAAAAAAATTAAATAAAAATAACGGAGAGATGAAAAAACTCATGCAACAATTTCAAAATTACGCCCACGACCACAAAATCCTCCACCGCATGGTGCCGCCCCCTCAGGGACACAAGTTGAGATATCAACAAAATTTATATTCGCGCTCAGCATGCTTGAAAAATGCTTCACTCGAATTTTTATTTTAAATATACACAGATATATATTATATATATATGTATGTGTGAGTATACATAAAAAAGAAAACAAAGTAACCCTGGCTAATAGTGTCCGACTAGGAGCTATCCTAAATCAAATCTTAAATAAACTTGCAGTTTTTAATATACATATGTATATTCAAAATATATGCCCGTGAAGTTCTCTTCACAATCAGAGGTGCATTTTTCGATATATATATATATATATATATATATTCTCCTCTTGGCTCTTACGCTTCTGAATTTCAATTGTTTAAATTGTGATTCCGGTTCTAGTTTCACACTACGGTTCAATTATCTCTAGCACAAAATATCCGTGATTTTTGGTTTTTCAAATAAATCGAAGCAAATTTAATAATTATGATACGATAAAATCGACTATTAATTAAAATGCGAATAATAATAGATTTCTCGTTAAAACACTACAGATTCTAATCAAATAACTATAACAGAGCAAACACTACTAAACATTGAGCTTAACTATCGTGTGTGTGTGTGTGTGTGTGTGTTACACACATTACCGCATATTGATTATGCCCTTAGGCATTTTTAATTGGCATAGGGTATTCAAACCACAAAAATAACGTTGCAAATTGCACATGAAAATCTGTGCCATAGACACAACTCTAAGGTGTGTGTGTGTGTGTGTGTATGATTACAAGGACTATACATTTGTCTAAATACAAACAAATGCACAAACACACACACACAGACAGACACACACAGACAGATAGAGAGACAGACAGACGGAAAAGACGCACACGCAAACAGTGCGAGCTGTAAAAGAGTAGCGCAAAATGCGTCATTTTTCACTTGAGCAACATAATAACAACAAAATACAAACGAACATGCGAAATTGTAGGTAACACGGACAGATGGCTCTTCTGCTGCTGTTAATGCTTATGCTGATGCTTATGCTTATGCTGATGCTGATGCTGATGCTGATGCCGATGTTGATGCTGATGCTACTGCAGCTAAATTTGATGCTGATACTGAATTTGAAGCTTAAACCAAAGCTCAAAAGGCAAAGCCAAAGTTGAACAACTGAAACAAACAGTTTTATGGCCTCGCATCATACACAATCACACATACACACACACACACACGCACACACATACAGGCAACACATCCTCCCAATGCCGCATCCTGTTGAGCCTAGACAAAAGCATATCATGTCTGCCATGTGCACCGCCCACCCCACTTGCGGTTGCGCCCACATTGCCACATTGCCAGTGAGTGTAATTTTATATGACTACCTCGCGCTTAGAGGCGCGTGTGTGTTTACAGGCAACTCGAGTGCACTTAAGCGCTGGCATAAAAGCCAGGCTAAGCCGATGTTGTCGTTGCTTGTTTGTTGTTGTTTGTTTGTTTGTTCGTTGCTTGTGTTTTTTGTTTTTTTTTCTTTTGATAGTGGTGTGCAACAAATGCAGGCCTCGTCTGCTCAGTGTCGCTACGTGGGCTATCAGCTAACAGCGACACCAACATGAACAGCATAGTCAAAACCAGACGAGGGCAGTTTGATTTCTTACAGCATTGATTGCATTGTAATCGATATCACCTGTGAAACAGGCTCTGTTAAATGACTTGTGTCTGACCAGTTTTGTCTTTAAACAATTTTGGTGTCTGTTCAGAAGTGAATATGTAAATTGAAACAATCTCTGAAATCGCTTAAAAATAACAACAGCTTTACAAAAATAACCAATTGTCTTAAGACAACACATTTCACATGGTATTTAAATTCATTTTATTCACAATCCTTCCTTCCTGTCTGCTAGCAGCTTTTTCATTCACAATTTGGGTATATTTATAAACATTCAGTATCCTTTCAGCTTGTAGCTTTTCTACATTGAGATTCTTTTTTCGATTCGATTACAATGGCTTCCGCTTTGGCTTAATCTACTGCCAAGTTCTTATGATTGTTTTGCATATATTTATGGGATTGTGCTTTAAGCATCTCAAAGGAGCCACGAGCACATGAATTGCCATAAGTTTGAGCTCATTTTAACAAAAGGCCCAAAGAGAAAAAAGTTTTCTCTTGACAAACCCGTCCGCCGCCCCCCCTGCCCAATTATAAAGTCCTTAAGCAGTCCTTGTCTTGTTGTGTTTCATAAGCCCCATACAAATCGCTTTTGCATGTTAAACTTTGAAAAGTAGTCTAGTATATATATATATATATATATATTTATATATATTTATAAATTTGAAATTGCTTTCGCTGAAACTTTGAAGACAACCCATCTATGAACACACATGTCCCCTTATCTAACTGCCGACTGGTGTCTGTCTCTCTGTCTGTCTGCCTGCCTGCCTGCTGCCTGCCTGCCTTCCGTTGACCTGTTCTCCAATCGAATCGAAAATATGTAGGCAAGGGAAAAGCATTCGCATCCACAGGACGAGGCCGAGAATGGGGACGAGGCATATGTGAACTGCTCTCTTGGCCACTTGTTTTCCGTGCCCAGGACTCCAGTTTGACACGTCTGATTTGATGTCAAGACAAATATACATTTATCGCTGTTTGTTGTTGCTGTTGTTGTTGCTGCTGTTGTTGTATGGTTTTTGGTTTTTGGTTTTTTGGTTTTGGTTATTCTGTGGTTTACTTTACAAGCCTTTTGCATTTTATTGACTTTGGGTTTTCTGGTCATCGGCTCAGAGCAGCTTTTGTTGTTTTTTTTTTCTCTTTTTTTCTTTTTATTTCTTTTTTTTTCTTTTTCTTTTCTTTTTTGTGACTGTGACTGTGACTGCTATTGCCACTGCGACAGCGACTTTGCTCACATTATTAATAATTCATTTCGCTTTCCACGGCTTTTTGTCGCCAGGCCATAACTCTTGCTGCTCCGCCTCAAAGTATGCACTGAAAGCAGGCCAACAGCAAGGGGGAAAAATTAAAATCCGCAATTTATCAGCACATGATGTCAGGCTTGTTATTCACTCTTCTGTTTTTTATTTTGTGTATACCATTGCAAAGGGTATATAAGACTATATCCGTCCGTTTGTACGCCAGATTTCAATTTAAAGATCCTTCTTATTCTGCATCGACATCTGCTTTATCAATCGCCAGACCGACAGAGTCCTTTATCTATCGCCAGATTGAGTCACTTATTTATCGATATATATCCTAATCCAGCATGCATGTACACTGAGGGTATTTAGGCTTGCCACCTCGGTACATAATGGTTCTTGTTTTGAGTGTTTTTATTTTACGTTTTCCTTTTTATATTCTATTGTATGTATTTTTTTCGCAGCAGCAGCCTTGCTAACTTTTTGCGCAAACTGCAGTGTGTGTGTGTGTGTGTGTGTGTGTGTTTGTTGTTTCTATGCCTTGCCAATTTTTGTTGGCCCTGCTGTTTGCCCAGCCATTTGTCTATTTGCGACTGCAACTGCAACTGCAGCAATGGATAGCAAATTGTAAAAATAATTTGCTGACTTTTTGGCCAGGCATCGTATCTCGTTTCCATATTGGTTGTATTTGTATATTTTTATTTTATTGACAATACGTGTGTGCGTGTGTGTGTGTGTATCGTTGCATTTGAATTGTCAAGTTCGATTCCATTTTGTGGCATGTGCACGCAGTTGTCCTTTGCCGATAGTCAGCTGATGCCTGTCAGCCAGATGCGGTCTGCAACCAAAGCAATAAACCAATTCTTTTGCTGGATAATTGAATGGAAATTGCAAGCATGTCAACCAATGGCAATTAGAATCACAAACAGCAAATATATAAAAACAGAGAACGCATCTGATTTTTGACAATTCAATGGAAAACATTGACATGATGCACATATATTATTAACATATACCAAACATAAAATATCGCATTGTAAAAAAAAGATAATCAATGAATAAATGCAAATCGTCATGCTTGGAAATGAACATGGCTAATAAGCGTAGCTTATCTCTGTCCGACCATATGCTTATCATATGCCTGGAGTCATGCCATCAATTCCTTTAAATCAATATCAATTCATATCTTTACCACTTGCAAAAGCGTTTACAAGTGCACACATACCTACACATCTATGATCTATGTGTTTGTTTCACCTGGTTCAGCGTCAGTAATTCAATTTTGATTCGCATGTGGTTGTCGTTTTGCCATTCGCCAAACACCCACCCCTCCCAGATGAAATTGCAAACGAGCTGAGACCACAGCAAACAATATGCAATAATCTCATTGGAATGCTGTGTAAATACCGTATTACTAAAATTGCATTTATCGAACTTGACCCGGCTCATAAAACAAATCGAAATAGCATATTATCCCCGATGTTATCCATTGCACTAACAGCAGTTGCGACCTCGATGCTATTTAGCCTTGAATCTCAAACTAAAAACACAATATTTTCAACCAACAATTGTTTGGGTATCCAACTTGGTAAGGGTATTATAATGTTGTCCGGCTTGTAGGAGACGTCTTCGACCCCATCAACCATTCCAATTGTTAAACTCACCCAATATGCGTATTATTATGACTATTAAATCATTATGAATTGACTGCAATATCATTAAGTAATGACTATTATGAGTGCTCCTAAGATTTGGATACATAATATATATATAACATTAACTTTCGTAGGAACCATAGCTCGGTTCTTGAATGTGCTCGTGAAATTAAGTTGTCAGCAATTTGATCGTGGTCTGCAAGGGTATGTAATCGTCGGTGTAGCCGCTTTTACATGTTTCCTTCTCAAAAACACACATGCATGCAAAAGAAGGCGCCCAGCGTGTTTGGATGAAAACATTGTGCAACTTGTATCTTGTATCAACAGGAGGCACCTGTTTCCCTGAATTGAAATGCAAATGCGGCACTCCAATGGGGTGCGGCTGCGAGATAAGCGAAATAGAATTGCAACCAAAGGGAGAGCTACGGTTGGGGGAGGGGAGACGGAAGCGGAGAGGGAGAGGGACAGGGACAGGGACAGACGCACACGAGAAGACAAACTGAGTTGTCAGACATGTCTGGCTGGCTGCCAAAAAAAACGAGCCGCGTAGCTGACGACTGCAGTTTGCAGCAGCTAATTTTCGAGTTGTCTTTTTCGGGCTGTCAACAATCGCTATTGAGCTTTGTCCCTGACATTGACTAATTAAAGGTTACTTTTGCTTCAAGTTTTTTCTTTTTTTTTTGTATTTTTGTCTTTGGTTTCTGTTTCTGTTTCATTTTTTTTTTTTTTTTTAGTAAGTTTTGGTCGTGTTTTGTGCTCTTGTATTGATTTTGATTCGACAACAGTGACCTTTGGGGGAAGACTTGCAGCAGGGAGGCATAAGAGCAGTAGTTGCAGTGGCAGCAGCAGGAGGAGGAGGAGGAGGAGGAGGAGGTCGAGGAGCAGATCGGATGACTGCATGCCGAATTAGATTGAACGAACATATCGTGTTTGCTTCTGCTTAACAACTCAAATGCAATACACATGGCACATCGCACAGCCGGACAGCAGCGGCAACAGGACACTTGAAAGCAGTTGTACACACACACACACACACACACACACACACATGCCATGTGCCATGCCACACAATTGTGACTTGTGTTTGGATTATTTTTCCATTGTTTTTGTAGCTTGTTGTTGCTCTTCTCTCGTATTGCTGCAGCTTCTTCGTCGTCGTTTTAATAATTCAAAGTGCTGTTAGCAGTTAGTTAGCTTACAACTGCTGCTGCTGCTGCTGCTGCTGCTGCTGCTGCTGCTGCACTGCCAAACAGCTGCTTGTCGCACTTAATGTTCTTTTACTTGAGCCTGTGTACCGATTGCACTCAATGCGTATACGTAATGCAACGCAATACCATTATCACAGCAGTCGCAGCGCGCTTTAACGGTCTCAAAAACATGAGAATATTTCTATTTCACATGTGTCTTTGCTTTGCATACCATGTCATTACTGTGTGGGTATATTGGGTATACTCGTATGTGTTATGGCAGCAATTCTTGCATAATATTGACAGGCGAGTCCTGCTGACATTTGCCAAGTGTAATTGCAGTTCTATGTCATATATAGATTATTATAATAGGGATACTTACATAGTTATGCAGTTGTTTGTGTTTCTCATCATGATTCTGTTTGTGACAGTGCCATAAAATGTTAAACTTCGTTTCCGATTCCTATTTTGAATAGCAACAATGCTTCCAATATGCCGGCAAAGTTTTACCAGAGTCTGAACACATTTATTGTTCATAAGTTGTGAACAAGTTCGGCATAAATAGCAGTCGCATAAGAAAGCCAGCAAAAAGACTGCCACACGATCAAATTAAGCAATATGCAAAGGGTATTAAATGCTTGGCAACACAGACTTAACTCAAGTTCCTTCAAGTTGGAGCTACTCTGGAATTCATCATTTTTATATGCTATCATATGTCCCATTAGTGATATTGGGGACCATTGACAGAGGTCTTCGAATTTTTGGCAGGCACTTTTCGGTGCATTATATTTTCTGACTCGCCCAATTGTGGCTCCTGTATTATCTGGGCACACATATATCTCTTGGCGGCCTTGCAAAGTGTTTTTTCGTTTTTTTTTTCTTTTTTGGCTTATTTTTGTAGTAGATGTGTCTATTTTGGTGTCGTTTTTGTGTCACATCTCCAGATTTACATCCAAGGCTGCACTCTCTTTCTCGCACGGCGCGTCCTTGGCTATTTTGCAGTCGGGGTGTGTATTTGTGCGAATCCAACTGAGAATACAAATGTGACTTCGTTTCACGATTCAATTTCAACTAAAGCCAACTAAAATCAACAAAGCTGAGACAGCCGTAGCAAAGCAATGGAAACAGAAACAGAAACAGCAACAGAAACAGCAACTGAAAGAGCGCTTCATCCTTGGAACGAATCTCTAATTAGTCGAGCGTCTTGTGGCCCCTGGCCTCTGGTAAAGCCTCTTTGGGTCTGTATCTTAGGTTGGCACACTTTCTCAAGCCGCTCTGCACATCTCCAAGTGCGATAATTATAATGAGCCTTAAGTTGCTGTCAATATATATATATATGTGTATGTATATGTAACTAAATGTTAAATACCCAGCACATACATGAATTTTCATTAAAATTCACTTCACATTGCAGCCATATTCTTAGCATCGCATTAATATTTTATTTACGCAGCTGTAAATCGTTTCTCGATACTTGAATGCAATTTCATTTAGCCATTAACCTCTCATTACAACACTCAATTTATAATCGTAAATTCAATAAACACATTTTCATCTCACTTCTTAGCGATTTCGTCGTAAATTGACGAGCGACAGACAAATTGATAAATAGTTATTCAATGCATATAATTTCTTAAATGTGCTGCCTTTTCCAGTTTATGGATTGGTTTGATATTTGGATATTTGGTTCCTTTCTGTTACTTTTCCAACTTTCTAAAACTCAGCAATTTAGTGTATTATATTTGTATTTGGTTCGAAAATCACATTTGATCTCTGGCAGTTAGTTAATTATTTCGCACTTGTTTACCTTTAAGTTGAGTTAAGTAAAAATATATCACAAATTCACCGAGTTATATAAGCGAAAAGAGTGTGAATCGAGCCTTTTGCACGGCTTGTGCTCTTCGCTGTTTCTGTTTCTGTTTCTGTTATTGTTGGCCTACTTTAATTTCCTCTTTGCGGTCTCTTTTGGCTTCTTCGTATAATTAATGACATTTTGCTTGTGGACAAGATTAATAAATATTTATTGGCAACATTTTTTTTGTGTTAGATTCTCATTGTTGCTGTTGTTGTTCGTGTTGTGCACATCTGTTTGTTTGTTTGTTTGTTTGTTTTGTGGCCGCCAGTGAAAAAGACATCAGCTAGTTAATTATTTAATAATTAATAATAATCTGCGGCGCATGTGGAGATGTCAGTCCTGTTGACAGTAGGCCAACAGTAACAACCAGAATTGCTCTTCGCCTTATTTGCTTTGTTGCCTTTTTGAGCAAGAGCACAGTTTATTCATGACTAAAGTTTAAGTTTCTTTTCCTTTTTTATGTATTGCGACCAACAAAATTAACAGTACAACAACAAGTTGACAATATGAAGTTGTTTAAACAAATCCCAATTACACTAATCTTGATACTTTAATAGGTAAAATAGCAAATTGCAGAGTTAAGTTATTTAATATATATATATATATAAAGAAAATACTCACATATGATCCATATTATGGATAGGTATATATATTTTCAATTAGATATATGTAAAGCGGTGGCTTTTGTTCAAAAGTTATCGATCAAATCGAATAGTTTCGAAATGTACGAGTTATATGAGAATTTGTAATCAAAATTTGGAGTCTCTGGAATTGACTCGACTCGACTGTTGACCATTCTTTTCGATTACTTTGGGAGAAACAGTGCTAATCGATATGTTTTCATGCAAATTAATTTTGAATGTCCCGTTGGCGTTATCCTGCCACTCATACATTGTGTGTGTGTGTGTGTGTGTGTGTGTGTGTTGTGCATGTGTGTAACCAATCCGGAAAAATGCTTCAAATGCAAGTGCGTCAAAAATAAAGCAAGCGGAATGATGCATGAGAGACTGCGGACACAGCATGGGCGCTGGGCGTCCATCTGACAAGCTGTCAGGTGCATTGACGGACCGGCAGACGAAATGACAGGCAGTCTGACAGTCTACGGCAGGCTTCAGCAGACACTTGTGCTGCTTAGGCGAGGTGCAAGGTGCCAGTTGCGAGGGAGTGGCACTCTTGCGGATTTTCGCTGAAAATTGCTCTTCATTCGTTTATTATGAATGTGCAGTGTTTGTCTTTTTTTCTCGTTTTTTTTTTGTTGTTATTTTTGTGGCTGGCGCACAAAACTGTGCTATGCGAAATTGCAATTTTCTTGCGGCAATTTAATAAACTTGCCAACTCATACTGTTGCAGCAATCGTCGGTGCTTCCCCAGTGGCAGCCTGGCTGGCCTAAATGCACAATGCTATCTTATTCTTATTCGTTTACTGCTTGCCGCTTGTTGCATGTGGCCGCATCTGTTTCGTCTCGGCTGCCGCCTTCAGCTGTGCTGCAGCTGAAAGCTGTTCAAAATAATTACTCGAAAGTCGAGCGCAATTTTCATGCCTGATGCGCAAAGCCGACACTCTACTGAAGAGGCACGAACAGGAGGCAAATGTGTGTGTCTGTGAGTGTGTGTGCTTAAATAATACCTTTTAGTTGTGGCATGCATTGTCGTTTGCCGAATTTCGGCTAAGTGCTGGTCCTAGTACTTATCTATATATGACAATAACAATAAATTCAAATAAATATTAAAAGCAATTAAAAGCTCTAAGTATTAATGGCATTTTCATGCTCTGCTGTCACTGACACTCTGGGGTATATTGCTGCTGATGTCTTTTCCCGGTCATGCCCCAACAATTCGAACTGTCTATATCTTTCACACTTTAAGAGCTGGAGTCAACGAAATTTGAGTGTCATATTATCGATAACCGCCTTAAATAGGTTGGAGAAAACCAAAAACTGATTTACCCAATCAGTTTTTTTGCCACCTGCTATCAGCTGGTTATCAGAGCATTGTTTAGTCGGTTACGCCCGACTGCAATGCTGTCACTTATCAGCCATCATATATCTGTCATTTCGGTCGAAAGATAACTTTCTGTTTGCAACAATAAGGTATACATTTTCCGCTGTCCTTGCCAAATTTAAAGCCGTTATCAAAATAATCGCTGAGCCTCTATATGAAGTTTGAGAACAAACTTAGATAGTATGGTTATGCAATTGTGTTCAATCGGCTGATCTTTTAATACCATTTCAACATATCGGACTTCAGCATGTTTCTATTATTATTATTGTTATTATTCTGTTCTGGTTGAGTGTTTATTTATTTTTCATGGAATCAGCACACGAACTTAAGCATGCCCTTTCGCTTCGTTTCCGTCTCAGTCTTAGTCTCACTCGACATCTCCATCTCAGTATAAGTTTCGGAATTCAAAGTTGGGTTCGACTTGCTCTGAGCACTATTGCGGTTGTGGCACACATGCGGATTTAATTGAGCGGCATGCGAGAGCTTTGACACTCTTGCACACGCATGTGTGTATCATTCACACACCACAAGACACACACACACACACACTCACCAACATACACACGAAAGAAAACACATACCCCCCCCCAAGGCAAAGAAATTCGCTTAATTGAATATTAACGCCTATTGGCTAGACGAAATATTTTTGGGCAAATGACATCGACGAATAAAATGGTTGCTCCCCTCCCACGTCGAACCACCATCGTCGCACCCATTCCACCCATCTTTCTCACGCTCCAAACTCGGTCGGTTTGTGACGCAAGCTTTAGTTTTTTGCCTCTTTTTTTCTATTTGTTTCAATTAATGAAGCTGCGTCTTTCTTGTTTAATTAATTTGGATGAAAGAGCCCTTTAACAGTGACAAAACATGGCCTGAGTATATTTCTATACCCTGTACAGAAAAATAAAAATAGATGCACAATTGGCCATAATTTGATTGAGACATTGTGTAGCATGTTGTTGTATTTTGTATTTCTTATTTTTGCTCATATAGCAAAGCGCCAAAGTTTTCTTTCCAAAATTTGTTGATGATTTATTGATTTTGGGCATACGTTTGAATGCTATGCATATATATGGAGTTCCATGACAGGGTACTTTGCAGTCGAGCTGACCGCTGACTTGGGTTATTTTATATGCATTCGCTTCCTTGGCTACGATTTCGTAAATTTACTGCGCAGCTTTGCATGTGTGAGGTGTGGTGCACGGGGAGCAAGGGGGAAGGTAGGCTTGTGTCAACGAACTGCGCGTTTTGGGAATTAACGGATTACGTTTTCAATTAAACATGCTAAAGACATTTCAATTAGTGGTAATCGGTGACAAATTGGTTTGCATTCATTCAGGCGATTGCTGCGCAAAACGCGCGACGCAAAGATTCATCTGATTGACTCAAATATCACTCATTAATAGCTCAATCGGCGGTCACTAAAGATGAGAATAACCTTATTGCAGTGCATTCACATCGGAATGTGTTCGTCATTATTTTTGGCGCTTGGCGCTCCCTGAAATTGGGAAAGCAATTAGCAGGAGCCAAGCGACATTTTTTGGTGCCTTTTATCTTTTTATGTGCGCGTATTTTCAGCAGAGGAGCAGCAATGAAAACGCAAAACAAACAACAAAGTCAATAAGCAAAAACAGTAATAATATCAACCAGCTTAATATAAACTAAAACATCAGCAGCAGCAGCAGCAGCAGCAGCAGCAACAACAACAACAACAGTATTAAACATCATGCAAATTCGCTTGGAGCAGCGCGCAGCTGCGACGTCTTCGCCGCCAACGCGACCGGGAGCAGCGGCGCCGGCGCCAAGGTGAACGAGCAGCTGAAGCTGTCGCAGCTGAGGCGGAGACACAAGGGCAGAGCAAGAGAGCGAAACGGTGAGTGGAGAGCGAAGATCGGAGAGTGAAGAGTGGAGAGTGGAGAGCGGAGAGCGGAGAGAGCGAGAACGGTGTCAAAGCAAATGTGCAGAGTGCATTAGCGTCGCTGCAGCAGCTGCATTCGAGTTTCAGCAGCCCAACGCAACAGACGTCGAATGCGACTGGCGGGCGGCAGAGAGCGAAAGCAAATTAAATTAAAGCGAAGCAAACTTAAACTTAAACTGAAACTTAAACTAAATCTAACTCAAGACTCAGCCGAGCCGAGCCGAGCTGAACGAGATCGCTGGCGACTGAGCCAAAGTGCACAGCGTGCGGCGAACAAAACAAATTGCGTGTCTTTGTGTGTGTGTCTGTGTGTGTGTGCGTGAGACTCACAAAACGGAAAGCGACACAGCGATAACGATAGCGATAGCAGCATATAACGATTAATCGATTGACGATTTTTGGCCAATTTAGGCAAAATGTGCAGCCGAAAATGTTTCCGCATGCCCACGTTAGTCATCTGCGGCGTTTTAGTGACCATCGTCCTAGTCTGCATCACGGGCATCACCCTGACCAACAGCATCAACATATCGAACATTGTGAAGTTGCGCGAGAAGGTCGCCAGCGATTCGGCGGCTGCCAATGGGGGCCATCAGGCGGCACAGACGCGTGCCGCCCTCGTTGAGCAACAGTATTCAACGCTGCATCAGCATCATTTATCGAAAAGCGATCTAAATTACATATCGGCGGCAACACATCCGAAGAACTTACAGCGTTTCATTTCCACACAGCAGCCAAATCAAATGCAACAGCAGCAGCAGCCCAACAAGATTGTTATCGAGATTGGGTTAAGGAGCAGCACGAGCAGTAGTCGCAGCAGCAACAGCGACAACAATAGCAACAGCAATAGCAACAATGAAAGTGGTCCCAGATCCGTTGGCGGCATCAACTTGTTGCCCATGCCGCACATGTTGCAGGCGGCAGATGCTTTGATGGATGGCAATATTGATTCCATATCTGTGCCAGCCGCAGGCGCAGCTCCAACAACAACATCAACATCAACAACAGCAACAACAACTACGACAACAACAATAGAACCAGCTACAATAACAACAGTAGCAGCAGCAACAGCTGCCAACACATCGGATTCACTGACTTCTGGATCGGCGGCAATCGTTTTTGACATTACCGACCATAATCCAGCGGGCATTCAATTCGAGCGCCGAGCCCACGTTAAACAGGTAAACTTACATGCACCGTCAGAAAAAAAAACAAAAAACCCCCCAAAAAAAAACAACAACACGAAATATTGTGCCCATCTTACGCATACAAACGCAACTCTTAATTCAATAAGTTTTTTCTTTTGTCATCCCTTAAGCTTTAAATATAAGGCCGTTTCCGGGATCAGTTAAGCAGCAGCGCTCTTATTTGAAAAGCAACTCATGCTCAGTTTTACCGCAAGGCTTGACATTTAGTTTTCATTTACATTTAGTACGTAATTACTAAATCCAGAGTCAATAATTTGTCTGCAATAAATCAATAATTGATAATGAACTACAGTTATTTTTCTCATTTAAAAATGTGTTTAAAGAGACTTCTTTGGAATTCGATTTTGTTATTATTGTTTAGACAACAAAAAATTGTAGTCACATTTAAAGTAGCGTTTTTTCCCTAAGGGAAGAGCTTGCCACGCGACACGCGCTGACAACTCCGCTAAAATTTCATCAATCTCGGCTCCATTTAGCATTGTTCGCTCTCGCTTGCCAATTCAATTCAATATTCGCAAAATGCAATTTCCATTTTGTGCGATGCGCCTTTTGTTTCTCTCTCGATTGTGTTGTTGGCGTTGTTTGTTTGTTGTTTGTTTGTTGCTATTTTGTGGGACCACCGCTGCTAATCATCAGCAATGCAGTGTATTGACAACAACAACAACAACAGGAACAGCAGCAACAAAAATTAATAATAAGCTACAAAAACAATCGTGAAGCGTAGCACACTATATAATTCCACACAACCAAATAACTCATACGCCCCATTTGACCAGCCATGAACATTTAGAAAATTGACGAATGCATGTGCGATATACGATATGGCAACGGCATTGTACTGTTATTATCGGGTAATTAAGTCCAGCCAACAGTTAAACAAGTTATTGGAGTTTCTGCGAGGCATCGCTTATCGACTCGTTTAACTTTGATAGATAGTCATCAAACATATGTATATTGAATTTGAACTTTAGTTTGTACTGTTGTTGGTATAAAACAAGTACTCCATGCTCCTAGTAAAACAGATACAGAACTCGGCGGGATACTGCGATCAAATTGCATGTCTGTTACACATGTGCATAGCGAGCAAAGAAACAAGCTAAAACTAATTTGCAATATTACATCACAGGTGTGCTTAGATAACTGTTCAATACTGTTTGCTTACAACTATAGAAATATAATATTTATTAGCAGCAAAAGGTAAAGCGCGTCGATCACCGATCAAAACAGTTACATATTGACCCCTCCTCCGTCGCCATCAGAACTAGTTCACGGCAGTCGCTCTACGAAACTCGCTCTGAAAACAGCGCAATTGCATCGAACGCAGCCTGAACCAAAAGGAAATAAATAATAAACAATAAAAAAAAAGTAAACTAACTCGCTGTATGCGCTGTTTTTATATCGCTGGTTGCCCTAGCTTTTGCCTGATTACAATAATTAACATAGTTTTAATGACACTTCAAGTAACAAAAAAGTAAAGTTGAATACTGATTTCCCTGTCCGCCCCTCGCGTTGTCTTCTTGTCTCTATTTAATGGGTTGGGCGGTCAACCATAAATCGCATACTTTACCAAAGCCCTGATGCGATTGCTGCGACGAGAGAGCGAGAGTTACGTCTCTCTCACTCTCACTCTCACTGTCACTCTCTCTCCCTTTCTCTCAATCTCTCTGCTGCTCTTGCTTGAGGTCATGCCAAAGTTCAGATTAAAGCTTTTCGAGCGTTCGCTGCTTCTGCTTGTTGTTCGCAACGCGATTGCAATTGCAAACTGCAAAGTGAATAGAAATAGTTGTAAGTAGCGAGAGAAAAGCAGAGCACAGATAGGGGGAGAGGATTTCACGGAGGGGGAGGAGCAAGCAATGTGGAGTGCAAGCAGTGAGTGAATGTTGTTGAATGTTTAATGCTGAAAGCTCAGCGCTTCGTTCGTCCTACCCTCCGCTGCCCACGAGCTGCTGGGTGCTGGGTGATCCGACTGCCGCCAGACAGTCAATCAGCCAGGCGGCCAGTCAGTCCGTCAGTCCGTCAGCCAGCCAGTCAGTCAGTCAAAAGCCAACGCTAAGCCAATTAACTTTGCAAACTTATTCCGTGTGAAATTAATTACTTGAATTTTTGTTTTAATGTATGGCAACGCGGCTGTTTGCTGTTTGCTGTTATTGTTATTTGCTGTTGTTGTTGTTGTTTTTGAGTGGAAGACACACAAACAAATTAAGCTCATGAATAATTTTGATGCGTTATTGATTAATGCATAACAGTAATTTATGACCTCCCTTTTTTCAATTTCTTATTTTTCCTTTCTTCTTATTATTTACTTAGATGCCCCACATCTCAATTGTAATGCTATTTATTGTAAACACAATGGAGCCCCTTAGAGGCTAGCACATGACACGTGCGCAAATCTCGATAACCAATCTAAGATATAAATATGCATATATGCTAAATATCTTACAGATTAGAGTATATATATACATATATATATTTGCATTGAAAACGGGTTGGGGCTGTGTAAACTAAGAATAGGCAACTCTTCTGTCATAGAGAATTATACTTGCATGTATTCGAATTTCAATATCTAGTTCCTAGTGTTTGTTCTATAACATTTGTTTTTCCCAGCTATCTGTCCCCTAACATATTATTTTTTTTCGTTCCTGAACAGTTAAAGCCATTCATTCCAGTCTCTCGACTGCCTCGTCGCAATTCGCATGGCGAAACGGAAATTGTTACTTGTCTTTTATAGGTCTACAGAGTTTTCTTGGCAATGTTCCATTTGGAACATAATTCGTACTCTCTGTTAACGAGCTGCTCCTCGGGCAGCCTTCAAATTCAGATTCTGGCCCCTAGCTCCCTGGCTATGGGTCATACTTGTGCTGAGTTTCTTGTTATGTTTTATTTAATATGCTCGTTTATCATACACAGGTCGACCCGCTTAAGTATTTTGTATTTTGTATGTATTTTGGCCTAGCCCCACATTTGGATATGTGGGGGAGCGGCCGAGGGCCGAGGGCCTGTTAAAGTTTCTTAATAATAAATTGCTTAACTTTTAGGTAAACAAAATCACATTGTGTTCTTACCCCCGTACCCCCGTACCCCCTCCTCCCCTGGGGGGTTGTGTTTCAGTGCGAAGCTTGACTGAGCACTCCAGGACGCTCTCAACACGCCGTCGGCTCGACACGTGCTTCAGTCTAGGGGGAAATGAACTAAACGATGATCCTGTTATTTAAATTAAAATTAAAATTATTGCCAGCAATAATTGTTTGGCGAGCATCTTCTTTGGCTGACCGTTCCGTTTTAGCTTTCCCTTTCAAGTATCATCCAAGTACTTGTCATAATTGGTTTTGGCATTAACGAAGCGCCTTCATCAGCTCCGAGCCATCTACTTCAAATTTAAATCAATTTCGCAATTCAAGCTCGCAAATAAAGAACGGCTTTACAAGGCAGTCGTCCAAGACAAGAACCTCTCACATCAAAATACCAAAGACACCGAAATATAACTTTAAGAAACATACCAGGTGCTCTTTGGTATCAAAAAAAAAAAACTAGAAATATATGTCGGAGGAGAACACTTTATCGTTTAGCCGCCATAGGAACAATCGGTCGAAAGATCAGTTATTGTATGAACAACCTTTTGTATACAAAAATATGCCAACTAAACTGAACAGTTCTGAGCGTAATTATGATCAAAACATTTGGGCAAGGAACTGTCAACTTCAAAGTACCAAATCATAAATTTTTTCTTTAGATAGATGCCGGCAATTGGACAACCGGTCTGTTTACTGTTTGCTGTGTTTCTGTTTCCTGTTTCCTGTTTCATTTCATTTTCATTTTTCAGCTTCGAACTCATCCGCATCCGTCATGCCGGGCCACAATTTATAATACAAATTGCAATGCAAAGCAGCCTCTTTAAATGATAAACACGCGCTTCTGTTCCGCCCGGCAAACCGAACCCAACCGAACCGAACCGAACTTAAATCCTTATTTACTTTTACTTATTGCATTCTCTTTTTTCTTTTTTCTTTTTTCTTGCAGGTGAGTTGCAACTGTATCTTTTCACCCAGGCTGCACACACAGAGGCAATGGCTATACTCTGCCAAAGTGTGCCACACTTAAGTGCGATATGATGGTATCAGCTTGGTGTGTGAATAAGTGGCAACCATTGCCAACGGTGCGGTGCACGGGGCACAGTAGGTATTAATTTGACGCAAAGCGGATATTGCAAGGCCATCGAGGGTCTAATGTTAACCAGAGAGGCATCAACTGAAGGCAAGCAAAAACTTTTCTCTCCTCTTCTACCGGCTAATGCGTAATGTTACGCCACTTATGTTGCCCAGTTTCTATTTACACCAACACAAATACACACCACACATCATATCTACATACATGCATAGCATGTACATTGCAAAGTCCTTCGGCAGGAATTTGGCATATACGCTTAGCAAAAACTTTTTTGCAAATTGATGGCAAAAACTAAAACTAGGATTCACACAAATATCGGATCAGATTCCAAGTGGTGAGTGATGAACCAAACAAACAAGTGCTGGAAGTGCTGTTGGGGCTTGCAAAGTATTAACACTCTTTTCTCTTGCACGCTGCTCAACACTGGCCTAATTAATCTTAACCATTATGTTGATCTAGTTGCCATTTCACTTATTTACCCATATATCTTGATAAATATCTTATGTCTAATTATTGCAATGCCATATTTAGACTATATATATATATATATATATATATCGTCTCGGCTAAAATCGTTGATCAGAAATACATATATACTTAGTGGCTTCAAAGACTTTTCCTTCAATGCGTGACAAGCTTTACGACAAAATTATAATACACTCTGTATAAAATATAAAAATAGTAAAGGGCAGACAAGAAGAAAAAGTAGCGCATTGATTTGGCTGCCAAAAACGAGGCTTATTTCTTATTTCTTGTCTCAGTTGGTGGGTTGACATTTTGGGAGCCGAAAGTAATCATTGTTCGATACCGGAAACTATTCAATTTCCGTATTACATGAAGCGTGTACAAAACAGGCCAGAGAGCACAAAACATAGAAACACAGCAAATGGCAGCGAAGACAAGGACATGGAAAGAGACCAAGGACACGGCACGTTGGGCGTTGATGACAAACACACACACACACACACAGAAAGAGACAGATGTAGATAGAGTAATGAGAGAGTGAGTGTGACGACGAGTTGGAAAGATAGAGTAGAGTAGGGCCAGAGACCACACTAAAAGCAGCTGTCTCCAATGCTGACATAACCAAATCATAAACACCCCCCTTCCCACCTTTGCCCCCCTTCAAAACACAACCATTCCCATTCCGATTTTTTGAGGCAGGTTTGAGGCAAACACAGGCAGCAGTGTTTCTGGCTCTGTCTGCGGCTTCTGATTGCGACTTGTTCTTGCTGCACGCAATTTATAATGGATTTGGCTTAGTTGACAGCATTGGGTTGGAAATTGCATTGTTCTGGAAAAAAAACAAAACAGAACAAAACATTCGAACTGCAAATGCAATACTCAAAATCTCGAATGCAAATTTCTTGCTTGAGCTGTGCTCTGCATGAGGGAAATTATGCCTCAAAACGCAAATTATAAATGAACCAAAGTTTTCAATTACCACTGTTTATTCATCGTCACTTACCACCTTCTCTCGCCTCTCCCTCTCTCTCTCTCTCTCTCTCTCTCTCTCTCTCTCTCAATCTTTCTCTCTCTGAAAGTTCTTGGCATCAACTAGATGAAAAACTTAAATTTGAGACCCACTTTTGCAATCGCTCGAGCTGCAGCTTAGGTCAGATTTGGCTCAATAATTTTTATACTTTGAACCCAGTAAAAAATGTTTAAAAAGGGGTATATTGAAGTTGTACAGCAGAAAGCATCTGCGATCTCTTAGAGTATTCATACGCTTGCTCAACAAGTACAGACGAGTCAACCTAGCCATATCCGTCTCAGGGATTAGACACAATTTGGAATGTAAATCACGTATTTCACGCGCTGATCAAGTTATTTATTTATTTACTTTTAACGATGGATGTCCCGTTTCACAATTATCGATAGAAATCGATTTTCTTATTGATTAACTGTACAAAGTTCATCAAGATCGTTTAGTCGACTTGATATACTTAACAGCTGTCTCTGTGTTCAGGGTGTCGCCCAGTCGAGCTTGCTCTTGTAGAGGATGCTTACTCGTTATCCACTGCTCAATTTTCTGTTGCGCACAGAAGCTGTAAAGCGCAAAGAAATCCGCAATTCTTGGTGCTGCTGCTGCTTAGGGATAGCTTCCTTGCTCAGGTAGATAAAGTGCAGCAAACCAAGCCACTCTAATCCAACTGTGTGTAGTTGTTGTTGTTCCAACATTCTTAAGGTCGGTCCTCCTTGCAATTGTTGTGACTGAGCTCGGCACACACACACACACACACACACACATACATACAGCTCGCCTCTGCCACACATGTGGAAAGGATATACGGCTACTGCTGGTATTTCTTACCTGTTACGCTTCGTTAACTATTTGATGGCACAAAAAGCTTTTGGCTATCAATCAACTGCTACTGCTTCTGCCCCCCTCCCCCCGCCCCGCGCACTTTCAATTGTTTAGTGCAGTCCCCAGCCAGTGGAATGTGTGTGCGACGAGTGTCTGTCTGGTATGGTATGCCCCATGAATGCCATGCCCCCAATCTCTGAGCAACTTGACGAAAAAATCATAAGAACTTGCTGCCATTCAATTAGCTAACTAATAGGTTGACCACACCTCTCCCACTCTACCACCCACTTTGTCGCACCACTCAAGTGCAATCTCGTTCACTTTCTCAATTCGCTGCCCAGAGCACTTCAAGCTGATAGATCAACCAACCAAGACGAGCTCTACACATTATATGATGCATCATTCAGCCAGAATGCGAATCTTTCCTATGACTTTTACACACAAGTTGCTCTGCAATTGATTGCCTCCGAAATGGTAAAGTTGGGGCGAGATGTAGGAGTAGGAGTAGGAGGAGGTGGAGGCGGAGGCGGAGGCGGAGGCGGAGGCGGAGGAGGCCAGTCAACATTTGGCAGTCGTTTGTTTTACGACTATTTCTAATTGCTAGTTGCTGGTCGAAAGTGCGCATAACATCGTAGTGCGGGCCCAAAACACTTTTCCGAGATAAAATGGCCCAAACTAGCAATTGTGAAAACACTTTCATTTTGGGTAACTAGCCAAATTGTGCACTTGAATCTCTTTTTGGTTTAAGCATGTATTTTGGGTATTTCAAAGATTTGACAAGATTATATTTGATTTGAAGAAACTCTTTTCAACAAAGATATTTTTAAAGCACTCAGGGATAACCTTCGCTCAGGCAAGCTAAAAACACGACACGACATGGCACGACACGATATAAGGCCAGCTCTAGTTTTTGTAAGCCCTTCAGCTCGTACTTAAATTATTGGTCCGGCATAGAATCGGACAGTTTGAGTTGAGTTCTATTCTGTTCCGTGTTTGGGCACAAGGAAATTGCCATCGATAAAAAGAAATGTTTTATGGGCTCTCGAGCAGGGAATAGGAAACGATGCGATGCGAACCGCTTAGGCATGTGAGAAATGCCTATGAAATGGGCATAAAAGCGGACAGTTTCTTAAAGGCAAGCTTGCCACACACGCTTAAAGTCAACGAGAAGCTAATCAATTGGGTTTCTTTGACAGCAGCTTTGTGCTTATGCGAAACGTTGAATATGTCGCCTTGCCACAATTTCAATTCAAAAGCAAAAGTGTATGTTAAGTGCCCCTCCCCCCAACTTCCCCCAACTCCCTCCATATTCCACTCAATTTGCAACTGCAGAACCTAAAATGATTTCGTCACACGCTACTGCGGTGAAACTTTACTTCAAAGTCGATGCTAAAAATGTTTATGTAGATATATATATATACATATATGTATATGTATGTATATATATATATATATAATTTGAGCACCAGCTGAGCAACGGCGGCAAGTACTTCGTAGGCCAAGTAGATTGCCTAGCAAAAATTTCCAATTAAATCCCAACACTGAGCAGCTGCAGCTGCGATTTTAGGATTTCGCTAACGCATCGTTATACTCGCCATATATACACACACATATATATATGTATATATATATATATATATATATTATTTTTTTGTATATAACTGTGTATATATTACGCAAGTCGAAGCGAATAAAAAGTATAAAAGTGCTGCCGCATAAATGTGTTTCGAAGTCATTGTCATAGGCATCTCTGGATGCTCGTAAAATAACAAGCGTGTCGCCTTCATAAATATGTGATGAGACTTCTAAAGGCGAGACGGGGATGGAGAGGAAGCGACTCAGCACTCTGGGTGGTGATGGCGGCAGTATAGGGAAGGGGAAGGGGGAGGGGGGGACTGGTGTCGGCGACCACAGCATCTACACAGCAATTCGAATCCATTTTGTCTGATTTAACAACTCACTGAGTGTGTGGTTGAGTGTGTGTGTGTGTGTCTGTGTGTGTGTGTGCGCGGGTCAAGTGGAGTCGTGAAAGCTGACAAGTTGAGTAAACTATTTATTTTCTTTACCTCATCAAAATGGATAAAAAAAGGTCATGCAATAAAGCTGTCCAGCAGGCATCTCCATCTGGAATCTAGCTGAAATACATTTAGTACTTGGTTTGTGATTTGACTTAACAAGCGAGTGAATATGCTATTATTAGTATTGTACAGGGTATCCATGGTCGAGTACTATGTATGCATGTATCTCTGATGGTGATCCAGTTACAGGGTAACTGCCAGTCGAGCACTCACAGACAGTAGACTTTAGCCTGATTCATGCTGATTGCCTTGAAATTTGTCCGCTCTTCTGAACAGCTGCTGCTTTTCACCAAGAATATTTCTCATTCTCTCTTTTGGTCTCTTCAAAACTTGGAGACAACAACAATAACAATTGTTAAACTGAGAACTTTGAAGTTTTAACTGAAATGCCACGCATTTCAAACAATTGAGTTGTTCTTGCTGTTGACTGGTGCCGGAGAAAGTTCTGGTCGTGAAGTGTTTATGTACGGTTTTGTGGTTGCCCGCTGCAACAGCAACAGCAACAAGCATATCCTCGACTGGAACAGCATTGGGGCACCCGCATGTCAATGAAATAACAAACCCCGCACTTCCTCCCCCCCCCCCACTCCCCTCCCGCCAACCCACTCGCACATCCAGCCGAGCCAAGCAAATATATTTGTTTTGTTTTGTTGTGTTGTGTTGAGGGGCTGTTTAATTTTTAGTTTATGTTGCATAATTCTCGGCTGCGAGGGTCAGCTGCCGCATGATAAGCAGGAATGATAATCATGGACCACATAAGGGTGGGGATGGCAGAAGAGGGGAAGACTATTGCCAAAAAGGATGTGCCAAGCAACTCGTAAAAGGTTACCGCTTTGAAATTTTTGTGCTGACAGCATCGTTGAAAGCGCTTACCAGGACATTCTGCGGCTAAGGACGATGATGCGTGTTATCTGGGAATCTCTTTGCTTACGTTCGCTCACACGTATAGCTGTGCTCCCATTGCGGCTAAATCAATGAGCGGAAGGAAGCGCAGCAGTAGCAGCAGCAGCAGCAGCAGCAGGAGGAGCAGCAACAGTAACAGCACCAGTTCTCCACATGAAGATGATGAGCACATCCGATTGGGTCGGTGGTTAGTGTAGTGCCAACGACGATGGGGAGGCGTGTTGTCTGAGGTGAGGTGGGGTTGGATGCTCAATCACTTGATTGACAGGACAACAGACAGCTAGAAACTAGCTGACAAACATTTGGGCTTGACGATATTATTAACAACACACACACACACACCCACACACACACCCAAACAAACTCTCTCACACACACACACATACACTTTGTTTATCTTTGGAATGGGAATATGTTCGGAACACAAGAGAAATATTTGAATACATAACGAATTGAGTTCGTTAGGCGTCCTTATACTTATACACATACACACACACACACACACACACACACACACACACACACACACACACACACACACACACACACACACATCCACACACACACACACACACACATTGCATTATGAGTGACTCGTACACTCTGCTAAATATATCGCTCTAGAACTCAAAACCTTTCACAGAACTGTTTTCGAATTTGAATTTGTGACATAAATATAAACATAATTTACACAATTCTAAGAACATGTTAATTACTTCTTCTATTCATACATTTTTTCTACTTCTTTCCTTGCAAATAATAGTAGTTTCTATAAATGCTGTGCATATATTTCTCTGAGTGTACACGAAATCAAATCACACAGATTATTGATGACATAATCGCTGGCACAAGCCGCAATTCATTTGCTGACCATAAGTAATATGCATTGATGTTATTCGGAGAAACCGCTTACACCTGCAATCTGCCATTATGTCCATCTCTATATATATATATATGTGTGTGTGTGTGTGTGTGTGTGTGTGTAGGTAGTTGTCCGTGGTGGTTGGGCAACCGCCATTTTGGCCTAATTTGCGTTAGGCGGCCAGCAATATGGGGTCGGGTGGACGGTTTTCCATGTAATACCAAATGTAATTGCTGACAGTCGACAGCAGCAGCAACAGCAGCGGCAACAGCAATGGCAATGAAATGAATTCAATTACATATCCTGTCGCAGCAACTCACAGTGTTCTGCTGCCATTCGCCTGCATTGCTGCCAATTCCGCCATTTAAGTTTGGCCCTGCGATTGAGGTCGTAATATTGACAAAAATAAAACAGGCAGCGGCGATTTTCGTATTTTTATAAACGTGGTAAAAACGTTACAACACATTGCAGAAGACTTCTGCGGCCCCATAAAGTATATACATATATATTCTTAATCAGTATCACAAGCCGAGTTGATATAGCCATGTCTGTTTCTATGCAAAGGAGTCCCTCGGTTTTTAAGGGTTTATATTGTTTAAATTTTGCATAAATCTGTCTGCGATTCGTAATAATATCGTAGCCGGCCGGATCGAATCACTATATTATATAGTTGCCATAGGAACGATCGCACGGAAGCTGAGTTTTTGGGATGGACAACTTTTATTTAGCAAGTTGCCTAAGCCGAACTTGCCCTATATACATATTGCAATCCTTTTAACATTTGAGGAACAAACTATCAGCGTCAGTCATTAAAATAGCTTTTAAGGGAAGAATCGATCTGTTTTATACATTTTATTTGTAAAATTATCAACATCTAGGTAATTTGACACCGTTTTATTTTAAATCAATTTCCGCATTATTTTACTCTATTTGAAAATCAGTTCAAGTCTGGTTGAAATTGTCATTAAGTAAATACACAATAATTGGTGCATAATTTGTTTCCTATTCTTCACTTTTAAATAAAGTAATTCCCTAATTGACGTCTTAAACATTGCAATCAATGGTCTCCTGCATTAACTTGCAACTTGTGTTGCATGTTGCTACTGTTGCTGTTGCTGTTGCCGTTGCGGTTGCTGCTATAAAACGTATGGGGGCAACATTCATAATGCCGCCGCCTGGTTGAAGGGGGATATGCACACTGAATGCGAATGCCGGTGAATGGTAAATGGTAAATGGTAAATGGGGAATCCGGAGTGGTGCGGAGTGCGCTGTGGAGCTGCATAGTGGTGCCGGATGGCTGCCTGAAACAGATGAGACACTCGGCTTGCTCAGATTCAGGTCTCCAGTTCTCTTGTGTGCTTTAATGAGCACAATAACATATGATATTTATTCATTAATGTTTTGCCTTGGGCAGTTGCTGTTGTGTCCAGAGCTTCTGCTCGTCGGCAATTAGAGAGTCAAAATGTAAATTTTGTGTGCGGTGCAAAGGAAGCTGCAGTAATAAATCATATTCATAGCTTTTCAGTTCAGCAAGCATTCAATTTAAATGGACTATGCCAAGCGAAATTGCATTTGACTACATTCCAAAGCAGATTCCGCAAATTCCTCTTCTATTGAATTTTGGACGCCTCCTAGGCCACCAGATGAAATTTTAATAATGAGGCAGTCAACTTTTCAACTCGGTTGAGCACTTTTCATTTAACCTCCAATGGACTCACTTTCGGTGCTGAACTCGACAATTCGATTTTTGTTTTTATGTTGCTCTCAGCCTCTTGAATTGAATTTTTTTATTTTGAATAAATGCGAGTAAAAACAAGTCATAAAATACTTTATAATTTCAAAGAGAAAGTTTAAAACTGGCCAGGATTTAATAAAATAATTACTACATATAGGACATAAAAATTTCTTAAATTTCTTCGAAAAACCAAATTTGTTCTATATTCCCGACTAAAGCATTAAAATTTTGTGTTTATATTTGAATGCAACATATAAAGTGAGCGCAGCAATGAATAGCAGATGGAGCCAACGGCTCAATCGTAAATATGAATGACTGACATTTTGGATAGATACATATATTTTTTATTTATAAGAGCCACCCTTTTCTGGTGGATGCCAGCACCCAACTGCATTGTTAACATTTCTGCGCTATTTTTAGCCATAGGAAACACTTGCCACATACACACACACACACACACCAAAAGGTCGACGGCGAGTGAGGAATGGCATGTGCATAAAATGTCACAATAAATCAGTTTTTATGTTCGATGTACACTATGCACAAATGCAGATGCCATTAATATGAAATCGGGCAACCAGCAGCAGAAACTCGACCAGCACTATCAAAAAAAGTATGAAATGTGCTTGCTAATTATTATAAAGTTAATTAGTTAACCCTTTGTTGTCCGCATTTTGCATTTAATTATATATATATATATATATTTATATATATTTGTGTTTATGGTAAGATGAGATCAAAGCATTTTACAATTCCAACAATTAGTTTAGTTTGAGAACTGTTCGCCTGCGGCGGCAACCTTTCACATTTGCCCCAATCAAGTGAAACAGTAGCGGGAAGGGGAGGTGGGGTAGGGGCTGCAACAAGTTGTCCGCCTGCCATGTGCACGTCCTGCTCATGCCAAGGACAATGATGTGACTCACCCGGGTAGCGGCCTCCCTGACTTGCTGACTGGGTGACTGGCTGACAGGACTTGTCGTCTGTGAAATGAGCGCATTTAATGCGCGCTAACTTCATAAGTTTATTGAATTTCCACAGGCACAGCGCACCTCTCCCTCCCACCACACATAAACTCATAAATTAACTTTGACTTTGAGTTTGATGCCAGCATAAAAGACATTACGCATACGACCAGTAGATAGACAGCATTAGGGGCTGCTGCTCAAAGGCCAGAGTGCAAATTACGTATACGCAGCATATGCATGAATATATGTGTATGCATTGGGCATTTTGAGGTCGGTCGGTCGGTGGACAGGTCGGACAGCCCGGAATCTGTAAAATCGCTGGGCGTGAAATCTGTTTTCTTTTGGCAATTTATTTTAAATCGCATATTAGCACGCTTTAATGGGCTGGCTGCACCCGATCCCCCGTTGACCCGCCCACCGCTCATACTTACCCAAGAGCGAGACAACAGTCTGCACACATAGAATAAAACATATTTTTATTTATGACAGCGCATAAAAAATAATACGCAAAAGTTTATGGCTAGCCGGGCACAAAATGAAAAATTGGTTTTACACGCGGCCACGCCACAACAATAACAAGAACCACTGCAATAACAATAATGATAAAGATGAAGATGATAATAAACCAGATAATGATGATGATGATGACGATTCAAATGATAATGCCGCCCAGCATCTATGCATGTATGCATGTATTTGTATATAATGTATATGTATGTGCGGGAGCAGTTTAGCCGGAAGCTGCACGACAATGCCCAGTCGGCCATGAATTATGGCCGGCTGGCCGCCTGGCCGCAGCGATAATGTCGCACACATGTAAATGGCCATCCAATCGATAGACGATAGCCGATAGAACGACACGCACTCAATGGTGGTATGTGAGTGCTTCAATTGAATAGTTACGAGTGCTTATTAAATTAATGCTAATGGCAATTCCGTGCTGCAAATGCCATTAGGCAGGATTACAAGATATCCATACTCTGCATATTGATAGAGAAAAACGTCTCGAAAGTATTTTTATTTACAATCTGCTTTTGGTTTGGCACCCGGCCTCAGACAAGCCAAATGCCTTTTGTGCTGGGGCTATAATCAAAAACGATTAAGCAAGTAATAGCCATGGAGGTGACCAGACTTAAAATATTTACCTGTCTCTTGACAGGACATGGCAGACTAAGTAGTCACCTAATTGCCAGTAACGAACTCTGTGCGAATGAGATGGAGTCTTCAAAGCACATCATAACAGATTATACCGGCTTAGCCGGCTAAATATGTAGTATGCCAGGCAAACATGCTTTAAGCGCTGGCAACTTAGAAACCCTCAATCCGGAATTAAAATAGAGCTCTATGTTCAGATCTAACCAATAATAATAATTCAACTTTACTAAGAACTTCAAATATTTCCAGTTAATTGGGAATTTTGTTTTGCTGTTCTAATTTTGAGAATTGTGTTATTCAAATTTGATAAATTGTGTGTGTATTTAAAGTAGACACTTATTTGTGCACAGTAAGTTTGTGTTGGCGGTTGCAATTAGCGAATAGCGAGAAATCAGAACGGTGTAGATTCTATACCGGATTGCATCAATAAGCGTCGCAATTAGCAGCGTTCACTGAATGTGCTCTGTGCGCTTGCCGGCGGTTATCTGTGCCATGATTTGACCAGTTTTGTGGAGGGGGGAGCGGGGGTTGGTGGGGGAAAGAAGAGTGCCTAGTAGACCTTGGACAATGTACAGTAGATGCTATGATTTCATCTGCTGCTGTAAGTGTATGCGGCATTTCGGCATTGCGGCTGGCTCTTGGTAGCTACCCAGAGTTGACACCCTATGCATTCATGGCATGCGATATTTGGCCTGGCTGGGTAATTAGATTTGGTCGCGTCTAACGAACTTTGATGCTGCAAAAGGAAAAACTTTAACCAATACACCGAGCCCCACCAACCCACACCGCACTCCCCCCACACACACACACACACACTAAGCAGCACTCGCCATCTGGCATAATCCAAATCCGCTTGGCAATATTTCTCAGCAGTCATAACCATAATCGCAATCATGAGCACAATTTCATTCGAGAGTTTTGCTTGCTTGCCTGCTTTTCCAACTTTTCCCCAGTTTCGAGGACTGTGCGTTTAATGAGGCTGATAAAGTGGATGCTGGATGTTGCCTCGGTTGCCCCCCTCCTTGGCCAACAACTGCGTATTCTCTGGCATTGCTATTACAATTGCTGGTTTTTAATGAGCTTATTGCATAATAATTGATTTTTATTGGCTGACTTTGTCGATTGGCCACCTCCGGCTGATCCCGTATCACATCACATCCTGGGTGCAGGACATGCTGCAGCCCATTAGCCGCACTTGTTATATATTATGTGTTATTTGCACAATATAATGCGATTGAGGGACACAGTGTGCAGTTTCAGTCAGCTTCGTTTTTCAACTTCAACCGTTAAAATCAGATTTTTCCTTTTATTTTGGACTTGACGCTCGTCTTTCAGTTGTAACCAGGAACTGCAGTTGCCATTTATCCCATACCAACACACACACGCACACACAACCATGTGGCTGAGGCGTGGCATTGAAGGGCTGGTCGAAATGGCGCCTGAAGTGGGCATAATGTTTAGTGCTTTTTGTTGTAAAGAGTTTTTTGCTCGTGCCACATAAATTTTAATGTGCGTGTAATGTGCTGCAGCAGACACACACACACACACACACACACAGAGATGGGGAAGAGGAGATGATGCGGAGAGGGAGAGAGTACCGTAATGCAGCATTGACCTTTGCAGTGGCTCTCAACGGACTCTCAACTGGCCCATTAACTAGTTGTGAAATTGGGTCTCGTAGCACAGCTTCGAGATGCCTTCGTCATTAATAATACATGTAATTAATTACGTATAATAACAATAGTTGTTGGCAACACACAAGCACACATTATTTATTCATTTAGCAGCATAATGAAAATCCAAATATTATTTTGAAACTTATGACGAGCTTTTTGTCGTCAACTAGAACAATTTCTGATATACTTTTAAGTCGCATAAATTGAACAACTTGTGAGCCATAGGAAATTCCCAGAGAACCTCCTCTGCCTGCCACACACACACACACACACACACACAATTTCAAAAGTCCTTTACACACTGGCCCATTGAAATAAATTTAAATAGTCACGGCCCTAATACTATTTAATACGAGGCATTCATTATTACTTATTATTTCACACACACACAGCACTGTCACTGTCACTGCTCCTTCCTGCGTCAGCCTTTTTTTTTTTAACCAGTGCTGCTGGGTGGCAGAAATCAATGAAGTCCATAATGTACAATTTTAAATATTCATAAATGCTTTCAACACACGCGTGCCTCCTGCAAGTTGCCGTTGCCGTTGCTGTTGCTGTTGTTGTTGCTGCAGCAAAATGTGACCTAATAAAAAGCGGGAAATTTATTTGCTAGCCCGGGAATCACTTAAGGATGCCGCCCTTCATAATTCTATTCCCGGCCGCCCGGCCGCCCGGTTGCCCTTTTGCAATATTGCGTATACGACACGTGTTCATCCTGAAACTAACTATAAGCATTTGCTCAAGTAAGCGAACCTTGGAATTGGCATTGGGCGTGACCGCATATAGGCGTGTCCCTAGTGGATGCCACACTTAATTGAACTGCACTGTTGCCCAGTGTTGGCCAACTGTTTATTCTCAGGGCGTATTCATGCCCACAATGGCCAGCATTTAATTGCAGTCGCCAGTCGCCAGTCGCCGACATTTTTCCAGCAGTTTTCCCCATAAGCGTTTCGAAAATGGTTTGCCCATGGCAATAGCACACGGCGGGATACAATTTTCTCAGCAATTACTTGAATTACACGAACATGTCCCTTACATCTGCCTAACTATCTTATAGTAAATAGCCAGTGGTTATCTGAACCAAGTTGAGTATCTTTTCATAAATATCTATCACTAATACTAGATACATAATATCTTAGACAGTTTTAGCATTTTTGTTTTTAGTTTCTATTGCATAAACTAACGCTGATTAGATTTTCAAGAAGTCCACTGTGAGATTGTTTATGTTTTCTTTTCTTTCGATGCTAAAATCACAATCAGTTGAATCTTTCAATGCACTATATTTATATATACATGCTTTGCTCTTCGGTGTGCATTTTATTGTTTTTTGCCTTACTTACAAAATGCACTTTGCTAAAAGTTTTCGTTTTGAAAGTTTGTTCATGTTTGGCGTGCTTGTTGTTCTTAGATAATTGAAGTCCTGTCAGCTCACTGACCTGTAAAATTCACGTGTTTTCCATTATGTAAAAACACAGAATATAACTTTTCATACCGTCCACGGCAAACTTATATAAAAATAAATTGTATTCCTCTGGTATATGCTAAAAAAAAAAAGAAAAAAAAGAAAGCTGTTGCAGCTTTTGTAAATGCCACGCTTGCTTCTCTTGCTTGACTCTAAGGCATATAAAAATAGTCCTTTGAGTGGACGTTGGGCGACTGCATTTCATTTTATTTTGTGGCCCGCTTACACAAAGCAACAAATTGCCATTTCCTTTTCATAATCGCCTCTGTCTTCGCCAGCTAATTAACAGTTTTTTTTTGTTTTTTATTATGGCGCCATTGTTGGCACTGATAGCAAACAGCAACAATGACTGGCAAAAGGATGTGAACATGCTGTAGCAAAGCAACCCACGCCTCCCGTGTCTGGTTGAGCCTTGTATTGTCGTTAGCCACGTTACGCCCTCAAATATCTCAGGCTGTGTCCTCCTCCGTTCAGTTGTTGTGTGTTGTGTTATGTTGTGTTGTGTTGTGTTCTTTTCTTCTCACTGTATAAAACACTTGTTGTTGTGCGTGTTGTTGTTGCTGTCACTGCTGTTGTTGCTGTTGTTGCTGTTGTCGCTGTCGTTGTTGCTTTTGTCATCGTTACCTTTTTATTAAAAAAGCTGAGACAACAACTCAAGAGTGGCTAAAAGCAACAAAAAGGAGGAAAACCCAAAACAAAAACCATGTTAAAATGCTCTTGTTGTGCGTGCTCAACGGTATTTTACCCTGTTCTACAAGTATATATGCATTGGTATACATATATTATTATTGTTTTGATTATATATTAAAAATACAACATACACCTAAACTATATACACTAATTAGTATTTTGCAAATATGCATAAAATAGATATACTAATTAGAAATACATGAAAGTGAGTTTGAACACAAACTCAAGCAACTTTCCGACAACATTAAAGACCACAAAAAAATGGCACTCAAAGAAATAGAAGACGAGCACTCTTTTCCAAATGATTTAAATATTCTGATGCCTTCCTGATGCCTGCCTGATGCCTTCACGCCTTAAACAGCACAAGGAGAGGCCAGTCTAAAATCAACAAATTCATTCTGTTGCACTTTTTATTTGTTGAACATCTCTGCTGTTACAAAATGTTCATTTTAGCAATTTAATGATTGCAGGTTATAAGAAAGAGAAAAATAAAAGAAATATATTGCTTTTGTTGGTGTTGTGTTGTTAGCCGTGTGGTGTTATAAATTCTGTCTGGGCTGCCACAGCCTGTATATTGCCGTTAGTAATAGGTAGGTATGAGTGTATGTGTGTATGTGTGTATGTGTGTGTGTATATATCAACATGTAGGAACAACAATAACGATTCGCATATTATCTGGGCAAGCAAGCAGCTTCACTTGTGTTTTCTTCTTTATTCTTTTTTTTCTTGTCTGTTTTTCGTCGCTGTTGGTACCATTGTTATGGTTGTTTATTGTCTTACTTTGTGCCGTTTTTGCCTTTGTCATGTCTTCGTGCGCTGTCAGCTCAAAGGCACCGAAACGGCAAGACAAGTGACAAGTGCAAGAATCCTTCGTACTTACTTACTAACTTACTTACTTACTTACTTAACGGCCCAGGCTTATTTTCAGCATAACAACAGCAACAACAACAACAATAATAACAGCAAGAGCAATAATAACAACAAGAACAATAATAACTGTTGGCATCTTTTGTGCCTTCGTCTTGTCTCGAGTTGCTCGTGCACAAAAGAAAAAAAATTAATATGAAAATAATGCCAAAAGGTTTGTTTTGCGGAAGGCTTTCGCTAGAGTCTCGGGGCCTAACGAAATGCAAAGCGAGTTGTATTAGTAAAGTTGCCTGGGAGCGGGGGGGTTCAACCATGTCAGATATGAAGGAAGCACGTGTAAAAGCAATCTGTTTTTCAGAAAGCGATTTTTGTTGTAAGCAAGTACTTCAAGTATTTTACACAATCAATAATAAGTCAATAATGCTGAAAGTAAAGTGGAATTACAATTAAATTATTAATTAATTAATTGTAATCATTGTTTATTAAGACCCATTTGTAAGAATTACAATGTACAAGAACTTGTTTGCTTTTCACTGTTATGCATTTTAATTGTCGCTAATTCAAAGTATTTAATTACCGGAAATGTTGGGCACATTAATGAGAGCAGCAGCTTTCCAAAGCGTAACTTGATGCAGTTAAAAATTTGCGGGCCACAACCCTTAAATGCTGGCGAACTTCGTTTCTTCATTGCCGCACACGGCGTATACTTAATACCGCATTTACCGTTACCTTTTAAGTCGCCCTTTGCTGCCATAAATTAAACATAATTAAAATGTAAATGGAGCAGCCGAAATACACGAACACACACACACACACACATACACACATATATATATATATATATACTGCAATTGTTGTTGTTATTTTAGAGTGGCTGCTTGACTTGCATTTCTGTGTTATTCGCTTGTAGAGCTATAATTAATTGAATCTCATTTGTTTCTTTCTATTTCGTTTTCATTTAAATTGCGCTTGCCATTGCAATGCCGACTCTCTCTCTCTCTCTCTCTCGATCGCAATGTTCTGATCCTGTTGTGTTGTTCCATTAAACAGTCAAATTTCACCAAGGCTATTTGAAAGTGCAACTTTTACACATTTCGTTCTCTCTTCGTTCTCCTCGCCATGGCGGTCTGCATGCATTGCAGAAAGCTTTTTACAGTGGCTGTCGTTTCGTTTACCAATTTGTTGCTGCTCTTGTTTTCATGTTCCGCCTGTTGCCGTTACATTCCAAGCGCGCGCGCTTTTTGCTCGCACACTCATTTCATTCGCTCTCGTTCCTTTTCATTTCGTTTCGTTTTCGCTGAGGCTTTATGGTTCTGGTGCCTCCCCCATTTGCTAGATGCCATTGCCGTTGTCTCAGTCTCAGTTTTGGGCAGTTCGGTCCACTTGCCGCACTCGCCTGTTGTCTGCTCAGCTGCGGCCACGCGTTGCTCTCGCAACAACAACAACAACATCAGCAGCAACAACCACTCGCAAAGTGAAACAATAATAAAAAAAATAGAAAATAATAAAAACAATTTAATTCAACACACACATCAAAAATAAAAGTAAACAAAAACGCGACTAGTGTCATTTTCTTAGCAATTTTTCATTGTCTCGAAACATATGTGAAAAGAAAAAAAACAAAAATCCAATATTAGCAACAAATTTTTGTTATTAAAGTTTGCCTCCAAAGCAATCATCAACTATGTGTGTGTTCGTGTTGGTGTTGTATTTATGTGTGTGTGTGTGTGTGTGTGTGTGTATGAATATGTATATGTTTCTGCGCAACAGTTCAACAAAGCGGCATGTGAATTCCACACACAAATTTCTACTATGCTCAACTCAAACTAATCAACCGTAGCAAGAACAGTAAACTCATAACTTGCATCCAGCAGCCCCCAAGGTGCTAGTTGGCACAGGTAGTGCTACGTTGTGGCCTTTTAAGGGGTTGGAATGGGGGGCGGGGGGAGGGTAGGTTGTGTTGCCATAACTTTGGTATTTAAAAGTACATGGCACCGCTTGACACGTTTCTTCCCAAAGTATTTTCTTGTTGACGCACAGCCTCCTGGGCAAGTAGCTTCTACCCATGTGTGTGTTTGTGTGTGTTATGTCTGTTTATATTTTATTTTCGTTTCGTTATTTTGTATATGTACATTTTGTGTTTGTGTTGCTTCTTTTAATTGCCGCATAGTCATGTCCTTGAGCCTCACGCCTCGCTCCGTCTCGCCCCATCTCGCCTCGTCGCGTCGCATCTCATCTCATGTCGCCAGCATTTGTGCTCTCGCCCAATGTTTATATTTAAACGCATCTCTCGAGAGTTGTACAAAAAAATATTTAAAAAAAATAAGTAAAATAAAAACGAAGCAAACATGAGAAAATACTCATGAGTAGCAGAATACATTTCACATATTTACTTTGAATTTCACATTGCTTGTGCAAAACTGACGCTGACAACACACCACAAAAGCACCTCGAAGCCGTCTGGCTTGTCCACAAGTTGCGTGCCACTATTTGATATGAATTGATGTGAATTGAATTAAAGCAAACGGTTGGCGTTTGTCGATTGCCGCATGCCGATTGCCGCTTGCCGATTGCCATTCGCCAGCAAATGAAAATGCATTTCACTACACAATGGGTCCTTATTACATTTGTTGTATTATGTATTAAGCAAGAAGAGAACTTCTTACATGGCCCAGACAGTTGTTGCGCTCTCTCTCTCTCTCTCTCTCTCTCTCTCTCTCTCTCTCTCTCGACCTCCCTCTCTCTATCCGTTATCTACTGAGTCGATGAGTCACATGGCCAAAGATCTTGCCCCATAAGTAGGCAATGCAATAAGTCTCTGACACAACAAATAAACTGGGCAGCAGTAAGCTCCCAGATGGAGCCTTTCAACTCTCAATTGGCAGCGAATGCTCAAATGTTGCGTATACGCAAGGTCTGCCAATATTTGTGCTCGCCCAATACCAATTAAATGCAGCCGAAGATGGGGCATTGGAATGTTGTAACATCAAATAATGCACAGACGGCGCAGTGTTGAACAGCGTCTGGCTTGCTATTGATTGTGTGTATTCAAAGTGCACTCAAGCAGCCGCCCGATGCCGCCACATGCATACTTAAGACTTTCTATTTTGTACGTGGAGTGAGTGACAAAAGCAAAAAAAAAAAAATATATATATATAGGAGAAATTCATGTGCCTTAAATCAAATAAGAAAATACATAAATCGAAGAAAGAACTTGATTAGACTCTTCTCCTTATTATTATTTACTTACTTACTTCATTTCACAGCCAGTTCTTAAATCGATGCTGATTTTACACAGAAAAGAAAATTCAATGTGCTGAAATTCAAGACAGCTCCCAAATCGTACTCCCCCTCTGCACTCCCTGTCGTTGAAAGTTAAGACTGGCGCTTTGCCTGGCTGGTGGGTCTGGGCGTGGGCGTGGGTATGGGCGTGGGCGTGTTAACCTGTCAGACTTGATGCCGTTATCGTCAGCCAGTTGTGGCGCATCTGCGGCCTTCAAGTGTCATCGTTTACACGGAATCGTTTCACCAGCGGCAGACAATGAATGCCAGCCTTATATTCAGCTAAAGGGCACCTGCTACCAGGTGGAAGCGAAGTTATCAATATGCTCAAATTGATAGAAACAGCTAAATCCTAGTCTTAAAATGCTAATTTTTCAATTATATAGTCAAAGTTGAACTTTCAACTAGTCGCAGAGCAGTTGATAGGAGGCATTTTACACCTTCTATTAATTTATAATCGTCGTGTTTACCAGCACAGATTGTGTGTTCATCATTGATCATGTGTGGAATGCTTATTATTTGCCTAATGACTGTTAGCTGTACACTCGACTTCCAATAAAATGGCATGCATTGTGAGCCAGCCCAACCAGAACACAGGCACAGGCAAGCACAGCGGCAAATTATTTGCTTTGCTCCATGTAATTTCCAAAAACACAACTATTAAACATTTGATTGTTGCTAAAAACATGAACATGAAATTTTACGGTTAATGTGAGGGCCGACAACATGATAAGCAGTTATCATGAGTTATACACCCAAATAAATATATATAGATATATATATTGTTATACAATCGCAAGCAGTTAGCTCAGATAGTCATAGGTATCAGCCCAAATGTTAGGGTTGCAAGTTGACTCAATTATAGCCAACTGCAATCCGTTATTGAGCACAGAACAGAAATTTGAATATGAATTTGCATACAGCTTTTGCTAGCTAACTGATCAAATGGGTCAAGGTGAGACAGCTGTCAAAACAAACAGAGCCAAATTCATTAAGATCAATCTCATTGAACTGTTGCCGGATACTAATTGTTTGCATGTGTGTGTGTTTGTATATGTGTGTGTGTGTGCGTGTGTGCTGAAATAGGGGAACATCAAAATAAATGAATACAAGTTGTGACCATGTGTTAACCGCAGTGCCAAAAACCAAAATCAACACAGAGCGCAAGCTGTAAAAACTGTCAAAAATATATATATACTTATATATATATATATAAATATATATAAATCGCGCAAAAAAGAAATTGGATAAATTGGAAAAGTGACAGGGAGACAGGGAGATGTGCCCGAAGACGTCAAAGACGACGCCAGTGCTGCTGATCGGCGGCATTGTGTTCGTCATCATACTGGTGGCCATCACTGGCGTCACGTTGATCAACAACATTAACCTGTCCAACATAATACGGCTGAATGAGAAGGTGGCCAGCGATAGCGTCAGTGCCAACGACAATCAGATCAAGGAGCTCAACTATGTCAACAATCATCCAAAGAACTTGAATGCCAAGCAATTGAATGCCACGCCCACTAGCGAGGGCGACGCACGCAGTTTGGAGCAAATTCGCAAGGAGATGTCCTCCATGGTGCTGGAGCCGAAAGTCTCGCCAGTTATCGGGCGAGCCGCTCACGGGTCGTCTCCAGCAAACGGCAGCAAGCCCTTGAACTTGCCACCAGCAGCAGTTGCAGCAATGCCCTTGGGCGGCGGCGGTGCAGCTACGCACAACTCGGTTGCCAGCGGGGCAGGCGACAGCTTGATTGATTACGAAAAGCGCGCCCAAATTGTAGAGGTGAGTGGGTGGTGAGGGGGCGGGGCAGTCTGTGCGAAAATTGCGTATCAATTTCAAATGTCTGACCTTTTGGGGGGGCCTGTCACGGCCCCACAAGACAGTGTGGCAGCTGTTGATGCCACACGGACGGGCATGCCAGCACAACATGTGGCATGCCTCTCCGAAGGCACGCCATCAGAGCACAACTACAAATACAAACACAATAATAACAATAATTAACTCGGCATCGATTTAAATGAGAACCGCCTCTCGAAATAACAGCAGAAGAAACGAATCCAATTGAAAAATGTTCGGAATCATGTATATAGAATCAATACTGTACCAAAGAATACTCTCAACTCTCAACTGTTTTGATTTAGATTTAATTGGTATATTGAAACTAAGCACACCTCTTGGAGCTGTGCATAAGAATGAAGGGTGCCAAGAGAAGGTGTCTTTGTCTGCATTTTACAGGGCATTTCAATATGCATATCTCCAAATGTGATAAGAAGAGAGAAAAAGGAATGCTGCAATCCATGTGTACAAATATTATACAGGTCACAAAAACGGCAACAATCAGCTTAGGCAGGTTTCACTGTACACCGTAGCCGCGCTGACTTAGTCACTTATAAGATGACAAACTGTAGATCTTTATCAGTATTTCAGTATCGCACTTGCATGTACATATATATAGTATATATGATTATATATATATATATATATATATTATATTCATTCAATGTGATTGTCATTGCTTGCAGTTGCTGTTATCGTTATCGTTATCGTTATTGCTCTATTTAGTGCAAAAGTGTTGCCTTGGCATTGCTGAGGGCTTGGCTCGCAGCAAAGAGTTCCTGTTTGGGGGCCACACTCACATTAGCCTTGGCCGTACATGTTGGGCACGGGCATGGGGACCGGGGGTAGGGGATAGCGGGTTGGCTAAGAAGAACACGCACGTGACAACAGCTGCAGCAGCAGCAGCAACATTAGCTGTAGCTGGCAAAGTGCCTGCATTCTCAGTTTGCGGTCGAAGTCTTGACGTTTATTACGCTCACTTGGCTAACGGGTGCTAGCTGGCTGGCTGACTGGCTGGCTGGCTGGCTGGCTGGCTGGCTGGCTGGCTGTAACCGGTAACCGGTAACCGGTGAACGCTAACCGGCAAAGATCTGCTGCCTTTGGTTGGCTCCACTCAATGCAATTGCAATTCACATAGCCGAGGAGGAGGTGGTCGAGAAGGAGAAGCAGGAGGAGGAAAAGGAGGTTGATGCCACCGGGATGTGGATGGGCGTCAATTGCTTTACGCTTTCACGGCTCAAGTGGCCATGTCGAGACCTTGGCAAACTAACTTGGTACTAAACAAATTCCAACTTTGCACTTGCAACAAGCAGCAACAATGTGCAACTGCAACTGCAACTGCAACACTAAATAACCGCATTTGCCAGAATATGCGAAGCATTTCATTTGCTGTCTATGCTCGCAGTTCGCAGTTCGCAGCAAACAATTTCAAAGTTTTCCCTTTCCCCTACACCGCCTCCGCCCCGCCCCGCCCCCTTTTCCAGCACACTCGTCAGTGGCTGGCCGCAATTGATTATCAGGCATGTGTGTATTTATATTATTAAATGCATGCCAACAATTACAATTGATTTTCATTTCCGTTCCGGAAATAATGCTTGAGCTGAGGCAATTTCATACTCAATGTCAGAAAAATGCACTCAACTCAATTTGCCATGCAATGGAATCCCACATCCCATCCAAATCATTCCTATACCATTGCCGTGGGGCCTCATCACATTTGCCGAGAAGTTTGTCTATCTATATATATTATATATATGTATATATTTATATATTCTTGATCAGCATCACTAGTCGAGTCGATGTAGTCACGTCCCTCAGCATTGAAGGTGTCTTTATGCAACTTGCCATAGGAACGATCGGGCGCACGATGAGCTCCTGCATAAAAACAGTAAGGATATGTAGTCCTTGGCGTGCCTCACAATTCATTTATTCTGTATTGAAATTTGTTTCATTAACTTGGAATAAAGAGAAAGTTAATAGTCCTAAAAGAGGGTTCGTTGAACTTTGATCCAGTGGTGATTTAAAGCATGAAAGTCAAAAATAAACATAAATTCAAATCAAATGCATACACACCCACACAGACACATACCCATACACACCCACACACACCCACACACACACGCACATGTACACAGAAATTGAGATATGTATGTGTGTAGCTTTAGCGTGTGAATATATTCATTTGTTTACTCAATTGCGAATGCGTATGAAATTCATGACATGAACTCAAACTCAGATTTCACTTGCCTGGCTAACCAGCTGCATAGTGAAGCAGCAAGGGATGTGCCACACACACATATATATATATATGTATATAGGTTTGTCAGTTTTTGGCTCATTTTATGTAGTACCTGTCTAACTTTCTTGCTGCTTCCGGTTCAGTTTTGTGTTCAGTCTGCAGGCACTTAATATATATATATATTGTATGGGCACTCAAATGGCCAGCTCAAATGGTAAACGCAAGCTACACATTGCCAAACACTTAGGAACTGCCCCATTCCCTTTTAGAACCTGAGAAAGGTATTCAGTTAATCAGAGCATTCGAGTAGTGGGTGGAGGGTTGGGCTCAGTGTTGAAATGGGTTTGAATTGAGGCTTCGTTCGAAGTTCATTTATTCAATCTTTGTTGATAAATATATCTGTCTATATATATATATATATCCATGGACAGTTTACACCCTTGGCATACTCGCTTACAACAGCTGATATCATGTTTTACTCAATGCTGTGCAATAGTTTGCAGCCGCTAGCCAAATCCAAGGTAAACCACTTCAACTGGCCGCCAAAAAGTGCACCAGCAACAGCAGCAGCAGCAACAGCAGCAGCACCACCACCACCACCATCATCAACAACAACAGCAATTTGAACAGAGGTGGGACAAAATGCGAAGAGAGCCAAAGAAATTGAAGGGTTGCGTAGAATTAGCCATATTTTTTACATGTGGTGGAGGAGGTATACACTTTATACACTGTAAAAAAAAAAAAAAACTAAAATTCTGAACTGGGCTTTTTATGTTTGACTGTTGAAATGATTTTCCAAAGAGCATAAATAAATAACGTTTTTAAATGACCTACTCAGGCCAGAAATGTATTTCTTAAATAATGCTTTTGCCCAAGTGTATTGGAACAGTTGACTCAGCTTAATTCGAACTTTAGCTGCACAAAGTTGACTATCAATGCAATCCCCCATACAACGTCAAAACAAAAACAAAAACAAAAGCAAGAAAAACAAAAAAGGCAAAAACGCAAAAAAGCAAAAACAAAATAAGCAAAACAAAAGCGAACAACAACAAAGAACTACAGCAGCAGAACAGAGCAGAGCAGAGCAGAGCAGAGCAGACGCTGATGTTGATGTTGACGCCGAGACTGAGGCTGCCAATGACGTTGACGATGACGCTGACGTCGCTGCTGACACTAACCCACTTTGCTTGGTTTCATTGTTGTTCTTGTTCTTGTTGCTGTTGTTGTTGTTGTTGTTGTTGGGCTAACCGTTTTCTGACCGTTTGCACCCGTTTCATTGTCAATGGAAGCCCGTGCGCAGAGGCGATTCCATTTCAAAATGGCCATCGATGCGGCTATTGATGGATTGGCATTGTTACAGGATTGGGAATGCGTCAGTGCGTCAATGCGCAATAATAACGCAGTGCATGCGTACTACGTAAGACTACGAAACGGACAGCTGAAAGCATTCCACGCAACGTGCAACAATTTAAAGATGCATCAGCTGTTTTGAGTGCAGTTTACAGTTCTTATTTGTAAACAATTTAATAATAATTGCAATTTCAAGTCGCATGAGAAAACGCCTCGCAGTCGTTCTACTTTAGTTCAACATGTAAAAGTATGCTGTAAAATTGCAATACAATCATTTTTGACAGGGGCAAGCTGTAAAAGTAATCTTGGCTAAACAATTGTTGAATCTTGGCAGTTGAATTTCCTGCCTTCCTGTGCAATTTATGTTTAGGACACTGCAAATCACGTCTTCTGCTTCTACCTGCATAGCTGGCATTCCGTTAGCAGATAACTTTGCCGCATATTTTCTTAATAGTTTGCTTGTTTTTCTCAGCTTTCTGCCACACACACACAGACACAAAGGCAAATATTTCCCATTGTAATTTTTGAAGCTGTTCATTTTTCTTTGCCAGTTAAATTTGACTTCATTTCGTGGCGTGCACGCAAAACACCCACAAATACTTTCTCTTCAATGTGTGTGTGTGTTTGTGTGTGTGTGTGTGTATTATTTTTTTTCCTTTTCCATTTTTTTTTGTCAGAATATTCAAAAGCAGCGACGCTTTCGCATTATTTTATGGCCTCAAGCCAATTATTTTCCCTTGGCTTTCGACCAAAGAGTTTGCCGAAAACTTTTGGCGAATTCGAGCTTGGTTGTGTGCGTGTGTGTGTGTGTGTGTACGTTAGTGTTGGGTAATGCATATTTTTACAACTATTTTAAAGTTACTCCTTTGCAATGAAGCCCCTTCTTGCTTCCGTCTTGCTTCCCTGCCCCTTGCCATTGCCTTGCCATTGCCTTGCCTTGCCTTTTATTTGCGTCGCTGGCATTTGCATTGTTTTGCGGCCCAGCGGCACAAAGCGTCAAAGTTTTTGGACAACAACTTGCGCATTGCTGCTAAAGTTGCATTTGAAATTTGCATTCAATAAAGAAGAAGAGCACCTCCCCAGCTCTTCCCTGTGCCTCATCCTGGCCGGGGAGCCCATTCATAGTGCACTTTTGAAGCAATTCCAACTTTGCGTTTAACTGGAAACAGCCAAACGATTTCTTCCAAGTGGCAATAAAAGGCTGACAAAATGAATAACACGACCACGTGTCACGTGCCACAAATGCGGCACACATTCGCGTAGGCTTTGGGGACCTGCTCTGTGCTTCCGTGGTGCTGTGTGGTGCTGTGTGGAGCTGTGGTGTGCCAGCTCAAGTGCAAAATCAGCCCAAAAGAAGACAAAACCAATTCCCAAAGCCCTCAATAGCCGCTCCGGCTACAGGAAGCGGAAGGATGCAGCTGCACCGTGACAAATCTTCAGTTTGAACTATACAAAAAATTGCCATTGAATTGTAATGAAAATCTTAACAATTTTCAATCAGTTCAAGCAAACTTCAAAGCACAAAATGCAAACCTTTAAGCAGATAATTAAACAATAGTAATTTAAATAAACAAACAACATTAATGAGCTCTGCAAGTTAAGCACAAAATTGTTTACAGTGTATGCGGCGCTTTGGCATTTGGGGAAATGTGTGACATACGACGAAGGGCGCCTCGTTGGTCTGCACGTTTCCACGTTCCGTTGCGGAAATGATGTTCAGGCACAACACAACACACACACACACACACACACACACACACACACACACACACACACATTTGGCGGGGCACGTTTCGTGCGACGTTTGCACATTTCAAGGATGTAGCTTAATTCGTAATGAAGACGTGCAAACTGAAAGTACAGCTGCATACACACACATTTCTCTTTGTGTATGCGTGTGTGTGTGTGTGTTGTGTATGCTTTTACCCCATTTGTGCCTGCCACTGTACAAAAATATTCAATCAATCAGTCAAATCCATCAAGCAATTTCCGTTAAATTAGTCAAGCTGATGATTTACTGCTGCCCACATGTGGCACGTCACGTTAAGGTTGCACACACATCCTACCCTACTCCACCGCCGCCGCCGCCCCCCCCCCATATCCCCCCCAGCCCTCCTCAATTGTAGCCAACAATTGTGGCTAGTGAAATGGCCGAATTGGTTCAATAAACAATGAACACTGCGGCTTAAATTCGTTCCTGTTGACTTGCAATCAGATGCGGCTCATTAAGCGTCCAAGCGACACAACAAAAAAAAAAAACAAAATACACTGAGCCAAAGTGTGTTTCAGTTCTGCTTGATATCACAAAATTATGTAAACAGCAATCAAAACTGGCTACCAATAAAATGTTGGGCTTGAGACTTATGCGTTTTTTGGAATCAGTCAGCATAATTCGAGGGCAGATTTGAAACTGGCAAGCAACAAAGCAAATATACGCTCAGTGTTGATTGTGATTGTGATTGGGATTGGGATTGGGATTGTGTCGCGTAAGTGTAACGACTTAAAACTTGCACAGTCACGCAGCGGACGGGACCCCTCCATTGAGGTCCTTTAATGTCTGTCGTTAATTGTATATGCATGGATATAGAGCAAATCCCCGCGCTGTGTACTATTTAAATTGTCCTGTCCGTGAATTTAATTTTGGCTGAGTAGCAAAAGGATTGCAGCATATCTTACAGCATCTAATCTACGACTCCGACGCTGTCGCTGTAGCTGTGTATCTAAATCTTAAGAATTGTGGAAACAAGGATAACGACGACAAAAGCAATAAAAACAATAATAATATTAACAGGCAAGAAAGTGTCACAGTCACAGTCATTGTGAGGGGAGGACAATGGATGTTGGGACGCGGTCTCCTTTTTGGGAGCAGCCAACAAACCGGAACGCGAGGTATGCGAACGTGTCCGACTTTAATTAATTACCGGAAAACTGTTAATATTTGCATTGCCTTCAAGGCCCACAGCCCTTAACCGACGGGCAAAAGAGAGCTGCTGGGCAAACACAAAGAGCGCAACGAGGCTCAAAGCGACGCATAGTTCCAACAACCCACAAGCATGCCCCCAACCCCTCCCCTACCAACCCCTCTATCAGCACAAACACCCGCGGGGGCCATAGGCCGGCAGGCGTGTATAGATTTTTATCTTTTTTTTTTCGTTATACCCTGTAGCCATATAAACAAAAAAAAAAAAGGAAGAGAAAACATCTCGTCAAGGACATCATAAAGTTGCACAAATTAATGTCCTATTCAGCTGAAAGAAACTGTGACCCAAATATTTCCAAATCTTTTTGCTTGTCTAAATTGAGCAAACTCCGAAACAACTAAATTATGGAAAAATCGTTGCAGATAAATATTTGAATATGTTGTCTATCTGTTTGGTGAACTTTATAACGAATGTTACATTCCTTTAGATAAGAGACTAACTTAAAAGTAATTCCAAGATCCAATATTCATAGAAGGTATATATATTAATCTCTCTAAATTATATGTACCAAGTGCATGTCAAATCAGGTTTAAGCGTATAGAAAGTATTTTAGGGAATTATCTTTCTACTTTTATGTGGTTTCTATAAGGTGTCTTTACAAAAATGTTAGGATATCTATTAGCTGAGCATTCGCAGCATAATTATGCTGTTTGTATTCTCTGCTTTTTGTTTTTGTTTCACCTTATATTTTGTGTGTTTTGCTCGTAATTTAATTTCTCAAAAAAGGCGCTCGAAAGTATGCAATGCCAAATTATATTATGCTGGTGCCGCACCGCACACTGCTGCAAGTGCACATCTCCCTCTCTCTCACACACTCTCTCTCTCTCTCTCTCTCTGTGCTTAGTGGTGCCGCATGGGTAAGCTCGTGGATTGTGTCTGGGTCCGGTTGTAGAAAAGCCAATATGTAATGCAATACCAACCATGCCAAAGGTAGCAAACCCTGTTTGGGGCTTAAGCTAAATGCGATGGCCAAAAACATTTCGCATTGTCCATTCTATTAACATTTTCCAACGCTGCTTCTGCCTTCTCTCTGTGTTTGTGTTTGTGTTTGTGTGTGTGTTTGTGTGTCCAATTTCGATTCAAATTATGAAACCTTCATGCAGCCGTTTTGAATCCGTGCTGTAACCACAAGCAATGTCCTTGAATTGCGTCGGTGTGTTTGGGAGGCGAGTAGGACCTTGGGCAGGTGTGCAAACAGGATACAGACAGACCACCATACGAAAGATAATTGCATGCTTAATTTAGGCTTTTTACATTTTTATTAATTCTTTGCACCAGTTGTACAGAGTGCAACAATAGTCACCAATATTCTGCGCTGAGTCCACTACAAGTGTTGAGCATCTGAATAATCCAATTCAATTCAAAGATAATTCATGGCTTGAATATGCATAGCTGCATCCTCGAAATCATCCAGAATCTACTAAGAATCGAATACAAATATCTAAAAGAAATATGCAAAAGTGGAATATAATTTGAGAATAGGAATATGTTTATATATCTTGGTGAAATTTGAATACCCTCGTTCTAGAATTGTATTATATATAAACATTTTTATAGATACATTTATATTTTGATACGTTATTGATTGGAATCATTGACTTTTGCAGATGATGGAGCACGCTTGGCACAACTATAAATTGTACGCTTGGGGCAAGAACGAGCTGCGTCCCTTGTCGCAGCGCCCGCACTCGGGCAGCATATTCGGATCATACGATTTGGGCGCCACAATTGTGGACGGACTGGACACGCTGTACATTATGGGCATGGAGAAGGAATACAAGGAGGGACGCGACTGGATTGAGCGCAAGTTCTCGCTGGATAATATCAGTGCCGAGCTGTCTGTTTTTGAGACGAACATTCGGTTTGTGGGCGGCATGCTGACACTGTACGCCTTTACCGGGGATCCAATGTACAAGGAGAAGGCACAGAACATTGCCGATAAGCTGCTGCCCGCCTTCCAGACACCGACGGGCATACCCTATGCGCTGGTCAACACCAAAACGGGCAATGCCAAGAACTATGGCTGGGCATCCGGCAGCAGCTCAATTCTCTCCGAGTTTGGCACACTGCATCTGGAGTTTGCCTATTTGAGTGACATAACGGGCAATCCGTTGTATCGGGAGCGGGTCCAAACTATACGCCAGGTGCTCAAGGAAATTGAGAAGCCCAAGGGTCTCTATCCCAACTTCCTCAATCCCAAGACGGGCAAATGGGGTCAGCGTAAGTAACGACAAACTATGCCTTTGCCCAACTTCAATCCACATTAAACTTATCTTGCCTTTGTCTTTTTGTCTTGTTTTGGGCAGTGCACATGTCTCTGGGCGCCTTGGGCGACAGCTTCTACGAGTATCTGCTGAAGGCCTGGCTCCAGTCCGGCCAAACGGACGAGGAGGCCCGCGAAATGTACGATGACGCAATGCTGGCGATCATCGACAGAATGGTTCGCACCAGCCCCAATGGACTGACCTATGTGTCTGATCTAAAGTTTGATCGATTGGAGCACAAAATGGATCATCTTGCCTGTTTCTCGGGTACGTTTTGCCCAACTCGATTCTAATCAATATTTCTCATGGATATAGATTCAAGTTGGGAGCACAATTTGGACAGCCATCCATGTTCCATTGATATGTGCATGATTCAATTGAATCAAAAAGCATTTCACTTATAATCTAAGCTCATTGAGTATGTACAAAACTAACGTAATTTTGAAGAGCATTCATTTTTATACCAAGTCAATAGATTAATTGCTTTCTGTTGAAGCGCATAAAAAAACGTATTTTCGATTTTGAAACTTTTCAGGCGGACTTTTTGCGCTCGGCGCCACAACGCGCCAAAACGAGCTCACTGACAAGTACATGGAGGTGGGCAAGGGGCTAACCAACACTTGCCACGAGAGCTACATACGCACACCCACCCAGCTGGGACCCGAGGCATTCCGGTTAGTCTCGTCTCAATACACAATACACAATATACAATTGCAATTGCAAACGGCAAACAGCAAACAGCAAACGGCAATTTCAATTGCAATTCCAATTCCACTTGCAGTTGCACTTGAGATTTATTAATCGTTTCCACACTTGAATTGCTGGTTTAGTTTCAGCGATGCGGCAGAGGCGCGTGCGCTGCGTTCGCAGGAGAAATACTACATTCTTAGGCCGGAAACATTCGAGAGCTATTTCGTGCTGTGGCGCCTCACGCACGACCAGAAGTATCGCGACTGGGGCTGGGAGGCAGTCCAGGCACTGGAGAAGCACTGCCGTACCGCGCACGGCTACTGCGGCCTGCGCAACGTTTATCAGCAGGAGCCGCAAAAGGACGATGTGCAGCAGAGCTTCTTCCTAGCTGAGACGCTCAAGGTGAGTACACTCTAAACTTGACAAACTGACTGAGAAACATGCATAACTAAATTGATATTCTGTCCGTCTCTGTTCCCATATAGTACCTGTACTTACTATTCTCAGATGACTCCCTTCTGCCACTGGATGAATGGGTGTTCAACACCGAGGCGCATCCGTTGCCCATCAAGGGCGCCAACATTTATTATCGCAAGGCGGCTTCGCCGCTGCCAGCATCGAATGCGTCATAAGCAACTGAGCGCATTTGGATGCCCGTGTCATTCTAATTAACTATACATATACTATATATATATATATATATATATATATAGGTGTATAATTTGATACTTTTACTATAATTATGATTCTTTTTCTTTTTTTTTAATTGTATACAACAACTACATAAGGCAATATATGTAATCTGATCTTTAGTTCGCCGAGCCAATGATGATCGTGCGACGACCACTTTCTATGTAACATATTTATAAAACTTAATAAACTTAACGTTAGCGAGCCCTAGGTACTATACTAATACTTATATGTTTGTCTACCAACCATCCTCTAGCTCGTATTTACTCACATAATACACAAGCTCGGCACAAGTTTTCCAAACATTAAATAATAATTAATATGAGCCGCCCACTTCTGGCTCACTTCCATTTTGAAGAGTTAAAAACACACACACACACAGAATAAATCCCAATTCAATTATATATATATATATATATATATACAGGTATATATATATATATATATATATACAGCACGCATAGCTGGTTTATATAAGTTATCTCATGTGTTCGTATTATGGTATGTATCTTGTTGTGTTTCCGTGTAAAGACTCGGCTTGCAGATATTTACTTCAACTTGCAATCTGAACATATACATATTTATCTGCCTATCTATCTATCTATGAATCTTTCTAGCACTAAATATAGCTACCTACATATTGTATTTGTGTAGAGCAGCACCCTCTATAACCAATTGACTAGCATTTTGAATATGAATATGACACACAACTGTCAACATTCAGTTGCACATTCTGGGTTCGAAATATTTAAGAGCTTTGTTTTGTAAATATTTCCCTAGCGACAAAATGAAGATATCTATATGAGAAGGTTTACAAATCAAATAATTGTCAAGTTATTGTTTACGTTGTAGCCTAAATATTTTAAAGTAATTATTGTAATAGCACCTAGCTTACTTTAAACAAATGTAACGCATATTACTTTACATCAGCATCAAGCGAAACGAAACGAAATTAAATATATTAAATATATATTACAAATGAAAACAAAACAAAACAAAAACAAAAACAAAAAATATGTAGGCAATTGTTTAAACAAAATATTTATACAATTATACACAAGGCGAAATAATTTAATTTTTAACAATGTAAAGGTTTTTTTTTTGTGTAACCCTAAGCGTAGGATATGATGATAATAATGATAATAATATTAATTATATAAACCGGAAAAAAATAATAAGATTAAATCAAGAACGTTTAATTTTTGTAATTTTCAGCCCTTTGCATCAGCTATGGGAAGCTGTAAGAAGTAATTTTAGAAATATACGTACATACATACAAAAAAAAAAAAAAAAAAAAAAAAAGAATACGAAAACTTACAATAAAAAATAACAATTTTCTAAGCTGATAAAGTAGTTTTATCGTTATGTGTGATTTTTTTTTTTTTTTTTTTTTTGTTATATTGAATCATATTTAAGAACGTGAATATTGTATAATTGCGAATCTTAACAAATTGTAAATGCATTATAGATGAAAGACGACGAAGCTCTCCGGACGGAAAGCGAAAGAAATGCTATAACATAATTGTATTGAACTAACCCATAAGTTTAATAAAAATTTAATGAATAATTAAAAACAACAAATATTGGTATACAAATGCTAGCTAATGCTAATGCTAATGCTAATGATAATGCTGTTCAATGTGTTCTAAATTTGGTAATGAACATTTTCTTTGTCGTTTCCAGCTCGATCCTTATGTTTTTTAGGTGAATTTTGATGTGCTTTCTGGTTTGTATCAACATTAGTAATAAATTATAAGAGACTTTGTTTGTTTTATCTCATTTGCTTGTATGTCAAATACTTAAATGTCTTATGTGTATGAGTTATTTTTAAATTTCTTATCTGAAATCTGCTAGCAAGTGCCGAAATCAAGATAGCATATATATAATACGAAAACCAATATGATTGTGATGCATATGTGTGTACACTTATCAATTTAAATGTACTACTGCTCGGCAAAGTACTTATGTATGTATGTATGAATTGCTCAGACATGATTTACAATTAAACAGCAATATGTAAAAAAGAGTGAAGAAAAAAAAGAAGCGTAAGCAATTTGATCAAGGCGAACAAAGCGCTCTGAGGTTATCAACATTTCCCACCCAGACGTAGACTCGGACTGGCCGAGCAACCCGGAACGAGAGCGCCAATTTCAGTTTGCTGTGCGAACTGTTCAAGTCCAAAGCACAACATAAAACTGGAACGGAACGACAGACAGAGCATACATAAAGCATAGGCAATGAAACGAACAAAACGAGTAGACTCTGTCGTCACCCGCAACCCACTCACAAGAAGTGAAAAACTGTAAAAACGAATGCAGATTTAAAAGTCATTCCACCCACAGGGTGCAGCAAACAAAGACAACTCTCTGCTCAGCATTTGCCATTCGCTCACCGGGTGGCTTTTTCGCTCTTTTGTGTTCGTGCTCTTTGTTCTGCTGCTCCTGCTGTTGCTGCTTCTTCTTCTTCTACCTATTTGTTGACTAGACAAGCCCGCCAGACCGGCTGAGAGTTGCTTGTTGCCGGTCGCAGCGAGTGCGATTATTGCTTTTTGTTGATGTCATACCCTAACCCCATGCAACTCCTATGATTTGGGCATGTCGTTTGAACGACTTGCTTCGACCAGCTTCGACTTCCGTATGTAATTGATATGTTCTGTATGAAGCAAGAATAATAAATAAATAAAAAATGATAATGATAAAGTTCAAGTTGAAAAGAAATAAAAAAGTTATATTTATGATATACATTCGAGAATACGAGAGAATAATATAATTACATTATGCGCACATAAATACGCCATTCAGTTGGATAACGCTGCCTTATGCCTTCTGCCAAAAGTGGTCAAGCATTTAGGGTATTCAGTCGTTGACTTCCGCTCAAGCAGCTCTTTTGTGTTTTTGTTTTGGTCGTTGACGGCGCGTTTGCGTCGTCGATTCTAGCAAGCCACACAGTTGCCAGTGAGTTCTCAAGCGAGTCGGAGGCGTCTGGTGCAGCAGCAGCGACAGCAGCGGTGAATCCAGTACAAGCTATTTTGCAAGTGAGCTGAACAAAGCGCCAGGATGCCGTTCCCCATACATCCGCCCAAGCAGATGCCCTGCCCGCACTGGCAGCACTTTCCCATTAGTCCGGTGGATAGCAAACCGTCACCATTTGGCACTAGCAACAACAATGATGCCAGCGTCGCTGTGAATAAGCCACCGGAGCCGGTCTCCTATCGCTACTGTGTCCAATGCAAGACAGCTGGCAAGGATGTGAACAGCGCTGAGAAAGAGTAATATGGAAATTGAAGCTGTGACATTTCCGCATATCGCCATCACTCACCACTTACCACCCATGCCAACCCCCACCTCATCAGAGCACACCAAACCCAAATCGAAAATGACAATGGAACGCGCTGGGTTCGCTCCCCATCGGAAATGGGGTCCGCACTGAGTGCGATTTGGAAATAAATATAAGTTTAATGAAAGTCTTTTTCATGTTTTATATGTTTTCGCCATCTGCACTTCATTTGTTTTCCCATTTTGTTTCAAGTGATTCAATTGTCAATCGAAGTGAAGCTATATACATATACACATATTATGTGTCTCTATATATATATATATATATATATATATATATATATATATATTTTATAAGCTTAAGCTAAGTTTTTTTTTTGAACTAAATACATATTTTCTAGACTGCAAATCTATATTTGGTATTGAAAGTTAAATAGGTAAACAAACAGAACACTAAAAAATACACAACGCATTTAAAAAACGAGTTTGTTTCACAAACACACATACATTTTCTGTCTCCGAATGCGTACATGAATACATTTATGTGCATGTGTGTGTGTGTGTGTGTGTGCGTGTGTGCGCGTGTTGTGTGCGTGTGTTGTGTGTGTGTGATTTGTTTTTCTTGAGCGGCACACATTTTGGGACTTGTTTGCCTGCCTGCTGCCTGCTGTTGCTGCTGCTGAATTGTGATTGTTGTTGTTGTTATTTTGGATCGTGCGTTGCTTTTTATCAGTTTTCAAGGTCAGTAAACAGACCCAGCACTCACACAAACGGAACAGCAAGAACAACATCGAGAATAATTAAATTTCGAACATACGGACGCGATAAGCATGAAAAAAGAAGAAGCCAAAACTGCTGCTAATTAATCCAGAAGTTTCGATTTTCAATTGAGTCTCTCTTTCGCTGTTCGCTTCTTCCCCCCTTTCGGGTGGGGCAGCCATCGGTTAAGTGCCAACCTGCTGCTTGCTGCTTGCTACTTGCTGCTTTGCTGCAAATGCAGTCATTGCAAGCGAATTGTCGGATGGAGGACAAAGTTCAACAAACTGCTCAAGTGCAAAAATAAATACGCACTCTCCGCTCTCGCAAAAATTAGATACTACCACATGCTCATAGTTGTAAACTCCTAGCGGAGAACTATGTACATAACTATTTCTCCGGCATCATACAAAGAGAGACATCCGAAAGACATCGAATACAGGTACTTCATTTAAGTCTTATCTTATAGGTGGGTGAACAAAATACAAAGTGTGATCGGTGTGTCGGCCGTGCAGATGTTTACCGTCCTATCTTAATAAATAGTTGATTTTATATGCTTTAGAAGTTGATAACTGTTACCCTAATTAAATTGCTGCGATATGTGTGCCAAGCCCTTTAACAAATATTTCACAAGACATTCTGATAATCACGAAACTGATTATTAATAAACATATATGCATGTATATAACATAAATAAATATGTATATAAATAACAGTGAAGTTAAGACACAAACATATTACTTTTTTAATCCGTGCGGTTATTTGATTGAAAATAAGCCAAATAACTAGCACATTCTTAGGCTGATAATCATTTTTAATGAAGCATATTTCTTTGGTGCATAATAAAATATTAAGTGCACTCTTCCAGATACACCAACAAAAATTAAGCATACTTTTGGGATGGTTCAAAAGGGGACATCAAGAATGAACTTTATTGATTTCCATCAAGGAACCCAACCATTTGTAAAAATGGCACTCGCAGAGCGACAGGTAATGAGTCGAATTTATTAAATCCTTGTTTTCTTGAAAATTATCTATACGATTTGAACAGTGTTTAGCCAGCTGTTGGTCAAAACAAAATTAAAGATCTATAAGGATATTGTCTGATCCAAGAACATCAAGATAGTTTCGACATAGTTGGTGACATTTTTTCTAGTTTCCTGAAAATTATTAAATGCCAATTAACACGCTTCGTTTGCATTCATTTGGAAGCGAATTCACTAAGAAGCATTAAGCCATATACATCGATATATCGATATAACGTTTACATACAGGGTTGCTAATATTCGACTACACAATTCGGACAAATCGAACGAAAATAGAAAAATCGACGGAAAAAAAGGATACATTTTAAATTGAAGTTCTGTAAGATTAATTCATTAATAGTTTAATACCATAAATAGTCAGTTGTCATCGCTTGCTTTGCCGATTTTTCCGGTTAAGTCAAAATAAAAAACAGCTGATCTGTCCGATAAATACTCAAAGTGGCAATACTGGCAACACTCAACTGCTTATTGTTTTCTTCTGGTTCGATTGTATCATTAATCGGTTCAGCCACGTAGCTCATCTCTATAATTCGCCTATTCGGCTTCCAGATTCAAACTTAACGAGTTAGTCTATTAAAATGTCGTACTTACTTACCGAAATTGCACTGGAATTGCTTGGCTACAAGTTTTACGATCCGAATGGCGAATTTCACTTGATGAATTTCGAACAACCATTGCCAATTGATGTTCACCCGGAGGAAGCCTCGCTAGAGCATTTCATTAATCAGCCTTCAACATCGGAGACAGCAATCGAAAATGGCCATCCATCGACTGCATACACAAATGGTTCCGCAACCGCATCCCCGATATCTGTTAACCTGCAGGGGACAGCGGTACGTGCATTGACCAAGTTGGTAAAGACCCAAAAGCAATCAAAAACGCAGCCAAAGTCGCCACCAAAGCCGAAGCCAAAGTTGCAGCCAATCGCACCAGCACCGGCAACAATTGTACTGCCGAACACACCAACCAATACGATATAAAGGAGTTCCGCACGGATTTGGAGAAGGACTAAAAGCCCATCGATGGCAGCCGCTATGAGACTTATTTACGCACATTTGGTGGCGAATAGATAACGAGGAGGAATCCTCGAAAGAGCTATAGGAACTTCAGAAGCGGGCCCAATAATAATAAGAATTAACTTAACAATCTCATTAGATATTTACAATAATAGATAATAGAAAAGACTGTAACCGCAAAATTATAGTTCAATAAAGTTCCTTATGCTATATTAGATGTCGGCCATTTAATTAATCAATTCAATTATTTTAAACTTTATTTGGAATTTGGACTTGTTTTTTCTCTATACCCCTTACCTACAGAAATCACAAAAATACATGGCAAAAAAGGCAAGAAAATGAATTTGCATTAATCTACATATTTAACGAGACTTAGATATGAGCTTGGAATTGCTCGTTAAAATTAGGTTTGGCCAACTTTAAATTGCTAGTTACATATATATATATATATATATTCTTATTTGAATCATTCCAGTCGTATTTCTTTACAAATGAATCTCGGCCATCTTTTGTTAATCTATCGTTTTTCAGCAGTTGGCATCACTAACGCTTGAACTATCGCCGGCTATCGGAACGACTGGCTCGCAATATCCTAAAGAACTAAGGAATATCGCTGCGGTTGCCATAGCAATTGAGAGCTCGAAAGATGAAACTACATTTTAAACGTTGAATTGAGAAGAATCGAAAGAGAGCTGCTTGGTAGTTGGTCTTTCAGCTGCTGCAAGCACGCAAGCAAGCAAGCCAGCCAGCAGGTGCACTTTCTCAACTGACTCAACAGGTGCAGGATGAAATGGGGAAAAAGTGCAGTGTGGAAACTGTGCGCCGGGTTCTGCGCAACCATGACTTTAATGCCCGAGTACCACGGAAGAAGCCCTTTATAAGCGCAAAAAATAAAGGGACTAGGATGACGTTCGCCAAAACCCACTTGGACAAGGATTTGGAGTTCTGGAACACATTAATATTTGAAGATGAGCCCAAATTCAACATTTTTGGCTTAGACGGACGGAATTATGTGTGGCGACAGCCCAATACTGAGCTGAATCCCAAACACCTAAGGGCAACAGTGAAGCACGGCGGAGGAAGTGTCATGGTATGGGCATGTATCTCGGCAGCCGGCGTCGGGAATTTGGTGTTTATTGAACCAACTATGGACAAATATGTTTACCTCAATATACTGAAGGAAAATTTACTCCAAAGTGCCGAGAAGCTAGGAATCCGACGTACTTTCCGGTTCTACCAGGACAACGACCCGAAGCATAAGTCCGGAATAGTACAGTCCTGGATTATCTGGAACTGCCCCCACATGATAATTCCACCGGCCCAGTCTCCAGACTTAAATGTCATTGAAAATTTGTGGGCTCTGCTGGAAAATAACATCCGGAATCACAACATATCCAGCAAACAGGATCTTAAGAATGCTCTGCTGGATGAGTGGAGCAAAGTCAGTCCAGAAACCACCCGGAAGCTGGTATCTTCCATGAATAATAGGTTAAGGGAGGTTATTAAGGCTAAGGGGTATCATACTAAGTATTAAGATCCTTATTTAAGTTTTTATACGCCAAATATGTTACTTTTCTTCGACTGGGCCAAATGAGCTTTGACATGTATTTTGGATATGTTTTCAGTTTTTGACTAATTTTAATTAATTAATTAATATTTTAATAAAAACTAAAGTTTATTTTTCAAACGTGATATAACATAAAACAAATTGGCATTTAAACATTTTGCGTTTGTTTCTTTGTTTAAACTTTATAGCACTTTAAATTTTTTGCTAGACACTGGGTCTTTTGAACTGTGAGACACTGTATATAAGAGAATTTAGTGTTGGCCAGCAAAAAGGTTAGGGATCACGATGTTACATGTATCATATGAATTGTAAATTAAATAGTCTAAAAAAAGGAACATGATGTGGTAAATAATGTGATTGGGTGAGATGAGGGCATAAGAAGCAAACGAGCAAGAAATAATTATGAAAGGGAATTTCTCCAGGAAATTTAGAGAAGGAATCACAAGGAAGGGAGGGACACGCAGGCTGTACAACATCCACACAGCCAACACAGCAGCGAGCGGACTGGTTTGATGGAAATATTTGTTATTTTTTATTTATAAAAGAATACAATTTTTTTTTGTTAACTTGCTCCCAATATATCGCGGTCGAACTACCCCTGAGCCGATAGCTAGCCGGCTGAGCGATATATTGGTGCTTTCGACATGCAAGGCATAACAAAGTCAAAATAAAAAACAGCTGATCTGTCCGATAAATACTCAAAGTGGCAATACTGGCAACACTCAACTGCTCATTGTTTTCTTCTGGTTCGATTGTATCATTAATCGGTTCAGCCACGTAGCTCATCTCTATAATTCGCCTATTCGGCTTCCAGCTTCAAACTTAATGAGTTAGTCCGAGTTGCTCTATTAAAATGTCGTACTTACTTACCGAAATTGCACTGGAAATGCTTGGCTACAAGTTTTACGATCCGAATGGCGAATTTCACTTGATGAATTTCCAACAACCATTGCCAATTGATGTTCACCCGGAGGAAGCCTCGCTAGAGCATTTCATTAATCAGCCTTCAACATCGGAGACAGCAATCGAGAATGGCCATCCATCGACTGCATACACAAATGGTTCCGCAACCGCATCCCCGATATCTGTTAACCTGCAGGGGACACCGGTACGTGCATTGACCAAGTTGGTAAAGACCCAAAAGCAATCAAAAACGCAGCCAAAGTCGCCAGCAAAGTCGCCACCAAAGCCGAAGCCAAAGTTGCAGCCAATCGCACCAGCACCGGCAACAATTGTACTGCCGAACACACCAACCAATCCGGGTCCGGTTCCGGATGGGTTTAAGGAGCCAGCACTCATTGTGCTCCCAAAAATGTCTCCCAATCCCAGACGAACGCCAGCCAAGGCCTTGGCCAAAATCGTCAGCTACGAAACGAGAAACATACGCAATGAACTGACACAGCGTTTGGACCACTCGATGGCGAAGGAGACAGGGACTGCCAAAGAAGAAGCACTGCTCAAATGCCTTAGCTCGGAGATTGAGAAGATAAAGGACGATGCAAACGATATAAAGGAGTTCCGCACGGATTTGGAGAAGGACTTAAAGCCCATCGATGGCAGCCGCTATGAGACTTATTTACGCACATTTGGTGGCGAATAGAAAACGAGGAGGAATCCTCGGAAGAGCTATAGGAACTTCAGAAGCGGGCCCAATAATAATAAGAATTAACTTAACAATCTCATTAGATATTTACAATAATAGATAATAGAAAAGACTGTAACCGCAAAATTATAGTTCAATAAAGTTCCTTATGCTATATTAGATGTCGGCCATTTAATTAATCAATTCAATTATTTTAAACTTTATTTGGAATTTGGACTCGTTTTTTCTCTGTACCCCTTACCTACAGAAATCACAAAAATACATGGCAAAAAAGGCAAGAAAATGAATTTGCATTCATCTACATATTTAACGAGATTTAGATATGAGCTTGGAATTGCTCGTTAAAATTAGGTCTGGCCAACTTTAAATTGCTAGTTACATATATATATATATATATATATATATATATATATATATATATATATATATTCTTCTTTGAATCATTCCAGTCGTATTCCTTTACAAATGAATCTCGGCCATCTTTTGTTAATCTATCGTTTTTCAGCAGTTGGCATCACTAACGCTTGAACTATCGCCGGCTATCGGAACGACTGGCTCGCAATATCCTAAAGAACTAAGGAATATCGCTGCGGTTGCCATAGCAATTGAGAGCTCGAAAGATGAAACTACATTTTAAACGTTGAATTGAGAAGAATCGAAAGAGAGCTGCTTGGTAGTTGGTCTTTCAGCTGCTGCAAGCACGCAAGCAAGCAAGCCAGCCAGCAGGTGCACTTTCTCAAGTACGTGGCTCAGTCTATATACATATATATATATATATATATATATATGTATATATGTGGCTGATAGGATGGATTATCAGTACTACGACGAAGAGCCTGACTACGGAGATGATGATGCTGACAGCAGCCTCAGCGAGGATGCGTACACCGATCAGGAGGAGCAGGGCACCTCTGAGGGTCACTACGTGACATATGCTGACGTCACGGATCGCTTGTGGGACAGCTATGAGCACTGCATTCTGCCATCGCTGCATCAAGTGTTGGGCTACATAATGCCACTGATGCTGGGCTGCCTGCTCTGCCGGCTGCTCAGTTCGATCTATGCCAGCAGGAGGCGACTGGTGGCCAGCAGCACCAGGGGCACCAGTTGCAGCTGGGCGGAAGCAAACAGTTTGAAGCTGGCACCGCTCCACTTGATCAATGCGCTCTGCGGCTTGGGAGTCCTCTACGCAACGCTTGGCCAGCGTATGCTGATCCTCCTACTGCTCAGCGGCATAAGCTATCTGCTACTGCAGCTGGTGCGCATGGGCCGTGGACAACGTGGCGCAACAGCAATTGCCGTGCTCAGCATTGGCAGCCAATTCATCTACGAGCTGGCCATCTGGCAGAAGCGGGACGATTGGCCGCAGTTGCGCGGCTTGCAAATGGTGACCAACATGAAGATCATATCGCTGGGCTACGATTTGATGGCGACGCCGGGTTCGTCGGCTCTGCGCATGCCCAACATTCTCGCTTATCTGGGCTATGTGCTAAATCCGGCCAGCTGTGCGCTGGGACCGTGGATAAGCTATGGCCGCTACTTGGACTCGCTGCACCAGAAGCCGCACTGGCGGCAGCCTCTGCCAGATGCTGCTCAATGTGGTGCTCAGCCTGGTGGCGCTGGCCATCTCGAATTGCATTGCGCCAGCGCTGGGTGAACTGTATCTGCCGATGGAAGAGCACCCCTCGACGCACAACGGCAGCCTCTCGCATTGGCTGCTCATGTACACCGGAGCGATGAGCGTGCGCACCAGCCACTATTTTGTGAGCCTGCTCAGCCAGGCCCAACTGGCTGCCGCCGGCCAGCAGCTGGATGTTGGCGAGCTTGTCGTGCGTCCCTTCCACATTGAGTGGCCGCGATCGCTGAGCGCTCTGGTGCGCTGCTGGAACATACCCATGCATGAGTGGCTCAAGCGCTACGTATACTCCACATCGAAGCAGCACCAGCAGCAGCAGCAACAGTCAAGTATTCGCCACAACACCGTTGTGGCTGTTTTGTCCACGTATCTGGTGTCATCGCTGCTGCACGGCATGGACTTTCGCATCTATCTGGTGCTGTTGTCGCTGGCCACCTTTGCCGAGGGCGAGTCAATGCTGCGCCGGCATCTGGCCACGCTCTTCAATGCCTGTGTCGCCGCCAATTCCGTGCCCGGGCGCCGAACGATGTCGCTATGCGAACTGCCCGCAACGACGTGGCCGCTTCACTGTCAGCTCTGTGCTGGTGACGCTGACCAATTTGATCTTTACACTGCTCGCCATTTGCCATCTGGCCTATTTGGGCGTTGTGCTGATGAACGAGACGCTCATCGCGGAGAATGAGCTGCCCTTCATGTACCACTGGTCAGCAGCCGGCTATCTCAGTCACTACGTCGGCATTGGCATGTTTGTCCTATATCTGATCATATCGTAAGCCATCTCAAAAAGACTGCCTGAGAGACTGTGCTCCTCCCCGCCTGCCCATCCCCATCTCCATCCCCATCCCCATTTTCCATTTTCGTCGTCCTTCCGCCTGCATACATATGTGATATATGGATATGATATATAATGATGCGTGGAGCATTCGAAAGCAACGAGCCGCAAATCCATTGGAGACGGCGACCAATAACGGAACTGATTTAACAACTGTGAATCTCTATATTAACTGTATTTGTATTTTTTGTGTTACGTACTATATGTGTACTATGTATCCGTAGTTGTCTGTGTCCAATTTGGCTTTTATTTATACACATGCATAAACAAGGGTGCAACAAGCTGGATACGCCCTTGGAATATATTTGTAATTATTATACTACTGCGTCCTAGTTTTGTACTTAATAAATGTATATTGCTCTTTTTAAATGTAATTGAATTCGGATTTGAATTTTCAAGAAGGGAAGCAATCGCCAGGATCATACAGCAATCACTGCTGGTATTATTTATACTCAGGATGTCAATTCGGATGTGAAAATTAGTTTAAAGCCCAAATATCTAAAGTGATGGTAACTAAAAAAAAAAGATAAAAAAATATATTTTTTTAAAATTTTTTATTGTTTTTTTTTATATTTTGTTTCTTTTTGTTGTTTTTCTCATTGAGACAAATATTTATAACAATATTGTAAGTTCTACTGCTTTGTTTTTTTCACTTTTGTTTTTGTTTTGTTTTGTTTTTTTTTTTTGTTGATTTTTTCTATACTCATTTTGCGTTTGTTTTCGGTTGTCAGTTTTGTTTGTTTTGTTGCTTATGTTTTAAATATTAAAATTACTACCTTAAAAATTATGCAATGACAATAAAAATATTTGTTTATTTGTTTATACAACTCTTGCCTGGTTGTTATGCCGCATTTCTGAACAGCTAAAAAAGTTTCGCTCCGTTTTTCGTTTTCTTCTTCTTTTTTTGTGTTTTCTTTTCAAGTTTTCCTTTTTGTTTTATAATCCGAAAGTGTTTTTTGCTCATTTGATTTCGACATCAAAAATAGATAGATATATACATATACATATATATATATATATACATATATATACACATTTATATTGTGTGTGTATGCATGTATTTTTGTATATCGATTTATATAAAGTGTTTTGTTTTTATGTATATATATATATATATATTTGTATATACATGTTTATATATATATTCTTTCTGTTCTTGACATTGTTTCCATATCCGTTATCCATTTCGCTTGCATCTCTACATAGTTTTAATTCATATAAAAAAAAGTTGCATGCAACAATTGGGTTTGCCTGCATTTACATATACTATGTTTGCTTTTTCTTTATTTGTTCTTAAACATTCTTTCTTTGCCTTGGGTTTTTTTAAATCGTTTTTTGTTTTTCATTTATAACAACAACTGAGTTGATCACAAGAGATAACGAGAGTTTTTGCTTTATATGTATGTTTTTTGTTTTGTTTTGTTTTGTTTTGTTTCATAGTTGCTTCTTTTGCACTTTCTTTTTCTGTTAACATTTACAAAATATGACGAAGCTTTCGTTGATTTTTTTATTGCAGTTGTTATTGTTTGTTTGTTTGTTCTGTGTGTTTTTCTTTTGCTGCTCCTGGCTATCCGTAGCTGTCAAAAAAAAAGTTATTGAACAATTGTTTTTTGTTTTTAGAATTGCATTTTCATATTTGTTTAATGTTCCTCATCGCTCTTATCGCATCAGCTAAAAATACAAATAGTGTACAAATATTCGCTAACTACATATATTTTATATATATAAATGTATAAATATGCATAGAGATTTATACATTTATTGTTTTTGTGGCGTGCGCAAATTGTGTAACCTATGCTAAGGTGGAGAGGGGGTTTGGTTTGGAGACGTTTTGCTTTGCTGTTTGCTGTTTGTTTTTGTATTTTGTTTTTTGTTGAAAGAAACTGCCATATCTAAAATTATGTAACAAAAATTTAAATAATTTCATTAAATACATACACAATCGTATATACATACATACGTATAGCATTACACATACATACATACATACATACATATATATATTATTATTGGGGAAGCTGCACCGCGACCTATTTGATCTATTGTGCCCTCTTCTGAGCTTATTGCTCCTCCATCAGCCCCAACTCCCGTACGAACTTAAGGATCTTTGTTGGGTTGAGGTCTTCTATGTCTTTGCAATTCAATACATGCAATTCAAGACATATATATATATATATATAGATATATATGCATATTGTTCCGCTTTCTACAAATTATAAATTACAAATTTTAAAACTTAATTTTAATTATGTTTGTTTATTTTGTACACCCATTAAAAATGGATAAACAAATGTTTCAAAGATGTTTTTTCTTTTTCGTTTCTTTTGTTTTGTTTTAGTTTTAGTTTTTGTTTGCTTTTCGTACAAGTTTGGAGCCTGATGAGAGAATTTTGCTAGACGCTGCTTATAAATTTAGCTAAAAACTTTTCTTTTTTTGTTTTACTTTTGCTGTTTTCGCACAATGCTTAATGCATAACAATGTCGCGAATAATGGGTAAAACACACACAAAAAAAAAACAAAAAAATAAAATTAATATAAAGAGAGGAAAATTAATGATAATCATAATAATTAATCAACAGTAAAATTTACTGTGTAGCATAATTTAATTAGCAAATACAACTAACGCATAAACATAAGCTTTAAAATAATATTACACATTTAAATTATAAACATAATTACATTGTGTTTCGTCTGTGTCCGTGTGTTGTGTCTCTGTATAGTGTGTGCATGTGTGTGTGTGTGTGTGCATGTGTGTGTGTGTGTGTGTGTGCATGTGTGTGTGTGTGTGTGTGTGCATGTGTGTGTGTGTGTGTGTGTGCATGTGTGTGTGTGTGTGTGTGTCTGTCTGTTTGCTGCTGCTGCATGTTCGTCACGCAAATGTTGATGGCAACATTTGGCCAACAAGCCAGCAGCACACACAACCAGTGTGTGTGTGTGTGTCTCTCTCTGTGTGTGTGTGTGTGTGTGTGTGTCTCTGTGTGTGTGTTTTTTTGTATGGCAACAACAACATGCTCATATTAAATAAATTAAACTACATATAGCGCTTTATATGTATGTTAACCATGATATGCGGCCGGCTGCAGTCGTTACCGTAAAAGTCATCGTCATCGTCAGCGTCATCATTGTCATTGTCCTTGTACTCGTCCACATCCTTGTAAGCGTCCTGAACAACATGAACATCATCATTCTCGTCATTGTCAGCGTCGTCGTCATCGTCATCGTCATCGTAATTATCGTCTTGTTGGTTGTTGCCAGGCCGCTTGTGTGTTGACTTAAAGCTGAAGCTGCTGCTGCAGCTGCTGCCGCTGTTGTTGCCACATTTGACGACGCTGCCGCTGCTGCTGCTGCATCTGCTGTTGCTGCTGCTGTTGTCGCCGTTGTTGCTGTTGCTGCTGATATTTCTGTTGCTGTTGCTGCTTCTGCCAGAACGAAGCGCCGCTGCCCATCCCAGCATCGGCACCACGTTCAATCGTTCTTGGTCTGACAGTAGAGCTCCTTCAGCGACTTGAGCTCCTCGATGAGCGCTTTGTTTTGGTTCTCTAGCACCGCCACACGATTCTCCAGGCACTTGATGTACTCCTTCTTTTTGCGCCGGCACTCGCGCGCCGCCTCCCGATTCTTTTGCAATCGTATTTGCCGCTTGAGCGTCTGATCCTCCGCAATGCCGCTGTTATCTGTGTTGCACAAATAGAATGCGTTGCAAGAGAAGAACAAGAATTAGTTTTCATTTCTATTCATTTTATTTTTGTGTATTATTATTATTATTTTGATTTTGATTTTATTTTATTTTCTTTCTTTTTTTTTTTTTTTGCTATTTGTAGCTGATGTTTTTGGCATTTACTGGTATTGTATGCTATCCGATTGGATGGCAAATAGAAGGCCGGGTCTGGCGCCATGTGCAGCAATGGACTGCCTGGTGTGTTGTTGTTGCTGCCGCCGCCGCTGCCGCCGCCCCCCGTCCCGCTACCCAGCTGTGAGCTGAGAACGATGCCGTCGGGCATTTGGAGTGTTCCGCCCGCTGCACCACCATTGAGGTTTTTGGTTCGGTATTTTTTTTGTTTTTTGTTACATTGATATTTTTGGGAGATGGTTGGAGGGTTGTTGTTGTTGTTGTTGTCGTAGTAGTAGTTGTTGTTGTTGTCATTGGATATTTGATGCAATATTGATTGGATTTTTGTTTTTGATTTTTCGCGAGCAGTCAAAAAGAAATCAAAAAAAAAAAACAACAATAAAAATTATAAGAAAACATATTGTTCGACATGTTTTTGTTTTTTCTTTTTTTTCTTCATTTGTGAGGTGGTGTCTGGTGTGAGTGCGAGTGAGCGAAACGATCGAACGAGAACGAGAGCGAGAGGCAAATGTTGGTTGGTTAGTTTGAGAACAACAGCAACGGCGACGGCAACGGTCCACGTTTGTTATAAGTACATATGTATTTATGTATACTATATATATATGTATATATATATATATATATATGTGTGTATGTATATATGCTTATGCATGATGTATTTGATGTATGAGCGATGTGGGTGGCTGGCTGGTTGGTTGGTTGGTTGGGTGGTGGTGCGTTTGTTTTGTTTTTGTTTTAACTGTGGTGGCCTGTGTGTGTGTGTGTGTGTGTTTATGTGTGTGGCATCAACAGCAGCAGTAGTAGCACGGGCAGCAACAACAACGGCAACAACAACAACAACATCAACAACAGCAACAGCAACAGCAGCAGCAACAACAAGAAAGCCAAGAGAAACAAAGACGCGCGATAAAAACAAAAGAAAACGAATTATGTATAAACATTTGTTGTGTATGAGTGTTGTGTGTGTGTGTTGTCTGTGTGTGAGTGAATATTATATACTGTTGTATTTACAAGAATTAAATGACGAGCTGAGATAAATGCTGCGCGTTATCCTAGTCACTCTTGGCGACATTTGAAGAAGTTTAGACTACAACCGCAACACAACAACAACAACGAGGACATCAATAAATAATAACAAATGGCAAGTGCACATGAGAAAGAAAGAGAGAGAGAGATAGGACACGCATAACAAGAGAAATAACTGTACAGCTCTACAACAGTAATGCTTTGGCTTTTTGTGTGTGTGTGTGTGTGTGTGTTTGAAAATGACAACTATAAAAGAAACAACAACTACAGCAACAACATTGTTAGCATGGTGAAGGTGAATAGCGAAATATGTTGAAATGTTTGCAAGTCTCTCGGGTGACGCATGTTTGTATGTATGCATGTATGTATGTACTTATGGGAACGTGAGGGGAGCGGAGGGAAACATGAGGGGACATGTAACGGTTACACATACGAAAATGGCTTATAAGATATGATGACTGAGTGCAAGAAACTCCCCGTTCAAGTTTTGCAGGAGTTGTTGCCAAGCTCTACCAAAAGACTAACCGTACTTTACTGTTTAAGAATCTATACAAATTATTATTTATATCTATAAAGGTATAGTTATTATTTATATTTGTATTTTTTATAATTAGTTTATAGCCGTGTTCTGCTGCCCAAGCTTGTCTCTCATTTTTAAAGCTATTCGGTTGACAAATAGATTTTCATTTGTTTTCTTTTTTACTTGAACAACTTCTCTTCTATGTTTGAAATATATTATTCTAGAATGATATTAGATCTGTGGCCCCCCGCTACAACAATTTCGTCCTGCCTAATATGAATATAGTCAGATTGGATATTGTAACACGTCCAGTGTTTCACAGTGGGCAACCTCGGCTAGCTCAGTATTCCCAGAGGTGGGTAACTGGGTAACTCCAACCCTGCCCGTGGACGGTACAGACTCCAAAAACAACTCGACCTACACAACACTACCTAAAGACCTACATGCACACACAAAACAAACGAAACAGCTGACGGGCGTGGTGTTTATGGCCACGACGTACCCGCCCTTCCTGTAATGGGCCTGCACGGATTTGATTTTCCCATCGCCCTTAAATTTCCCGTCGATGTACAATTTCTGGAACGGTCGTTCTGTCTTAACCTCCTGCCCTATGGACACTTGCATCCTTTGGTTCGAGGCCTTCGTTTCTTTGCACACCACGCATTCCCTAACGTATTCACGAACTTGAACCGCCATGTTGGGCCAGTAGAATTGTCTCCGTAACCGGTGGAGAGTTTTCGTTACGCCTCCATGGGAAGCCTTCGCGTCCACGTGAGCTTGTTCTATGAGCGTTGAAGTAAGAGATTCAGGCACCCATAACTTCCACAAAGTACCCTCGACTTCGTCTTCCATTCTTGTAAGCCCGGTTCGGTTGTACAACAGTCCGTCCTCAGCGCACAAATACGGCAATCGATCCTGATTTCTAATGACCTCCGCCACAATCTCTTTGTATTCTGCAGACTCGAACTCGACTGTCTAGAAACCTAGCATTTGGTTCAAGTCAAGCGCTAGTTCAGCTACGCTGCGAGAGAGAGTGTCAGCGACGACGTTGTCAGCCCCTTTTCGGTGTTCGATTTGGATTTCCCAGGGCCAACATCTTGTCCACCTCGCCCCAAACTACTTTCTCCATCGCCGGGGCCAGCGGATAGTGTCGGTCCTTCACCGGAATAGCGTCATGTCCTCCTCCTTTTCTTCGTATGTGACTCTTGTGCGTACCCGGCCTATAATGGATCGGTCCTCCCCAGAAGCGGTTCTCACGCTAGACACATAACGCTCCACGTGAACTTTGATCTCGACCAGAAACTCACGAGAGCCACGCCCCAAAATATTCACTGAGGCACCGGTATCCAAAAGTCCCGCAATTTGTTTACCTTCAATGCTGACCTCGGCAAACACCTCGAACCTCGACTATCTCCTCTCTTGGCCGATTCCACAACTTGTCTTTTCACTAAGCGTCGCTTCGTGAATCGTTCGCCCGCCTTCTTTACCCTATGCGTCACTAAACGCATCCCATCAAGCTTCCGTTCCTCAAAAATCGTATTCCTAGCTATCATATATGCCCTTATCCTTTCTCCATACGGTAGGTGCCTTAATTTCCTATTATGCTTGCAATTTATCCTAACGCACCTGTCCCGGTCTGGTCACGCCCACTCGTCGTTTCCCCCACAATCTGGGCATCTAGGAGCAAGTGCATCCGGTCTCCCACAACGGAGGAGTCAAATTGAAACTATGCTTGTTGTCAGATGGTAGAGCTTAGATGCACAGGACACAGAAACAGATAAGAGATTAAGAGCGAGAGACAGGGATAGAGATAAAGAGAGAGAGAGAGACAGATATACAGAAACTGGGGCGGGTGTGGTGGTGGGTGGGGTGGGGTGGGGCAGTTATGGCGTTCAGCTTTGTTTACGACAAAAAAAAAAACAACAAAAATGATATATATATATAGATATATATAAGTGTATATATATTATTACCGCTAATGTCGGGTCCACTGATCTCGGTGAAGATTTTATTGTACGATGGCCTTCGTGTCAGATTACTGCGCATATGCTGTGAATCCTCGTCCGATAAACTCTCATCGCTATCCTCCGGATGCTGGGTATTCGGTTCGGGTTTGATCTTACATTGAAAATTTGGAGGGATCTGCGAATGTGAAATCGATTAGCAACAGTAATAATAACTACAACAATAATAATATAAAACAATAGGAATCGATGTGCTCGATGTGCTTGTAGTTAGATTGCTGTTGGCGAATGCTACGCACTTTGTTACGCACTTGCACTGCGTTGCCCGTGGCCGTGTGGATGACCGTCGTGTTCGCCGGCTTGGTCACATAGACGACTCCACTTCCGCCCTTGTGCATCGTCGATGCGGCGACCAGCGCCTGCTGTTGTTGTTGCTGCTGCTGCTGCTGCTGTTGTTGCTGCTGCTGCTGCTGTTGCTGCTGATGTTGTTGCTGTTGTGTTCCCGCAGCGGTTTGTATGACACCTGAGTGATTGGCCGCCTGTATCACGGATTGTACCTACGAAAGCACATATAGATCAATATAAATCGGACAGACTGAATAATGCTGGGAGTACTCTTCAAATAATCAATATTGTTTTTGAATGGGTTGCTTGAAAAGCTGCTTTAACTTTTATTTATCGACCAGTTTGGTAAAGATTTTTGACAATTGGGTATTGTGATCAATAAAAGATTCAAACTTTTCGGTTTCAGAGGTGATTTGTAAAAGGAATTTTAAGGACAAAATATAATGAATAAATATTCAAAGAAAATCTATAAATTATTGCGAAAAACATTTTTAATAACAGAAAATAGGAAATCAAAATTGAAGGAAACAGAAAATCAGTTCGATAACCACAAGAATTATAATGTTTTTTAATTTAATCATTTTTAATATTTTTATATACATATATAAAAGCAGTTGCTTTGCCAATTATTTTTGCAGCGAAAATTACAGTTTTCGAATCGAGAAATACCTACTGAATATATATATATATATATGTATATTGATATTCGAAAGCAAACTTCAATGCCTATTAACTGCAGTGTTTCAAAGTGATCTTCGGACGTGTTTGAGGAATGCGAATGGGGATTGGGATTGGGGATTGGGGAAAAGGGATGGTGCTTACCTGTAGGCCGTGCGTTAGACCCTGTATTGGGTATTGTATATTGCAATTGGCGGTTGTTGTCAGCACGGAGGCCGCGCCGCTGGCATTGTTTGTGTTGGCCGTCGCCGGAACGCCGCCCGTTGTACTTTGCTGGTTGTTTTGTGATTGCTGCTGCTGTTGTTGCTGCTGCTGCTGCTGTTGTTGTTGCTGCTGCTGCTGTTGTTGCTGTTGGCCGCCTGTTGCTGCCGCTGCTGCTGCTGCGGCGGCGGCGGCTACGGCTGCTGTGACATCAACATCGTTGACATTACCGCTGGAGGCCGAGTTGCCGTTCTCCTCGACGATGCTATCCATTTTAGCGATTTTCAGCAGCACCGTTACGCTCTCCGATAAGTGCTTCAGTTTGGCGTCTTTTCCGTTTCAATTTTGCCAGTTTGAAGTTGAACTTGAATGCTGGACGACGACTGCAACAACGACGGAGATGCGAAGACGCGAAGCGATGCGAGGCGAGTCGGTGGCGATGGCGAATGATGATGGTTAACAATTGACGGTTGGCCAAGCAATGAAAGAGATGGAAGGAGGCGCCACAGAATCGAGACAGAGGCACAGAAAGAGAAATAGTAGTAATATTTGTTGTAGTTGCAATTCACATATATATATATATATATATATAGAGAGAGGGAGAGAGACAAAGAGAGAGAGAGGGGGGAGAGAGAGAGATGTGCACTAAATTGGTTTCAAGTTGCAACAATATTGTTCGATTGTTTATTGCCAATTGGTAATTGTTCGTGAAAGCAACAACAACACCAACAACACCAGCAACAACAAAAACAAATGCACACACCAACACACACACACGCGCGCGCACACACACACACACACACACACACCCGCTGACTGTCACTGTCACCAATGCTGCTGCTGCTGTTGCCTCTACCTTCAACTGTTGTTTGGTTTGTTTTGTTTGCTTGCTACAAAAATGACGACGACAATGATGACAACGACAAAACAACAACAACAACATTAACGACCATACTGTCTCAACTGTTGTGTGTATTTTTATGAAATGACGTCATGACGACGTTGTGTTATAAGCAAACAAAAAAAAAAAGAAAAAAAGGCAAACTTACTTTCTGATGACATCACTAAAAAACGTTGCTGCTCCTCTTGTTGTTGTTGCTGCTGATGTTTTTGCTGTTTTCTGTTTCTCTCCACTATGCGCGCGCTTGTATTTGTATATATATATGCATGTGTGTGTGTGTGTGTGTTTGAGTGTGTTTGTGTCGCGTTGCGCGCTGTGCTGGCAACTTGTTGAAAAATTCAACTGTACGCACACCACACACACACAAGACAAGACGAGACAAGTGAGAACAGCAGAGTTGGAGCTGAGATGAGAGCTCTGATTTGTTTCTCAATATTTATGCCCGCGATTTTTGGTCCTACTTGTTGTTTTTGTTGGTGCTTTCGATTGGGTGGCGGTGGCGGTGGCTGCCTGGCAGGCGGTTAAAAAAAAAAAACAAAAAAAGCCAAAACACTTTTCACGCAGTTGGCAGCACGACGCGCGAGCAGCGTACAAAAATTTTCTGCTGTTATCGTTGCTTACGTTCTGCTTTTTTTTTTGGGAGCAGCGATTTCGAGACCGATTTTGTTTGTCAGTTGCCTTGGCTAATGGCAAAATATGAAGGCACAATTGTTTATTTCTAGTCTCGCACACGCGTTTCAGGTCACAGTCAATTTTAACTACAATTTATTGATCAGATTTTTGGACCTTTTTGCGCAAAATTTTATTTTGTATTGCTCGCTCGCTCGCTCGCGCTGCTTCACTGCCTTAGCACTGGCGCAAACACATACAGGCATTCAAAACACTCACACATACTCATACACTCTCGCACACACAAGCACAGAGCGAGAACACGCACTCTAAAACACACATATGCATGCGCACGCAGAGACGACGACAACCCGTCTCACAGTCGAGCGTTGCCAGATAGTTTATACACAAATCCGGCAATGATATTCGTTTGATTTGCTTAAGGGAATCAACATAAGCCAAACAACAAAAATAATAAAACATATATTTTGGCAAATTCATGTGGTATTTTCAAAGAATGAACAGTCAAATAAGAATAAAAAAAAGCGCGCGAGGGCTGTCACCAGAGCTGGCAGCACCAGCATCAGCTGTTTGGTCGTGCGACACTGCTGATGCGAGGGCTGAAACATCATGCAGTTCTCGCGCTCGATTTGTTGTTTTGAATGGATGAATGAAGCAAATGGTCGAATGTAACAGCTGCTAGTAAATTAATAAATATATATTTTTGTAATTACCAAAGTTAATGTTAGAAAGTTGTTTTATTGTTATTATTGCTAAGCACAGCTTGCCATTGTTTGAAAAATGACTCATTTCCTGGCATATAATTAGAAGTAAACTGCAAAATTAATGCCACAGACGTGCAAAAATCCTTACGACCACTAACAATGGGCTAACTGGACTCTGTCTCTGAACGCTACGATCCGTAATTGGCGCAAAGCACGCAAACTCCACCTGTATCTCTCCCACTCGCTCGCTCTCAGCCCCCCAAAACGCCGTGCTGTCTGTGCGAATCAGAATCAGAGAGGGAGAGAGAGAGAGTCATCTGACCGACTGACTCACTCAGTGAACGGTGAATTTGATTGTTGTTTTTGTTGTTGTTATCATTTTAAGGCGAACAGCAACTGGTCAACAACAAACTAAAGTTCGCATTATTATTATTTAATGCAGTTGCAGTTGCACACTATTCATTTAAATGATACTCGCGATTTAACTGGCTGTTCTCTCTCCGTTTTGCAGTTGCCCAAATGATCTCATTAGTTGGGCTCAATCAAATTTAGCGATTCGACTTTTAATTTGTAGGTGAATATATCACTCATTTCCAATTAGATGAATCAATCGCAATCCCATTAAATAAAAAACTATTCACACTCAAATTAACAAAACCAATGACGATTTTATAGTATATGTTTAAAGTACACGTGAAAGCATTATATACTCAAAGTAAAAAGCAAATATTTTCCAAATTAAATAAAAAACATTATAAATGAGATTTAACTTCCTGAGTCTATAGATATAATCGATATTTTTCAATCAATTAATTGTGCATCTCATGTTGAATTTAAGAAATTAGGCTCATGTTTCTAGCTGAATTAGTTTTATTTGAATAAACCTTATTAATTGCAGACTTTGACTTGAAGAAATGTAATGTAACGTTTAAGGTATTAAATGAAGAAATATTTGGCCATATCTGTTCCGAAAATATCTTACGTTTCGGAATATCGAGATTACTAAAATTGACAATGTTTGTATTTGATTTAAGAACAAAATTAATTATTTTTTGATTGGTAATTACAATGTGACGATGCAAATCGATGCTTAATAATTTTGCTGCTGTTTTTCTACGCTTGGCGTCAAGCCGTGTTTCAAGAAAAGAAAGCTTTTACCCGTTTCCGCAGCTGATTGAAATTGCATTGTTGTTGCTCTTAAATTGTATTTGTTGCGCTGCAGATAATGTCAAGCACTGCGCAGCATCGTGGCAGAGAGAGAGGGAGGGATAGAGAGAGAGAGAGTGACATAGACAGCATAAAACATTAAGCATAGTGACGCTGCATTAAAAAATTATGGCGAATTTAACGATGCTCAGTTGCGAGATGAGAGCGAGGAGCGATGCGTGGCAGGGAGAGGGGTGCGTAAGCTCTCGCCAAAATGATTGTGTTCGTTGACACTGCTCGAGTTGAGATGAGTGCGTGACTGTGTGCGTGAGTATGTGTGTGAGAGAGAGAGAGAGAGAGATGAAGAGTGTGCAAAGCTTGTGATATACATTTGAAAGTTTTCAATTAAGTTGGTTTTTTACTTTTCCAATTGTCTGACCCAATTGCTAATAATTATACCTTTTTAATTTACACTTAACTTTTTTCGATATATATATATATTATATTTTGTGGAGGGCTTTCTTTCTATGTTCTTGACAATCTGTACAAGTGACTTTATTGTGTCTTTTCGGGGGAAATATTCAACTTAATTTAAAATCAGCATTAACATCACGCGCTCATCTCCAGCTACACAACAACTAAAGCGTGAATCATCGCGCCTTTCTCTTTTCCTTCTTTGCTTCGCCTTACATATATATAGGTATGTATATATATAGATAGTGTGCATGTGTCCTTGTTGATTCAGCCGGTAAATAGTTGTTAAAGATATGCTGTGGTTGCCGTGAGCACTGTTGCAATAGTCACGCACTCATCACTAACTACATATTTTCAAAGTGAATTTACCAGCCCCCCGCACCCGGCACACCAACCCACCCACACAACAATCACTCTACTAGCCATTATTTAGTGTTGTGCTTATCATCAGTGCGTAAGCGTAACTTTAAAATATTTGTGGTGTCCAATGAAAAAGGTAATTGACACCATAAAGCCGAGCAAAGCTACAGCTGGACAGAGAGAAACGCAGATTGCGTGTGAGAGTGAGAGAGAGGGAGATAGAGATGGAGAGCTTGGGAGAATGACGAGAGCGAATCGAAAGCGCAAAGTGAAAAAGCTGAAAGCATAAATACAAATCTGGCAACGTCATCAACGTCATTGACATCATCGAGGCTTATTGGTTACGCGAAGTCAAAAACCAAAACACGCGCCACATAAATGTCGTTTGATTATTGTTGTTATTGTTGTTCTTGGTAGTGTTGTTGTTTTTGTTTGTTTGATATAAACAGCAAGTCGCAACAAACAGCAACAGTAACATTTGCCTGCTGCATTTTAATCAATTCCAATCAGTCGCATTTCGCTTTTGAGCTTTGGCTTTGGCGGCTGTGGGCACCGTTTTCTTCTTAGTGTGGGTATGTGTGTGTGTGCTCGAGTGTGTTGTGTGTTTCGTTTTCGCTCGTACGCAAAATGTGACGTCAGCATTATTTATTTTTAACCCATCTCATGCGTTGCATTTTACGTGAGTGCCTCTTCTGCTTTTGTCTGTACGAATTAAAGCAAAATGAGTGCGCAAACAGCAGCAACAATAGCATCAGCATCAGCTTCAGCATCAGCATCAGCAGTGAAAACAGTTAATATATGCCATGAGAATGGAAGGGATTGGAGATGGAATTGAGAATGTGAGTGCGAATGCGAATGAGAGTGAATAAATATGTATGTGAGTGGGAGGGAGAGACGGAATGAGGGAGTGGGAGACTGACTCGACAGGTGAAGCTGTCAAACTTATGTATGTATGTATATATGTATGTGTGTGTGCGTGTAGTGTGTGTGTATATATAATTATGTATATATGCATATGCATATACACTTGCTGTTGCACAGCCTTGCCAGTGTTGTAAATGATCAAATGAATTTACTTAGCTATTCTCATCAATACCATTCACCTACACCCATCCCGCTTCCCGCTCCATTTTTAACAGCTTTGTGTGGATTATCAGCTACCAGTAATTTGATAATACAAACGTTTGTACACGAATATACACACATACATACTTACATACTAACATACATACATACAGATGTGTTATCAGTTTGGGGGGCCGGTTATCAGTGTTGTTGTATGTATGTTTGTATGCATGAACAGTGCTGTTCAGCTTCGTTGTAGCTCAGTTGTGGGTTGCGAATGGCATGTTAAATATTTACATGCAAAGCATTTATATGTAAGTGAACATATATATATACAGAAATAGATAGCAGCTAGATAAGATCTAGGATGCGGATGAGAAACCTTATGAGTCAAGAAGTGACCACATCAAGAGCTGACTGATTGATTAGATGGCCAAATTGGACGATTAGCCAGTTGCAGCTAAATAAAATATGTCAATTTTACAGTACAGAGTGATGCAATTATAACGTTCAGAAATTCGAATTCTAATTTGCTATGTATTACAAACTTGACACTTTGATATTATTGACATTTTTCTATAGTTATGTTTATTTTTTCAGAGACTTTACATTGGTTTCATGCGAATGAGCAATATTTCGCACATTCTCGAATTTCTACAGAATGTGAAGTTGTTGCCTGTAGATTTTCCCGTTTGGGACAACATTGTGTACTTTCAAAAATCCCAAATTATGTTGCGATTTTCCGAAATTTAAATCGAGAGCTTTTTTTTGCAATGATTTATCAAATTTCGAATCAATATTAGGAAAAGTGTGTCAAAAATAGCTGATTTGTCAAGGAATACAATTATAATTTATTTAATGTAATTTAATGTTGATGGCAAACAGATTTGCAATAATTTTTAATTTTGTGAATTTATTTTTTAATTATTGGTTGTTGTATTATTAATCATTTTGCAAAGCTGATTTAATGGAATAATTAAGAAGTCGAATTCCTCTATCTATTTGATCCAATACCATCTAGCTAAATCTGTTCGTTAATTATTCAGACATTAAGTCACGCCAGAAAGAGACGCCATCAATTATAGCACGCACTGTAATTGTTATTTAAAGTCGGACAATTATTAAAAAATAAACCTCTTTGTCATCACAATTACTTCATTAGGTGGATGAATGGCTAGAATATTTTGTAGGTTTTTGGCCGTCACCTAACGAAATAATTATGATGATAAAGACGCTTTAGGGTTTTGAGTCGATTGGACTCCAATCCTAGGCATGACTAATTTGCGCTGTGTGTGTGGCTCATAAATAAATATCAGTCTACATTATACACTTATCACAAATACCGAAATGGCAATTATCTCTGTTTAAACAGGGCACGTTTGAGGGAACTCCTCGCATTGAATTTATTACCATTGATAGCATTCAATTGGTTAACAAACACAAACAAAATATGCTATATATATATGTATATATATATATATATATAAAATATATATATATTTATATTAGTGTATATGATATCATTATAGTTTTACGCAATGATCATAACAAATAAACAAGATAAGAAATGTGAAGTGTGTCAGCTTTTTGATCCGGTTCATCCAATTCAAAAGTTCGACTTTTGGTCTTAAACTGGTACGTCAGATATCTTATGATATCATATACCTCCAGTATTTCTTGACAAAATAAATGAAGCGCCAACATCAAAATATGTTCATAATTTGCTTTACCACCCCAGAAATGGTTCTTGTACAACAGCAAAACCAAGAACAGAATATCGACAATATATAGATGAGTAGTAAAGTCAAGTATATAAATATATATATACATATATATATTGAAATAGAAAGTTCATCTATAAAAAACGTAGTTTTTTAGAGTAGTCAGAGAAAGATGTGCAACGATTGGTGAGACAAGTCTGCATTTTATATGTAAATAAATTGGTTTTCATTGTCGTGTTGTTGCTGTTGTTGTTGTTGTTGAGGGGTGCAAAAGAGAGTAAGCACCTTGATAAGAGAGTCATAAAGGCACACTTCTGTGTAGTGGTCGTGCCACACTAAAAGACCAAACACCAACCCAACCCGCCCCCAAATCATATTTTACCTGTTGTATTCGGTGTTGCTGCTGCTGCTCCTGCTGCTGTTGTTGTTGTTGATGTTGGTGCTGGTGTTGTTGGTGTTGCCGTTGCTGCTATTGCTGACTAATAACAATGAAATTCTCCACGAAGAAAAAACAAATTTTGCGTAACGGCTACAAATTTGTAATTTTTGCAAGCCGCTTAATGAGATGTTTTAACAGCAATATATATGTACATAAATCAAAAATACACACCAAGACAACAAAAACAAAAAAAAAAAAACAAATAAAGAGCGTGAAAAAAAATAAACTGCTTTTGTTGTTGTTTTTGCTGTTGTTGCTGCTGCTGCTGTTGCTGTTGCCTTTCATAAGCGTTTTGCGCTGTCGTTTTGCTTGTTGTTGTTGTTATTTTTGTTTCTGTTGTTGTTTTTGTTGTGTTTCGTTTTCTTTGCTTTGCATTGCGTTGCGATTACGTCAAGATTTTTGTTGTATTGCCGATTTGTATTTGATTACAATACATTATATGTTCAGCTATATAATATAGTGTGTATATTTAAATATATATGCATAAATATATATATACATTTATATATATATTTGTTTGTATGTGTGTATGTATGTATGCGGACAACAACAATTGTTCTCGTTAACCGTTTGGTGCTCTCGCACTTTAGCTGAGCGCGAAAGCGTGAGCGAGAAAGCAGCTATAATTATTACTTGCTTAATTTTTTATACGCGAAAATATTTAACAACACATTGAAAAAAAGCACATGCACATACACATAGACACACATATGCACAGACACAGACACATACACACAAGCACTCACGCACTCGCACACTATCAAATGAGCTGTTGTTGTTGTTGTTGCTGCTGCTGCTGCTGTTGCTGTTGTGGTACTGTTATATTTTTTTGGCGCTCAAATTTGTGAGCACTGCTTCTTCTTATTCTTTAATGGGCAGCACTCGTCACCTTATGTTGTTGTTGTTTCTCTCTCGATATTTGTAGTTGTAAACGTTGCTGCTACCGGCGCTCGATGACGCGACGACTGCGCGACCGACAACTGAGTGTTGTTATTGTTATTGTTGTTGTTGCTGCTGGTCCTGTTATGTGTACATACATATATAGCTTATGTATTGTTGCGATTATAATTGTTGTTGCTGGTTTGGGGGGCTGCTGCTGCTGCTGCTGCTACTGCTGCTGCTCGTCACCGCTGCTGCCTCTGACGCCTCTTTACGTAGTCAAACTGAAAAGCAATACTGACGCCGTCGACTGACTAAGCGGCAACGACACGACCACGACTACGACTACGACTACGACGACCATGTAGACAAACATACAAACATACACGCTACGTCGACGTCGAAGTCGAAGTCGTCGCAGCCGCACACGTCACCAGCCAGGCAGCCAACAGCAACAGCTAGCCAACTAGCAGCTAGCAGCGCCACTATTAGTGCTGAGCGCGTGCTCGTGCATTCGATTATTGTGTTGCGGTACGCACGAAAAACAACAAACAATCTACAAGGAGTTGACGTTTATTTCTTTCTAACTTTAATTCATTTGTGGTTAGCAAGCAATGAGCGTGTTTCAATAATGTCTCCGAGTCGTGATTAAAATACTTGTCACGCGTTCATTTCAGCTGCAGATGCGTATTTGACTACATTCATATGTATATTTAAATATTTCTCTCTCTCTATATATATATATATATATTTGTATATGCATAAGCATGTTTACATACATATGTACACATAAATAAGTATGCGATTGTGTGGTTCTTTGGCTGTTTCGTAATTGGCGTACTTTGTTATGTAGTATTTACACACATATATACATATGTACATACATACATACATACATACATACATATGTATAAGCTGCAGCCGCAGCAGCAGCAATAAATAAAAAAATCAAGCGAAACAACATCAAGAAGAAGAACAACAACAACAACGACAACAAACAATAATAATGGCAAAGCATGAGCGTTAAACGTTATCGTGGCCACGTCAAAGTCACGACGCTTCACGCTGACGTCGATGTCTATGTCGGCGTTTCCACACTCACCTTTCCCAATCTGAATCTCTCGCTATTTTGCTCTTGTCTGTGCATCTATCTCGCTTGCGCTCACTATTGCTGTGGTGGGCACTTACTCATGCAGAGCGTCGATAAGCACACACGGTCGAAATATTTTTAAATACCTAACGCAAAAGTCTAATTCAACATATGTATGTATGTACGTACGTATGTGTGCATACTTATGTACATATGCATATTATTTGCATATATATCTACATACACAGAGAGAAAGATACAACATACATACATACGTGTATTGCTCACCACACAAAGAAAGAGAGGCGCATGCACAGCTGACGACGACATGTGTGTTGTGTCCCGTTATCGCTTTCTGCTGCTTGTGTTGTGTTCCCTGTGTCTCTTGTTGCTGTTTAGCGCACAGTTATGGCGTACGACGTAGCAGAGGCGCGACGGCGACTGTGACGCAGCCTGCTGACTCGCTTGCACACACACACACACACACGCAGTGTGAACACTAACTCGCTCGCACATGCGTGTGAGCAATTCCAGCTGATTGGCGAACAAATTAATGTTGCATACTTTCAGGCATACGACAACATTAAATAAATCAAGCAATTTGTGTTTTTCATTATTGAAAATGCTATAATATTAATATTGCATATTGCCCTTAGCATTTAATTAGTGCGGCATTCAAATTGCCGCTAATCAATTGCTGTTAATCAGGTCAACGCTTTGTTTTTCAGCACATTGCAGCTGTGAGTTAACTGTAATTTCTTGTTCGCATGTAGCTAAAAACGGAAAAACGAACACAATACAATGCAACGCATAAAATGTAGTGGAAATGCCATGAGCAAAATTCAGGCAATTGTAACGAATTTGCAAAACAGTCAAGACCAGTCGGCAAACAGAGCTAACATTTCAATTTGGCCTGCTAGGCGTATGCGTAATGTAACAATCAATGCTAGCGCAGGCACCCTCACCCTCACCCACACCCACACCCACACACACACACACACCCACACCTGCCCAAATATAAACTTGGTTGTTGATACAGTTGACGCAGATATATTGAGCATTTTTCGTATGTGTTTTTGCTGGTATGTTGGCCCGGCATACATGACGTATGCTTCATAGGCATTGCATAAATTACGCATACGCAGCGTACTATTGCGTATCAGCTTGCTTTGCGTGTGCAACTGACAACGACAGCTTCTGCTAAAAAAAAACTAATGTCACCGGCAGCAGCTAAGTCGATTTCTGCGAAGCAACCCTTTTCTGTTTTTTTTTTTTGTTGTTATAGCCAAGCTGCGGCAGTAATGTGATTTGAAAGTGAGCTGCTGCTGGCATTTATTTAAGAGAAAATACGCAGGGAAGCGTAAAGCGGCGTACCTAATACATTTAAGGCCAAAAGCTGCCACCTAAGCAAAGCGATTCCATTCGCCCACACGCGCCCGTCAGCCATCAGCCATCATTCTGAGGCGCTAGGAAATCCATGCCCGCTGCCATGACGTCCACAGGTAGGCAAACAAACTTTCCACCCAGACTAGACAACAGTCACGGCCACAACCAGAATGCGAACGCGGGCACCAACCATAGCAAAAACAAAAAAATGAGTACAGCTCAGAGAGCGACAGGAATAAGTACGAATTATAATAATGCTGTCAAAATCTACCCGCAGCGCAATACTCTGTTCCCAGTGTATTACTGTTTGCAGTTGAGCAAATTGGCATAGCTTTAATATATATTTATAAATAAAATAATAAAAAATAAATAATAGTTTTGCTGCTTCTTCAATTTTGTATAACTCCTTTTCATGGTCTCTTCGATTACTTGCGCCTCGAAACCCAATGCAGACATTCTTGCATTCTACTGATGATTGTTGAAATTGTTGTCAAGGAAATTCAATCAGATGTTCAAGTTGAGCAAAAGGACGCTTTCTAGAAGAAATACAGAAGCTTGAGTTCGTTTACGAACCTTTGATTTGAGTTGTGGCCAAGGATCTCGATTGAAACCATGCAACAAAATCTCTATGATAATTTGGATGAGAATACTACTATTATTTTGACCGCAGCTGTATGCAGATTTTCATGACTTTATTTTTTTGCTTTTAAGGTAATGATTACCATTTGAAAGATATAGGCAGATTTTGATGATTTTATGCGTTACTTTAAGGAAAATAATTAGCAATTGATAGATAAATGCAGAAATTGATGATTTTATTTTTACTTTAAATACAATAATTTGTAATTGAAAACTATTTATTAAGAATCGAAAAATATAAGCAGATTTTACAAAGCTCTCTTTACTTTAAAGATTAAACTAAACAATTGAATTTCTAATTTGATGTTGTACTTGAAAGAATGTTCCCAAGGCAATAACAGACTTGAGATGAAATTTAAAGCAAATACTGCACAAAATCCATTTACTCTAATTTCAATTCAGAGCAGAGTATGCAGAGATGCTGAAAGAAGCAACAACAAAAGGATCAACTGCACTGACTGTGTGTGTGTGGGTGTGTGTGGGTGTGTGGGTGTGTGTTAATGTTTGTGAGTGTGTTCACGTGCAGGAAGTGTGGTATGTCAATAGAAAATGGTGGGAATGGTGAGGTCAGGTCAGAGAGGGTAGGTGTACGTGTATTTGCCAAAGGCCAACAGCCAACAATCAGAGCCCGGACTTGGTAAGAAGTCAAAGCGACCCTCAAACCAAGCACTCCCCATCCCCATCGCCATCGCCATCGCTATCCAGCTGTTTAGCTGAATAGCTGGCAAACGAATTCATTGATAACCTCTTTGAGCGCATCCCATATTTGCTGTTGCTAGGCAAACATGCAATAAGCTTTTATGGCAATTGCACAAAGAACACAAATGCGAACATCGAAAATATTTCATTCACTCTTTCATCTGCTTTTTTATACTGCATTTTTCAATCGAAAACTAATCAATTTTGTTCTCTTATTTTTCATTTTATTTTTTTATTAGTCACTTTATGTTATATTCATATATTGGACTTACATAGAAAATATTCTGAATAAGTGTGAGTGTGTGTGTGTGTGTGTTTGTTTGTTTGCTTAGTGTTGCTACGCGACAACTTGTTGCACGTCTCATAAAGGCGATAAACGACAATGTCGAAACGAAGCTCGACTTAAGTTGGGAATGGAGTATTTGCACTTGGAGCGGCAAACGTGAAGGAGGCGTGCATGAGACGTGAGCCCCTCACAAGTACACATACAGGAACAGGATTTGTGCAAACACACACACAGATGCACTCGAACGCCCACACTCATCTCCAAGATCACGATAGTGGGAGAGGTGTGCTGTAACCTAGAGTTATCTTGCCAGCTGCACTCAGCTCAAAGAAAAGCTCAAATACACACACACACATACATATATATATATATAAATATACATATATTAAATTTTCCAAAATTTATGAACAAAATGAGAACATTTATTCCGAATTGAGCTCTTCGTTCTGTTCAAGTACTTCTATATAGTTTAGCTCGAAAGGGGTATTCTTTTGAGCAACCTTGCCAGCCAATTGGCATGGTTACAGGGTATATACGCATAGATATATATATATGTATATATATACATATCTTGAAGTCACAATTTGTTTAATTAAGAAAGTTTTGTGTCTCAGAGCCGAACAAACTTGACCACCTTGCGGCTGCTCTTGCGCAAGAGGACCTTGCCCAGCGGTTGGCCGAATCCTTCGTATTGCTGATAGACATGGAGCCCGCGCACCACCGTTGCATGCACCACACCGTTCAGCCTTTGGCCCGCGTAGGGTGTGGCTGTCGTTTTGCTGGCCGTGTACAGCTCTTCGGCCGTAACGGTAAACTGTTCATCCGGATTCCAGATGCAGAAGTCGGCATCATAGCCTTCGGCAATGCGTCCCTTAAATCTGGACAAACCACATAGCTCCGCCGGTTGCCAGCACATCAGACGGTGCACATCCGCCAGACTCAGCGGCTTCTGCTCCTTGTTCTCCTCGTACTGTCTGCTGCGCGTCCACACAATGGGCAGACTCAGCTGCAGCGAACTGATGCCCGGCCAGGCGTTCATAAAGTTGCCACGTCCACGACCATAGGTTAGACAGCGGGCGCCCGGCGTGGCCGCGGAGTGATCGCTGGCGATCATCAGCAGTCCATCGTCCGGCTGGTGCAGTGCCTGCCACAGGCCTGTCTGGTTGGAGCGCTCTCGTATGGGCGGCCAGGTCTTGAACTCGGTGCCACAATCGGGCACTTCTTCGGCACAGAGTGCCAGATAATGTGGACACGTCTCGGCGCTCAGCTGAGCACCCGCTCCCCGTCGGCGGCAATCCGCCAGCAGAGGCAGTGCCTCCGCGCAGCTCAGATTCATAATGTGGAAGCGGCGCTGTTGATTCTGTGTGGCCAGTCGGCAGATTAACTGCACCGCTGCCAATTCCATGGTGGCGGGTCGGGTGCCCAGAAAATTGGCATAACATTTCGATGAGGACTCATCCGGCAACACTGTCACCTGCCGCAACTCTGGCAACTCTGCGTGAAACTGCAGCGACAATGGATTGAGTTAAATACAATACAATTTAAGATCGAGTTTCTATATATTTTTATATAGTTACCGCTATAACTGCCTCGATTTCTTGATCATTGAGCTGCTTGAGCGCATCTGTTAGCTGCGGCTCGCTGATGGCCGCAAACTCATCGCTGACGGGCGGGGCGCTGCCACAGAGTGTACACTGGAGTCCGATTACGCCGGCGGCGAGCAGCGGCGCCAGCTGATCCCCATTGCCGGGCACCAGGCCGCCCCAGAAGCCAACATCTATGTAAATCTTGCCACGGGCAGTTGACGTCTTTGCTTTTAGCGCCTGCACGCTACAAGTGGTTGGCGTGGCATTGCTGCGGGCGTTACACTGTAGAAAGGTGTGTGTGTGTGTGTGGGGTGTGAACGCCAAACAGCATAGACTGTTACTCACGTGGGTCGATCGATGATTGTGGTGAAGCCGCCGGCAGCAGCCGCCTTAGTAGCCGACACAAATCCCTCCCAGTCCTTGCGGCCGGGCTCATTAATATGCACATTCGCATCGATTAGTCCCGGCATCAGCACCAGATCCCCAAAATCATAAACAGCCTCCGATTCCGTGTTGTACAGGTAGCTGTTCACTTCCTGCGATGTGCGTAGGACTGAGAGGGAGACAGAGAGAGAGAGAGTGAGAGAGAGAGAGAGAGAGACATCAAATGATAATAAGCAAATAGACATGTGACCATCTATCTCTCTCTCTGTCTATCTCGTACGCTTTCTGTAGCCCAACTCTGTCTTTTTCTATATCTTTAAATGCCCATATCTTTGTGCCTCCGTCACTCTTTCTATAGCCCTTAACATCTATCTGCAGCTCTATGTTAACATTTATTAGAAGAAGTTTAATGGGTACATGCCTCGGAGGAGATTCTGATAAGAGCCATGCTCAATATGAGCCTAATGCTTTGCACATTAAATGATGCTTCTAGAATTTAGTCAACGTTGACAACGTTCGTGCATAATAAAAGAATTGAAATTCCCCCCTTTGGTGGGCGTGTCTCACACTCTTTAGAATTCGTTGCAAGTTCAACAAGCAGCATTTGTTTTTAATCTACATTGTTAGTTATGAACTATTGGGATATATGCGAAGAATTATAGCACTTTATCAGAAGATGTCTCAAAAGAAGAGCACAACTACTAAGTTCAATTGTGGTTAAGAGATTTTTAATTGCACAGCTGTTTAGATAATAATACACCTCCGTCTCTCTCTCTCTCTCTGTCTCTTTTGCTCTCGTTCTCTTTCTATATTTATATATCTAGCGAAGAGCAACGTAAAACTAATAAAACCAAACAAGTGTCAAACATATGCTCATCAGAAGATAGCATACATCACACATCAATATATATATATATATATTTATATATATATATATATATATACAAACACATACGTAATAAATAAATAATAAGTTTCGCTTACCGCGTCGAACGATTCCTTGGGTGTCCACAACAATGCCACCGTGGAGGGGCGCCTCGTGGCTGCCATCGCCCAGATAAATGCGCCTGCTGAGGAACAGCAAATCCATTAAGGCGATCTTTTCGAATCGGTAACCAAGAGAAGACTGAAAATTCGGAAAATTACTTGGCTATTTCTGTGCGAAATAAAGAGATCAAGATTGTCTCTCTCTCTCTCTCTCTCTCGCACTCTCTTGACATCCATCTCGATTGCATTAAATAGGATGGCGAACTTTTAAAGCTTTACAGTCGGCAAACAGAGAAGATACAACAATAATTTAATTGCGGCCAAAATTCGACCAAATCAAATCTCAAGTGTGTGTGTGTGTGTGTGTGTATTGATATATACATGTGTATCTGCCTGTCCGAAGCTAACTTTTTTACTGAGTGCTGGACACTTACTATGTTTTTTTAGTTTTCCCTTTTTTTTTTGCTTGAATTTGTTGTGCTTTTGTTTGGATGCGTGTTCTAATTTGGCGAGCATTTGGTGGCGCTACCCAGCGGAAGCTTTTCGCTTGTTTCTTTAAATTGTGCTTTTTTGTTATTGTTGGTTTGTTTCTGCTGCTTGTTTGCAGTTGAGCTGTAAAAATTGGAAGGCAAAGCATCAAAACGAAAACGAAAATGAAACCGAAACCGAAACCGAAAACGAATCGCATCGAGCGAATACACAAAACACGAACACGTCGCTCCGCTTGCATGTGTGTGTCTCTGTGTGTGTGTGCGTGCTTTCCCGAATGCATAAGCCTAGAGCCGAATGGCAAATGAAGTTCCACTTGTTGTTGCTGGCGGCGCTGCTGCAGAGGGCTCGGCGTTGTTGTCGACACTGTTGCGTCTCTGCTGGTAGATACACACGGATAGGAAAAGGCCATGTCCTTAACACCAACACCAGCATGCTGACGAGGCTGCAGCAGCCGAAACAGCAACAATGAGAGTCAAGGCCCACCAAAACCGGCCCCATCATCAAATAGAAATTGAAGCGATTTGAGTTCGAAATGCCTTCCTCGTTCACATCTTCGTCGTCCTCGTCGTACTCATTGTCGTTGTTGTAGTCGTCGTTTGGCATTGTCCTTGCCATCGTTGGCTGTGTCGTCGGTTCGTCTCGCAGTGGCCATCGTTAGGCGCGTCATTCTCGTTCTCATCGTCGTCGTCGCTGGCAACAGAACTCAGAGTTGGCGCTGCCGTGCGCCGCATCCTAAACTTCACTCCGCTCTGGGCAGCCTCGCGACAACCAGTTGAAGTTCTCTATTGAGCAGCTACCTTGACGCCAAATCTTCCAGTTCAAGTTTAAATCAAATTCGAATACTAATCCAAATTAATTCACTTTAATTGAACGTTAATTTAACAATTTTACCTAATCCAATTGGCCGCACAAATTCGAAATTAAACAAAACAAAACCAAAAACAAAAAAACAAAAAACAAAGAGAATCAAACAAAACAAGTATTTATTCAAGTGTGTAATTTGAGTTTAACGGTTAATCTCGCTGTGAATTGGTTCTAACGGTGAGCGCAAAAATTTCAAATGTCATTTCTCATATGAGTTTGCCCATGGCATTAAATACTTACATGACATCAAAGTTACAATTTTTTTGCATTTTTTTTAATGTTGTTCAGGGCATAAATTCAGCAAACGCTTAATAAAATGACGAGTGACAAGAAAAACTAATTCGTAAATACAAAAATACAAAAAAAAAAAAATTATTAATTATGATAATATATAAATAAAGTTGAAATTATAAATAAAACACGTATTTGCATTGCATTTAGGGATATTGTTCGTTGTCCCTTTTTATCCCCAAAAATTATATTACAAACATTTTTTATTCGATTTGTAATGCTGTGAATTTTACTCATAACCAACATTTTATATACGCATATTTTTTTTAATGATACGAATATATCTATATATATATTTTGTAAGCATTTGATTTATCAGCCTTCATCCCTTCGCGAAGTATTAAAGCACACACTTTTTAAGCTCATATTAAAAATGAATTATTACGTGAATACTTATTTTAAGCAGCTTAATGCTCTCAATCTGATGTGAATATGTTTTTCTCGTGTGTATAGGTGTGACCTTTTAAGAACGTATTTAATTTTGTGTGCTGCTTCTAAGATTTCTTTTACCAGTAATTTTATAGTACAGAAATTCAGTACTAGTGCCGTCTTTGACTACATCCATCCTCCTACCAGTGATCCCAATGGGGACACTCTTTCTTCCAAATGCCTTAGATAACGCATACGCCGAGTAATGCAGATATTTGTGTACTATGCACATACATGAATTTATTGGAATTCTGTTTCAATTAGGGATGTGAATTTGTATTGCATTGCTTTGATTAATTTATTTTCCAGCTTAACAATCAGTCCGGTATTCAATGAATGAGTACTGACAACTTTTGACAAGAAATCAATTTGCATTAAATTGTAGCAAATATTCGATAAAATACAAAATATTCACCTAAGTTATTTGCAAATGGATTTTCATGAATTCCATAGGTTGACAATATATATACATATATATATATTTGGATGCTTAATATTTACATGGAAATCGATTTTTTAAAGTTTTGAGCTGGCAAAAGAATGTTTAATTTAGCAGAAATCTGCAAATACGAAAAGTTATTCGGCTTAGGTTGCCAAAACATAACTTATTCAACTATTTAGCTGGCAGCGTTTTTGGAGTTTCAGTGTTTTCTTTGCCAGTCGTAATCAGGGCATAAATACATTATTGTGGTTTTCTGTATTACTTGGGTAAAGTTGATTAACACTCGGCAAATATTTATAAATATAAATGCTCTTAATGAATTCGGAATGATATTTATGCTTTCTGCTGCACAGAAAGTAAATTATTTTATTTATTTATTTATTTTTTTTGTATTGGTTTTTAAATTGAAACACAATTGGAATGCATTGTGCAATTGGTTTGGTGGAAATGCCTCTCTTTGCATACCATTTATTTGTTGGTTGTAATGGAATTGCAGCTTAATTGTTTGCTGTCTTCGTCGCGATTATCAACATAAACGAATCGAAACTTATTGCCTCAGGTCTGCAGCATGCACAATAAAATCCATTTTATTGCGCCGCCAAAAAGTATGAAACTCATATATGTATATATATATACATATATATATAAATGTATATATATATATAAATGTATCTGTGAGTGTATGTTTGACCGTGTTTGTGTGTGTATTGTGCAAGTTGTCGAAAGTGATTTATATACGATTTAATGCGTTTCTGCTGCCGATTCTGCTGCTGTCGTTTCCATTATTGTTGCTGTTGTTCTGTTGACAGCTGTTGCATTTGTTGTTGTTGCTGCTGTTGCTGCTGCTGCTGCTGCTGCCGTTGCTCTTACTGCTGCGATTTTCCACACAAAATTAATTGCCTGTTAACCATTTTGTAACATTTTTCAAGTACCACATGCCAAATGATTGTGTGCCGGGCCGTGACAAATAAATTTTACAAGCCATGCAAAAAAACAAGCAACAAGACGAACAAACAAAAAAAAGAGAACCAAACAAACAGAAGTCCAACATCAGAAGCAACAACGGCAAGAGCAGCATCAGCATTAGCATCAGTACCGCATATAAATAATAATAAAGTGAAATAAAAGCAGCGTCAGGTAATAAAAATAAAATATAAGAAAGAAAGAAGCGAAACAAAGAGGGGATTCCGAGTGTGTGTGTGTGTGTGTGTGTGTGTGGCACACAGCTAACGATAGCGTGGGGAAGCCAAAGTGTCAAGTAAGCAAACATTTAATTTTGATTTATTATTAATTTTCACGCAGCACGCACACAAATAGACAAGCCCAAACCCAAACACAGCGCAGCAACCAGCCCCTCCCCCCACACCCCTCGCTTCACCCACTCAGACCCCTCTTTGGCACTGACTGCGTTTAAAACCGTAATAGCTTTATGTTTATTTTGTTTGGTTCGCTCTTAGCTTTTTGTTCTTTGTTTGCTTTATGTTTTTTTTTTCGTAATTTTTTTGTGTTTTTTTATTTGATTATTTTTATGTATATTTTTTCTTTTGCTTTTGGTAAAAAGGCCAAAATAAAGGTGTTTTAATACCGTTAACAGCACACGCCAAATTATTGTAATTACTGTTTTCCATTACTTGAGAGTTTGTTGGCCAAAGAACAGGAAACGCAACCAAAAGCATTTAACACACACACACACACACAGCGAGACACACTCAAACAGAGCGACAAAAAGTGTAGCATACAAAAAGGGGCAACGAGAAGAAAGAGGCAAAATGGCAAAAGTGGCGCAAAGTTGTGCAAAAACGTGCGTTTATTTGCGTAAAAACTTGCCATGCCTCCCCATACCTCCCCAGCCCACCTGCTCCGCACTCCACTCGTACTCGATTTGTTGTGTTAGGGGAAGGGGAAGGGGAAGGGGGTACGGGGCACTTGATCTGCTGCCCATCTCGCTTGCTCTTTGTATCTCACTGTGTGTGTGTATGTGTGTGTGCTGGCTTAAATTTTTGGTTGTAAGAAACAAAAATAAAACAAAACAAAAATTGTTTTAATCCCGCTTTTGTATCTCTTTCTCTATCTCTATCTCTCTCTCGCTCTCGCTCTCTCTTTCTGTGTGTGTGTGTTCGACGGACAGCTGTAGCGACTCGCCCAACAAGTTTCGCCTCCTGCCTGGCTGCCTTTTATCGCTGTTGCCTTTTTGTTTTATGTTTATTTTTGTTATCGTCTTTGTCGTCGTTGTTGCTGTTGTTGTTGTTGTCGTTGTCATTCTCTTTGTCTATGACTTTGTCTTTGTCTTTGTCTTTGGCATTACTTTTAATGATGTTCGCTGTCTAGATCTAAGGCTTTAATTGTATTGATTAAATGCTTAATTGTGATGCGGACGAAACAAAAAATGAGAAAAACACACACACACACACATAGACAACAAAAAAAAAGAAAAAAAAAGCAAAAAGGGAAATAAAATAAAAAAGGCCAAGAACAATAACAAAATGGAAGCAAAAGCCAACATTTAATTGTTATTAACAAGCGCGCATTAATTACTATGATTAAAAACGAAACGAAATGCGACGAACGGAACATTCACAATAATTAGTCCGATGGACGCTCAGGTGTTTAATTAAAACTAATAGAGTCAAGCGACAACAGAGAGCCGATTGGCCCGACTGGCTACAGAACAAGCGCAGACAATTTAAACGTGAAACAATTAAAGGCGATGGCATAAAAGCCAAGGCGATAGCAGAAACAGAAACAGAAACAGAAGCAGCAGCAACACAAACATCATCAGCAGCAGCAGCAGCAGCAGCAGCAGCAGCAGCACCAACTGCTACAAGTAAATAACAATGGCAGTGCAGCAACAGCAACAGCAACAGCAGCAGCAGCAAGAATAACAAGGTACATCAACAACGTACACCAACAACAGCAACAAGAAGAACAACAACAGCGGGATAAACAATGAAACATTGAATTTTGTTGTAGTTTTACTAACGATGCAGCAAAAGTTAAGGCATTTATGAAGTGTGGCAACTGCTGCTGGGGCTGCTTGCTGCCTCGCTTCCTCTCTTCTCTTATCGTGTCCTCTCCATGCCACTTCTCTCTATTGTTCTATTCTATGCTCTACGTTTCCATTCAGTTATGCTTTGCTCTGCTTTTGTCTGTCTATCTGTCTGTCTGACTACCTGTCAGTTGTGGCCAAGCCAAGTCAGGGCCAACGGGGTAGCAACAATTGTGCGGTCTGTGGCAAGATATGTGGCAACTTATATGCCAGGCTCTTTAGCAGCGGCCTTACCATTAGCGTCCACGTCAAATTTTCCAATTAATAATGCAAGACAAAACTATTAGCCCATTAATTGAGAGCATTTAAATATTTGATATATGATTGCTGGTAATTGCAATTGAATTATTCAAAGTATTCACTTTGCAACTAGCAAAGTAATCGAAATGACTGATTGAGCTATGCATTTTGATTTAATGAGAACTCTAATTATGTATTTATATACAGTAAAAAACTGAACAATAAATAATTATTGAATATATTTAGATTTATATAAATTTTATATATCTTATATTGATTAATAAATTAATAAGTTTCGAATGTTTCTGTCAGGTTTGTCAACGAGAATGACAAACTTTAAAGTTTTCTCAAACTGAAATTCGTTTTTCTCGTGCACATTTTTCTTGACTTTTCGCCTACCAAAAGGTGGCTGAAAATAAAAGCCAGCTTGTTATTGACACTTAGATAAAAGTTGAATTTTTGCGACCCGTTCGTTGACAAGCTGTTGTCAACTTGTTGACAGAGTCGCACATCATTTTCACACTTTGTTGACAACTGGATGAGTGAGTGGGTGAATGTGTGAGTGAGTGAATCGAAATGTGTCCCATATATATTTAAATAAAACTGGATGTCAACTAATCAAACATGCATTTGCCAGCATTCCCAATAAACGCACAATTACCTAAGTAATTGCATATGAGGATTTTCTTTCTGTGCCGTGTTGAAAACAATTCTCAATTATTTGCCGTAGAGTTTTTAAGGTCACTGGCAAAAGGCTTAAGTTGATATGTGTGTGCTGTCCACGAGGAGGGGTGTGGGGAGGGAGAGTTTCGCACCTTATCGGTTCGATGCAGTGTTGGCCTTGAGGCGGCGTCCTTTCCCATACTACATGGATGGAATTTTAATCAAGTTGGCAACCGGTGACAATATCAAGCACTCTTAATCCCTTAATCTCTCAGATCTCAGACTGCAACACGCAACACGCAGCATGCAGCATGCAGCATGCGGCATGCACTAAGCAATTTTGCAATTCGCAAACTGACCGTTGCATGTCGAGCAGTGCTTAGAGGTATGGGAATCCAGCACAGCACAAAGCTGACACAAAAATCTCATTACGTTACGCAACGTCACGTCATGTCACATCACGTCAAGTCAGGTGTGTGTGCTACGTGTTGGCCAACAATGTTGACGGTGTCTACCAATGCCGTCGTCATCCTCGTCCTCGTCCTCGTCCTCGTCCTCATCTACGTCCTCGTCGTCTCTCACATGCGTGTTCAGATTGCTGAGCTCGTCAAAATTGTTCCAAGCCACTTTTCTGCTACTCCTTTTTTAACCTCCAGCGCCCACCCACAATTCTCCAGTCTCCAGTCTCTATTTTCTATTCTGTATTCCCTTCCATTTCTTTATTTTTATTTTATTATTATTAGTCGTTGGTTTTTGATGTAGTTGTTGTTGTTGTTGTTGCCGTTGTTGTTGTTATTTTCTTTGCCATTTTGGCGTTCCTTCCATAAGCCAATAAGCTCATATTAAACTTAAGCGAGCAGCTCACTCGGCTGGGCAGGGGCCGTGCCAGGAGCGGATTGGGGGTTCGCAGGGTGTTGCTGCTGATGTTCGGGTTTTGTTCTCATTGGCTTTGGCATTCGCTTTGTCTTTGGCTTGCGCTGGGAATTTGCTAAATTACTAGCGATTTATTAAGCCGTCGTTCTTCTTGTTGTTGTTGTTGTTGTTCTGCTTCTTATGGGCTATTAACTCGCCTGAATCGCAAGTAGTAAACACAACTCAGCCGAGGCAGTGGGGCTGGCCACAAACACTAATAGACAAATACAAACACGATGCAATTATTTGTTTTGGCACCCATTGCCACATCCTCTGCGACCGGGCAAGAGTCGTGGCCTTTCGGGGCGTCGCGAATCGTCGATTATTTTCCGGGGTTTGGCCAAAAAAAAAAATATATATATATATATATACAAAGACAAAAAAAGTGGGATGTGTGAGTGGTTAAAGGGCTACAAATTGATACTATCAATTCATTGAAATCCTAACAGTTTTTGGCTTTACCCAGAGGGTACCTAATCGGGTACCTAAACGGGTACCTATAAGTGGTTAGCGATTGGGTACCAATGTTTACCTACGAGTGGATACAGGCGGAAGTATTTACCAGTCGCCCTCATATTTTATTCATGGCTACAGCTGGACTACTGCAGAAAATGTAAACATTTTCATTTCATTTTTTAAAGATAATCCACGATGCGTCAAGTTATATAAATTCTCGATTCGAATGATATATTTAAAATCGATTTTAATCGATTTGTTATCGATAAAATAAAATATACTTGTTAAGAGTTTGATAAAAGAGAACACAGACGAACTAACTAACATGCTCAAGTCGACTCTGCTGTCTTGGTCGTGATCAAGAATATATATGTATAAATATATATATATATATATTCGGCAGGTCGAACAAGCTTTCTTCTGTTTGCTCCTCTTACACACTTTTGCCCATCGGCCTTATCCGCCGTCTTAATCATTTTTAATGGGTTCAGCGTAGAAGAGTATGCCACGCTTAGATTGACTGATTGTAAGGCAATTAAAGCAGCTTTCAATTAGTTTTAATTAGTTTGCGAATGTGAACTTTTACTATGATGTGATTTTCTCATTTCCACTGACTGACTGTACGTCATACCGTTGACTAATGAAATGCTTTTTGTGTCTTGAGTCGCAATCTGACCGGAAATCGCACGCATGACTCTTATTGACTTAGTTCAGGCAGCATATCCTGTGTTGGGGCGTTCAAGTAACGCTTTAAACGCTGGACAGCAGCCACTAAAGCGCACAAGTGTATACACATGTATATATATATATATATATATATATATGGGGTGTGCCTAGACACACACACACAGTTACACACAGTTGGTAGCCAGGCGAATCCATTATTGCCACCGTCGTCGTCATCGTCGTCGTCGTCGTCGACTTGTTGCGCGTTCCTTTTAGCTCGCAGACGTTGCGACGCCGACGTGCACTTAAAGAAATATTCAAGCGATTTCCCAGCTGGCACACACACACATATCAGCATATAAATATAGCGGTCTATAAATGTGCATGTACGTTTGTGGATGGTAATAAAACCAAGGCTGGGATTGGGATGCGTGACAAGTTAAGTTAACACCAGTTAGTTGGCCATCTGGCATTTTCATTTCTGTTGGCGACCATTTTGTGGGGCACAGATTTGAGGCACAATTAATTAAGGAAGCACCGCCACACATGCGTTGCCTGCAATGCTGCAGCTGTGGCCCGAAACGATGTTTAAAAGCAATTAATGGCGAATTGCTGGCCGAGCGGTTTTATTTGTGCGTTGCGTATACGCAGCATAAAGCGCGCCAGTAAAATGGAGAACCTGCTTTGCGTTGCTTGAGTTTTGTCGTAAGCCCATATCCACAGTTCCCATCCCCCATCCCCCATTCCCCATTGCCCACGGGTAACTCCCAAACCGCAAAACCGTTTAATTTGAGCTCAAATTTGACAGCTATTGGACAGGCGAACGAGGCACCGAACATTCTAGCTGGCATCAGGGCTTGTGGCTGCAGTTTTGAGGCTTTGCGAGCAGCGATGGGTGTCGACGGACAGCGACGGGCGGCGACGGGCTGCGACAAGGATGCGCACTTAGAGTCCTGCCAAAAGCTGTCAACAGCGGCCTCCAGTCGACAGTGGGGCGAAAGCAGGTGTAAAACAAGCCTCAACCTGGCCAATCGACGACAAAACTTGTATGATTCATTAAGATAAGCAATATGCGAATTTCTAAAAACAATCATATATCCTTCGATTACAAATATATCGCAGAATGCCTTAAGCTAACACATAAAAATCATATATACATATAAATCAATCAGATAATATTTATATATTCTGCTTAGGAATTTCTAAAAAGGGATTGCAACAATTAAATACTGTTCATTCATCTTGCTTGATTTCGATATTTATTCATTTCATTTTCGATGTGAAAATAGTTATTAATTTTCAATACGATTAAGCCGAGTTAAATTTGACAGATTAGTTGCATTTGAAATAATTTCGGAGAATTCAATTAATTGAACGCGTTCATGCCGACTAAGCCTGTTTGCCTCAGTTCAGTACATGCTTTCAAATTTATCGCTTGCGTCGTGTTGGGACAATCCAAACCGAGATTAATTTCGGATTCAATGAGGTTATTTTTACTTTTTTATTACTTTTGTTTTTTGTTTAGTTTTTGTCTGCTTGCGCCCGAAAGGGCAGTGCTTATTGTGAAAATAATGGCACATTTTAAACTGCGGAATACAAAAACGATATATATATATATCTATATATTTATATATGTATGAGGAGCTAGCTAACGTCATAAAACGTTATCGATTTATGCGTGGTCATATTGTTAATTTCATTCCGCTGCTCGCGCAATTTAACATGGATTGTTCGTTGTCAAATTGAGGATTATAACAATACAATAAAGTTGGTAACTCTCAAGCCTGACAAAAGCGAACAGCGCCCATACATACACATAGATACACACACACACACACATATATATATATATATATATATATACACATCTACAGCTGTCAATTGCAGTTGTTTTTTGAGTGCGTACTTTAACAACTCGCATTTTCTTGTACATTCGCTCAGTTTCTTAAAGGGCAATTTCTTAGCCGCCTTTCGTGCAGTGTATGAGTGTGTTTGCTCTGACTCGGATTTGCTTTAGGTGTGACACGGCAACAAGCCGAGACACCAAACCCACCCACCCACAAGAAGCAATGGGAAACAGAAGAGAAAAAAATGAAGGAAAATCGAAAAGTTGGCAAAGCAACAAGCTGCGTTGGTGACGATGATGAGAATGATAGAAATTTGTGGGTAGCGGCAATGGTTTTACATGGTCACAGTTGCCTGGCTTGTGCTCTGTCTCTCTATTTCCCTCTCTCTCTCTCTCTCTCTCTCTTACTGTCTCTTTCCGGGCCTGTCTGTCTGTCTCTTTCTGTCTTTTTTGTGTGCATGTGTCGCGTCTCAGTTGTGTTGCTGCCTGTTGCGCCTTTTGCGTGTCACTTTGTGCGGCTCAGTTGCTTACAGTTACTTTAGCCAGCCCGTCAGTTTGCCAGTCTGCCAGTCTGCCAGTTTGCCAGTTTGGCAGCCAAGTATAACAATGGGGCATGCCAAAATGTCTCGTTCTGCCTTTTATAACAAGACCCGTTACCAGCTTCAGGAGCGCACACTTTGTCAATACATTCCCCCATTCCCCCATTCCCCCATTAAAAAAAACACACAAAAAATGCCAACTATGTGGCGATAATAGCATACCCTAACAAATCGAATTTGTTTTAAGAGCATAACAATGAGAACTAGATTTGTTTTTAATATGTTGGAGAGCACCTAATGACGTCAGCTTTGACATAATGTTACTATGGCAGCTATATGATTTGCCTAAGTAACTAATAAGCATTAGCTGCGGCAAATTTCAAGCAGATTGTTTGAAATCCAAGAGACTACTTTGCATCGGCAAACTCGACTCGGCTGTTAAGGGCTGTGTTTGTATGTTTATACCTTATGGCAACACTTCTCAACCAACACTTCGAATACCCAAGGCAAGAGTATTAAGACAGATATATATATATATATATATATATATATATATATATATATAGAGGGAGGAAGAGAGAGACAGAGAATAAAAGAAGGAATTCTACTTGAATGTCTGCCTAGTTGTTCAACTGACGTCTCTTCTATCGCCTCATCGTTGTCTCCTTGTGCTCCTTGCTGCTGTGGCAACAATTTGAGAAATAACTCCGGCAATGCCAGCGCGAAACTTTTGCGACCTCCTCGCCCGAAAAAAAAAAAATATATATATATATACACACACACACATACACAAACATGGTGTTGCACACTAATACCAATGGGGAGCAATTCCAATAGCATTGGGCGCCATGGCGTAACAGATACACAAACTTAACTTAACTGAGTGTGTAAGCAATACACGAGCGACGAGCTGAAAATTGTAAGAAACGCCAGTGTAATACAACACGCTGCCTTCCCAAGGGGTGTGTGTGTGTGTGTGTGTGTGTGTGCGTCTCTGTGTGTGTGTGTGCGTGTGGATGGGGTTTTTGTGTGTAGCCCATTATCACTGGCCCAGCGCTCAGCTGTGTTTCGACTTAAGTAACATTCCACGTTGCGAGGTCGACTGCGTCGTTGTTTGAGAAGTTTGCATACATTTAGATATACTCACTTACATAGTGGCGCACAGTGCTGGCCAATTGAATGGGGACAATTGTGTGATTGTGTGCATCGGGGGAATAACGCTCACGAGTGTATGCAATAAGTTAAGTTAATATATACCATATATATATATATATATAATCATTGGGGGGGCATCATCATCATCATCATCATAATGTTGATCAATTACAGTTTTCAATGAATTCTCCTTGGAATTTGTAAAATAATCTCCTCATCTTTTTATTGTGTTTACTTCTTAAAGGCAGCCTTTAAATATTCATTTGTCGAAAATAAAACCAAATAAAACATATTATAATTTTTAACTCGAAAATATCTTTAACGCTTTTCAGGTTTTGTTGCTAATTAATTAAGTGGACTTGAACGGGCTTCTGTGATTAGTGTTTCCAATCATTTTGAGCTGCACTTTTCGTATATACGCATTTTACTGTAATTTATTTACAATTTTGAATTCAATGTCTGGTTTTCACTTTTTCACTTTTCACTTTTCTCATTTCACTCTGTAGTCAGGAATCAGCAGTCAGCTGTCAGCCGGTCGGTCGTTAATTATTTGACAAATCGAAAAATGTAAATTGATGTATTCCATTAGTATTTCAGTTGTCGGACAACTGAAGAGCTGTGGTGTGCAGTTGAAATGCACACAATCCATCACATTAAATTCAATTCAGTGGTAGTAAACAAAATAAATGGAATTAACAATTGAATTATTACACAATTTCGTTGTCTTTCGTCGATTTTTGTTGTAAATCCAAATCTGATATACGATCTAATTATGTGCACTCTTTGTTTTGTGTATATATTTTCGCATTTAGTCAGTTTCTGCTTCCATTGAATTGGGTGGCGCTGTTAAATATTTAATATTACTTTCACTTCAATGTACCATTAGACTGTGTGTATATATTTGTGTGTGTTTGTACTATACTTAAATGCAGCCTTTTGTGTTTCCTTCTTACGCATACAATCATCAAAATTTATAAGTAAAGTTAAGCAGTGCAAAGGCAAATATTTTTCAAAGTTGCCCGCGTTCATTTCGCGTCTCGCAAACTGCAAACTAAATCAACTTAAAACCAGTCGATGGGTTCACTTCGCTTGGGTTGAATAAGGTTGGGTTGGGCTGGATTGGGTTGGGTTGGGTTGCGGCCTGCGTTGCGGTTGCTTCATTATTGCTAAAACCCTAAAAGCAAAGTCTGACCTTGATGATGACGATGATGATGATGATGACTATGACAATGGTAATCATGAGCATGATGGTGGACAACTTTATTGGCGACGTCGTCTGTCGAACTACAAAATATTTGATAAAATTTTCAAGAGATTTTCTTTCATTTTTTTTTCTTCTCTTTTTTGGTTGTTGCAATTATTTTTAGGGATCAATAAAATAAGTTTATAAATAGCTAACTGTACGCAACACAGCAAGGCAGGGTGTGTGATTCAAACAGAGAGAAAGAAAGAGTGAGAAGGAGAGAGAGAAAGAAAGACAAATATATATATATATATATATATATATATATATAGAAAGAAAGAGAGTGGGAGAGAGAGAGAGAGAGAGAGATGAAAAGATTGTTGTTGCCGTTGTCAGTCACAAAAATCAGCAGGCAGCTAAAGAAAAATCAAGTTTAGGCAACTTTGTTTACTCAATTAGTTGTTTTTATTATTTGCTGGTTCGCTGGCTTCGTTAAGGCAGCTTGATGACCTGCCAGACGAAGAAAGGGGCAAGCAGGAAGGTAGCGGTTGGGGCAACTACCACACTAATTGGCTTAGAGCGACAAGCGAAAATTAACTTTTATTTTCAGTTGAGCTGCCTCTGCAATAATGTAAAATAAAATTTTCCATGCCCATGAAGTAAAAAGTTAACAAAGCCAAAAAGTTGCCCACAGCAACGGCAACGGCAACGGCAACGGCAACTGCAAAGGGAGCGACAGGAGCGGCTGGAGAATTAGGAGCAGCAGAGCCAGGGATGTAGGTGAACGAGCCAGAGAAATCGGTAAAATCAACAAAACACACGCAAGATAAACATGGCCACAGCCACAGAGCTGAGAGCACAAAGCAGCGCCAATTCTTATTGTGAGGCGCCACAATGCGTAGCCGACCTGTTGGTTATTTGGTTTGTTGGTTGGCTGGTTAGTCGACTGTCTGCCCGACAGCGCGTATAAGTGCCACTTGGCTTTGGGCATTGAGCATTGGGCATTAAGCATTCGGCACTGGGCGCTGGGCACTGGGCGGGGGGCGCTGGGCACTGGATGAGAGTCAGCTTGAATTTATGCTGGCTAAATTGCAATATCAATAAGCAGGTAGCGAAAGAAAGCAAAAAGTAACATTAAGTGATATAAGACCAAGTTTTAATGCGCCAAATGCCAGTAATGAAAACAGAAAGTAACTTTTACGACTCAAATGGAGCCAGCAACAGAGCAGAGCAGTCGTATTTCATATATATATTTATATTTATATTTATATACAATATGGATAAATAGATATACATAAATAATACATACAATATGACTGAGCGGATAGAACAAACACCTGTTTGCTGATGTATGAGCACAAGCCAATGCAAGCACTCAAGTAAACATATTAAAATAGAGTTGTTGGCACAGCAAACATTTATGTTTGCCGCACACACACAGCACCTCGAAAGGAAAACTACTCGGCGTATGTGCAATATAGACAAGAACAGGTTTAAGCTTACTGCTTTACCCCGGAGTTGTGAACATTTTATCCGGCTATCGAATTATGGCTTATACCACACACATTGTGATTATAATTCAAATCTTCCAAGGCAACCATTTTTAGTTTGAGTGTATTTTGTTCTACTATCTATTTTTAGTTGAATAGGCAATGTGGAAGGTTCACTGATTGTCCAATAGTTGGAATTCAATTAATCAGGTTGGTTGTGTTGCTGTTGCACTCGAAGTAATTGCGATTTGCCACCTCTTTGGCATTCTGCAAAAAATCACTTCAGCATGCAATTGCAGTCCCAAGAACAGAACAATGCCAACTGTCTGGATGCCATCTATCTAACCTTCATTAAATACCCGCCTCGCGTGCAGACTGTGCCACTCGTTGCCAGTTGTCCAGTTATCCAGTTGCCCAATATATGATATCCCTGTGGCGTTCGTTGTAATTATGTGTGCGGACTGGAGTTTGTTTAACTCTTATGTTACCGACAGTTGGAGAATGTGCCTGAGCTCTGCTGAGTGTTGCCAATTAACTGGGTTTCTCTTTGACATTGCTAATGATTTAAAGATATGATAAATACTCGAAATCGAATGGCTTCCAATACTTTTTCAGGCACTGTAAGCTTTCAAAACTGAACCGAACTTCAGGTTGAAGGTCATCAAGGTCATTGATCGCTCTAAATTGGCAAAAATTTCTTGATATTATTTCGAAATCGTCATGGGGAACAAGCAGAAAGCATGCTGTTGTTGCCTTATCGAAATGGCGAACTGATTTTCGCAGTTACTTTTAATGAAAGCGGATGGAGGGCAATGTGAATAAGGTTGCGCGAGTAAAATGTGAAAATGCGAATCTAAAATGCGAATGCGATTGAGAAATGCAAGCGGAAATGGGAAATGAGCCAAGCAGCCAAGTAGCCAAGTAGCCAGTCAGAGCCTGCTGCGAATTCCCCCAAGTCATTACAGCTGCACTCCCCAACACATTTTCTTGTTGCCCTTACTTACCGTTTCCTTGCTCTTGGCATGATTTCTCAGCTGCTGCTTGTTTGGGGGCTATGCCCCCGTTTTTGTACGGCTTGCGTGCATTGCATTTGGGTCAAGGCTGCTTCTCGCTTCTGTTGCTGTTGGCCGGCTCTTTATGGCTGCTGCTCCTGCTCCTGCTCCGCTTCGCCCTTCGCCTGCTGTGCCTGAAAAGTTTGATAGTACATGCAAAAGAGTGGCCAATGCCAGCATCAAATTGACATCAAGATCACGGCCAACTGGGGACAGCAATTCTTTTTATTGCATTTCCTTGTCATGGTGAAGTGCAAAAAGTATAGCATACTTTACAGCTGTGTGGATTAACAAGTTAAATTACTTCTGCTTTGTCTAAGAGGACGTCCCACACTAAGACGATGGGCGTGGTGTACACAGAGACACACTCAAACTCAAACAAATCCCTGGTCTAAGTCCAATTTCAAGTTCAGGCCATGGCAATTTGTACACGCCGCCGCATTCAATTCGTTTCAACGGCTTAGAGCATCATCAGTTTGTTTGTTTGTCTGTTTGTTGTTGTTGTTGTTGCTTGTTGTTGTTGCTGTTGCTGTTGCTGTTGTCGTTGTCCCTGAATGGGCGTGACTGTGAGCTTATCAGCTGTGGCACAGACTCAGTCCCATTGCCACTGCTAGTGGCGCTTAATGATCATTCAGCATTCATCTTCCCCTTGGCTGGGCACGCTAATGCTCATTTAATGGCCCATCCATGTTCTGTTAATTATGCGATTCTTGGCCCAGTTATTTTCCCAGTGCTTTTTAATGGGCCACCACACTCGTTGGCCCAACTGTTGTTGTTGTTTGTTGTTGTTGCTTAGCCAGAGCCAGAGCCAGAGCCCGCAATTGCTCTGTGCTTTATTGATGGCTTTATGGCAGCTAAGCTTCAAGCTTTCACATGTAATGGCCGTGTTTGTGCGGCTCTAAAAGTTATGCCTCTATCTAGCCTCAGCTTCAGCTTCAGGTTCAGTTTCGGCTTTGGCTTCAGCTTCAGCTTCAGCTTCTTGGTCCTTTCACTGCCTGCCCATTACGGCCACTGGCTAACGTCATTTTATTTATTTATTTATTTACTTTTTTTTTTACTGTGGTGTGCCTACACGAGAGCTTCTGTGCCGAGGGCGCGTCGCATAACTTGATTTATATCCATACAGTGTCAAGGGGGGCCAAGATGAACTGTCCGCAGCCACAATGGGCGGCACTGGACGGCACTGGATTGTAGTGGACTGGAGTGGATTGGGTAAATGCGGGGATTGAAGCTGGCATGCAGCGTCTGACATATTTATAATGCGCCCCTATGGGTCTTCCAGCCATGACATATAACTTGGTGCTCTGTGCTCTATGTGATTTAGGAGGGGATGATGTTTAAAAGGTTTTCGCACAGGGACAAATTATGGTTGCAATTATGTTTATGAATGTACAATTAAAAAAATTAAATTTATACCAAAACTCATAATGCCACTGAGCTGATTATATTTAAGAGAGAAAATTCAAATACAGTTGTCATTTTATTTATCAGATTGCTTGTGTAAAATACTATCATCGGCGTACAGCCAAATAAATGGGTTGTGGTATTAAATTTGCATAGCAATTGGGTTTCAATGAATTTATTTGCAACAAGACAGCAAGCTCTAGTCGAGAGACCATATACCATATACATATGTATGTATGTATATGTTCATGTATATATGTGTGTATACACGCAGATATCTTGGGAAAGGCTGATTCCTTAGCATTGTGGCTTGAATTGCTGTTATCGATAAGATGAAATAAGCCCGATATGGGCATGGTATAGGAACATGTTATGTAAGTGCTTCTTTAACTATTATTTTGTTATTCAACTTTACTGCATTGTCTTCTTTTGTTTTTGTTCAGTGTAGTTAATCAATGAAGCGATTTCTGTGTAATATTCTTGAAATTTCTCGAATTTCCTCTAGTTGCTTAATTTAATGATTTCTTTGTTGTCTCACACTTCACTTACCTTACAATTAACTACCCCATTTTCAATAAATCCCCATTAACATTTTATTTTCTCCGATGAATGCAAGAAATTTGATTTTCTTGGAACCGTTTCTTCATTTTCTTGAATTTTATTTTTAATTTACCGCTCGGTTACTTGAGTTCCTATTCGAATTTCCAGGAAGTCCTTAGCAGTTGCTTCTCTCTGATGACGGTGTTCCCTTTGGTTGCCATTCTATTATATTTGTATTTGTGTTTATTTGCCCTCAACCTGTTCCACATATCGTGTCCTCTTATCCGCTTCTGTTTGCGCGCTCGCACACAATTCTTTGCTGCCAGCTGGTGAAGTTGCCACGCCAATCAAATGCCCAAAATATTCAAATTGCTAAATGAAACGTTAATTATGGGCATTTCCATGCCATAAGTACTAATACCTTTACAAGCATTCATCACCCAGACCATGTCCATCCTCATCCTCATCCTCATCCTCGTACTCAATCCCAGCGACACACACAATTTCCATTTGTCCGCGTGTGTTGCGTGTTGTGTGTTCTTTGCTTTCTGATTCTGATTATATTTCCATTTCAGCCTTGTCATTTTCGCATTTACCATTCGAAATTGATTGAAATACAATTTTTGGCGACAATAACAGCAAGGCAACAACAATAAAAAGGACATCAAAAGAGGGCGTTCCAATGGCAATCCGCGAATTGGCAAGCTGCCCACTGCCAATTAGAAATCACTTAATGCATCCTATTACGAAAATACATATGTAAATGAGTGTGACTGTCTGCCTGTGTGTGTGTATATATGTGTGTATCTGTGTGTGTGTGATTACATAATAGACACTTTATTACCATTAACTTTATTTACATTTTATACAAATGAGGCGCGAGTGAAGTGACAAACGTGAAAAGGGTAAAGGGTCTCATTCATGTATCAGCAAGTGTCTCTGTGTGTGTGTGTGTGTCTGTGTGTGTGTGTGTGGCTCTGTCTGCTGCGCGTGTGTGTGTATGGTCATGAATTTTTCCGTCCTTTCGGTGAGCGTGTGTGTGCATTGGAGCTTGTGTATTTTCAAAAGCATATTCAGCAGAAATATATGAAAATCCAGTATACACTTTGGCAAGTGCCTGCTACTAAATACCCTACAAATAAATAACAATTTTCATATTCTTTGAGTTCAAGCTTTGATTACATTTCATATTCGTTGGTCTCTGCCACTGCAACACTCCGATTAGGAGTAGTATGAAACAATATTACAAAATAGAACATAATGTTTTAAGATGAAGTAGCATAAAATTACCTAATTGCTCTCCATTTACACTTCGACATCATAATTGTGGAAATAAATTCCGATTTTGGTACATTTGCGTCGCTTATTGAATCATGACAGCATCTATATATAGCCTATACACCCGAAATATACTCACACACACACACACACACAGAATAAATCACATCAATTCTACTTCAAAAATTCAATTTACAGCTTTTTTTTTGTGCTACTGCTGTTGTTGCTCTTGTTGTTGCAGTAAGAGACAGCATCAGTTGGACAGCGAGGAGCCTCGGGGAAAATGCTGCCCGCTAATCTGATAATGAGTGTAAATTTATGATTATGTACATGCATTTAATGGGGCACACCCAGCAAAGCATGCGCCCAACCAAACAACCAGCCTCCTAACTGTGCTGCTGGCACACAAGTCCTCGATTCGCAGCTTAGCTTAACGCATGCAAATTGAGACACTTGTGTGTGCAGCAAACCAGCCAAACAAGATGGAGAGGGGCGCCATGGCGAGTGTGTGTGTGTGTGTTTGTGTGTGTGTGTGTGTGTGTGTATGTTGGTGGATGTGGAGTCTGCTGACACACGCCTAGGGGGATTACATTTTTCATGGGACCATGGCCAGGTTCGAGGACAACGCATCGAGGACAACGACGCGACAAGACCAGACCAGACCAGACCAGACCAGATGAGGCGAGGCGAGGCGAGATGTGACGCGTCGCGATGGCTGGCATCGGCACTCGATGATTCTGTCAATTTGAGTAAATCTTTTTAATGGATCGCAAAAATTAATCGTGTGGAATATATTTGGAAGCAAAAATCAAAAATCCCTTAATATTATTCCACCCTCTCTCTCCCTCTCTCCCTCTCTCTCACTCTCTCTCTATCTCTTTCTCTCGTTATCTCTCTGTGGCTCTCCATCTGAATGCATGCATGAAATTTGCCCATAGTTATGTGTATAAAGTTGGGTCAATCTGTTGTGCGATTGCGATTGTGAATACGAGTGCGAGTATGTTCAAAAGTTCGTGTGCTTGTATACGAACTGCCACTTAAGTTATTTGTCAAGCGGAAATTGATTTTAGTTTTCAATTTTTGTTGCCACCCGCCGCGCACCAAGCAATGGCAGTAGCCGCATGTGTGGCAAATGCACGAGGCACGACTGACTTTTCTTGATTTTATTTGCGCAGCACAATCTAAAAGTAATATTCATATGTGTGTGTATATATATATAGAAATAATACGGGTCAACAGTTAAACATTCAGTTCATACTATCGTGAGATAAAAACAAATAAATTCACTTTATTTAAAACGTACAAAACATAAAAATATTTCATTTGCGGATCTGATAGTCTGATAACTTTGTTAGGCATCTTAAGTTCATAGCAGTTTACTTGATATCTTTGGTTAGTTATGGCCTTGTATAAGAGAAGTTAAATTCCTAATTGGATGGAAGTTGGGTCTAAAACTTCTTGAATCTAGGTATAATCTAAGGAGCATATTAAATGGCGTAGGAAGTTGCTGCTTCAGTTTTGTATTTATTATTTTATCATTCACAATATACACTCTCAATTTCAATTGTAGCTCTGCTCTTTGCTTTCGACTGTCGTCATAATGTTTCATTTTGCCATTCAAGTGTTTGCCTTGCGACAAGTGCCACTCAGCCAAGTAAGTGCGAACGAGATAAAGCACCAGCAGGAAAGGTATGGAGAAGGACGGAGACCAAAGAGCCTAAGGGACATAGATTCTATATTGGGATTGTGTTGCGGTTGGGGGCTATCAAGCAAATGAAACTGATTGTGGACATTGGGTTGAGATAGCTCAGACAGCTGAAGGGCTTGAAATATAATATGTTGCACTTACCCCCATGTAGCACATGCATTCACCACACACACATTCGATATTAGCTTCAATCGAGCATTTGTAAACGTAACCTGATATTAAAATATTCAGTCCAGCACAACTAATCGATTGCCTCGCAGTGAATCGGAATCGGCATTGATGTCTTTTCAAAGGGACAATATGACTAAGTATGGCTGACATTAAGTGGGCAAATGACAAGTTAATCACTTTGAAAGTCATCAATTAATTTGATAGTGTATTGCTTACAATGGCCAATTATAGATTGCATTTGTATTTTGCCAAAAACGTGACATTTACATTTCAGTTGCCAAACTGAAGGCAGCCAGCCACATGAATATATTGATTCAAGGCCGTTTTTCACACACATTCTCAGCAAGTTGGACTGGAAGACTAATGTGTACGTAGTTATTAGCTGTAACATTCCTTTAGAACGGTTATTAGCAAATTATTTCCCAGACAGAGTTCTGCAAGAGAGTTTGTTTATTTATTAATTCCATGTAGAGCCACAAATATTATTTGGGGAGTATTTCGGCAAGAGTTGGCTCGATGTGGATGTGGATGTGGTTGGGATGCTGCTTAAGTAATTGTAAATGTGCCTCGGCTATGGCTTTGGCCTTTGGCCAGTCTTTCATTTTTGCATCGACGAAAGATTAATTTGCAAAATATTTGCGGTATGTGCAAAATAAACTTTGGTTATTGGCCCCAAATCGACAAGGCAGACTGCTAACTAAGTTTATGGCTTCTGGCAGCCATTTCATATTGATTGCGCCGCCAAACCCGAATTCTTTCAAAAATTAATAAAAAATGATTGCGAGATTGCAGCAAATAAAATAAAACTGAATGAGTCGTGGCCGCATCTTTAAACTTTTGGTCAATTCGAAAGCGTATGCCGCAAATTGTAGATGCCATGCCATGCCATGCCGGCCCAGTCCCAGTCCCCCGTCCCCCCACAACTCCATTACCATTACCATTTCCATTTCCATTTTCATTTTCCTTCTCATTTTCAATTTTTATTTTGGTCTTGGCTTTATTTGTTTGCATTCTGCCATAAATCTTTAAAAGTAAAACAGCATATGCGGAATGGGATACAAAGTTGAAAGTTGAATAGGGCAACGGTATGAGGGGCTATATTGGTCATGGCCACCAAAAAAAAGGGGGGATTTTGTGGGTGTGGGGGGTGCAAAGGGAAAAGGAAATGGGCCGAGGGCCGAGGGCCAACTCCAGGGACTAGCTCTGCTCAAATATTCAACAATTTATTTCTTTTATGCTCACACATTCTTGTATGCGAGTTGGAAATCTCATCACCATGAATTTCCCAACTCGAATTGAATTTCAAACAAATCGAAACTTATTGATTTACACATGGCTTGTGCGAGTTTTGTGTTCTCTCGATGAAAGCATCAAATAATTAAGTGTTATTAATTGCCGTTTTGCTGCGATTTTTCGCCAAACTTTGGAAAATGCAACAACATTTGTGGACGGTTCTTAAGCGAAAATATATTGCAATATATGATATACAATACAAGAATAATGCGCGACAAAGTGTGCCATGGTTTCTCTGTAATTCTTTGAAAACTGCAATTTGGATTAAATTGATTGCAGCTTTTAACTGAGTAACTATTGAAAACAATTTCAAATGATTGCCAACTGCTTCAGCGACCGAATTTGTGCTGCGAACGCTTTACAGAAAAACACACAAAAAACAAAAAGCAAAAAACAAAAAAGTAAAAAGAAAAAAGAAAAAAGAGAAATACTGAAAAACTTTGACTTACACATGCCATCGTCCCTGCAGGAGCGAAAGGGACTTGGGTGTGGATGGCGACGGGAATGTGGATGAATGTTTGGTGTTGAGCTAGAAAATTTCTGTTATTATGTATTTGTTTTGCTATTGCGCTATCGCTTCGGAGCAAGGAGCACCAAGTAATGTTGACTTTTCTCTTTTTCAGCTTTCACTCAAAATGTCTGTACGTCAATGGGAATGGGAATGGGAATGGGAATGAGGAATGGGGGATTCGGGATCGGGGAGGGCGAAGACAAGCTGCTTGGCAGTTCATGGATACATAATAAATTTTTAATTAAATGAAAGCAGTCAGGAATCTAATCGATGCCATGCGATGCGATGCGATGCGAAAGCACTGCTCCAAGACCAAAAAGGCAACCACATCCGCAGCAGCCGCCGCAGCAACCGGCGGATGTGTTTGCGGCTTGCGTGTCGCAGTCGAGCGAATTGCGAATTGCGAATATCGAAGGAAGTTAGTTAGTTTGGAATTTGTACTGGTAATTTGCCATAAGGCTTGCCGACCACAAAAATGTCGCAAAGCAACCAACAAGCGAGCGAACAGATGCGACTACTGCCCGAATTGCAATCAATTATAAGCATTCAACAATGGATTAAATAATGCTCACAATTTGATCGCTAAAACATGCGCATAATCATAAATAATTAATAATATAATACTTCAGATAATTAATTGGTAAATTATGCATTTACTTTCGATAATTGTCGACTGACCTTAGTCGACGTTCAATAAATAAACAAATACATCTAATATATCAAATGTTTATTTAGCTATACGCGTTATTTTTGCGGTTTACTTATGGTTAATTTGGTGTTTTCTGCTTTACACATGCCACATTATTAAATGCATTTTTTGTTGATTTACTTGAACTCTCGAAAGAATAAAGAATAGAGAACAAATACAAAAATCAATAACTACAATTGCAATTACAAATTCGAACGAATTACGCGTAGTTTCTATTAATTAGTCCAACTTTTCTCTTCATTCTTATTCATAACATCCAATCGTGTTTGTACTCTGATACAAGAGCATATTGGTTTTGCGCAATGTCCGTCATACTTTCTATAATCAGAGACTATAAGAGCTGGTTGCTGCACAGAAAAATGTATTACTACTCGGATATATGTTTTGCGACACTCGATAACTGTAATTTCAAGGCCATCCCTTCTACTCCCACAATCAAGCAGCCATCCAGCTATTATTTAACATGCATCTTCCCTCTAACAGTGGTTATAATAATGTGGTTGGCACGCTTGCAGCATTGCGATTGCAACACGTCCACATAGAAATCTGATGGCACGTGCTCATGTAATATGTATATATACTCAAATATGTATTTTTTTCGGCTTCGCCTGAAGGCAATGCAAGTTTAATTAAACCATAAATACACAATTGTGGATGGGGATATTGAAATAGTAATAAAAAGTGCTGATAAATTGTACTGCATGCAGTTAACAGTAGATGGCAGCAAATACCAAATGCCATTGCTTATTGGCAGCTTGGCTTTAAAACTATGCCTGGTCTCTGCCTAGGCAATGGATCACAAAATATGCCTCAAAGGCAGACCACCTGTTTTCTCAGCACACTCCACACACTCTGCACACTCTGCACCTTTGTGGCAGCCATTGTTTAACCCATAAGCCGCTTACATACTGTGCCGTTAGCTCTGCTGACGTTTGCTCAGTTGATGTTTTTTCTGCTTCCGCCCACACATACACACACACACACACACACAGAAGGCACTGGACAGGTTGGCAGGTCGTGTGGCCTGCTGAATTTTAATTACCAGCCAGATTTAATCACAAAAAAAAAGAAGCATCAGAAAAAAGTAAATTTATATATATATATATATATATAGGACTAGGACAAATGAGAAATGAGATTGTCCGACAATTGATGGGCTCTTGTTCTCTTTATTCTTTTCCGACTCTGTACTAGACACGGGTCTCTGTGAAATTAAAATTTGTTTTATCCATAATCCGTACAATTCAATGAACAACTTGCGAATTCAATTGAATTCAATTTGATTAAATTGGAAGCAGACCCCGAGAAAAGCCAGAGATTCAAAGAAGAAGGACCAATGCCAATCTAAATGCCAAACCAATGCCAACATCAACTCAATGCCAATTCGAATTTATATGGTTTGCTCTGCTCTGGACCGGTCGAGTTTTGGATCTGAGCCATAAATGATTCGCAGTCAGAGCCATAGTGCAAGTCTCTGAATGACACTGTGGGCGCATTACAGGGCAAAAGAAAGACATAGGCTGAGTGTGCCAGTGAGTGGTAGAAAAGAAGAGTGCAAATTAGGGCAGTTAGATGGCAAAATTGCAGCTGGCCAGATACTCGGGCTCAGATTGATGACTTTACAAAATGCTTTGGCTTTGGCTCTCGATGGTGCATGGTATTAGCGCAACTTGATTATTATGCAGATGGATTATGAACAATGTGTTTCCTTGGCCATTGCCACTGCCCATTTCATTAATTACGGCGACTGCAGTTCGCATAATGGTGAACAATGTGTCTTCGTGTGTGTGTGTGTGTGTGTACTAAGCATATTTGAAAAAAGTTCGGGGAGTTTATTTCTCTAATATCTGTGCGCTTCAAATTTTGACATGAACTTTTTATTATAATCCAAAACAATATATGAAAAACATATCACAGTAAAAGAGTTCGAACAGCACTCTAAAATGAAATTGAGTTTTAAATTGAATCAAATGCTTTCTAGAACATTTCCTAGTAAGTGTTATCACGCTTATTAAAATGCAATACTGCTAATGGGATTTTTTGATAATTAGATACAAAAATGAGACGTGAAAAATGAAAGAAATCGGTAGATGGTTGATAAGTCCCTGGATGGGCATGGTCAATGGTTCAATGCCAAGGGCATTTTAGCTTTCTTACGACTTTTATAACTTTCTATTTTTTTCATTTCCCTTTCTGTCCCTTTTTCTGCTTCGTTATTGTGCCTAGCTGTGTGTTGCTGTGTGCTGTTGCTGTTGCTGTGTGATGCTGCTGTTGCACTTGTTGGTGTTGGCAGTGCCAAATGCATTTACGTGCTAATTCGTTTAAGAGTTAAAGTGTGTATGTGTGTGTGTGTGTGTGTGTGTGTGTGTGTATGTGTGTGTGTGTGTCTGTGTGTGTGTGCTGTTTGCTGCTGTGCCATGTGCTGCAATTCAGTTAAGTTTTGATTGCTATTTTCGCTTCGCTTCCTGCCAGCGGCTGTCTCCGTCCCATTCCCCATTCGAGTCCACGTGGCCGCAGCCACTGCCTCGGCACAATGCACAATGTTGCCAACAGCAGCAAATGTGTGACATATCCGTTTCCGCTTGCCGCGTTAATGTATTATGGCAGCACACACACACACACACACGCATACGCATGTGGATGCCTTCCAGCAATATCACACAAACAAATGCAGACAAAGCAGTGGCAACTATTTACAGCTACTTTTTTGTTTTTGTTTTTTTAAATTGGCGCTGCTTTGTATTTTGTGTGAAAACAATGCAACTGACAGAAAGCATAAAATATAAATGTGATGTGAGACACTGTTGCACAGTCGATTTGTGCTTTATGCAACGATAGCATTGTTGTTCAAACGAAAGAAGGGCGGCCTGCAACATAGTGGCCCATTCCGTGGGGCTGACTGCCCACGGTTGGACCAAGCTCTGGAATGGCCTGAAAGTATTTGGTTTTGCTTTATCTTGCTTTGACATGTGGCTTTATTGAGTTCCCTTTGTGTGTCAAACGCAACAGGGGCGCCAGCTGGCTGAAAAGGCAACGTGCTGGCCAGCTTCCTCTAAGGCAGCTCAAAGCCAAGGTCACCACCATTCACCATTCACCATCTACCATCCAGCAATCAGCAGCCAGCAGTCAGCAGCCAGCATCCAGCTGTGCGTAGCTAACAAATAGTTCCATTGACATTGCTTTTTGCACACATCAGCTGCACTCAGCATGTCCTTGCGCCCCCAACATACGTATACATAATTTGATTATTGCATTTAAAGCTTCTTACAAAATTGGACATTGGTTTGTTAGGTAAGATAAATGTATAAAACAAAGTAGAGTTAGGGTAAAGCATAACTTAATACACATTACGTATACGCAACGTATACATTTGAAGAATTTGTAAGTATTAATTGAATCAAACTATTTGTTTAATATTTAAGTTCATTGTGAGAAATGTATCAGAATTTGATATTATGCTAAGATGTGTAGTTACGCAATCGACTTAAGGTTTATTTTATACATATATATATAAATATATATATACATTTATACAATGCGGTAACTACAGATTTATAATCCACAAGCCCCAAATCTCAGTCTGCGTGTGCGTTTGCTCATAAAAACTCTCATTCTTGTTGCTGCTGAGTGTTTTGCAAAATGATTGTGCACGGAGGCAGCGGCTTTAAGGCTTTGCGGTATGCAGTATGAGCATGCTTGTTGACGCAAGATTGTAGAAAATGTCAGAGCACCGTTGCTCCATGCAACCATGTGGAGTACTCCAAAATCCAAATTGCATGGCAAAGTCAGTGTGGAAAGCCGCAATTAGGTAAGCTTAGTGGCCACACCCTTCTACTCACAGCCATAAACACACACACGCACACACACACACACTCACAAATGCACTCAAACTGGATTTAAATTTTGAAAGTATTTTCAAAGTTGTGTTTGGAAGTTATGTACTTGTACACACATAGATGCAAAATGTTGTCGAGCCAAGCAGACACAATTTCTGTGCACAATCATCTAGTCGAGCAGCTGGCTGATATCAGTTAGACATAGTACATACATACATACATACATACATACATACATACATACACACATACATACATACATACATACATACATTACATACAGACACTTACCAGGAAAAGCCTCTTGGCAAATTGTTCATAAAATGGCACAAGTTGAAGCCACAGCCAAATGGGCTACCTGAGAGCAAAAATAGAGAAATCAGTTAGCGACAATTTAAGAACTGTTGTACTTCAAATTTTATTTTTCTATCTTCCGTCTTTACTTGCCCAATACCCATGTCGATGGGTCCAGGCTCTCTGGACGATGGCAACAACAATCAAACCACTAACGCATTCTGCTTGTGCAATTTTTTATGCCCTTGTGGTGGGTCTAATGCTTTTGCCGTGCAGTGTGTAATGCATTAAACAATATATATTCTTGATCAGCATCATGTCTGTTTCTGTGCAAACTAATCCCTCACTATCAGTAATCCCTCAATATCATATAGCTGTCATAGTAAAGATCTTATTAATATGCGTATTATGATATTTCCCAAATGTGGAGAACAAATCATCACACTCGGAATACGTATAGAATATAGTATTGTGAATATTGTACTCAGAGAAAAATCGTAATTTTTTCTCTATTATTAAGGAATATATTTAAATTTATTTCCTATATTTTAGAAAAGGCAGCCCAAATTAGGAAATGCAAGCCCTTTTTTTTTAAGAGCCAAAACCTTCAATTTAAAAAATATATTTCAACTTTGAATGTATTTCGTACATCAAATATCTTTCAAAATAACAGTCGATCCGTTTTTTAATTTGACTCAATTTGTTTCCGGTCGACAAGGGTATTTTATATTCGGCGTGCCGAACATATGCCATTTTCCCAGTTTTTCCCTTCTGCATTTCAGTTGTCATGGCTTTGCGGAATTGCAGAATTGAAGTCCGTAACTGAATCTCGGTGCGTGCCTGTCCGCATTTATGTCTGTTGTTGCGTGTTCCTGATGGTGATGGACATATGACATGAGATGCATGAGTATTATTAGGGCAACAATTACTGCATTTAATTATTACATTATCTAACAAGCTCAGGCCTCGAGGTAAGAAGTTGATTCAGTGTTGACCAAGTTATGGAAATTCAAATTCATTTTACGGACTTGGGAACAGTACTTGCCACCAAACACTTACCTATAAATATGTATATATTGTATTTACATATAAATAAAGCTCCGCAAAGCTTGTATTCACTTATAGTAGTTGTCAATGTGATTTGTAAAAGTATTTTGTGCCAGTCCATTAATTGAATCTATATTGAGTAGGCAAACAGGATGCAGGTCAATAGAATCGGGAGGATAAGCTAAGAACGAAAGAACGAAACAGGAAAGGACAGGAGAGGAGAGGACTGAACAAATGAGGCCACGGCAAGTAACTAGTAACTGTCAACGCGGCTTCAATCTGTCAATATACCAACAGAACTGTCCATCGCTCAATAATTTTAAATAGTTTTATCTGACATCTGGTCAGTGATTCAGAGGATCAATCAATCACAATGCAAAACGACGCAACAGAATAAAGGCATATGCAAATGGAGCGTGCAACGACTGGGGAATCGGAATGGGGAAACTGGGTGACTTTTAATATAGCCAAAGAGATAGAAAGATACAGAGAGAGTGTATCAGGCATCCGTCCTGGCATGCTCAAGTTAAGGCAATTCAATTGGCTGCCCTTTTGCCTTGTAAAGTACCAAAAACAAGACCGAGCAAAAAAAAAGGTTGACGCACAATTTTGAATGAGCATAAACCAGTGATTCTCCCATGACAGAACAATGAGGACATGCATTTATTTGTGGCACGCATGGCAGGGCAGGGAAGTGACAGATGTCAAAAGGTCGCCCTGGCCGGCGGCATTGTTGTGGGCGTGCTTGCATCCGGCCGCAACATTTTGTTGGGGCATTGACGGTATAATTAACCTTAACACAAAGCGGTAACTTTGCCGTTGATTGCCAATTATGAAGCCTAATGGGACCGCGACTACAGCCCAACTTGACAAAGGCAACCAATTTGGTCAGCTGACCTACTTGATATTTTTCCCAAACAATGAATGCAGCATTAATGTATAAAGCGGTGTCAGAATCCTCCGAGAGTCCCGCATATAATTGATTCGAGTACCAAATAGCATTCTTTCTGGGTATTTAATGTACATTTGGGATTGTTAGTATATATAACAGAAATTCAACATTTTTCCCGCTCTGGAAACATAATGCTGACGCTTCTTCTTCTTTATTCTGAAAACCAAATTTTAATTAGTGATTATATGTATATATATATATATATATGTATATATATTGTTATGTTTTACCTTTCGAACTGATTCCATAAGCCAGAAATTTGCTGTTAGCTGAGACGCTAATTTGTTGAATTCTGTTAACGATAAACACATAAGCAAGAGTGCTCGCGATAATACTAAAAAACTTTATAATTATCAAAGCACGCTGTAATATTTACACCTGCTGCGTAGCATGCCCCAACCATTCCCTATTCCGTGTGCCGCTAACAAAGTCCATCTACTGGTGCCAACTAACATGCCTCAATTTAATGTTCAAAACTGACGTCAAAGCACAACTTGCTTCTGGTGATGAGCGGGCGTGTTGCAAGAAGTGTCGTTCCCTGGGCAACTGGTTGGTTAGCTGGTTAGTTAGTTGACTAAAGGAATTCAGGTATGAGGTATGGAAATGGCCGGGCCACAGCAGCTCTCCATGGCTACAGGTACCGACCCTTGCGGTATTTGAGTAATGGTAAAATGTAATTTCAACTTTTGCATAATTTTATGCTTATTATGGCGACTGCGTGTGCACGGCTCCAGCGTTCTGTACACACACACACACACATATATATATATGTATATATATATAGGTATATTTATAAATATATACATGGACCTAGCTAAGGGGGTGCAAGTTTGAATTCAATACGAAAGCAGGAGCAGATCTGCCGAACCATCAAATCCCAAGACAGTCGATGGCATCGCAAAAGCTTTAATTACTTTGATGCATGATTTTCCTGCCATTTGCAATTTGTAACGAGTATAATGAGCAGACTGAGATGAATACGAGCTGGCTTTATTTAACCTGCCTCACACACACACACACACACACACGCACACACACCCCACATATCCATGCATTGACTGACTGTTTATTTGATGCGTGGTTTCCTTTCGGCTTTTGCAGCAAGGACACGCACAGAGGACGAGCGAATTCCCAACTGGCTAGCAATTGAGCAATTGTTGAAATGGGTAAGTGTGCGAAATGCCAACGCACGTTGACAACAACACTAATGAACGTCCATGGGGGAAAATGTTTTACCTCCGTTTCGCCAATTATAAGTGCTTCATTTTTTTGTTGATTCTTTTCTTTTTTGTGTGTTTCTGGCACAGATGCGCTTCGCTTGCGTGGTCCGACCTTTGTACGTTTCAATGGTGGCCCGGGCCAACCACAACCACATCCCCATCCCCATCCCCATCCCCATCCACAGCAGCAGCAACAGCAACAGCCACATGCACCGGGATATGTCGGGCACGGATTGCAGCAGGAGCCGCTCATTGTTGTGGAGGAATCCAATTTGCCGGAAGAACTAGAGCCGGAGAGTTCGGACACTTTTTCGAATCGCGCCAGTTTGGATATTGATTCGCCAGTTAATCCGTATTTGTTGTCGCCGTGGCGTGATCCGCGCGAGGCCCGCAAACACTCGTTGCCCTCACAGCAGGTGACCGATGGCATCACCGCTAGCCAGGTGCGTCGTCTATCCGAGCGCGGCGGCGAGGGCTCCGGTCCGACGCCCAAAGAGGCCGCATTCTTGGCCACGCTTTCGCAGTCGCCAGCTCCGTCGGGCCGTCGGCACTCGGTGGTCACCATTTCGAAGGTGCCAACTACATTTTTTGGACGCTCTCGCCGCGAATCTGTCGCCGCATATCCGTCAAACAATGGGTAAGTCAAGACTTTAATTAGCTTAAGCTTGTATTGTAAATTGTATATTTTGTTAATTTTACATTTACACAGCCCAAAACATAGAATTTGTTGTAATTATTATTTTGTGTTGACCTTTTCAATTGAATATTGCAGCAGCAGCCGAGTGCTGAATTCGCGACGAGAGAGCAACACAGGACCGCCATCGACAGACCCCATTGGCAGCATTCATAATCTGCAGCTGGACATTATGGATGACATATATTTGCAGTCGCGCAAGGCGCGCTTGAAGCTCTGGACATCGAGCAATGAGAAGGTGTGCGAGGTGCAGACGGTGGATGAGGCAGGAGCTGGTGCACCGGGCAAACGCTACACCAATCGCCGATACTCCGAGTGCCCACCGGCCGGTGCTGGTGGCGCCAACGTATATCGTCGCGCCTCGGAGTATCCGCATCCGCCGAGTGTCTCGCCACAGATGCCGGCATCGGCACGTGCATCGACGCGACGCAAGAAGTCCGGCAGTGGATTGGGTTTGCTTGGCAGTCGCACGGATTTGGCTGGCATTTTTAGCTCGCTGACAGGTACGAGCGGTGGCACAGATCCTGGCCACCGTCCAGATCCAGATGGTGGGTCATCTAGCAGCCATTCGTCGGCAGCCACTGGCAACAGTGCAACAAGTCCGTTTTTGAGCCAGACATTCCAGCAGGCGGCACGTGGGCGCACCACCAGCGCCGCACCCACTCCTTGTGCTGGGCAGGGTGGATCGAGCATGCTGCTTGATCCGAACGCTGGCCGCTCCACACGCTCGAACAGTTTTGATGTGTCCATATTGAACAATGCCAAGCAGCTGGTCACCGAGGCCCAGGACAACAGCTCGGCCGCAATTTCGGGTTGGTTTGGGATGAAAACGACTCCAGTTACTCCTCGCAAGAAGAGCGTGCGCAGCAAGAGCAGCGCCATGGCATTGTCTAAGGATATGTTAGAGCGTCTGCAGAAGAAGGATCCACTTGGTGGCGATTCCGGCAAGCCGAAGCTAAAGCCGCGCAGCAAGAAGAAGAGCTGGGCTGATGCCACCAAAGCGAATATTGTGGATGCCAACATTTTGGGCACCGCCATCGAGGGTTTTTTGCGGAAGAGCTCCAATGCCAGCATGGCTGGCAGCAGCGGCAATACCGCCGGCGCCACCACATCAACTGGCATCCGTTCGGGTGGTGGCAAGGATAGCAGCAAGGGCGCCGTGCCCAAGGAGTCGGGCGCCAGTGGCAGCTCCGGTGGTGGGCGACGCTCTCGCCAGTCAGCTGTCAGCTCAGCTGCCAGCTCTGCTCAGTCGCAGGCCGGACGTGCGATGCGCTCCACGCTCAACTGGTTCAGCAAGGGCGACGAGGATGATTCCAAGGATACGTGTGACGCCTCTTTGTGTGCCACACTTAAGGATCTCTTTGTTAAGTGAGTTTTCAATTAAGAAAAGCAAGTAGACGGACAGTGGTGGATGATGGAATCGGGCTGCGACTGACGGAACAACAGGTAATTCCTTGTTTGCCATTTTTCCATTATTGTGAATCTAAAGTATATAGATGTAGCTATAAATTTTCCATAATTCTTATCCATTTTTACCATTAATTATCGTTTCGTTTCGTTTTGTATATTTGCAGTGGGCTACTTGCATTTCTGATAGCAACATTTTCAACACTTTTCACAATTGTCACGGCAAACACAAATTGGATAAACGCGTACATTTGAAAATACAAATACCGGTGAATTGTGGGGCGAACATTTTAGATAAGTTTTTTAACGATAGCAGAGAAACGATAACGATACAAATTTGTATTGCAACATTGCAGGTGAGTTTTGTGATTATCGCAGGGCAGGGAAACGTGGCGAATGAGAGCCGATTGACATATTACCTTCATATTGTGAACAATATACATACAACCAAAAACATATACATACAAATGTATTTCGATAGATATACATGTATTTACATACATTTACATTTTTATCTCTCATACATAATATAACAGAATGAAAACATTATAAATTAAATAAAATCCGCAGAAAGGAATATAACAGTCAAGTAGAGTAAATAAAAGACAGCATAGATAAATGGCAAATGTATATATATAAATATATATATATGTATATGTATATGTATATATATTTATATAAATATCACTATTTTTTAGATGTGGAGCAATTTTTGAGAATATCAGCCAATATAAATGTGTCAACTAACTATAAAATATATAACAACATATGTATATGGTTATAAATCAATTTTTTTTAGATAATGAATAATGCGAAACAAACAAAATATATAAAGTTTCCCATATCCAGCTATGCATATACAGAAACCGATACATATACAAAGTAACAAAATAAAATATCTATATGCATATATATAAATATACAAATACGAAAATATACAGCAAGAATACAATCGAATACGTTGGGTTCAGCTTAAGCTAAATAAATATATTGAGTACAATTGAATAATGAATATAAATGTTATAAGTGTGCAATGACCCTGTGTAGCGGTTCCTAATGGGATATATTGTAGACGTTTTATTATTTTTTTTTTCTTGGTTTTTCGCACTTGAGATGCGTGTAAATCTTAAATGCAGAATCCATAAACAGAGAAACTGAGAGACGGTCGTAAGGTTCCATTATAATATTAATAATAATAATACTAACTTGAATAATATTCAAGTATATTTAATACACATATGTACATTGAGACATACATACATACATGTGTGTAGAATAGTGTATCATTGGGCATTTGGCCAGAGAATTGTAGGTCGTACAGCAATTGTAATTTGCATGTAATACTTACGAATTGAATGATTTAACTGTAACTATGTGCAATTTGAGCTTACTAAAAGAAACACATTAATAACCAAAATGCTAATTAATATCAAATTAAATGAATATGCAATCGTAAGTTTTTATTGATGTTAAATGTTGTATGTATATGAAATATACATGCATTTACTACTTGTACATATGTATCAATACATCAATATGCATGTCATCCAACTCAAATTCGAACTCAAGTTTAGGGCTGTGTTGAGTCGAAGTGGGCTGTGTGGCATTCATAATGATAGCAAATTGCATGGATAACTTTGTTTATTGAATTATGCAAAGGCAAAGGCAAACGCAAAGGAAAAATACAAAATTTGAGAGCTTTAAGGAACTGGCAATTTTTGGTAGAAACGCATGGAAAAGACAAACAACAAACAATCAGTCAATATTGCAATCAATCAAGTATGCTTCAATCATTCTTATAGGTATACAATATTCTTGCACTTCTATATGCATACATACACATATATATATATACACACTGAGACACATAAATACGTATATATATATATACATATATATATGGTTGGTTCTATTGACAAATTTGTACGAATCGAATAATCTACACTCTGCGGAAGAGATGCAGGTGAAAAGTTGTATACCACATACCTGTGTCTGTATCTGTATCTGTATCTGTATCTACTCGCTTACAAATGTTCTTATTTACTTGTGTATGTATTTTTGCAAGAACTACGCACTTATACACAAGTGTATATATGTTTTATATGAATGAATATAAATATATATGTATGCATGTACCGAATGTACTTCTATATCAATGTGCCCAATTAACGTATCTAGATTTCCATGTGTGTTTTTGAACAATACTTGAAATCTGTGCGGTAACCCAAAGTTAACTTTCACTTTCAATGCTAAATATATACATTCAAACATAACTATTCCCATATCAAAATATTCTAGTATAATAATAATACATATAAAACATTATATATATGTATACATTTGAATGGTATTTTAACTATTTACAAGTCAATGCGACCGTTATTGGTCCTAATATATAAAAGAAACTTATTTAGTGATTAAATGTTGTTCTAGTTTTTTACATGTCCATTTTTTGCTCGTGTTAGTTACAACTGTTGTTGTCATTGTTGTCGTTGTTCAAGTTGTTGCTCATGTTGTTGTTGTGCCCCATTTTTTTTCTCTCTTCCCACCGCAGCAACAACATGCAGAACTATTTATATACAATGAATGTGTACAAGAAAAAAAAAATCCTAATAAAAATAAATATACAATACAAATAAATTAAAAAAAAGAAAAAACATTTACAAGATATTTGTAAAAATTAGTAAACAAAATAGTAAATAAACTAACAAAATCTAAACGTGAAGTTTCCTTTGTTCTATTTTTGATAGTAGTATTCTATATTCGAAACATAACGTAAATATGTACTTCAAAAATACTAATGCCCAACAATAAATGTATTTTCCGATGCCCACCATGATATGCAATCACTGTGCATCGATATATAAAATGTTAACTCTAGACTCTAAACGTGCAACTCCTAACTATCCAATGAAAATAATAACTATAGCTACAATTATTTACAAATTGACAAGTGTCCAAAGAAAGGGCCTGAAAATACAGCTATGCTTAAAAAATAAACGTCTATTTTTTTTTAAGTTCAAGTCTGAAATAAAACCTTACTATGCGACAATATCATTTAATTTATATTACAATTTTACGATGCCAACAATTGTTTGATTTATATATTTATATACATGCTATTTGCAGGATAATTCTTAACCTAGACACTAATATGATATTCTCATTGTTCTAAGAAAAGTGCATGTAAACCACAATAAACTTAAGATCAGCAGCAAAAAAAAGAAAGAAGAAAACAACAACTAACAATTTTTAAAGCGATTACCACCAATTTTTGCCTTCGGTTTGCATTTATTTACTTTCATTCTTTTTTTTAGAATGCTGTTGTGGGTGGAGGTATCCAGAAGTAAAATGACTTTGTATGCTGTTGATACACTCAAAAAAAACTTGGCCTTAAGTTCAATAAATCGCCTTACTTTACCTTATTTTATCATTGAAAAAATAACGTTATATTTCTATATTTATTTTTGTGTGTGTGTGTTTTTTTTTTTTTTTTTGATTAAGTGAAAATAATATATTTAACTGGGGTTTGGCATTTCCACTTCTGGTCATTTTTTCTCTGAGTGTATACAATATTCACACTAAATTTGGTGTTTCTGTCTGTTCTACTCTGTGTGATATCTGAATCATATTGACGAATAGACAGGCTTGGCTGAGGAAGAATTTGAGTGCTTTGCAGGGTTGGTGATGATACCGCCATCCACCTGATACATAAAAGGCCTTTAGTTTATTCAACCACTTTTCAACTCGTTTGATGATTACAGAGTATACAAGTACAGATAATAAACTACTGATTCTAAAGAGTTAACAGTTGTTAACCTAATGCTATGCAAATGTTGTCCATGTGATTTTAAAATGCAAATGAGGCAAAGCAATTTTCTTTTCTTTTTTTTCCATGGCTTTTGTTTTTGCCTGCACAATCAGACAGACAGAAATGAAAGACTTGTCAAAGATGAAAATGAATCAGATATCTCTTTCTGACACTTTGTCAAATAGAATTGTTGCTAATGCTGTTGCTATTATCGAATCTAATTGTTCCCTGTTTTGTTGTTGTTGCTGTTGTTGTTGTAAGCTGTGACTAATGCTAAGACTACAGAAAGCAAGCGGTTACCACCGACTAAAAATACTTTAGTAGTGTTAACTAAACATACCACATAATCCCTGAGCTGCATTGCGGAGCCGAACTATAAATTTGTGTGTTGCTCTGTGTTTTTTCCGCTTTGTGGCAATGCAATAGCAAAATGCAAATTAATGACAATTACTTTACAATTTTCGTCGTTTTTGCATAGCTGCTCAATAAACACAAATGCATCTTAACAAATTGCATAAATAGTGCATACATACATACATTCACGTACGTGTGTATGTATGTATGTATTCACATGCTACAATATAAACAATGAGTCAAGCCAAAAATGAATATATTTGGGTTTGCAAATATTTTGACACACTGTGAAAGCAATAATTGTAAGCGGTGCACGTGATCGGAATGGAAAATTAACGAAACTCAATCAAATTTAATTTCCGATTGGTGGTTTTTGATTTTTTTTGGTTTTTTTTGTTTGTTTTTTTCATAATGCTACAAGCTAAAGCCAATTTTATATGGAACTAGTCATTAGGTATAAATTATTTAGAGTAGGAAATTGTATTAAGATTGATTTTAAATGTTTATCCCTGAAATTAATTGATTATAAGTTGAGATTTGGCATAAGAGTTCTTGTTTATTTGTAGTAAATAAGTTTCATTTCTACATTCATATATTTTAAACTTGAACTTAACTATTCCTTCTGGCTGTAAAGAATATATTTCTAATTTTTTTAGCTTTACAATTTTATTTTGTTAAAAATAAATATTAAGGTTTGTGGAATGCATTTAGTCTACAATAAATAAATAATTAAATATCATTTTATCAATTTATTTAATTAATAATTTTTATTTATTATTTAAATCCTCTTTTTTTTGCATTTGTTTGGTGCGCAGCCAAGGAAAAATGGCCGAAAATCAGCCAAACGAAAAATAAAAACAAAAATAAATGAAAAATATGTTAAATGTACACTCTAAAAATAAACCAAGCAAGAACATGTCAAGTATGTAAATTGTTAAGAGGTAAGAGCAAATGGAAATGCTACTCGTTGAGTAGTTCCATTGATTTCTTTCGTTGGCTAAGGTGTTGGCACCCGGGGGAAAAGTGGGCAAACTACGCATAATTTAGAATACAATGAGTAGACAAAGAGGAATCAAGGACAACAGTTGTCGTATTTAAGCAAGTGCGTATATAAAATGTATATATATATATATGTATATGTTTCTCCAAATACTTATATAACGATGTAAATAATGTTGAAAGTTTCTCGCGAATAAGAGAAAAAGTCAGAGAGAGAGAGAGAGAGAGAGAAAGAGAGAGCAGTAAAAATATGCGTAGAAATGGAGTCGGAGTTAGGGAGATAGGGAGAGCATAGGAGATATGCAAAATGTATAAGTCGATAAACATGTTTCGAAAACACAAAATCAGAAAAAAATATAAGAAACAAATTCAAAATGAAAATGCAACTGAATGTAACAATCATATGATGACACATAATAAACAATACAAAAGCTACAACTATATATTAATATATATGTATATATATATATATATACTATATACAAATACATACCTATAAATGAAATGTATACACATAATTATATATGTAAGCACTATATATTTACATATATATACATGTATATATATGAGAAGTTCCCCCAAGACCCCACGTACATACGTATACCCAAATACAGATAGCATATGCATCTGTTTGTGTGGATTTGAGGTCTACATTTGTTGCATACGAACTAGTGTCCTGTGAGGAGCAGTTCTTTAGCTGCCCCATTTACATACACACACTTACATATGCTGTATTTACATACATACATATACTCACACATATATATTACCAAATAAATAGTTCTGTGTATGTGTCTGTCTTTTTATTTTGAAGCGGGTGCAGAAGGCGCGAAGGGGAAACAGCAGGTAAGCTTACGATCCAAAATTTAGTCGACTCAAATATTATTTTGGAGTTAACATAAGGCTTAAGGACAATCAACAAATGATATTTCCATAAAATTGATTCGAATGCCCAGACAAAAAAATGTGCAGCCATATTACAGATTATTTATATCTCGGATGACGATTTAAGTTTGTATATATAGTTGAAAAATAGCCAATAATCAGATGAGCTATTTTGGTTGTGCCCCAGCTTTCGGTTGCGGTTTGTTGCCATTTGTGTGCATGATTAATGATAGTCTACAGTGAGCAACGAAGGTCGAGATTGCAGCAACAGCAGGTGGCACAGCTTATGGAACTGGCAGCGTTTGCTGCACTTGCTTGGATTTAGATGTGCTTGTGTGTGCGTGTGTGCGTGTGTGTGAGTGTGTGTGTGAGTGGCAGTGGGTCATAAATCAAGCAGGCCACGTTGTATGCAACGTAAATGTGGTACCGGGCAATCAGAAGTCATTAAGTGAGAGTGGGAGAGAAAGTAACAGGAAAAAGCCGGAGTTAACAGACAGAGACAGAGGGAGAGAGTGGGAGAGAGAGAGAGAGAAAGAGAGACAGTGACCCGTACCCAGCATCAAATCGGAATACGCTTCATGCGGCACTCGACTGGATAAACTGGCAAACGCATTTCGCATCGGAGAGCACCTCCAGCAGCATTAGCAGCGGTGGTCGCATTAGGCAACCAGCTGCGAGCATTTGGTCAGGTGATTGAAAATGGCCAACACACTGGCCGAAGTTTGGTTGCATGGTCCGGTGCTGCTGCCCAGCTGTGCCACATGCTGCACCATACTTGTGGGCGGGGCACGCAAATGCTAGTGGCTAGTGGGTTAAGTCCTGGTATGGCCCAAATCGCCGCAACAGACAAAATACGACTGGCAACACACAAACCAAAAGTGAAAATCAAATGTAAGCCATTAAGCCACTGGGTACATAGTATACACATTTTTACACATTCCTGTTTTCTCTCTGTTTTCATGTTAACTTCAAATCTGTCAGAGGTCAATCCTCAACATTTTATAGCCACAATGAAGACTACCGAATTGATTCTAATCCCGTCCAGAGTCGGCTAATATAATAGTATCAACTTGATTTTATTTATTTCTATTGTTCATAAATAGCCAATTCACAACAATTTACAATTTACCAACTAAGACTGCTATAATCGAGTGAGCTTGACTAAGAGTCTACTCTGAACCCAATTGTTAAATATTATATTATAGTTTTATTACCAATTTCCCTTTAAACAGTTTTGCACACATTCAAATATAAAGGGACGTGGAGGTGCTCTCATTTATATGAAATATTTTTTATTCACCAGCCCGAACTGAAATTACCGCATGTAAATTCACACATATATACATACATACATATGTGCGTATGTATACACGTATTCGTCAATATCGCAGCTTTGCAGAACACACACACATTTACACATATTTACACTCGCTTCGATTATTGTGCTGTTCCCCCTTCTCGGAGATGGATGCGCAGGTTGACGAATACAGAAAATGCTTGCGCTTGCTGAGTGATGTGACAATCAATATGAGCATACGTTTTGGGTAATAACTCTGCTGCTTCCTGGTTCTGGTCTGGATGAAGTTTTTATAGCTGCCCGAATGCCCAATATTGTGTCAAAGAGTTTGTGAAATGCTCTACGTATAAATTCCGCAACTGAGGTAATTATCGATAAAATATAATACGCTAGATATGCGCATGGTATACGAAAATATTAAACTTTAACTTCAAGTCTGTGGCCCTTAAAGTTTCTGTTCACAAATTAACACTATTTTGAGAAAACATCCTGCATATGCAATAAAGACATTTTAGTGTTTGGCGTAAACAATTCCCTATCTGGGTACAGAAACCGAAGCTGTGCCCACTTTAGACAAAGTTAAAAATCAGAAATAATAAAGATGATCAAAAATATAAAATTATATCTAAGCAATTAAGTAAGTATTTTAAGCAATGTTGGAATAACATGTTCTGAGGTCAGGGCGTCCATACAGGCGGACGGACGGAGATAGATTGACTCGGCTGTGGATGCTAATCAAGATACATATACTTTATGGGGTCAACTTTTCCAAAAAGTAAAGATTTTTGGATATATAATACACATATCAAAAATTCTTACAAATTATTATTACTAATATTGTGATTATTACTGTTATTATTATTATAATTCTTATTATTATCATATTCCCGCCCACTTAAAATGGGTTGTTTTATATATTTCCTTTGTGTTTACGTAATAACACCTACATAAAGTATGTACATGAAATGTGCGTAAAAAGTTCTCCACTAGAAGTTACTTTTTGCTACAATGTTTAGTCGAGACACAACCCGCTGAAAGCTTTGAACATGGACAAACACCTGTGCATGCCATATAGACCGCCTGCAAACAGAGGGTGTGAAAATAAAAACAAATTATAAAGAATGGAAACTTTAAACACAACTTCATAACACAATTTTCAAAGCACGGGTCTGATTCGTGGACGGTCGATGCCATTGAACACATCAGCTTGCCATGTAGTTTGTTGTCTTTCAAAATATTTCCTGGCAACTAAATGTGTATGTGAATTCAAATATATTAGACGTGTAAGGAAAATTCCTATATTTTTTTCTTTAATAATATAAAATCGACTTGAAGCTTAAGTTCGAATTAAAATGTCGTTAGAAGTGTTTGCTGTACACTTTTGGCCACCAACAAAAAATAAATAAATTTGGTGAATTTATATTCTATGGATCTCCTGTAGGTTTAGAGTGCATTCCTGTCTAAAATAGCACCCAGATATTTTGCATCATTAATGAATGAAGAGGTCCCCGCGGAGTTTGAACAGAACAATCGCATAATATCCAAATATCCTGTTGGTTAGGCGATCGCAGAGGATCTGCGGAAATCAGCACGAGAAGGCAAGGGCAATGCCATCAGCATACGCAATGACAACCAGCCGCCTATTTCAATAGTTCGAAATAGTTTGCTTAAATAGTTTAAGGTACAATCAGAAAACCTGTAAAATATTTATTTTTTTAGTTTATCAAAGGTTTGCACCAAAGCTCACTAAATTATTTGAATTGTGTTATTGCCCAAAAGTATGCAGCACAGACTTTTTGCGACATCAGAGTCTATCGGCGTATTAAAAACCCGTTATCCACTGTTAAGTCAAGTAGTTTGAACTTCATTGTGAATATATAAACATTGCTCGGGATTAATTAATATTACATTATATTATTAAATGATATCTTTGATGATTAAATGATATGTTTGATACTTTTTTCATTACTTTTTGTCTTGCGTCCAGGGTCTTTTTTTTTTTTTGTTTTTGTTTAAAATTAGTTCTTAATGAAAATGTTGCATGGAAAAATCGAATTACAAATTCCTACATGTAAAATATACATAAAAAGCAAAGCGTTCGATTTTTTATGAACGAGTCTGTCAGCGTTTTAGTTTTTAATTAACTATTGTTAACTTACTTGAGTAGCGATTTAAATTTCCTATCTGTACCTGTTTACTTGCCCAGTTCTCCAGCACATCTCAAGCCTAACCTGAGCCCCGAACCCTTGCCGCCTTGTAAAAGTACACCTGTAATTTTCCAGTTTACAGCTTGAACGTGCTTACAGCGTGACGTATGCGTAATGTGACATAATAAGTTAGTATTACAATGGCGAACAAAAACATGTATTTAGAATAATGTGTCACATAGGAAAAAAACCGACCAAAACAAATAAAATGGCGTTAGATTTGCTCTCAACCCATCAATTCACCAAACAACTCGGATTCCCCACGGTTGGGCAGAAAATCGATGTGTGACGAAGAATGTACCCGATCATTGTTCAATGTAATTGAGAAGAGCGCCAGCTCCAAAAATAAAAGCTGTCTTCATACAGCCAGATATGGGCTCGACTTCTGAAGTTGATGTGCTCTTTTCATTGTTAATGTAGTCTTTCTTCGTATTGTCTCTTAGTTGCCACTTGACAATTGTTTGCGTTTGACTTGCTTACTTTTGGCAACGTCACACTTGGCAAAGTACTTCCCAAGCCCCATTCCTAATGCCAAAGCAAAACAATTGAGTGTGCCAGTTAGTGATGATGATTGTGCTCACTACTTATGATTTTGATGACGAACAGCCGCCCGTGCCCTCTCTGAACAAAGTCCAAGGTAAGCTTACACTATCCAATACCCATTACGAAAAAAAAGAAAAAATTGTAAGAAATATATGTGAAATGTAAATCAACTTCAACTTCAAGATGGTCTTATTAGTAATATATGTTTGTAGACATTGCTCAGTTGTAAAGTCCATGATTCACGCCGCCTGATTCATCAGATTGGCTTGGCCTTAGCAGAATATCAATCTAGAGTATTACTCGTACAATTTCGAAGTCATATATTGCAATTAAGTTGCTTTTTATGCTGCTCTCGATTTGTCATAGAAATCGAAAATATCTTTTACAACATAAATAATGCATATAAAAATATGCAGAATTGTATATACCGCTTGCGGACCTAGTCCAATACAGGGTACAGCAACTAAACATAAAAATAAATATTGAGTGTTGGGTTTCTCGCTCGGTGATTTACCTGCTGGAAGCTGTCGGCTGTCGACTGTCGGTTGTCGGCTGTCCGCTGTCGGCTGTCGACCGCTAGCTATCTATCAGCTGTCAGCTGTCAGATAGGAGCTGTGTCGCTATGCTTGTCTGTGGTCAGTTAGCTCGTCAGATTGCTCGATACATAGACGAGTGGGAGACAGAGGCAGAGAGCGACAAAGAGGGCGAGAGAGCGAGAGAGAGAGAGAGAGAGAGCTAGCGAGAGCGAGTGAAAATCAATAGACCGGACTAAGCAGGTGCTTTGCTTTTGGGGGATTTCCAAGCTGGCAATTGGCTGCCCTCGCAATTGAATTGACTTTTTTTTCGTGCCATGAATTTAAACGATGATGTAGCAAACTCCGTGCCCGACTACTCGTCTGCTCGTTGTAGTTTTTTGGGGCCGTTACTTGTGCTAAAAGCCAACTGAGCGTTTAGCGAAAACCGCAGGGGCTGGTTAACTATTGCTGAGTTAGCTATTTGAAATGCCTGATTGATCATCGAGCGCAGCATCCGCCTGTGAGCCGCAAGCACACTTGAACTTCACCTTATTATAATACACACACACTGTACATACATACACATACATACACACACACACACACACACACACACACATACACATACACATAGACATTATCGTGTTCTTATCGCAGTGACACTCTGTCGTTGACACACCGTCAAGTGCTACTGATAAGAAATATAATTTATTGCCTTCCTCTCCATAAAGAAAGGGGCAACAAATTATATGCAAATAAATGCAACGGAAATACAATTAAACACTCTGATGAGGTTGCATTTTATATTGATATGTTTAATTCCATTAAGAAGATTTGCCGGCAGATACAATAATTGCTTTCTGAGCAAGCAAGTCAGCTGATAAATATAGATCATATATGTGGGTATATGTGTATCTTTCTTAAAAATCTTTTTTAAAAATAAGACATACATTATATATGCACTTAAAATTGTTGTGGCCATATTAATATTAATGTGGCGAGCACTTTAAGCAAGTTTGGCAAGTCTGACTTACGCACGCATCGCGTCTGACTAATGCACAAACAAAAATAATGGGAAAAAATAAAATAAAAAAATAAAGCATCAAAACAAACTAAAATTCATTATCAAGAATGGAAGCCGGAACGGGTAGTTGATAGATATTGCCCTCAGGCGCTTAATTAATGAATGAATTCCTCGTACTTGTTGATACTATTTGCTCAATAAATAATGAACGCTGCGATTCCAACGATTCATTCATATTTTGCTTATGGTCATCCCAACAACGAATGAAACTGCGACTGTGATTGCGACTGTGATTGCGACTGTGACTGTGACTGCAACAGAGGCGGCAGCGGATGTGAAATACGTATATCGAGGACGTCACCATGCAATGTGCTCGTCATTTCTAAATAAGTAACACTCTATAAAGAGTACCCTTAACGAGCTTCAAATGACGCTGCCAACTTCTTTCTGTCAATAAATGAGCACAATAACAATCCCAACAACAACTATTGCTATATATGTATGTGTGTGCGTGTATGTTCCATGGAAACATATGTACATCTGCAGATACACAGAGACCAGAGACACAGATAAGTTGATATCGTTGCCGCTTCGCACCTCATGTGCGAAAATTAGCAGATAAATTTAGTGCGATGTCATCGCCACAACAGGAGGAGAGACTGTGTGGAATGGAAGCGGAGTGGGATGTAGGGGCGCCAGCTCTTGGTAGGCAGGCGGACCTAAAAAAAATTAGTAAAATCATTTACATTTGGGAAAGTTTATGACATACATTATTTGTATCTCATAAGCAAATTGTTGATGTATATGTGGGGATTAGGCTAATTGAAAGGTGATGTATGAATATAATCATATTGCCAAACCAAGCACTTCTTAATTCAATTATAATTCTTCCCTGATATATATATATATCTGATATAGTACTCCGATGTTGTTGGTTCTTGCCAAAATTTCAGCAGCATAATAGAACTCATAACTTGTGAGTTTAGTGAGAATATAGATTTTATTAAGTGTCGTATATATTTGTTTTTGTTTATCTATTTATTATGCTGCTCATGTTAGCCGCTGCATTCAATTGCCTCACTTTGCATGGAACTCTTCTGGTGGGCCACATATTCTCCAGCTGGACGTATGAGTGATTTCAGGCTGCATTTAGTAGAAGAGTCGATTTAACTCGATTCAACTCGACTTGACTCGTGTGGCGAATACAACTCTTATACGACAACATATGGCCACCCTCCCACTCTGTCGTTCGGTGCATTATTTACGCATGCCAATTCTCGATTGTTGTTTAATTTGCACACACTGTAAATGCGCGCAGATCGGAAATGCCAAAGCTAGCGAGAAGCCAGTGCATAAGTATTAAGTACAAAAAGTAACGACGGCAAAAAACACAAACACACACACTCAAAACAAGAGAGTGTGAAGTCCAATAATAATAATAATATATATATATATATATATATATATATATTACATAGATATATAGATGAATAAATATATGTAAATGCTTCGTAAAAAGCAATTAGAAAATACCAGACGCAAAGTGTTCAAGTTAAATTCAATTTTCTTATGAATGGTGCAAGTGGTTTTTTATAGTGCATTTAATTATGCATCATAAAACATTGATTATTAATCGTCCACGAAACTAAAGAAGCTGCAAATACGTGCTTCCGATTTCAAATGGGTAAGCAAACAGGTAGTTGGGTAGTAGGATACTACAACGACGAGCAGAGCTGGAATATTAAGACATACTTTGGTAGGTGATTTGAGAAAGGTTCTCAGATCAAGGCTTGTTTCTTGTTGAACAAATTAATCTGAGATAGAAAAAATATATACAATATTGGTTGCCTAAGAAACTATGTAGCAATGTTGGAGGGTATCTGCTAGACCAAAATTGCCTATGCAACTTTAATAAAGAATGATCGCTTGTGGGAGGGAGGAGGGGGGTGGTTAGGAAACCGGGACAGTGACAGGGACGCCGCTAAATACATACAAACGGAAGAGCGGAAGTGCAGAATGAAGAGGTGACTAGAAAGCAGTGCCGCAAAACCACAATGACAACGACAGCCTGAACAACAACAACAAGAAGAACAACAACAACAACAGCAGCAGCAACAACAGATACAAATCTAACAAAAAATCAAGCAAATAAACATGCAGCGAAGCATTGCAAAATTCAATGTCACATCCGTTTTGGGGCATGCAACGTGCAGCGTGCAGCGTGCGCATAAATTAAAGCTCTCCCCGAGCGAAGAAAGAAAGAAGAAGCCGCAACAACAACAACAATTGTCAATAATAAGCAGCAAGTATCAGCAACAAGAACAATTCAAACGTCAAAATTGCTGTTGAGTCACGTTGAGGCAGCGACACCTGTCTCTCTCTCTCTCTCTCTCTCTCTCTCTCTCTCTCTCTCTCACTCCCTCTATCTGTACATCTGTTTTCGCTCAAACTTTTGCCGCTGTCGCGTGCCAAGAATAGAGTCGCCAGAGTTAAAGTCAACTCTCAGACTCTCTCTCTATCTCTCTCTCTCTCTCTCTCTCACACACACACACTGACGCACTCTCTCTATCTCTCTCTCTCTCCAGACAACACGTCGCCTTGTCTGCGACGGCGCTTTTTCTGTGCATCTTTGCCTCTATGTGTTGGTGTGTATCTCTGTCTGTGTCTGTGTATGTGTGTGTCTGTGTGTGTGTGTGTGTGCGTGTGGTCGCTTTGCCAACACACGATTGGCTGACAATTACTGTCTACCCATTGTCGTCATCACTTGTCTTCGTCACTTAACACCGCTGTGTACTTGCCTACTTGTGTATTTGTATTTGTAATTGTATTTGTATTTGTGTTTGTGTGTTAGAGGTTAGCGTTCGGGCCGTGCTCTCGCACATTATTTAAATGCTGCGCGCGCAACCAAATTTTAAATAGGTAACAGATCTTGAAGTGTTAACTTGTGCCGGGCGCCTCAAGCAACAACCTGCAAGCACTCCAAAATTATAGCATTAAACGGCAAAATATAAACAAACAAACAAAGCCCTGGGAATATTGCACTTCACTTTTACATTCGTGGCAATATTTATTTTTTTTTTCAATATTTTTGTATTAACTGTGCCGCGCATCAAATGACAGCAACAACGACAAAAACTGCAATGGCAACAACAACATCAACCGGAATGTTGAGCACATTCGGCGGGTTCATAACGTGCCGCAATAGCCAAATTCAAACCAGAGTCGCCTGTGCGAGTCCAGTGTCCTGCTGCAGTCGACTGCAGGAGCGTAAAGGCTTCACAACAACAGCAACAGCAACAACAACAAAGGCAGTCACCCGCCCACGCCTAGGCGCCCAACAGTCTTGCAGTCTCATGTGTAAGTTTGTGTTCGTGCAACAGTTGCAACAGTTGCTGTGCTGCATTCATAGCAGAAGATGATTCACCCATCGCTCAGTAATAAACTCGATATTCGCGTACTTCTAATCTGACTTGTGTATCTGTGTGTGTGTGAGAGTGTGTGTGTGTGTGTGTGTGTGTGCGAGTTTGTGGATAATGTGATAATGTGTGTATTTAGTGGACTTCACAGAAGACGCAGCGACAACATCAACGTCATGGCAAAAGCCCAGCACAACAATTTTCACGTTTGCCATCTTACGATTAGATTGCAATAAACATGAGTCAATGCGTGGGAAAACCTGTGGCAATTTCGACTAACTTAATTTTATCCTGAAAGATAAACACAGTGAGAGAGAGTGAGAGTGAGAGTGTGTGTGTGAGAGAGAGAGAGAGAAAGAGAGAGAGTGAGAATGAGAGAGAATGGGAGAGAAATCATATACAAACAATGATAATTAGAACAAGTCAAAATGCTCTAGTCGAGGGGGCTCTTGTTGACTCGACTATTCTGATCCTGATCAAGAATATATGTATATACTTTATGGGGTCTGCCTTCTCGGTGTTACATAGATTTGCACAATTTGAATTTATTCCTTAAGCACATTGTACTTGAGCTTACTGAACCGATCTAGTTTCATTAAAATAATGTTTTCATATTTGCAGTAAAAAAAGGAAAATTGATTAGGAAATTGTAATTGAATATTTGTTATATTACTACTTGCAGGTCCTAGCAACTATTGGCTGCTTGCAACAATGCTGATAATACTCACAACCTGCTATCTACCGAACACAGCGGCGTCGCCACGTCGCGCACTTGGTCGCCACTTGATATTGCCGCATCGGCATCACGTGCACCTGCGGTCGGCGGGAATGGAGCATGGCAAGGAGAAGGTGGGGTTCAGTTGTAAGCATAACATGGATGTGACCGTCGAGACATTGAAGCATGCTGAACAAGTCAGCAATACAACTTGTAGATCCATTGAAGAGCTGCTGATGGATTGGGTGAGTTTTGTCACTGCCCCCAAAAATGAAATGAGGTTACTCATCAGCTGGCAAGCTAACTAATGCCATTCGGAACTCTTCTCTTTCTACTTGCAGCTGGATAAGGAGATGAAAATGACGCTGCAGACAGCTGAGGAGAGGTACAGTTGGCATAGTTTGCCGATAGACTATGCGCTCATGAATGAATCCTCCTCTCACTCATACAATGGCAGCGACACAATGAAGCCTGAAGACGAGCTAAAAAATATTCTCAGTTCGTTGACGAAAATCAATCTGCTGTTGACTCGCATAATCAAAGAACTGCCCTTGAAATCGAATAGGGATATATTCAATATATTCAAGGAGAAGCTGGAGCACAATATAACCGTGGCCGAAAGCATGCTGGGCTGCAAATGGATCGATGTGCTCCCGGAACCGCTCACAGGTGGCTTTCCACTGGCAGAGTACTGCATTGTCAGGGATGCCATCCGGCTGCTTAAGGTAATCAGTGTCAAGTATAGGGTAATGCACGATCGAAAGTCGAGGGCAAACTCCTAAAACACTGCGAATCAGCGATCTGCCCAATGCACCCTTGTCCCCCTGGCGCATTGACCTGTGCCCCAAAACCGTGTACAAGAAAATGCCAAAAGAAGGAAGGAAGACAAATACTAAAAACAAAAAGACGAATCTAAACTAAGCAGCTAGTTGAATGCTACAACATTGTAGAATGCATATGGTTTTGCATGTATATATGTAAATGTGCTTATTTATTTATTATTTTTACTGTCCCACATACCATCGATAATTACTAAGCCAATTTATTTTTTTTTATTTATTATGACATTGCATTTTCGCTCATTTTTGTTATTTATATATTCATAAAAACATATATCATTGTCTGAAAATTTGTACTTAATATGTTAAATTATATTTTAATTTGTATTGCTTCCGTAAACAGCATTAAATCTTAATATTATTATTTATTATTATTATTATGATTAAATGTTAACTTAATCTATGTTTCCAAAACACAACTTTAGTCAGCCATTTTATGTTTTTTTTTTTTTATAAATAAATTAGTTAAAGTAATTATTTTGAATTGTTTGCATGCTGCATGTTGATTTGTATTTGTTGTATTTGGATTCATTTCCAGCTTTTAGGTGGTTGTTAGACAAGTTAAGGTTTCTTATAGCCAGCCAGTCATTACTACAACGATACTGCCAGAAAGTGTATTCATCGAGTTGGAAAGAAGTTCTTAATGGGTGAGTGAAGCATTGGATTGATCGCAACCCCTTTTAATTGCAAGACAAACGTTCTCATAATTGGAATATGAGGCAATGTATCCAAGGGATACTTACGAAAATGATTCTCAAAAATGCAGGACAACCAAATTGATATGTTGATCGCAGGCAACAACAGATGAAGACTACAAAACGGGAATGCAAGACAATACAATTATTTCCAACACTCCCTCTCAGCGCAGATTGTTTACGCAAACCCATTAAGTTAACAAATTCCTTATGCTTTACTTTACAAAGGTTTTTCGTTAACACTTCAGAGATCATGTTTTTGGTAGATACATATTCAATTTCAACTACATTATTTTTAAGCATATCTCTGATATGATGATATTTAATATCGACATGTTTACTACGCGCATGGAACTTAGCATCTTTTGCCAAGCATTGAGCGCTTTGATTATCGCCAAATATCATTGTTCCAGATCCCTCGCTGAAACCCATTTCACGCATAACTTTGCGTATATATGCAGCTTTCTTAGCTGCCAGTGACAGTGCCACATACTCTGCTTCAGTACTGCTTAATGCAACGACGCTCTGCTTCTTTGACTCCCATGAGAATGCAGCGCCTGCTGCAAAGAACGCCCAGCCACTGTAGAACTTCCGGTCCGTGCTGTCTCCAGCCTCCAATTTGCATCGACGAAACAATGTATCGCCTGACCGGTCAACTCTGCCTGATTGATCATCAGAGGGGCAGTGCCCCTCAAGTATCTTAATACTTGCATCTGAATGAAACTGTGAGCAGGTCTGCAAGCGCTCTCTGCCGACAAACACGTGACTATTCATACACACAGACATCTATACGTATACGCAATCGTAACGGGGTAAGGGGCCACTGCAGCATACACACGAAATCATATTGACGCTCGCGCTGATCTTCATGCCATCTCTTTCTCATTCGTATTCTCGCATGTTTATGAATAAAGAAAGAATATGTGCTGCCCAAGTTGGTTCTCAGAGCGTGACGCGTCTGCTGCGTACGCGCGCGTGGTCGCTCTGCTATGATTGGCTGGAAACTGAAATGAAATGATATCGAATGACCGATGACGACACATGCCATCGCGGCTCCAGCTACATTAATACAGCTGCACGCGCGACCGAAATTTATACAGCTTACAGATCTTGAAGTGTTAACAAGTGCCGCAGCAGCAGCTGGCAAACTAAAAGTGTAACAAAAACTAAATAATAGTAGTAAATAAAATAAGAAATGTCAACAACAACATCAAACGCAGTGATGAGCACATGTGACGGCTTCGCAACGGCCAGAGTGTCGTGCGCGAGTCCTGTGCCCTGTTGCAGTAGAGCTGTGTCCCATAAGATCACGAGGACACTAGCCAGTAAGTAGACAACAGTAACAGTCTTGCTGCCTCATGTGTAGGTTTGAGTAAATATCACGGCATAATGATGTGCACTCATAGCACCCGAAGATGACTCACCCATTTCGATGTTTGATTAGCTATAGCATTCTAGCTATAGCTATTCGTGCTTTCGTTTCACTATGTAGGAATGTTACATGTAATATTCATATTCACACGTTACGGCAAGAGACCCGCCAAGAGATATGCACATAAATATCTGCTGTGTATTTTGTTATAAGATTGCAATATCATCCACAACCCAATAAGAAATGTGTGAACGCGTCCATTCAGTGCAGCCAATTGGCAAACAAAGCAATCAAAAGCAACAAATCGAGTATTTACTTTATGTAGATTGTAACTCTGGCAAATATATCTAGTATTTAGTGTGTATTAAAACTAAAATTATTAAAACTCGACTCGAGTATAGACGAAGTAGTACAATTTATTAGGAGATTGTAATTGAATATTTGTTATATTACTACTTGCAGGTCCTGTCAACTATTGGCTGCTTGCAGCAATGCTGATAATATTCACAACCTGCCTTTTAACGAGCACAGACGCGTTGCCCGCTCGAGTGGTGCAGGGTGAGCCGGTCAGGTCAGAGTTCCACTGCAAAACTCCGAATGTGAACGACACTCGATTTATAAACGAAGTGGAGCGCAGCAAATCTGTTTATAAATCCCTTGCTAAGTCGCTTCTGACGTGGGTAAGTTTTGCCACAGTCCCCATATTAAATGAGGTCTCCGCTCCTGTCAACTAGTTAACTAATGCCAATCTACACTACCCTCTTTCTTCTCAGCTAATTAATTCAACGAATATGACTATTGAGAAGATTCGGGCTAAGTATGTACATTATAGAATGCCGCTAAACTATTCGCTCGCGCATGAAGTCAGTGTGGCGCTAAACCGTTCATCCAGCAATGAAGCCTTTGGAGATGGCATGACCAAGATGGAACAGATTTTCGAGTCTGTGACGAAGATGTACTTGCTAGTCAATCAGACAGAGAGCAACCTAACCACACCACTGGATAAGCAGTTTTATTGCCTTCTTAAAAAGAAGGTGACGGTGCTGATGGGCACAGCCAAAGTTTTGGGCGATTGCAGTTGGAACGAAACCCTTGCGAATTCATTCACATATAATACATTTGGGATGAAGCGGGCTGTTGCCCTTGAGGTCCTCGGGTTGACCAAGGTCGTCAGTGAGTACTATGCGGGTATGCGAGAGTCCGAGACTCCTTAAACTCTGCGAATCAGCGATCAGCGATCAGCTATCAGCGAACTGTGAGGAAAGTGCAAAAAAAACATGGAACTGCAATTCCAAACAAAAACAAGTAAGAGTGCTGTAGTCGAGTGAGCTCGACTACGATTTACCCTGGACCCAGTTGTTAAATATTTTTAGATTTATTGAATATATATGTGTGTATTTATGTATATGCACGTGTTTGTTGTCAGTCAGACCTGCCCACATTTGCGTGCAAAACTTATTGTAGGGAAATTTGCCAATAGTTTTAGAATATATTCAATAGCTGGGTTCAGGGTAAATCGTAGTCTTACTTGCACTTTTACTTGTTTTTTAATTTAATTTGATTGTTTAATTTTTAAATTGATTGCAATGCCTTAAATTATGTTTTATGTTGTACTGATTGTTTAATATTATTATTATTACTATCGCTAAGCCCCAAATATTATCACTAATACATTATAATAAATTATGAATAAATGCAAACTTAAGGTGTATTTTGAAAACTTGACTTTAGTCAGCTCTTTTAATTATTGACATAGTTGCGCCACTGTACGAATTTTCTGCGTCCAGTTGGTAGACGCAGTGCTACACATCTGTGCTGTTGTGGCATGCTTCTGCCGACAAATAAACACTTCTACTCCCAGGCCCCGCCAACGAGTCTACGACTTTCGTTTGCTTACTCTGATGTCAGCTGATGGTAAATATTTATTTTTTGCGGCAATTCTGAAAGTGCATTGTGAAGAATGCCCATGCAACTGCTAAAAGTGGCAAGAGTAGTGCAAATCACAATTTTTCATGCTTTATAGTTAATTTTAAGTAGAAGTTGTATACTTAGAAAAAAAAAACAATTCCCGGAATTTTAGTAAATCGTTTCGTGTCCAAGAGTAACTTATCTTATTTTATATTATTATTCAGAAAATATAATTCTTAAAAAAAAAGAGTTTATCTAAGTCAAAAATTTGCTAAATAAAAATCAGTTTAATTATTGAGTTGCGTCAGCGCCGGCGTCATTGGCTCAGACCAACAATAATTTACCGTTGCGCTGAACACACACATGGCTGGCTTCACAAGCTTGGTCATCCTGTGCTGTGCACTGTGTGTGTGTGTGTGTGTGTGTGTAGTAATCGGTAATCGAATCCATCTGCGGTTGGTAGCTGCGCGTGGCAATGGCCTTGCTAGTCAGCCAGTTATCTGAACCGTTTGCCAGCACTGCTGGATTTAGACGTCACCGTGTTGCCAAATACCCTCACTTGGCCCACAGTCTCTATCTGTCTGTTCGAGATAACTGTTTGCCCAAGCGCGTGCCCATTGAATCAGCAGCGGCAGCGGCAGCGCCGCCAACGTGGGCAGCAGCGTTTTTATGAATGAATTCAAGCAGGCGCGACTGCAATGTGCCAGCAGCGCAGCAGCGATATCGACAGCGGCAGCGGCACCGGCAGCGGCAGAGAGGCAACAGGTGAGCAGAAAACATAAATGTGAACACACAAATCAGGTTATTTTCGCTCTTTCGCTCACCCATACTCATTCTCTCACTCTCTGGCTCTCTCGTTTGGCACGCTCTTGCACTCAGCGAGCGAGAGAGATAGACGACAACAGAGAGTGAGAGGCAGAGCAGCCGAGTGAGCGCGCTCCATTTGTTGGGATTGGTTGGCTGGCTGCCAGTTTGCTTATCTGCTGAGCGCAATTCACCAATAAGCAGAGGGACTCACACATACACAGATGTACATAGTAAGACACACACACATACATACACACACACACACACACTCTTTCCCTCTCCCTCTCTCTATCTCTCTCTCTCTCTCACTCTCTCTCTTTATATATGTTGCTTGTGCTGGTTTATGATGCCGCCCCAAAATGCTGGCTGCTCAACTTATGTAAGCTGAGTCAAGTATTGCTTTCATTGGAATCAAATTTCAATGCGAGATATTTGTACTTATTACAGAGATAAAAATAATAATAAAAAATATTTATATTTATATTTATATCGTATTTGACTCTCGTGGATTTATCAGCTTCGGAAGTGCCCCACTGAGCGACCTTGCCACGCTCTTTGCGTAATAGCGTTGATAAGCCGAGCTCTGACGTTATTTGGATATACGTCAACATATTGTGGAATGTTACGCACATTCGTGAAGTGACTATACGTCGAAAAATACCGAAACTACCGAAAATGTTCTACATTGACCAAATAAGGTCCGTCATATTTCTGATTCTTTGTTTTGTATATAACAAGATTTTGGATATATTTGTAGCTAAATGCAGCTTAAATGCTGTTAAAAACTGCAAAACAAAAGAAATAATTTAAAAATATTCACCTAAAACAACGTATTAATAAAATGTTGACAGGCATCACCAACAGCAACAGCAACAGCAACAGCTGGTTGCACGAGTAATAGTTTAAATGTTTATACAATACAACTTATGTTTGGTAAATATATCTAAATCGTCTGTCCATTATTTGAACTAAATAAGTTGAAATTATTTAACACGTTCTTGCACAATTTAAAAACTAAAATATTTTAAGTTGTGCCTGGACATGTATGAATATAGGAATGACGAAAGAAATCGGCAATCTTAAACAATAATCACTGAAAAGTGAGCAACTTCATTACTTGATAGAGGCAATTGAGATAATTTCAGGCTGATCATCCATGACCGATGCCAATTGCAACGCTAATTTGGCAAATCAAACAGCAGCGGTAACAACAACAGACACAAACAGAAACAAACCAATCGACTAACTAACCGTTGCAATCCATCGTCGGACAAGGACGGAGACGGACACGGACACGGAGACGGAGACGGAGACGGGGCACCTGAAAGATGCCCGCAATGTGAGAATTGCAGTAAAAATCATGATAAACGAAACGATTTTACGCATAATCAAAACAGCACTAGCCTCTAAAAACTCACACCTCAGTGCAGTTGTTGCACACCCACAAAAACACACACAACACAACACAGCACAACACTGGGCAGGACTACGACTGTAGAAGAGGAAGGTTGAGGCTGAGGCTGAGGCTGAGGCTGAGGGTTGTGTTCGGGTTCGGTTTTGGTTTCGGTTACCAACTCGGTCGGTCTCTGTGTGCGACAGGAGCTAAGCAGCGTGTAATGATTATACCCTATAATAGCGCATGTAATGGGTACATCCGTGCATATCTAACAACTCTTTGCCTTATCATTTCTCTGCATGTTTTACAATCTCTCAGGTGAACCAGCTATTATGCATGCAGCAATAGATATATACTGTATTAAAAATTATCTAGAGATAATTCAGACAAATGAACGTAAGCAACGTCACATTTATAGGGTATATAATAGTCGTTGTTTTGGCAATGAGGCCGAGCTCGGTTAACCATCCACTGGTCTGCCCCGGCGGGTACCCGGTGCGAGGTCGACGCTCGACGCTCGACGCTCGAAGGTGTTCGCTGCTTGGCATTGGCTGTGGCAATTTAAGCGTATCCTTTCGATTAGATACGGCCGGTAAAGAAAGGAAAATTACAGCATGACTGCGGATCGGGGACCGCACACAACAACTCAATTTTGTAGCAAAATATTTTGTTGTCCAGAACGAATCGCAAGTAAAATATTTGTGTGAGCGACTGTGGCGAGGTCAGCACTGGCAATGGGAATGGGAATGGGAATCCGAATGGGAATGCGAATGCGAATGGGACTTGAACCATGACTGCCGGTGGCAGCATCGACGCATCGGGTCCTTTGCACGGGACGTCCTGCAGCGCCTGCGCACTCCCTGTATGCAGACAGCAGCAGCAGGAGCTCATCAATGCAATAATCGTGTTTGTTGTCCATGTAGATGAAGTTGTTTGGTGCGAATTGGACAGTTACATTTATAGATACGAGCACAGATACAGATACAGATACAAATACATATACCCAAGGGATGGGCATACAAAAGACGCTGCCATATTGATATATGTGCCTCGCAGCGAGTCCAGGTCCTGTGTGTGTCCTCAGTGTGGCGTGCGGCAAAAATCAAGGCGAGTATCCCCGCTGCGCGACACGGCTGCTTCCTGCTGCTCCTACTGCTGCTGTTGCTCTTGCTCTTGCCATTGCTGAAGAGTCTGAGGCGGCCTATGCCAACAATTGCACTTACAGTTAGACGCAGGACTCTGGGCCCGGTCGATGGCTGCTCCCGGACAGTCTAAAGTCCACGTCCCGTACACAGCTGTCCGGGCTAAACAATGTGGCCATAATTTTGTAGCAAAGTCACACAAAACAAAACCAAAGAAAACAGCAACTAAATTTAATTAGCTCGTCAATTGTCCCACTTCGACGGCAAGCATACAATTGCTCGGGCTGCGAATTGGCGAGATACTCGATGGGGCAGGCACCCTTAGGGCCCAGGTCAGTTATTTATTGACCGACCGCCCAGCAATTGAGACCAGGTACTGCAGGCAAGTCAAGTAGGCGCTGGTCATGGGGCGTTCGTCCCATTTATAAGAGTACAAGAACATTTAGCATTTGCCCAAAAACTAGCTAATCATAAAATTATTTGCTGACCTGCTGCTGCTGCTGATTGCAGCTGAGGATATGCCCAAAACGGCTGACTGGCTTATTTCCAGGCATCTCCCTCTCTCTCTATCTGTATATATATGCATATATGTATAATAAATATATATATATATTGGATAATGAAGTATAAATATGCAAAGCGGCTGCTAGATCCATCAGTGTGTTCAGAGTGCTTGATTCGTAAGAGTGGACAGGGCACGGACCGAATAACTACAAATCATTGAGCAACATTTGAAACTGTGCAAGTTGTTCATAGCTTGTTAGTTTCCTTACTGATGACCTATTTTTATACTTTAACTCCAAAGCTGGTTCGACGAGAGGTGTGCATCTCTCCCTGAAGAATAATCCACATGCGATTTGGAATATCTCGGAGCAGATAAAAAGTCAAAAACAAGACTTGACCTGGGAAAGGCGAAGTATATTTGTTCATTCCTCTTTCATACTCAAATTGTTACTAATCTTTAATGCTATTCAATTGTAGCTCACAATACCTTCAAAAGTAGTTCGAGCTTTGCACAAAATTCAATAACATCCTGATTATTATATGTATTACATAGTATACGAGTATCTTTGATTTGTTGCATTTTCAGCTGGAACACATTTGGTCAATTCGGTCTTATTATATTGGAAGCAAGAAATAGTTCTAATCTTTTTGTAAATTATAGATCCTATAGTTAGTACAACTACCGTAAAAATGACTTATTAAAAGGCGATCGGACAAAGCCAATTTGATATTAGTATTCACTCAGAGAAAAAATCGTCCTGAATTTTAAAATTCACTTCACCTTATTATACTGAAAGAAATTTCTGAAACTGAAGGTTTTGGCTTTCATAATTTTATGATGGATTTTTCTTTGTGTGTACATACTAGTATCCTTATATTAACTTTATTTTTTTACTTATAGTATTATACACATTCTTTTAGAGTATTCATATTATTAATTGTAAATGCAATGATATTATGAACTATAAATGTGCGTATTAAAACATCTACAAATTAAAAATAAGTAGAAAAGATCATTATGTATTATGTGGATGAAATACAGCCAAAGATATTAAAGTAAGCATACTTTTCGGCGACGGGGATATCGGTATGAATTCTGAATTCTGGCTTATTAACAGGTGAGTAAGCTTTTAGCCCAGTTAAGAGGCTAAGCTCAATTGGGTAGCCAAGGTCGGGGAACTTGCAGTGAAACAGCTGACAAGTGCTCGAGATGTAAAGAAAGCTAGCACTCTCTCTGTCATTCGAGAGGGAGAGAGAGAGAGAGAGAGGGAGAGAAATATGTACCAAAAGAAACAGAAACAGAGAGAGATGGATGGAGAAAGAGAGGGAGAGAGAGGGAGAGAGAAGGAGACAGACAGCTGTTGCCTTGGGGCAGGCGTATGGCCTACGTATCGCTCAGGTAGATTTCTATGAGTGCACTTTGAGTGAAATCTTTTCATTGGATAAGTGGCAAATGAGCCTGGTGCCTATCAACACAGCGATGGCGACACACTCGCACACTCACACACACACACACACACACAAGCCCGGACAGGGACAGGCTTAACCAGTGCTCGACTAGCTGGTTGGTCTGCCTTACGTTGGCGTTCGTCGTTGGTCAAAACGAGCATATTGTATGTGATTGCATGAAGTGTGTGCCTGTCTGTGTGTGTGTGTGTGCGTGTGTTTGCGCGTGTGTGTGTAGGATGCATATCAGGTAAGCCGAATAGAGCGGGGCAGGCCCAGGCAAACACTCGATCAGGCCTGACAGGCAGGCAGACAAATGGACATGGACGTTCAGGCAGCGCTGCCTCACTCACACTCACACAACCATAGAAATTCAGAATCAGAGGCCCGACTCGGGTCTGGCCTGGACTGGCCTGCCCTGCCCTGGCCTGGCCCGGCCTGGCCGGGTCTTCAGTCTTTATTTTTCTTTTACGTACCGTTCGTTTTTCACATGGTCTTTTCGCTCTGTCTCCGAATGACGTCGCTTCGCGGTCGCTTCGGTTTCGGTTGTCGTTTGTCGGTTGTCGGTTCTCTGGTCTCTGGTCTGTTGCTGCCGCTGCTGCTGTCGCTGTCGCCGCTGCTGTTTCTGTTTCTGTTTCTGCTGCTCAACAAAGAAAGCTGGTCGAATTCAGCGCAACTTTTGGCTCAGTTCGGTTTTGTGCCTGGACGTGAACAGTAGTGCTCGGTAGAAGTGTTCTTCAAACTCAAACTCAAAGAAACAAAGATAATAACAGCAGCTCAACATCATCATCAACTGAATATGCAACTCTAAGAAATAAAAAAGAAATTCCAACATTCATATTCGTTGCAAGTTTCTCAATCAATTTTTTTTGTTCGTGTATTCAATCCAAGTGCAACACAATTAAATAAATTAAAACCAACAACAACAACAACAGCAGCGAAACAAAAAGAGGATTAAACTGCAAATTGTTATTAACAATTTCAGCTGACGAACTTTTCATCGATAATGCGGTGTGTGTATTAGTTTTGTTTTGAAATTATCTATTAAAAAACTAAAAAAAAAAAAAACTAGAACAATTTTAATATAACTTTTTTTTTAAATCTTTATTTTAACGTAATCTTGTCATGAAAAAATCTGGAACCGAAAATCCAACCAATTGAGAGCTACGCATGCGCACAGTTTAATCATTTGTGCATTGAAAGAGAGAATCCAAATTTTTTGGAGCTTAACGTTTTGTAATATTTTTCGATCCTTATCTTTTTGAAATTCCATTCAAGTTACAAAAATGTTCAAATTGACTTACCTGCTCTAAATTCCAAGCTTCTCAAAAATAACAAAAACAGAAAAAAATAGAAAAACAAAAAGGCGGATCATTTGAACGCACAAAAAAATGTTCAAAGATCGAACAACATTTTTGAGATCCGAGCAAGTTGCATTGGCGTTTCTAGCTTTTTGACCGAATAAAGTCCTGATCGATATTATAATCCAACGGCGACAAGGATTACTTGCCATGTTAATCACTTGATAGTCATTGTGTGTGTGTTTATTTTCTTTTCTCTTTCTCTTTCTCTTTCTGTTTTTTTCTTTCCTTCCGAATTACTGTTGCAAACCGTTTTCTTCTCATTTCATCTGCATTTTGGCAACATTCTTTTTTGGCCCATTGAACACACACGATAAAAAATCGCAGAACAAAAAGATCCACAAATTCCTAAATCATAATCATATATTATACAAAAATTCCAAATCGCAATAAAAAAATAAATATCGTTATATATATATATCTATCTAACAGTTGGTTGCCATTGCGCTGCAACCAAAGTTAAAAGCAACAAGACGGCATCGCCAACGGCAACAACAAGGACACGGACGCCAGCGACGGCAAGAACAAGGACAAGGACAACGCACATTGCGCGGCAGGACAATGCGGATATGTGGTCCACTCTGCTGTTGCCACTGCTGCTGCTCCATCTCATCCAACTGCATGCCACGGTCGCCATGGCCACAGCCAGCGGCGGCCTCACCGTAATCGAGGGCGCCAGCACCAGCACCAGCAGCAGCAGCAGCACCTCCACCACCAGCTCCACCACCACCATTAGCAGTAGACACAGCAGCAGCAGCAACAGCAGCATCAGCAGCATCACCAGCAGCAACACATCAAGCGCTGTGACCGCTCTCAATCTGCGGAAGCGGCATCGCAAGCGCAACAGCAACTGGTACGATTATCGCAACTACAGCGAGAACAACACGGCTGTCGAGTGGATGAATCCTTGCGGCGGCTCCTACTACACACCCTCAGCCAGCGAGAGTCGGCGCGCCCAGCGGCCCAAACAGGTAAGCAGTACTTAATTAAAGCTCTCCCTCTGGCTGATTAACTGAGGTTTCCTGTTTTTCTTTTTTCTTTTTTCTGATTTCTGTTTTCTGTTTTTTGTTGTTGCGTTTTTTGTTTAGATCTTCAATCAGTTGAAGCGTGCCGCTGGCACGGAATACCGTGAGCTGAACAGCACGCAGGACCACAAGGGCATCGATATTGGGGATATGCAGGTGTGGTCGCTTCACAAATATAACTACAAATTTCTGCCCAAGCTGAAGCCCAATTCAACAGTAAGTTAACAATTAACACATATGCATATCAGGAGTCGAATGCTGTCTCGCTCTTTCTCTCTCTCTGTCTCTCTCTCTCGCTCTCTCTCCTTTTGTCTTGATGCTGATGTTGATAACAAAGTCCGTTTGCGGTATTTTTTTTCATTTTTCGCTCACAGATCGCTTTGAAGCGCTGGTATCGCAACATGCAAACGTATGTGGCAAGCTTTGCGTATTTGCGGCGCGTGCAAATCAATTGGGACAGGCAGAATCTGAAGCGCGAGTCCGCCATCGCCAAAGAGCTGAAGAGGCTGTTGCTCAGCTCGCGCAGCATGCTCTGCGAGCTGGAGACGGCCGTAAATCGCACATATCCGATGCCGCTGACGCTTGGCGTTTCGGCCAAGCAGCGACGCCAGCTGCAGCTGCCACAAATCTCGCGCAATGATATGAACAGGCGGCTCAAGTTGCGTAGCAAGATGCGACCAGCGGCAGCAGCAGCAGCAGCAGCAGCGACAACAACTGAAGCAGCGTCTGTGGCAGCGACGGCAATCGGAGAGGCAGATCCGATGGATATGCGTTTTGTGAAACATCATTACTATGAGTTTCTGCGCACCATGTGGCAGCTACTGCGACGCGACAGCAAACGCGAGCGCCAGCAGCGACGCCAGAAACGCCAGCGACGTCAGCAGCGCCAGCGAGAGCAGCAGCACCAGCAGCAGCAATCGCCATTGTCGCACCACCAAGAGCAAGAGCAACAGCTGCAACAGCTGCAACCGCAGCAGCAGCGGCAGCAACAGCAGCGACAGCGTCAGCGCCAATGGCAGCAACAGCATCGGCGTCAGCAAGTGGGACAACAACAGCGATTGCAGCAATCGCTTGACGGTGCTGGCAATCGCAACGAGTTCAACGAGGTGTCCAAGCCGCTGCCCCTCGATGTGGCAGGGGCCGCTGGCGGGCGACGTGGCAAGCGACAGCAGCCGCACTCAGCAGCAGCAGCAACAGCAGCAGCAGCAGCAACAGCAGCAGCAGCCAATCAGCGACAACTTCGCCGCGTGCTGCGCACGTGAAATAACAGCATAATTAATACATTATGTACAATATTCATTCGAGACGCAACCCTTAAAGATCGACTAGTTTAATTAAATTACTTAATGCACTTTTTGCAGAACAAGTTTGGTCACCTTTCCCCCTTTCTACCTGTCTCCATCTCGGTCTCTCTGTCTGCCTATGCTTTGGCCATGCTTAAGTATTATTATTTTGTATTAGTTATATGCTTAATAGTTATTTATTTATTGAAAACAACAGGAAAAAGAAACCACAGCATCAAAATCATGGCTAATTAAATTATATTTCATAGTCCTAAGCGATTAAATTACATCTAAGATCAGCACAGAACAACCTTCTGCATCTTCAGCATCAGCTCAGCAGTTGCCGTTCTAGTCACATAAGAGCAACCGCAGCATTCAGCACTTGACATTCAACATACAATATACAACATGCAACATCGAAGCATACTTTTATCACTACACTACATTCCTATACGTAACATTCCTAGCTATATATATATAGATATGTTTAGCAACTATTTGGCATCCAAACCAGCTCAAAAGTATTACAAAATGTTTTCTCAACCCAATATTTATATACTAAATATTTTTTTTTATATTATTTTGGTTTAGTTTGTAGGTTAAATTATATATATATTTATATATTTTATATATATATTTAGTATGCATAGTGTGCTTATTTCTTTTTTTTTTTTTGAGATTAGCTTGTAGGTTTTGTTGAACTGTGATATAGTCTTGAGTGTTAATCGCAATATGCTTAGCTAGTTTGTACCTTTATTTGAATATGAGAATATGAAATTGTAATAAATAAGTTAAAGCAAACACACATTCACTTTTTTTTTTATATACCACATACATATAGAAACATGACTTGATAAGCTGCAAAGAAAGCAAACAATAAATGCAAATATTGAAAAATACAAACCGAAATTGATTTCATTTTCTGCAAGTAAAAATAAATACTTTAATAGGAAACACAATTTGATCCGTACGAATTTATTATTAGATATATTCTTCTTTTATCACCGTTTGAAAATTGAATTTCAGCATAGATATAGATCGTATAGATCGTATGCATAGCCACAAAGTACAACTGTACTTATTACAACATAAATATGGATCATAGGCATAAATCGGAATAATGCATTTAAGATTGAAAAAATAAAATCATTTAGACTTTCTCGTCATTTTATTCAAATAATATAAAATCGGATGGAAATTCTCGAACGCATTCGAAACTTCTCGATTCGTCCGGAAACAAGGCTTCAAAACTATTTGTGGAGTTGTTCATTTGGTTAATAGTTCAGCAGCCCAAAATGACAGCAATGCGAAGAACTTCATTTTGTAGTCTAGCGGCCCATTTTGGATTCGGCTTAGTTATTTTATGATCAGGCAGTTCTCTGTGCGTGTAGCGCCCTTTTAATATTTATGTGGCGTCCACTTTATGGCTGCACTGCATCGAACGAACTGAGCAGAGGGTTGCAATGCACCCGCCTTTCAATTGTGTTCCCTTTAATCCAGAGTTTTATGATCTTTGGCAGCGGCGTCAAACTATTAGCACGCGCACCAGCCAACAACCAACAACTGGCCATCAGCAGCTGCATGTTGTCAGCTTGAGAGGAGCAGGATTCGGACGTCGAAGTCGTTGTTCCAATGCCTCCACCTGGCCACTTCATTGGTCATTGGCACTGGCAGGTGAGCTCAATGAAAACGTCAGCGGCAGCAATATTGGCCTTGAGCCATCGTCGTCAGCATCTCATCAATGAGCTGTTGATTGCCGCCCAAATCTTGGCTTATAGCTTACACTTTCTGATCTGAGCCAACTAACTCAATGAACTACCCGAGTAGGATGAGCTGTCGTTTAGCTGGGCTAAGTAGCCCACAAAGTAAGTGCACTTGTTGCTGGCTAAGCTGATGGCTGCTTGCTGTCATTAACTGTTTGCATCAACCATATACATATACATATATATATATATAAAATACTCGAAATCCTTTACATTGTTTTAAGCGGATTTATGCAAATTTACTTTTTAATACCTTGGCTTATTGAGCCTAGCATTGAGCCAAGCTTCGTTTAGGGCGCTTAGTGGCACCTCTGAGGACAAGATCCTCAGCAAGGATTAGCGCAAGCAAAGCAAAGCGGAAGCTGTCTATCGAGTGAGCAGCCACAAATTACAGTCTACACTGCACTGCAACATGTTCTGCTGACCAGGGCCAAGTGTTGACACGCAAACGGATTACAGACCGGACCTGCAACAAACACCCTGCAGCAACAGAAGCAACAAAAATATTTGAATATTATGATGCTGCCGCTGTGGCTAAGCCGTTTATTGATTGCAATCGAGCAGGATGGCGAGGACGGGCCCAGGAAGCTGACCGTGTTAGTTAAGCCTGGCCAAGAGCATGAGGCCCTAAGCCGACCTGTGCTCAGTGTCAAGTGTCCCCGTTGCTGGGCCAAAAGGGTCTGCTTGTCTAAAGTAGGTGTTGTTATGTTTTTAGCTGTCATAAATATTATAAAACTTGGTAAATATTTAAGCAGCGTGCACAATAAAGGCAAATGGCAGAGGCTCACTCGGGTTCGGGTTCGAGTTCGGTTTTGGGTTCGGTTTTGGGTTCGAGTTTATGTTCGACATTCGGGTTTGTCTCGTCCTCGTCTGCGACTCCTTGCTGCCTCCGGGCTCTATTGCTCTATTGTCCTTGCCTGCCCATAACGGTGGTTGCTTTGCGGCTGCCTCTCGCCAAGCGATAGACAGAGAGAGAGAGAGAGAGAGAAAGCGCAACAGAGAAATATTTTACCTGTGTGCGTGTGTTTGTTTTACTTACTTTTGAAATTTGAATATGGTCAGGGCCATGGCTAAAGATTAACAACATTTAATAACCCATCATTTTTCGGGGCATTTTGGCTCGTCCTGTGCTGTTCTGTTCCGTTACGTTCGGTGCAGTGCGGTTCGGTTCGGGTCGGTTCGGTTTGGTTCGGTGCCTTTGTGCACAATTTTTAGTGCAGATAACTGCATTTTGTGTCTTGGCCATCCTTTGTTCTTCCAACGTCTCTATCTCTGTTGCAGTTGCACTTTCGGCCACTTTTTGCTTTTGTCCTTTTTATTTAACAATTTCTTCTTATTTTATTTTGTGTGTGTGTGTGTTTTTTTATTGTTTTGCTGCAGTTAGCATTTCCTAGAAAATTGAATACCGCCTTGGCCCGTAATGATATTAAGAGCGGGCCGAAATGAGATAGAGCATCGGTTGAATAGAGACAGATGCAGGCTGAGAGGGCCTTGTGGCGAGCAGCAATTTGCTGAGTTGCCTGCCGAGTGGCAAATCAATTATCAGCTTTTCTTTGACAAACGATCAATTCGAAAATCAATCCATTATTTGTAAACACATTAAATGAAATTACATTTATTTTGTATATGCAATAAACATTTAGCATTTGCTTTCGTCTCGAACCTAATTGATATTCATATTGCCTCAATGCTAATTGAATTGAATCCATAATGTATATATTTATCGACAATTTCGATTTGTTTACGAACGGCTTTAATTAATTTATTGTTTATATTTTGTTTATGCCGCATACTTCGATGTGTCTCAATTAGTATATATACATATATATATATAAAAAATCGTTAAATCTTTACACTTTGTTTTTCAACAATATTCACAAGTATGAATCTTTGATTAAAGTTTACTACTCTCCACCTTTACCTGCAGCTGCTGGGAGGTATCTGCTATCTGGTATCGCAATTGTGATTTTAAATGCTAAATTTAAAGTCGAGTACCAGGCAAGCCTCGCTTATCAACGAAATGCGTGTGAATATGTGTGAATAATTATCGATAAGAGCGTGCGGGATTTTATACTGTTGTCGTGTTCTACACCATTTATGAATGTGCTAAGTTTTCCATCGGCAGCTTTTGCACTGGCGCAGGTCTGCAGTTGAGAATGTGGCTAACGAAACTTCTCTAATTACATAATATCTCTCTCTGTGTGTGTGTGTGTGTGGCTGCTGTTTGGCTTTTGGTTTTATTAACACACATTTTTATGATCATTTATGTAATTTCATAGAGTGCGGCCACATAAATCAGAAAGCGAGTTCTCATTTAACAGTCGAAGCTCTGGGACCGGGCTCGGAGACTGCGGATCGAGGATCGGGGAACGGGGAACGGGGCTGAGGGCTTGGGTCTCGCTGACAGGCAGACCTAACAAATTTTGCGTATGACTTAATAAACATGTCGTTGAACTGTCGCCAGCAGCACTTTGGTTATGTTTATGGCGTAGACGCGCCTGCGTAGAAGCCAACGATGTTGTTGGTGTTGCTGTTCTTGCTCTTGTTGTTACTGGGCATTTAAGCACCTCAAAACACTTTTTAATTGTTCAAAATTGTTTTTGTGCTTTTTTCTTCTTCTTTACCCGTGCACATTGAACTTGAGCCGACAGCAAAAATAAAAGCAAACCAGCAACAGCGCAGCACAAAAATTGTAATTACCATGAGTAATATTTTATTACACTTTGACACTGAAGGAAAAACTTCACAAGAACAACGGCTGAGCTGAGGAGTGACAAAAAAAAAAAAAAAAACAAAAAAAAAAAGAAGAAGAAGAAAAACAAAAAGAAACAATCAGAAATAAAAGAAGAACCGACGAGCAGAGAAAGGCCAACCAGACAATAACAACGAACTTGTTATGCTCTACAAGTACTTGAACCAGTTTTCCTGCCGTATCACAATTTATAGGTAAAGCTCAGCACTGCCACTATTATTCCATATATCAGCCAACCAATGCAAGCAGCAAGAGCCGTTTGTCGGCAGCTGCGCAAACTTATGCAAAGCAGATTGATAACAACAAGTGGAACTAAAAAAGAATAACTAACCCACTGTGAAGTAAAAATCACACAATAAAAAGTGCAACAAATTCGTAAATCTTTGCAGTACTCTCTGCGCACGCAGCAACAGCAACAGTAACAGCAACAGCAACCAGCAAAGAGCATAACAACAACACCAACAACAGCAGCAGCAACAGCAGCAGCAGCAGCAGCAACAAAAACAACAACAACGCTGGCAACTAACTTAAGTAGCGGTAGCAACAGGCTACTAACATGTTTATGCTACTTTTATGAGGTGGCAATAAAATCGAACCAAGTACGAAAATAAAAATGAAAAAGGCAAAGGCAACAGAGATGCTCGTTGCCACTCGCGCTCATCACACAGCACTGGGCAGGGCTGCATCGCTCTCTTTCGCACATTACTGGCAAGCTGGCTGACTGGCTGGCTGGCTGGCTGACTGGCTGGCTGGCTGGCTGGCTGGCTGGCTTGCAGGATAGCCGCACACACAATGACTTCATCGATTTATAGCGGTCAAGAGTGACGACGACTTGGTCTTGCTTTGGGTTTGCGTTTTGAGTTTTGGGTTTTCGACTGGCAACTGGCAACTGGCAACTGGCAACTGGTAACTGGGAATGGGATGCAGACTGGTACCGGCGTCGGCACCGGCACCGCTATTGGCATCGGGTCTCTTAGTTTTGGCTTGGTTTTTGCTGTGCACGTCGGTTATGGGCGACTTGCGCTGCGTTTTTATGATGATATTGTTTTGCATTTTGCGCATAGGACTTTTGTGGCTCGCACACGGTTTCGTTTTCATTTGGCTTCGGTGTGTGTGCGGTGCGTGGATTAAGCCACGTCTAGGAGCGACACTCAGTACACACACAGACATGGGACCATCGGCCCAAATGCGTATTCCTGGAAGCCATGGCAGCAGCATAACTCGCGACGCCCTTTGCCGCCTTGGCTTGCCTCAACGTCGGCTGCATTTTATGGTTTGTCGTCATAATCACCGGCACAGCATCTCCTCCATTTATCCAGCACTCAGCACTCAGCATCGACATCGTCTTTGTGCCAGTGACACACTCAACGCGACATCATCGTTGTTGTCGTCACCTGGCCCAGCTTCTCAATGCCCACCAGCCACCCACTTTATTCACACACGGCATGTTTCATCAATTGAATAATTAAATTAATTATTGGAAAAACAGTAGAAGTTCAAGTTCAAGTCTATATATATATATATATATATATATATTTATTTATTTATAACTTTATTGAGGGAGCATGTCCAAATGTAACTTGGCCAATAATGTTTACTGCATTTGGGCTCAACTAGTTGTTGTTATCGGGAAGAAAGCACCGTTAACACTTCCGTTATGTTGTTCGTGCCTTGTCGGTGGCATTGTTGTTGTTGTTGTTGTTATTGTTGTTGTAATTGCTGTTCAGGTGTGCCGTGTAGTCCTGTGTAAGTCCTTTGTGGCAGATGCCGTTGTCAATAGAGCGTAACAAATATCAGGAAATGTCATCATTTTTGTAAAGCCGCATGGAGAATTGAATAGGACCAGGCCGGGGAAATTGAATTGAAGAAATTGCTGCACACACACACACATACACACACACACAGCAGGATCGTTAGCATGAGAGAGGGAGAGAGGGAGGGTGCATATGCTCGCACGCAGGACTCGCAGGAGCGGCGAACCACACATGGCGCAAGTGTTGGAACGAGAGTTGCCTGCTATGACACTCACACACACACACACACACACACACACACACACACACACACACACACACACACTCACACACACACACACACACTCACACACACAGACAGACAATCACAATCGATACGCATCCACACAAAATGTCACTAACCAGCTGCGCAGTCGCCGTCGACGTCGAACAGCATCTTTCCCTCAATTTCCCCCCTGCTAGTTGTTGTTGTTGCTGTTGTTGTTGTTGTTGCTGTTGTTGCCTTTGGCTCGTTTGTTGTATCAGCGTCTTTTCTACTCTTGTCTTGTTTGCATTGTTCTCGCTCAACAGATTTGATCAGTTTTTAATGAACTTCATTCATGTTTGAATGACTTTGATCAGTTCCGCTTTGGCCTCGCCTTTGCCTCTGCCTCTGCCTCTGCCTCAGCCTCAGCCTCAGTCTCTGCCTTTGCCGTTGATGTTGCCTTTGCCCTCCATCTCATCTTTGGCTCTGGCAAACAATAGCAAATACACAAACCTTTTAAACGCGTGCGGCGATTGTCGCTTGCATGTTGTTGTTGTTGTTGCTGTTGTTGTTGGTGTTGGTGTTGTGACAGTGACAAGAAGATGCTGCACGCACAATGTTATCTGTCTCTCTCTGTGTGTGTGTGTGTGTGTGTGTGGGTGGGTGTGGGCCTGTCTTGAATTAGAAAGTCCAAATGGCGCACGGGTCGTATGTGCAACGTGCATTGATCGGGAATGGATGGATGGATGGATGGATGGTCCGCATTCCGTTGTGATCCGTTCAGTCCAGGCTAATCCCGGCAAGCGTTTAAGCCGCTTTGCTCACCCTCAGCAGAGGCATGTCGACAAAGTGAACCTTCAGTCCAAGCGCATCATCTCTATCATCATCATCATCATCATGATCATGATCATGATTATCGTGAACATGATTCAAGATCAACGAGGCGTACAAAATACTTATTTTCACCAAGTGCCGACCGACGACGACGATGGCCCCAAAGAACAACAGCCACGATGAACGCCAACAGTGCCACTTTTAGTTTTGATTGTGAGTGTAGACAGAGAGAGAGAGAGAGAGAGAGAGAGAGGTGAGAGTGAGAGAGGCAGGCAGGTGGTGGCACACATTGATTGAGGGTCCTTAAAAGGGTACAAATAATCAGAAAATTTTATTAAATGTCCCACATAATGAAATGAAAAGAGCAAGCATAGCATATAACAGCAATACTGACTCTGACACCGCCGACCCCCGTTCCCCGATCCCCGATACCCGGCACCCGACACCCGACCCTCTCTAACCATGATCATCATATAGAAATTGTTATTGTGCATGTCAGAATCCGCAGCTGGGGCGGCTACAGATGTAGTAGATGTAGAAGTAGAAGAGATCTGTTAAGACGACGCGTTGAGCGTGATGATGATGATTATCATTATTGAGGCACTCTTGCTTTGATCTCTGGCAACACACTTGCGCCCAGCCCAGCCTTTGCATTTGCCTCGGGGCCCTTCCACTGATGTTGCATGCATCCATGGGCGCAGCAAGTGCAGCCGGAGTCGCCGCCAAAGTTGACGCATTGTGTCATTGTCAAGTGCTGCGCCGTGTGTCTCTCTCTCTCTCTCTCCCTCTCTTTGTATGTAAGTGTGTGTGTGTGTGTGTGTGAGTGTGTGTGGAATCTGCCTCTGCTCTATTTGTATTTATTTGATTTGTGATTAATGCTGGAGTGTGTGGCAGACTGTGAGACTTTAACAGTCGGCGGCCAGCACCCATAAGCACATGTGTGTGACTGTGTGTGTGTGTGTGTGTGTGTGTGTCGTAAGTGTGTTGCCGCATTTTCATCAGCCATGGGAACCGGCCAAGACTTTCTGCGTAAATTTCGCTATTTGCATACTCCAACAACAAAACTTGTTGCAAAAAATCCATTTTTTCTTCTCGATTTTTCCAAAAAAATCGGGATTTTCATTTAAGAGTTTTAGTAGAAGCTGGTTGGTGTAGATAAACTCGGAGTTATATCGGATATTGGCATATAATCTTCTTGATTAAGTGATGAAGAAAGACTAATGTTTGTTAATACTTGAACCTAGTAATCGTGGTGCGGTACAATTGGTATGGTAAACAGAATGTTGAGTCATAAGAAAAAGGAAGAACTATGCGGAACAACGCACAAGTTGTAAGGGTTTCCCAGCTGCTATCCCATCGCGCATACGCCATGCGAGGCCCTCGCAAAAACGAGATATAACACAAAAAACATAATAATAGAGAGGTTCGCACAATGCGAGACAACATTTCAATTTGTGCGATTGGCAATGGTCATCGAGCTGGGACACACCTGGCGCAGTGGGAGTTAATTGATGAATTGACAAACCTTGCACCTTGCTGTCTGTCTGCCCGTCAGTCTGTCTGTCTGCCTGGTATGCTGCCTAGTTGGCTATCTGCCTTCTGCTGCCTCAGCGCAGCGCAGCTCAGTTCAGCTGCTGTTTTTGCTGCAGTTGGCTGGGTGGTCCTAGGCACGACACTTTAGACATTTTGTCGTTGCCTTGCAAATTGAGCCAAGAGAGTGAGGCAGCCAGGGGCGGCAGAGGGGCGTGCCCAGCACAGCTGGTTGTATCGCTGTTGTTGTTGTTGTCGTCGTTGCCGACGCCGACGCAGCCGCCGTCGCCGCCGCCGCCGCCGCTTGTGTAAATATTTCCTCATTTTATTTGTGGCACACACAAAAGAAGCAAAGCAAATGTGCAGGCGGCCTGTGCCTGGGCATATTGTTTTAACACATTAGCAGCGCAATGCAACAAATAATTTCCATAAAATGCTGCTACGACAATGACGACAACCGTCTGTAAATGGAGCGGCAAACGTCGACAGCGACGCCAACAGCGCTGCCAATAGAGTCGAAGTCAATTTCAATGCATGAAAGAGATATGTCACAGGAAGAAAATATTAGTCTTTGTCATTAGGCAAAACAAAACAAAACACAACACAACACAACAACAGCAACAACAGCAACAACAGCAACAACGGCAACAAAAGCAACAACGGCAATAACAACAACTCCAACACCAACAAGCCTCTAAAATACATCCATGGATGGGTTACAGCTTTGGACGCCGCACTTCGGGGCGGCCGCCGTGGCCCAGAGTCACAGTCACAGTCAGCGTCAGAGTCAGAGTCAGAGTCAGAGGTATGGGTATACATAGGTATAGCTATTGGCAGAGCTATATGTATTGGTATAGGTATAGCTATAGCTAGAGCCTGAGCCCGGGTCTGTATGTTTGCCTGATGTTTGCCCACCAACAAAGTTAACACTGGAAATGTCCAAGAGCTGTTGTTGCCACATTCACATGATTTAAGCAGCAACAACAACAACAACAGCAACAACAACAACTCAAGACAAAATGTTTCCCATCATAAAAACTTCTTCGTCTTCATCTTCATAAAGAGTCCAAAAGTCCAAAACGAAGAAAAAAAAAAAGAAGAAAAAAAGCAACAACAACGAAAAAATAAACCGACTTTAGACAAAGCAAACGAAATTAAAAACGGTTCAAATGCTTTGCTTGTGTAAGCAATTGGCTTGTCCCCTTCTCCTTCTCCTTCTCCTTCCCCTACCCATCCCACAACCTCTCACATGTGATCTCTCCCTATCTCCCTCCCTCCCTCCCTCTCTCTATGTATGCGCTGCGGAAATGCCACAGACCATAGAGACAGCGCTTGAATGAGAGACAGAGAGAGAGGGAGAGGGAGAGAGAGAGAGAGAGATGGAGAGAGGGGAGCGAAAACGTTTATTGAGCTGCGAGATCAGATTTTCTACGTACTTAGTTCGAGTACTCATTTGTGCTCATCCCACAGGTGATTGGGAAAATATTGGGATTTTTTTTTTTTTTTTTTGGGTGGTTATGGAAAGGGGGGAGGGGGGGTGCAATTTGCGCTTGGGGCCTTGACGGGCCGAGGGTTGTGGGGGGTGTGGTTGTGGGTGTGTTTAAAAACCGATTTGTTGCGTTCTGTGGCAAAACCCAGCCAAGTCTTATGTGAATTGGCACGGTTTGACGCCGCCCGTGCATATAAATAGATTCATTAGTGAATTGCATTTGCAACGAGCAATTGTTGGGCGAGGCAGCGTGGGAATCACGGCATCGCAACACTGCCCATAGAGATACACGGAGATACACGGATTGATGTGTGCTCACCAAATCGAGACATCGCATCACATCCATTGTTCATCAATTCATTTACAAGTCGATATCCCTTGGGGGATTCACCCAAATGTTTATTTGTTACTTTATTTAATGTTTCTCCTTTTTTCAGAAAGTTAATCTCGAAAACGAAATGTTCGAAAGGTTTTTTTAAAGTAATTTAAATTCAAGTTTGTTTTTATTTTTTGTTTATTAATTCACAAAGAATTCGTAAGTTTTTTTTTAATTAACAATTCGTATTTGAATGCACATTTAAGAAATATATTTCTTAATAATATATAAAATTTGAGAAATAGAAATGAACGATTCTAATTAACAGCATTTTTCGAAAATATTCCTAGTTACCAAAAGCACTTACCATACTAATAATAATTTATACACTAATAATAATAATTATTTTTACACTATTATTTTATATATTTCAAGTACACATCAATTCTAGACAAGCTTAAGCATTGCATTTCAAGTAGCATGGAAGAAACCGAGTGCTTTGCCCGCAAAAGGGTATTTGGTCTTCGGCGTGTTGTATGCAAAATTAAAAAACAAATAAAAGTGTTGGTTGGTTGGTCGGTTGGTCGGTTGGTCGGTTGGTTGGTTGGTAAGCAGCTTAAAATCTCAAATGTAACTGACCTTTTCGCCAAGTTTGAGCAGCAGCAAACCGGCGTCTTCAGCACAGACAAATTTCTGTATAAATGGGGAAAGGAATTTGTAAATAAATATTTGGGCACCCCAAGTGTTGGTTGTGACGAAAACTATGCTCATCGCTGATTAGATTATGCATTATGGTCGGATAGTGTGTACCACTTGTGTACATATATATATATATATATATATATATATACAGTGTTTAGCTGTCAATTCTATCAGCTGGATATTCATATTCATCAGTTGGTTCAACAAACGACATTCTGTTTGCAATTACGGATTTGGTGGAATGTCCGGTGTGGCGGTGTTGTTGCGACCCACGTAACTAATGGGGAACGTATCGAATTTGTTATCAAATACTTAATTTCAGCAATATTAAATAAATCTGAGGGCGGGCAATAATTAAAGGTCTTGTTGTGCGTACATTTACGGGCGGGTATTTGACGTACGTAGTTCGGTGCTGTGTCGTTGTTGTTGCAGCTTACTTTCGGTATGACGACGGAAATACCAAAAATGTGCGATTGCAAATTATATAAATTGTGTGTATTTTTTGTTGTTGCTTTTTTCGCATAAGTAATCTGAAAGGAAGGGGCGCCTGATAAGAGCTAAAAATATGTGGCTGGCCCAGATTGATCTGACGTCTGAAATAAGACTTGATTATACATATTGATCATAATTTCGATTTAAAAAAAGAGCTGACAAGAATAACGACAACCAGGCACTCCAGTAAACAACTGTTCATTAACTTAAGTTAAAGCTTTATTTAAATATTTCTTGTGTTCTTGTTACAGTAGCATACGAAATCCAGAATAATCCTGGAGTTGCCTCTGATTTGATCATATTTTGAATCTAATAAACTACAAAAATATGAGTATTTATTATTATTATTGGTGACACACTTATAAATTAATGACTTTTTATTGCAACTGTTGTCCTGTTTACTGTTCTCTGCATGTGCTGTGCACATACTGCTTGAACACACTGTGTGCTGCATCTGCGAACAGTGGGCGACATTTAACAGAGCCTGCAAATGAAAAGCTTCTGCCCTACAATTTGAAATATGCTACTTTAAAACCAATAATCACCATAACCTACTATATTTTAATATCAAAATAGATTTCTTCAAGTGTATAAAATGTGAAATCGAAGCAAATGCTCTTCTCTGCAGGTATAGATCAGAGAGAGAGAGAGAGAGAGAGAGAGAGCTGTGTTGCCTATCGATAAGAATGCAAAAATGTGATTCAAATGCCCTTTCGCCCACTGTGCTGCGCCTTGAACTCAAACTGAGAATCAGACTGCGACGACGACTGAGAGTCGGTCTGGTGTCAGGTCCGTCATCCTGTTGATTTGTGTTAAGGAAGCAAGTGCTTATGTCTATGCGAGTGTGTATGTGTGTGTGAGTGTGTGTGTGAGTGTGTGTGTGCGTGCGTGTGTTGCTGTGTGTTATGAATGACGGCGGACCTACTTAGCCAGGGCGCTGCTTCTGCTGTGGATGCTGGCGATGATGCTGGTGCTGATGCTGGTGCTGATGATGATCATGCCGGTGCCGCAGCGCTTAGATGGATGGCCAAGAAAATTTATCATCATGTGCGCCAGAAGACAAAGTAGCGGCCAAAGCGGTCAAAGCGGCCAAAAGCGTTCATGGCGCATGCGCAAGGATCTAAGAAACGGAGAGAGGCAAGAGAAAAGAGGCAAGCAGCAAGTCTCAGTCAAGGGGCACAATTAAAATGTGTGTGCAGATGCAGATGCTTCGGATGCTTTGCTTTGTTTTTTATTTTTTTTTAATTTTTTTTCTTTTTTTTTTTGGGGCCTGCTCAGCTCAGACTCCAACTCCAAAACCGAGTCTGGCTCAGGCGGAGTTTTTTTGTTTTGTTTTTTTTTTGCGGTTCGTTTCGAGTGTTGAAAAGTAAGGAAGCTTTAACAAATTACCGCCCAGTTGCCGGCACAACGAGCTGTTTATAAAAGTTGTAAAAATTTGCCAAGCCAACACCGACACCAAAAGCAAAAGCAAAAGCAAAAGCCATGGCCCAAACCTCAGACATACACACACACACACACACACACAGACATCTCCATGTCGGCTGTTGTGCCTAGCGGCAAAGTTGGGCGCATAGCGAGCAGGAAGTAGGTTGGAGGGGGGTGGCGGGGAGGGTGGAGTGAGGGGGTTTGGGGTTAGTGGCAGAGACTACTACAGAGACGAAGGCGGCTGGCATTAAAGGAGCTGCAAGCTCTACACTTGGCGCAGGCGCAGGCGCATCACATGGCCAGACAAGACGCAGGCAAAGACGATGAGGATGAGACTGAAGCTGAAGCTGAAGCTGAAGCTGACACTGAGACTAAGACTGAGCCCGACCTGGACCAGCATCGCGAGTTGTTGCCTTATAAAGTGAGCGTTGAGCGTCGAGCGTCGAGCAAAGTTACTCATGTCATGACAGCAAACGAGCAGGCAGCAAACTTATGACTGAGTAATTGCTGGTGATATTTATGCGACGAAGCGTCCGACGATGTGACGCGCTGTAGAAGCAGCAGCAGCAACAGCAACAGCAACAGCAACAACAGCAACAGCAGCAACAGCAGCAGCGGCAACGTCAGCGTTGACGGTGACGGAAATTGCGTCGAAGCTGCCGCCGTATCTTTGGCAGTGGTTGCTGAGGCTGCTGCTGCTGCTGCTGCTGCTGCTGCGGCTGGTGCGGCTGCTGCTTATTATCGCTTGCCCCACAATGCGTTTCTTATGGCATATGGATTGGCTGCGCTCAGAGTGTGCAAGTGGCTGTCACATTTCTCAAATTTCAATTTCACAAACTCAAATCTCACAATTTACAGTTTGCACACATACACCTCATATTAAATGTTATTAAATATTATTATTAAAGTCAAGTACATTTGAGCGAGCTCGTTCAGAATAACAAAATATAAATTATAATACATTTTGTATACAAAATATGTGTGAACTTTTTGGATAGAATTTATAAAAAACTAAATGCATTTGTATTTATTAATAAATACGTTTTAATTAATATTCTTTCTGCGTTCATACTAATATTAATATTTATGTATATTAATATTAATATTATATTAAAACACATACAAACATAACTCACTATTATTATTAGCTGAAATGAAGGTTTTTGTTTTCATTATTAATTGTAATATTATTTGTATAGAAATGTATTGTGGCTAAAAAATAATTCAAATAAAATAATATTATAATAGTTAAACAGACAAACGCCAATCACAATTAATGTAAACAATACAAAACAGAAAAAGTATTTTAATTAAAAAAAGCCCCTAAGTTTCAAGGTCAGGTTTTAGGTTACTTTTAAATTTCGTGTAGACGAAGAGCATTGTAGGTGATGCTCAGATTCGTTGGGCTCGTCATATTTTCAGTGTGCTGATGCTCGAAGCGTTGTGGATCACACACACACTCGCACACTCGCACACACACACATAGAGAACACGCGTGTGCGTGTTGCTGGTTTGTTTTTAGTGGTTGTTGTTGCTGCTGCTGCTGCTGCTGCTGCTGCTGCTCGCATAACATCACATACCGCAAAACAGTGTGTTTGCTGTCTTTTGGAATGTAAATCATTCGCTAAGTACGCTTGATTTAGGCGACCATCACACTACATTCTTCGACGGAGTCATGCACTGAGCTGAGCCGAGCCGAGCCGAGCCGAGTCTTGGATGGAGATGGAGATGGAGTCTCTGCCTGTTACTGGTACTGACAGATGGCTGCTCGTATGGTACGTACGTCTGCTGCTGTCTCTCCGTCTCTCCGTCTCTCCGTCTGTCTGTCTGTCTGTCTGACTGAATGTTTGGATGTTACAATGCAGATACATGAGTACTTTCGAAGCTGCGACGCGTCGGTGACGGCGATGATGACGATGTTGACGAGACTGTGGCCTGACGACGAAAGCAATACGCCATACATAACTCATCGCACATAATGAGACTGCAATAATTCACTTGCTCTGCATGCTCGTGATCCTCGCGGCGGCCACTGCATATAAAGACACAAGCCAGCGAGGCACTGTTATAACTACAGCAACAGCAACAGCAACAACGACAGCAACAACGACAGCAACAACGACAGCAACAACGACAACAACAACAGCAGCGAGACCAAGATGGACACAGAGACGAAGACCGAAACCAAGACCAAAACTGAGACCAAGACCAAGAAGAAGACGAAGACCAAGTCCAAGACCGAAACTGAAACGGAGGCCCGCCGCCTAAGCGCGAGCTGCCGGGCTGACGGGCTGCCGAGCTGCAAGTTGCAAGCTGCAAGCTGCAAGCTGGATTCTTCCGCAGTTGGATCTCTTCATGCACTCCTAGTTTTCTGTAATTAAGTGTAATGAGCGTAATTGCTAATGTGTGTGGAGCGCACGCTGCTGCCGCAGAGATCAGCTCCGCTGCCTGCTTACTGGATGGCGGTGCTGCTGCTGCTGCTGCTACTTGTTGTTGGCCAGGTCTGTGTACGATTGCGTTTGCGATTTAGTTATAGCCTTGTTCGCGTTTGCTTTACTTTGTTTTGCTTTGCTTGGAGTTGGTGTTGGAGTTGCTCTTGATCTTGGCTTTGTCTGGACTGGGACTGCGACTGGGACTGAGACTGGGACTGGCTTTGGCATTGGTATTGATTGACATTGGTATCGGTTCGATTTCGTTGCATTTTACTTGCCCAGGCATGGCCTGGCTTGGCTGGCTGTGTAGACTTGACTTGACTCGACTCGACTCGACTCGACTTGGCATCGTGTGCACGGCAAGTGAAATTAAAATGTATGACAAAGTGTGTGCAATAATTCGTGCAAGTTTAATGAGCCTCCGCAATGTGGACATTTGTCGTCGTCTAATTGTACTAGATATGGATATTTTAATTGAATGAGAACGATGTCTTATTAGTCGCGGGCAATTAGTCTATGTGGGCCTTCCTCTCAGACTGCAGACTGCAGACTGCAGTCTCCAGACTGAAGACTGAAGACTGAAGACTGACTGCAACTGATTCTCCCAACTTCCCAACTTGGTCTCCTGTGCTGGTCCACTTGTCTGGCCTTAGCTTTTGTTAATCAAATTGTGCACTCAAGCCAAGCCAAGCATATGGATTATATCAGGGACTTTGACTCGGCTCCATCGACAAGTGGTGAAATAAAGTATTGATGCATGGCGATTTTATAGATGTAGTTCATTGTGCAGTCAACTTGATCATCAATTCAATTGCCATCCTTGCACTTGCACTTGCATTTCAATGCCCATTCGGGGACTGAGCTCGTTCCTGCTGACATCTGGTTATAGTTTATTGAACTGGAACTGGCAGGACTCTCTTTCCCTCTGTTCAGATTAGCTGGCTAATAGCCAAGTTGACACGAAGTTAACAAGATCATAAGATAACACCACACATTTCACACACACACACACACACACACACATTCCAATTGTTGTTGGCCAGCGACTCGGTTCAAATTGGTCCAATGCAAATGTCAAATATTTGTATATGTATATATATATATATATATATTGTATATATATCTGTTGCTTTGTACTTGCATTTGTATTTCTGTGTTTGTATTTGTGCATCGCATTTGTTTGTTAAGTTGTTTCGCACGTTCCCAATCCTTTCAAAAGGATTGTGTCAATGTTTGTGCAGCCACTTGTGAGGCACGTTCTCCCGCGCCGCTCTCCCCTAACTTTCTCTCTCTCTCTCTCTCTCTCTCTGTCTCGATCTGTCTCGATCTGTCTCGATCTGTCTCGCACCGTAAGCAGGGGCACAACCTGTGTGTGCCCATTGACTGATTACTTGACTGTTTTGACCGATCGATTCGGTAAGGTTCGGTTTCGCTATTTGTTTGCTTTTGTCGATGCTGAGTGGTGATAAGGCGGCTCTCGAAAGGATATCGAGAGCGCACGTTCATCAATTCTCATTGCCCGGTTTCCTGTGCGCATTTCAAATATGGCACAAGAAACACACATAAATTTCAAATATACACACATACACACACACACACACACAGCCATACAGCCATACATCCATACTCAAATCTCAGATGCAAAGTTCGGATTTGGTTCACAGGGCCCCTTCGCCGACGATTGCGTTCTCGATCCCGACGCTGGCGCCAGCCTGGCCATTAATTATAATGATTCCGTGCATTGTCACACACACACACACACACACACAGAGAGAAGTATGCATATGTGTATGTGTGAGGCAGATTTGTATAGAATACTCCCAAAACACGTACAAGTCAAAAATGTTTAGGTGCTTGGATTGGGCATTTCTCACCTGGGTGGTGGGCAATTTATTTCACCTTTTCAAGCGCTGAACTGCACACGGCAATTGCACAATAACAGCAGCAGCAGCAGCAGCAGCAACAACAACAGCAGCAACATTCACAAACAATACAAAACAAAACAACCAACAACAACTCGCTGGGCAGCCGCAAAAGGTCAAGGGTCCGGTTCGGATCGGTTCGGTTCGGTTCGGTTCGGTTTGCTGTATGCATTCATTGACAATTAAGAACATTTTTCTGGTATTGATCACTTTATTGTCACAGTACTGTCCTGTCCTGTCCTGTCCTATCCTGTGTACTCTCAGCTGTCGCTGTGCGCTCTTGTCCCTGTCCCTGTCCCTGTCCCTGCCCCTGTCCCTACCCCTGTCCTTGTTCTTTTGTGCGCTCTCAATTGAATTAAATCGCAATTGTCGTTCTCGAATTTTGAAGTGGGCGCGTCACCTTTGATCTTTGGCGAGTCCACTCGAAATTCTTTCATAATTTTTGTCACTTTATGTTGCTGCTGCTGCTGCTGCTGCTGCTGCCAATAGCACAATAGGTCAGTCAGGGGCTGGGGCTGTGGCTATGGCTATGGCTGGGACTGGGTCAGATCACCAACTGCCCAATATTGTTTTGCAATTGAAACACCTTTTGCCTTATTAAGCGGAAAACTGCACACAATAAGCCTAGGCCAAACGCCCCGACAAATCCCCATTGTTAACCGAGCATAATTTATATGGGCCAAGGCGCCGCACTGACGACCCACAGTCCGTAGAGATGCGGCAGTAACTTGGCTCAGAGCGTTCAAATTCCATAGCTGCAGACAATGCACACAATTCTTCAATCAGTTTTCCTCGAGAAAGTTGCCACAAAACTCGTCGGTGGAAAAGTCAACAGAAATTAATGGGGTTGAGAAAAGTTGTGTGTTGGGAAAAGTTAAAAATGCCATAAAATACAAATTCAAAAATTGGTTTTCCTTTTAGTGAATATGTTATTTAATTGTTTTACTGTTGTCTTGCAAATATATATGAATATTAAAGAAGCAACCTTCTAAAAATAAATTGAAAATAAGTTAATCATGTAAATTTGTAAGCATTTCCATTGATGCATTGCCTTCGCTGCTATTGCTCTTTATTATTAGCCTCAGATCGTAGACTATAAGCTAACTTAATTTAAATATAATTTTAAAAATGTCTCAATGACATTTCATATCTAATTTGAAGGGTGTTTACAATGAAACTGCGATGGCTTAATTAGGTCACATTAACAATGGTGAACATATGAAAGCACCTTTGAAAATATCTTACCCATCTATATACATACGTATATCAATGTTAAACAACGACTTGGAGATATTCTATAGCGAAGTTGCTTTAAGATCGTGTGTATCTTTTTTCAATTCCTTTTGCCTTCTGCATATTATACATGTATGTATATTTATTATATATAAAAAATCAATTAATAATAGCTCTTTATATATTTCTGTATCGAAATGCGCCAGGTATTCGTGTAAATGACTTTTTGGATATCATAGAAACTTTTCGGTTTCATGTGATAAATGTGACAGGGTATTTAATATTCCTGTCAACGAGTTTTTCAATATCATTTTGATTTTTCGAACACCTTGACTAGTTGCTAGTTGGTTAAGCAGTAAGACACACATCCCCAGCCCACTTTAGCATTTTGGGTGCTGTCAGCATAATATTCTCGCGCTTTCTCGCTCACTCCTTGATCTGGATGGATGTGTGGTGTGGTCATGAATAGTTACATACATAGTTATATATACATATGTGGATTTTGAGTGCTGAATCTGTGATTCGATTGCTTCACAGCTGCGCGGCGGGCTTTGATTCTGCGAAAGCAGAAACTGCTGAGGCTGCGCGCAAATTGAGAGATTTCAACACCTATTCCCAGGCGTCCAAGAAGTGTCAGAAGCTGAGGCAGCACTTTCCAAGCATTTGTCGTGAGACTGTCAAAGCCAAAACAAAAAACGCCAACGAAACATAAAAATCAAAAACGTTTTGCAATTTATTTCATTGAGTTGAACAATGGGGGAAGGAGAGGAGCGGGAATGAGGGGAATTAAGTAGTCGCTGATTGTTTCGGCGATTTGGGATGCATTGCGACTTGGGCTGTTGCTCTTTGGGTTTGTGTGTGTCGCATTTAGGGCCCATAAATGTAACGCCATTATCTATAAATCTGCAGCGGAAAACATAACTCAAAAATAACAAAAAAAAAAAACAAAAACCAAAGAGAAAAAAAAACAAGCTAACACAGAACATAAACGAAATAAGATATTTTTAATTAATTGTCACTGAAAGATATACATACAAAAGCAACTACTCTTTTATGAGAAGTTGCACGTGACCGCCGGCAAAACAGCAACAGAAGAAGCAACAAATAAAAAACCAAAAAATATATATATATATGTATATATAAACTAAAAAAGAAACCAAATAAACATTTAGATTAAATCAGTTCCAGTCAGAGTCCAAGACCCAGGCGTAAGTTCATTGAGGAACACACAGGGCAAAAAGGTTTCAGAAAGGAAAAAAAACCAAAAACCAAAAAAAAAAACAAAAAACAAAAATACAAAAATACAAAAACGAGCCTAAAAACCAACTGAAAGCGGAGACAACAATTTAGACATTTCTCATAGAAAGACATAATTTTCAATCTAATAAAGGCCAACGCTTGAATACGCTCGTAAAAACCTATCAAAACTTAAGATAGATGAGCGCTACGTGCACTTGCTGGAAAGTCCATTAAAACGGCGCTTCAGCAAAGGGTTGATGAGAGAGAGACACAGAGAGAGAGAGAAAGGGAGAGAGAATATTAGAGTGAGTGTGCTGATCATTATAGGTGTATCATAGGGGCAGGGGGTGGCAGCTAAATCTGTGCGACAATGAATTTAGTGAATGGTGTGCGCCGGCCGCATAGTTGCATGCCTCTCGACTCGACGAGAACTGCCGCTGGAGGGGAGTAGCAGAGGGGATGGATGGATATGTAAGAGGCTGCATCGGGGCCCACAATAAAATCAAAACGATAAGCATCTTTACTGTTGTCCCAGGGGCTCTGAGATGATCGCCCCTCGGCCCGACTCCATACCCGACTCCGCTGCTCGCTGCATACGCTGCCGCTGCTGCATATTAAATTGTTGAATCAGTCACTGAGAATCCAAGAGACAAATCGGAGCACGTACACAGCGTCCGAAATTAATGACAATTGCTGATTGTGTGCGATAAGCGAGCGAGGCGCAGAGCAATAGGTGGAAACCGCGACAAACTCACACACACACGCACACACACACGCACACACACACACACACGCACACTCAAATGAGGTGAAAGACATTAGTAACACACAAAGGGAAGCCCTGAGCACATCGGAGCACATCGAAACTGAAGACTGAAGACGCCGTACACCGTCGACCAGCGACCATCGACCATCGACCATCGACCATGGACCATGAGCCGTGCACCGTGCACCGTTCACCGTTCACCGTTCACCGTTCACCGTGCACCGTGGACCCCGTGTCGGGTCCAAGTCCAGGGTGTGCGTAGATTCCTCTTCTGCGATAAGCCCAAAAGAATCAGCGCTCCCAAAAAGAAAACAACAAATATGCCGTAGCAACACCAAAAACACACACACACACACACAGACACACACACACACACACAAGCACAAGCAGAAAATTGTCGCTGTGTTCATGTCGTTAAAATGATCGAGATGGAACCCAACTGCAGCAGCAGCAGCAACAACAACAACAACAAGAACTGGCAACAGTAAACAGAGCTCAGAGCAATGCAACTGAGGAATTATTATATGGCTCATAAAATATTTATACAAGTCTATAAATGCCGCGTAATTTACTTCTAGCTGCAATTAAAAACAGTCGCCGGCAATACGAAATAAGATTGTTTCGGCCTTTATCGCATGCATACCCTGTTCGTGTGTCTTTTGGCACTGGGCATATTAGTTGGGCAAGTATATTTACTTACAGCTTATTTATTGGTGATTAATTGTAATAAATAAAAAGCCATAATATTACTTAGTACTCGAATCGAAGTAAACTCTCCTTTATTGCCACTGCGATGACGCTGTGTAGAGGGTAGCTCTCGAGCTGGCATGCCCAGTTGCTGTGCTTCTTCGGCTTGCTGATGTCTGATTTTGTTTGAGTGGCATAATCAACCTGAGATCGCATTGCAATCGGGCGTACGCTGCGTATGCACAATGCAGCTGCCCTCTCGGACTGTGGGAATGGATATCGAGTCGCTGTAATTGATATGGCGCTATATATTCCGATTTCGAGTCACTGTGTAATTGATATGGCGCTACACACTAAAGGACCACACACGGCGCTCCATTCAAATGTAAACATTTTCAAATGAATCACTTGGCAACATTACAACGAACATTCCCAATTCGTGTTGAAAATCGATGAATTATTTCAAATGATTTAAGTACTCAGAAAATACTATTCGTAACGTTTGAATGATTCATATTTCGCCAAAGAGCCAAAGAGGCGAGTATAAATAGAAGCCATTGAATCGATTGGAAAATCGATCTTGCTCTCTCTCTCTCTCTCACACTGTCTCGTTTCCCCTCTTTATCTATCTTTAATCATCAACAGATTTATTACGCTTGTTCTCTTATACTTACTTCTTCTGTTAAATAGAATGAAAACTCAATGATTTCAGTTTGTACTAACATATATATATTTATATATACTGATTAAAAAATCGTTCTCAAAAACAAAACATGTTTCAAAAAAAAATACAAGTACAAAATACATCTGAAATACCAGATAAATACAAACGACTTATGGCTAAATGCATGTGTGTGTGTCTGTATATATATGTGTGCGTGTGTGTGTGTGTGTGTGTGTGTATTTGTATGTTCATAGCAACTGGTCGAGATACTTGCTTCCAACTTAGACGAGAGTACGTACGCGTTATTGGATGGGCGTCGTTTATCAACTATTATCACAGCATTGTAATACAAGGCAAAAGTCGTGCTTCTATAGCGATTACATTCACTTAGGATCTGAGGATCTTAGGATCTATTGGATGTGCGAATTTAAGCATAAGTGAATGGGAATGTTTTGCAAATAAATAATACGGTGAGGCCTTAGACTAGCAAACAAAGAAGAAGACGAATGTATGTAAATGTAAATGTTAATGTAAATGTTAATGTTAATGTAAATGTTATGTAAATGTTAATGTAAATATCTACTCGCAAAATGGTGAGAATAGCTAATTATTTGTATGAATAATAAATAATCGATATGAACATCGGATTAGTTTCTAGGCTAGAGTTGCTGGACATGTTCGATTGCGTTTCGAACTTGGCATTCGGATTCGGATTTGGATTCGTTATGTCATTCATAGCTATCGTTGAGAGGGGGTTTGTTCTTTCCACTATCGAAATAATAATAAATTAAGTTTAAGATTAACGTGACAACAAAGCCGGTTCTTCTTCTTGTTGTTGGTGTTGTTGTTGTTGTTGTTTGGCTAAGCGTGTCCTTTGTCATGAGAATTAGACTCGGAGCAGCAGCTACGCACTTGGCCGTTGCTTCTTCTGCAATTTGGGCCGTGGTGCGACCGCTCCTGGACGACTCGTGCAGTTCCTTTTGCGCTGCTTCGCGAGCAGCTGCGTTATGTGCTTCAAATACTTCATGTAGTGGTATTTGAGGAAGAGCGCATCCAGCTCAAACGGTTTCGTTGGCTGCGCCGCCGACTCATTGTTCGCCACCAACACCGCCAGTCGATGCAGAGCCACCAGCGGTGTCTGGAACTGATGCAATCGCTTCTCCATCAGATGCAGCGGCACCGTCTTGATGCGCTCCGGCGCGGCCATCTTCTGCCGCTGATTCTTCCGGATGGGCGCATATAGCCGACTGGTGCCATTGATGGCCTCCTCGACGAGGCACAGCACGGAACGTGCACTCGCCCGCAGACGTTGCAGTTCCGAGGAGAGAACGCTCTGCTTCTGTATATTCTCGTAATCCCAGTGCAGCTGGGCGTGGCGCAGATAGCTGAAGGCGGCCACATAGAATTGCAAGTCGTTGTGGACGCGACGCAATGCCAGCTGTAAGTAAAACACAAAAACAAATCGCACATTTGTTGCATTAGTTGCAGAAGAAGAAGAAGAAGTAGAAGAAGAAGAAGAAGAGAGCCTGCTCCTTAAATAAATAAATACATTTCCATCTTTTCAAATTCGGGCAAATTGCTAAATAAAAGTTGAAACTAATCAAAATCCTTACTGTTTTTTCATATGTCGTCTTAAGTGCTGTGGTTTGGTTTCTAGATCGATTTGCCAGGCATAAAACTATTCCTTTAGCAGCTAACTGTAAACAATTAGTGTGCAAGAAACTTGCTAGCTTCGGTTAGCAACAGCTAACCCACCTCACCCACACGCGCCCATACGCTCCCCCTCCCCCCTCCACCCATCATAATTACAATATATGCGCAAGTTGAGTGAACTCTGTCGCGTCGCACGTAGCTTATTAATAATCAAATATCAATCATACGGCACGTCGCCTGAAAGTGAAAAGCGAACGCCAATTCGCCGTATAGTGAATTCCCGCACCCCCCTCACACCGCACCATTCACCGCTCAGCAGTCGCCTGACCGTTTGCCTAATTGTGCTTTCGGTTTCGCAAAGTATTTCGCATTTCGCGTCGTGCTTATGAAGTCGGTCGTTCGTCGTTCGTCGCTCGTCGGTCGTCGGTCGTCTCTTCTGTTGTTGTTGTTCTTGCTGTTGTTATTTGCTTGTCGGTCGGTCGGTCGCTTAGTCGGTCGTCATCGTCATCGTCATCTTTTTCGCCTATCGACGCTCGTTTCATTCATGCCGTCGCTTGGGGGAATCCACGGCTCGCTCATTCGCATGATTCATTCGCGCGCGCGCGCTTCGTATCGCTCGTATCTCTCTATCGTTCTGCCTCTGTGTGTGCGTGTGCGTAAGCGTGTCTCTCTCTCTCTCTCTCTCGCTCTCTCTCTCCGCGTATGTGTGTGTGTGTGTGTGTCGTTTACAATTTGCGCGCGCTCAGATTGCTTTAGCATATCAACTTCGCACTCCCCTCCCCCACGTCGACACCAGCACCACCGCTGGTGCCTATTAGCTTTAAATAAGTGTGAAATGATTTGCTTTGCTTTGCGCGTTGCTTCAACTCTGCTGTGACGTCAAAAGGCCGTACGAGCTGCAACTCCTTAGATAAAATGCCTTATGCCTTTGAGTCGTACTTCTTGCGATTGTTGCTGCTGCTGTTGTTGTTGTTGTTGTTGATATATTTAGTGGTTTTTCTATTTATATTTGTTATAGAGTCTAGACTCTAGAGCCCAGAGTCCATAAATAACTTCGATATGCTGTCACACTTCTCCTTAATGGAACTGTCATCGTTAATAGCAAGAATAACAGTAACACATACATACATACATACATCATGTGTGTGTGTGTACTTGGGTATGAGTGCATCATTTTAATCGGTTAGCATGTCAACAATTAACGTCTTTGCTTTGCTCAACTATTTTGCTATTGCCAACACTTTTTGGGTTTTTTTCCTATGCGCGTCTTCCTCCAGTGACGCCAATGAGAAATTTAACGCAAGCCGCCCCGCACCTTGTGTTATGCCATTATTAAGCAGTTACACACACACACACACACACACACACACAGAGTTGCTCGATAATGAGGCTGGTGATGATGATGATGATGATGATGAGGTTGGCCGTCTAAGTATAGAACATAGCAAAAGCCACAGCATCATCACCTATGGCAATTAGCCAACACCAGCAGCAAAGCTCAACTGAGACGGAGACAAACATACACAGTCCGACAGAGAGACAGAGAGAGAGAGAGAGAGAGAGAGTGAGCAAAGAGAGAGTTAAGCGGCGTCTTTTGGGCGCTTCTGTTTATAATGATGAGTTGAGGCTTTTGTCAAGTGCCATAGTCGAGGGACAGTTGAGTTAAAGCCAAGTTTAGCCAAGTAAAGTCCAAGTTTTCGCATTTGGGTTCATAAATGCAAGCCAGGTCCAAAATGATTATATCTCTCAAATTAGCATAATCATCAATTTATACATATACACACACATATATATATATATATATATATACATCTATTTTGTGTAGCGCATTATGCAAATATTTGTTTGAAAAGTTGTGCATTATTTTGAATTTTGCTGGCAAACTATATATTTTCCTGAGGTTGTAGTCGACGGGCAATTAAATTTAACTCGTGATGTTTGACAAGCTTAAAATCTAGATACTGCCGGTTGCTCATTGCGGATACGTATTGCAGATAAGCCCGCAGGCAATCGCTGCCTGCTCCCCAAATGACACACTAACTGGGCAGCCCAATGTATTATTCATAATGCTGACAGTCTTATCTATTTGCCACTTTGCCAGCGTTCATTTGTCAGCAATAGAATTTTCAATAAACTTCGCTTATATCGCGTGATTCGCGTGATTCGCGTTCTTTCGATGTTTAAAGTTTGGATTTGGAGCTCATCAACTGAGTATGTTGGGCAGATTGAAGCTCACCTCAAAAACAAATATATATTGATATATATATATATATATGTATATATGTGCACACACTTCGAGTCGATGAGTGGCACGTGTCCCGTTGTTTATTCTTGGCCGTGTTTGTTTGTTTGGCCACGCGAATTGAGCTGATTTGTTTTCACAACAAATTAGCCATTTAGTGGGCATATTTAGCATTTTGACAGTTTTTTCTCTCTCTTTCTTTTTTTTTGATTCTTTATCAAGAGCCACAAAGTCGCGTGCGGCATTAATTTGCGCATCTAATTTGTGGCATTTATTAATAGTAATTTTTCTCTCTCTCTGAGTTTTTACGCGAAAGTCGTTGGGAATGTTGTAACTGCCCTCGCAATCATACATACAAATATCTATTGGCAATCCAATGACCAAACTCATATGACCGTCTCGCCTTGTGACGCTGTGTCACTTTTCAATTTTGCACCTACGCAACGACGAACGGTGAAATGGGTCCTCATGTGACCCAGTTTCAAGCTCTAATCGACTTTATGGCTCTAAGTTTGCTACCTATATATATATATATATATATGGTATATATGTATACTTACTTGATGCTCGGTGGTATTGAGCCGGGGCAGGAACTCGTATTTGCTGCTGTGCACACTCCACATGCGGTACTTGGATATGTCAATGGCCTGGTTGGAGGATGTGACCTGTGCCTTCAGCGAGTTGACCTGTTGCCGCTGTTTGTTGTTCGTCCGCAGCTCATTCAGCTCGCTGCGCGCCTTTTTCTGTAGCTGGCGAAGCAGCTGCAAAGACAACAAGAACAACACCAATTAGTTTCCACAAATTCCCTTTTATCAACATATCAAAAGCATTTCTATTTTCGGCTATTCGCTCTTTTAAATATCGCCATCTCATGCCACAAATGCGAATTGTTTATGTTACGCGGCATGCAAGCAATTAAAAAAAAACAAGAGAAACAAAAACAAAAACAAAAACAAAAAAAAATGCAATTGATTAATAATAATATGATTATGAAAATCGAATGAATTTGAATTGGAATTATTTTTGTTTGTTTTTGTCTCTGGCAGGGATATGCTGGGCGAGTGCTCACCTTCTTGTGCTGGGCACAACGATTGTGTGGCCGCAACACGCTGGTGTCCGAGGCGGGACCCGTCCAGTTGCCACCGCAGGCATTGCTCCAGTAGAGCTCGGTGCGCTTCAGTTCGCTGTAGAAGCGCGCCTTGATGCTGCCACCGTTGTAATGACGCTTCTGGAGACGCGTCCGATTTACCGTTGGATGAATGACGACGCTCGTTGAGGCGAGCGGGTCGCCGAGTGTGGCAGGGAGCTGGGCGGGTGCAGGTGCAGGTGCAGGTGCAGCAATGCCACCGCTGACGGCGCACATTAGAGCGGCGAGCATCAGCAGGGCTGCCGCTGTCTGGGGACGGCTTCGGGCGCTGCGCGGCAACTGCGGCTTTGCCTCCGTCGTCGTCGTTGTTGTCGTTTTCGTTGTGTTGGCCGTTTTGGTGTTGTTGCTGCTGGCTGTGGGCGGGCCAACAGTTGTCGTCTGTCAATGGGAGCAGGGTGGATTCCCGTTACTCAAGTCACAATACAATACAAGTTTAATGACTGCGTGCGTGTGTGTGTGTGTGTGTGTGTGTGTGTGTGTGTGTGTGTGTGTGCGTGTGTGTGTGTGTGTGGGTACAGCAGGTGCGATATGATTTGGGCAAAACGTGCGCTTGTTGTTATCGTTATCGTTTTGTTGTTGTTGCAGTTGTGTGTCGGCTGACATAATTATTTAAAATTAAAGTCTTAATTTGGCTGAATCACCGGAGCATATGCGAATCTCAGCATACACTGCGCTACAAAGTCAACGAACTTGGCCGGAGTCCGACTTGCGCACTTTTGTGAAATTCGTCAGCGGTTCGAGTCAAAGCCAACGTCGAATTCGAAGACGAAGTCGAAGACGAAGTCGAAGACGGAGTCAATCGGACGTTTCTCTTGTCTCACGTCTTGTCTTTCTCTATCTCCCTCTCTCTCTCTCCCTCTCTCTCTCTTCCTCTCTTTCTCTCTCTCTCTCTCTCTCACTCTCTCGCACTCTCTCTATCTCGCTGGTCCGAACCTTGTCCATGCCAAATTGCCGACGTCGTTGCTGACGCATCGCGCGCACGCTCTGACTTGTTGCTGTTGCCGTTGCTGTTGCTGTTGCCGTTGCTGTTGCTGTTGCCAAACAACCCAAACACCAACCTCCTCCGCCTCTATGGCCTTTTCAGCAGCACAACAGACAGAAGCGGGGCGAGAGCAAAAGGCAAAATATAAAGAAAATAAAAACTAAAAAACAGCCAACCGCCCGCCCCGAACGTGTAAATTAATTTCACATGTTTCGCTTTTGGCTTTTGGCTTTTGATTTGAATTGAAAATGTTTTGGTAGCCAAGGGCTTGTATCAACTTGGCCCAGACGTACACACACTTTATCCCCAACTTGCACTACAGGGTATATGCCCAGTAGTCAACTTTATAGTTCTCAAGCTTAATGCACCCAAATATTTGAATATAGTTTTGAAAAAACAACAACAAGTGAATTTCATACTTGACATTTACAGGGCATCGCATGGTCGAGCTGCGTAAAGTATTTGTTTGTTGCCTGCACTGTGCACTGATAAAAAAAAGGCAATGCTTTTGTCTGGAAAATACTTAAGATCAATGTATTGTATTGCTTGTGGGACAAATGTGGATTGCATTCAGCTTCTAAGCAACTTGGGGAATAGCAATATGGGCAAATATAGGTCAGGGTTGCCAGCTACTCGGATTAATGCTAATGTTTGGCTGACAAAAGCTGAAGGCTGTGTGGAAATATATCTGCATGTGTGTATATAAGAACTAGAGAGAGAACTCTTTGTTTGCTGGTAATCTGAAATCAAACACTACCCACTTAAGTTGGCCAAGTTAGCGCTAGTAATCCCTTTTGCTGTCAGTGTCAGTGTCAGTGTCAGCGTGTTTTTGCTGAATTTCATCAGAGGCGTGCATACTGTGGCAGTGGAGAGTGGGTGACGGGTAGTCTCACTTATCAGTAGGTTGGACACGCACCGCTTTTCTACTGTTCGCTATGAAAAAAGTGCACAATAATAAAAACAACAACAACCAACAACAATAATAACAATGACTGTTCGATAAGGCAGGCGATTTGTGAAATAGTTCAAAAGTGAAATAAATACCCACCATTTACACATAAATTTCCAATGAGTCCTGTGCCAATTGCGCTGGGAAATTGGCTGCGTCAGCGCCTCCTCCTTTCCTTTACGGCTTTCAGCACTTTTTTTCCTTTTTTTTTCAATTAAAACACTTCTCAATTGTGGAGCAACAATAGCACGTGCCAATCTAGCGAGTTAAATGCACTTAAAAAAAAAACTATTGTCCAGAAAAAAAAAAAACAAAATAATAACAAATCGTATATCGAACGCCGGAGATATCTTGGAGATATAATATTGGAAAACTGTCGACGCGATGCGTTTGGCTGCCTGTTTTGATTTGATTTGAGTGGCTGGCGATCGAATTCGTTGCTTTACGAGCGGCGCTGTCGCTACACACAAACATATGTATTCGCCAGCTTTTTGCTTTCGCAGCAGAGAGTAGCACAGGTAACACAGTCTGCCGCAGCGCCAAAAGCAGAGCAGAGCAGAACTGAGTTGAGCAGAACAGCGACAGCGACAGCGACAGCGACAGAGCAGACTAGCAGCAGCAGCAGCAGCAACAACAACAGCAGAACCAAAAGCAGGCAGACGCGAACTGAACTCTTCAGTTATTATGAGCGTACTAATGAGGAGTACGTCGAGGAGCCACCTTAGCTGCAGAAGTCATATTTGTACTATGTCTCTTCGTGCGCAGATTCGCGACCGCCTCTGCTCGTATGTGCATGTGTGCGTGTGTGTGTGTGTGTGTGTGTGTGTGTGTACGCTGAGTGAATCGACTGCCGTGTGCTGTGTGTGTGTGTGTGTGAGCAGTGTCAGTTTGCCTGTATTAACATTAGTCGCAAGCAAACGGCTAACGATAATCATATTGTTATTGTTGTTGTTGTTGTTGTTGTTGTTGCTCTGGTGATGACAATATTGATGAAATGAGTGTGCAAAACTTTTATGGAGAGAGCGACCATCACCCACTCACCTACTCCCCCGCCAAACAGCCCCGTAACCTTCATAAGAATGTGCATATTTCTCAAACTCCAAACTCTCCAGCTGAACAGCTGTTCATACATACACACACAGACAACATACACATACGAGAAACACTCAAACCTGATGAGCCCGAACCCGAGCCCGAGCAGTGTCGGCGAATCGACGACAGTAGCCGAACAGTTAACAGCTGAGCGAAAACAATGAATAACTGTGTCTTGCGCTAGGCCACATATGGTATGTGGGTAAGCCACCCAGTCAGGCATATCGATATCGTGATGCGGCGGCATGCGGCAATGTCCATATTAGTTCATTAATTAATATTCAAATAAAATCGACCCACACAAATTGAAAGTCGATAATCGTACAAACGAGCACATCGATATCGCAATGCGACATGCCAAATACAACACAATAGTTACTTAATTCATATTGAAGAGTAGCGCATTGCTGGATTCGTTGAAATGGCTGCTTAATATTTACCGCTACAAATTAGTTCTCACTCTCTCCGTCTCTCGCTCTCAGTGAGTGTTTGTGTTTGTGTGTGTGCAGACTAACACCTGCCTATCTAACACTTACGTGTGCATTTTATATGTGTGCGTGACTTTGACTCCGACTGAGGCTCTCTTCTGATTTCTTCGCGAGTGCGCATTGACCACGACATTGATTTCGTTTCTTTGCTGTTGTTGTTGTTGAACAACAACGTTACCTTTTATCGCTTGCGAATGACACACATACACACACACACACAGACGCACACACAGAGCCACAGACACTCAAAGTGACAGTGACGAACGATCAGCTACAAAAGACAAACTAACATAAAAATTATAGCAAATTGTTGATAAGCCGGCACTTTGCCGGCATGCATCGTTTATGATCAACCCCCCCAGCGAACTTTCACTACACATATATATACATGCATATATATATATATATATATGTATATATATATATATATAGAAGGGTACCTAGAGTATTTATGCCATATCACTTCCGATTTATACAAAAAAATAAATAAAACAATAACAACAGAAAGAAAAAGGCGCCAGACGGTGGGTGTGCGAGTATTAATCATTGTCACAAGCTGCTGCCTCTGCGTGACTAGTCTATCGTAGGTTAACAATGTTAGGTCACACACACACACACACGCCCTACGAGTGCGAAAGAGAAAGAGAGAGATATACAGAGAGACAGAGAGAGAGAGAGAGAGAGAGAGCAAGGTAATCAGTGTTGTCGACGTCACAGACGTTCGAACATTTTAGTTATTTCCGTTCAATTTCACAAGAATTGAGATATTACTCATACGCGCCGGTGTCTGGCATACAGCCGGCTCAGTCAAGCTCTCTCTCACGCTCTCATAGATACACGCACACACACACGCACACACACACACACACACACAGAGAGACAGCCTTGTGGAGGTTCATTCATAAATTTTTTGCACGCCGTTGCACGCGAGCGAGATGGACGCATTGAGACGGACAGAGAACGCGGATACCGCCGCAAATAGTCGAGTCAAATTTCACCATGCCAAAACAAGATCAATCTACACAACGTTTTGAGCGGCTGTTACTCATGGAGACGTCGCCCGTGGAGGCGACTCCGCGCTCAGCATTTTCGTCGTATGATTGGGCCAATCTATTTTTAAACTATTGTCGTGGCGCGGGCGTAAAGTTTCCATTTGGTAATTTCCGTTTTTTTTTTTTTCGCTCTCTTTACTTTAAATTTTATTGTACTGCTTGCTTTTGGGGTCGCCCGACGAGCGTCACTTGCGGTGGTGGTGGGTGGGGGGCCTGTATCGCCTCCACAGCGGCCTCCAATCAATTTGGGGTTTTTTTTTTGTTTGTGTGAACTTAATGTGGCTATTTGGCATGCATGTGGAATCTATTTACCAGTTGCCCGGGCGTGTGCGGCGCCTGTCAATGTATATGGCCAAATATGCCCAATGTGTAACGCCTGGTTTATGATGCTGTCGTATGAGTAATATTCGATGGATGACAAACTTCTGTCGCATGCCAATGCAAATCAGAACAGTAGTTTTGGGTAATGCCTGTGGAATGCCATAGAAATGGAGCCTAACATTTGATTCATTGTTGATAGTTCTTTGATTAAAACAAATAATTTAAATACATTATTCTGAGTAAATGTATTTCAACGCTTTCCATTTCAATTCAGTTTACACGTATAATGATTTTAGTTAATTCATTTATAGATACAACTGCATGCAAGTCAATTTAGTTCACTGAGAGAAATCAATGTGGAAGAAATCGAAGTTTCTTAATGATGGTTGGCACAGAAGTTATTCACCATTTAATTGAGTGATGATAATAATTTTAGATTGAAAATTAAGCTGAGGTGAGAGGTGTTTCAATATATTCCAGTCTAACTTAGTTAACAATTAAATTATTTAAATTATTTATATAAAACTCAACATAAACTGAAACTGCAAACAAATCAATTAAATTCAGCTAGTGGGAAAATGTAAACTCTGATAATTCCCATTGCCATAATTTAAATTCTGGGTTTTTTTTGTTAGTTTCTAATGATACAATAATGATAATTAGAAATGCAATTACTGCTCAAAATTCATTGGGGAAAAAGATGCAAGTTGATAAGCCGTATTTGCGAAAAGGGCCAACGATTCCCAGCATTACCGGCTATTCACAGGCAGGGAGTGCATATATTATATTATTGTGTAATATTAGTATCTATCTGCGTAACGCTGCGGTCTTTGAACTGGCTCAGCTCTGCCAGCTCGGCCAGCTCTGCCAGCTCGGCCAGCTCTGCCAGCTCAGCCAGCTCAGCGTGTGACTGGGAGTTAAACAATTTGTGTAACCGCATAATGCTAATTTATTGTCCAATCGATTTGAAACAGCAACTAAAAATGCAGCGACGACCGTCGAACGTTGGCGAATGCCAAACAGTGACTCATAAAACATACATATTTCACGGCTAATGAAGAACTTGTATTTGCTCATCTGTTCCTTCTTTCTCTGCCGCGAAATGTTGCCAATTGCTGGCGAGTGCAGTTCGAGCGGCATTTACTCATAGCCAAGGCCCAGTTGGGCCCCACAATGGGGCGTATACGCAATGCGCACACAAATTAATAAGTTTCAATATTGATTTGAACAAAAGCCAAACCAGACCAAAGCCAAAGACCAAACATATTCGTATTTGGTATTGTTGTTCGTTCCTCGGTGTTATACATGCATCATTGCTGCAGGGATTCAGGGGAGGCATAACAGCCATACATATATACATATACATATATATATATATATATATATATGTGTAGGGATGCTGCCCCATTAATGGCCGGTAATTTGGTGAGCGCTGTGCGCTGTGCTCTGTGTTTTCATGTTTGCCGAAACTCGAATTTAAAAGTTTCACACATAACAAAGTGCGAAGGATGCAGATCGGCAGAGCCGAGCCAAACTTAATTAGCGCCCATTGCAAAAATATTTACGGCAAAACAAAATAACACCCAATAAGGTAAAAAAACAAAAACATAAACAGCGCTGCGCAAAAAAAAAAAGGAGCGCAAACGCGTGATGATCACTGGGTAACGCCCCTGACAAAGCCCAAAAGAGACTCACAGGCGGATGGAGGGACGGATGGTGGGACGGATGGAGGGACGGTACAGGAACCACGCCGAACAACGAGGGGCAGCAGCCAAAAACAAAGCAAGCACATGCAACCCATATATTTGAGCATCAAAGGCCGCCACAGGAGCGCGCTGCAGCCTGGTCATGGGAGGTGCAAACGCCTCAGTCTCAGTCTCAGTCTCAGTCTTGGTCTCAGTCTTGGTCTCAGTTTCGGTCTCAGTCACAGGCACAGACACAGGCACAGACACAGACGCAGACGCAGACGCAGATGCAGACGCAGTCTAACTCTGAGACTCAGTCTCAATCTTGGTGTTAGGCCGGCTCATTGTCCGTTCCGGCCGCGGCCGTCATTATAAGCCGTCACCTTGTTGTGTAGACTTTGGCCATGGCCACCGCGCAAGAGCGCACAGATCGACAGACAGAGAGACAGACAGATAGACAGATGGACAGACAGACAGACAGACAGGCAGACAGACAGAGAGCCGCATCCAGAAAGAGCAGCAACGGCAACTGACGATGCAAACTGCTAATCCGGTTCGGTTTCGGGTACGGCGGCAATCGCTGAAGTGAAATCAACTCGTTAACTCGTTACCAAAACTGATCCCATTTAGCGGCGCATCGCAACGCGGCGCCAGCCAGACAGGCCCAACGAATGCGCTACACTCTGCACTCTGCTTTGAACTTCGATCTGCTCAGTCTGCCAGGGTGCCAATGACAATTTGGGAATGGCCAATGGTCAAGCTGCGAGAACTTACAACTGGCCAAAAACTGTTGCTGGCCTTTTAAATGTGCTCGCTGTTAATGCCATGATTAATTTAGCGGGTAGCGCAAACAAAGTGCGCACTGGACGCAAGAGCAGCTTGAGCGCATGGAGGCTGGGCCAGTTTGGGGCTTTGAGGCTGCGACGGCGCATCCGCGTCATCGGCAACATCATCGGCAACACCAAGAGCCAACATCAACATCAACAGCAACACCAACAGCAACACCTTCATCATTATCAGGCGGCGTCTTCGACTTGGACTTCATCTTCGAATTTGAGTTGGAGATGGAGCTGGAGCTCGAGCTGGAGCTGGAGTTAAGGTTGGAGCCGAGTTGCGTTGCGTTGCGCTGCGTTGCGCTGCGTCGCCTGAGGGCTGAGGTAGTTGGCGCTGCTGCTCTCTCATTGTGGTCGGGCCCGCCAATTGCGGTGATATGCTGGCTCGTTGCGAGGTCCGAAAAGTAGGTGGTTATGATGATATACTTTGGCTGTTTGGCTTAGCTGTTGAAAGCGACCTTATGCGGCTTCCGCTGCTGCGGCAGCAGCAAGTCGATGAGTTTCAGAGTCGGCAATATTGTTGCATGGTTATTGTTTCTACCAAGGCGAGAACGGCAAAGGATAAGGATATGCCAGTCTTTGGCTTTGCCGGCGACGTCCATGTTATTAACTTATTTTTAGCCAATAAAACGGCAATGAAGCGAACGAGGCGAACAGAGGCCAACAGAGGCACAAAATGCGGTTCCCACAGTTATTATTTTCATAGGCTGAACTATTTGGTGTGGAAGTAATGCGATGACGGCGGCGCTGACGCTGACGCTGATGGTGTTGGTGTTGGTGGTGGTGTGCTCTGGTCTGTGGTGCCAGTGGCTTCGGTGGTGGCGACCGTTGACGATGGCGACCGATGGCGACCGATGGCGCCTCATTTGGCATTGGTGTTGATTGGCCCAGGCAAAGTGTCAAATGACAATGGCAAGAGACAGAGACAAGCACACAGACGACGGACAAAGGATGAGCAGCTGCGGCTGTCGCAGGGAATGGGAGCGGTGGCAAAGCTGCCAGTGTGGCAGAGCCAACAAAAAAGAAAAAAATAACCAACAAAAATGAGAAGAAAAAATAAGCAAAGGAAGCGTTGCAAGTGTTTTGTAAAAATCGTTGATGGCGCCCAGTTGAGGTTCTCTGATTAATTGCGTAACCATTAATCTTGACCAGCCATGAAGAAGAGGCACTTGCTGCACCAAACAGCAACAGCTACAACAATCAACACAGCAACAAGAAGAAGAAGAAGCAGAAGAGAGTCAACTGCAGGAGAAGCTTTGACATTCAGCAGAGATTGCTCAACATTTGGAGGACCACACAAAGAGGGCGCGGTAATTGCAATACAACAAGAAAAAAACATAAAGACAAAAAAACCGAAGACGAAAGACAAAAGACAACTTATACCCTAAACCAGATTGACAATTATGTACAATGATAGTTCCTTTTTGTCGTTGTTGCTGTTGTTGTTGTTGTTATCCTCAGCGTCAGTGGTAGCCTCATTCCCATCCCCATAATCTTCGTCATTCAGCTCTCTGGCGAGTTACACGAGACCCGGATCGGATCGGTTCGGATCGGATGGGCTCGGATCGGATCGACTCGAATCGAATCGAATCGAATCTTCGTGTGTTTTTGTTTTGAAGTGTACAATTTCACAACATTTAATTCAAGATTTGACGGCAACAGGTTCGGATTCAAGAATTTTGAGCGACAGGTACACACGGACACTACACACATGTGTATATAGCATTTACCTTCTCCTTCATTGCATCTTCCTTGCATATATATATATATATATATATATATATGAATATCTGTATATATTTATATACATTTTACAAGACCTCCCGCACATGTAAAACATGCCGATTCATAATTCTGCATTTTATTTTTTAAGGAGGCAAAACGAGAGTGGAGTAGTTGATGATGAGCAGCCGCCGCCGCCTCAGACGCCTCACACAAAGGTTGAATGCTTGAATGACAGCGGCGGAGAGTGAAAAAAAACACACACACACACAAAAAAAGAAAAAAAAAACGAAATAATAAGAAAATACTAAACTGAACTGCCTCACGAGATAAACATCGGCAGAGACGACCACCCGACCGCTGGAACTTACAGGCGTAGTAGTGCCCGCTCCAGCCAGCTGGAATGACAGATTGGACCACCATTTGCACATGTGACGAGGATGAGTCTCAGCCTCAGCCTCCGCCTCAGTCTCAGTCTCAGTCTGAGTCTCAGTCCCAGCATCAGCTTTGGGTCCAAGCCATGGCCTTAGCAAAAGCCTGAGGACGAGCCAAGCAGCTGAGGCTGAGAATGATGCGACGATTGTCGTCATCCGAGACAATAAAACACAAATCGGCGAGCGGGCAGCAAATTTCTGTTGGACATGCAGCAGCGAGTGGGTAAGCGGGTAAGTGGGTAAGGGGAGGGTCAAGGGGGCGCAGTATTAGCAAAAGATAAATGATAGAATGGGCAGGGGGAAGACACATCCCCACAACTAGCTGCCTAGCAACCACAGAATATGTTTGCAAATCGATATAAGACAGACGACAGCAAATGTTCAGCAATACAAAAATCTTCTTATTTAACATCATGTTAATATTGGAAATATAGGATATCATGAAATTATATTAATATTCCAAACTAATAAGGTTTGGAAAGAAAAGAATTATGTTCCCAATGCCTCTGACTAATTATCATTTGAATCATCAGCTTAGAATCCCATATTATGAATGTCTCTATTATTAAATTAAGCATTTCGATTTGCATATAAAAAAAAGAATAAAAAAGCATCATGGAATTGCACATTTGAAATATAGATATATATTTGAATACTATCAAGTTTGATAAACTCAAGTTGTGATTTGCAAGCTGAATTCAAATTTTGTATTAATTAAACTTGAATAATTAATTAATTTGAAAAGTAATGCAGCTTTCAAACTTAATTAGTGCGTTGATGATTGGCATCGTTTTTATTAACATACAAATCCTGCATGCCTATTCCCATCCCATCCCATCCCATCCCGTCACGTCCAGTCCCATCCTTGTTCCATTCCATTCCATCACATTAAATCGAAAGACAAATGAAGCAGCATCTAAAGCAGAAATACGATAATTGAGTGCTCATTTGTCTTACACGCAGAGAGGTTGTTTCACTGGTCGCAAACCAGGTGCAGTGGGAAGGGGGCAGAAGGTTGGGGAAGGCTGGGGAGAGGCTCGAGTGAAAGAGATTCGGCCAGTGGCAGGTATAATATATTGTATGGTATCCGACTACACGCGTTTTCAAGCCCACATTGACGTGGCCCAGGGCACAAATTTTTATGACAGCGCCTCGGATTTGTAAGCTGCCCCCGTGTGCCGCTTCTCTCTCTCTCTCTCTCTCTCTCTCTCTCTCTTTCACTCTGTCTCGCTCTCTCTGGCTCTCCCTCTCGCTCAGCCCTGCATTACTGTATCGAATATCCTGGCATTTGGTATCGAGCAAACGAGTGCACTCAGCTCGGCTCTCCCCCCGCTCCCAGCTCGCTCCACAATCCACTTATGCAATGGGACTTTTTAAGATGCATTCCACAGCCAACTGAATACCAAGCGCAATTGTTGTCGGTTGTCGGTTGTTGGCTGCTGGCTGCTGGCTGTCGGTTGGCGGTTGTCGATTGGCGTTGCCTGTTGCTGTTGCTGTTGCTGGTGCACATACACACATATGCTGTGCACATATCTATTGTCGGTTGTTTGGTGCTGCTGCATGCTGCTGTTCGCATAATTATAGACACATCAGCTGTTTGGGCCACTTGCAGTTATAGTTTAGAGCCGCACTGGCCGTTGATTTGGTTTTCCTCAATCTCAATTGTTTTGTAATGCACTGAAAGGGGAACGGGGCAGAGATTTGCAACAGCAGCAGCAGCAGCAGCAACAACAGCAGCAGCAGCAGCAGCAACAGCAACTGCCATAACTACACCCCACATGTAGACACAAATTGATAACAAAGACATGTCGAGGAATTGACGAACTGACTGAGTGACTGACTGGCAACGACAACGACGATATCACTTGCCGCTTATTTGATGGCAAATTAATATAATTATCATTGCACGAACCGGAATTGCACGACCAACAACAACGACAAAAAACAAACCGACTTCGACTTCGACGCCAACTGCAACTGCAACTCCAACTTCGGCTGTGACTGTGACTGTGACTCCATCATCAATGGATTCGACGGCGACCGGCGACCGGCGAACGACAAACGGCGAATGAAAACAAACAAATAAACAATCAAAGAAACAGCGAAACCCATAATTAACGCCACAAACGCAAATATTAAGCTACCGTCCAAGTCCCAGTTGCAGCTCCACTTGCAGCTCCAGTTGCAGTTGCAGTCACAGTCACAATCACAGTCGCAGTCGCAGTCACACTTGTATAGCCGCAATCTTAGCTGTGTCTCAGCTACCGGACTGCTATGCAAACAAGTATTTTTAAGATACGCATTGCATAAAGCATACAAACACACACACATACACACACAAAGAGTAGTCATCAGCAAGTGGCGCTAGTTGGCAACTAACTGGCTTAGATAATCGCCAGATACGAGTAGAGTCATGGCGCAAATAACAGTTAGAGGGCGTTGAAAACGCGTTGCGAACACCATCTTGACGTCTTCAATTACAACAGTAGCTGCTACACACATACATATACATATAAATCCCCGATATATACATATATATATATATATCTGTATGTTATTACATAGCACAGCATATTTCAGATGGTTCTCTTATTTTCAGCTAGAGTCCTTCAAGCGCAAACCTTCGAGCAGTTTCAAGTAGAATCACAAATAAAAGTGTCACAGCAATCGTTACAACTTGTATTTGTAGATGACACTGTAATTTTGTAATTGATAATTTTACAGTAAGTTAAGATAATAGATCACAGAGCTGTCCTAGTTTAAATTAGACGAAAGATGAGTCTTAAGTTGTGGAATCCAGATAGGCGTAGACAAACATGCTTTCTGTATCTGCTTGGAAACCTTCTTCACAATTATTTGTTTAAGTCGAAACACTTTTAATAAAGGAAAAAAAATTTTTGTAATTTAAATATTTGTGTATCTATATTTCTTTAATGCAATTTTATGTCGGTTTTGCTTCACAGATCCAATTCCAGTTATTTGGAGTTCAGTAATTGATAAGAAAGACAATACAATATTGTGAGTGGAAAGATTTTAATTCTAGTATTGATTCGCCAACACTTTGAAAAGACATTTTAAATAAATTTCCAGTGATTTATACACTTGTAGGCAATTTATGTAAATTTAATTTCATTAAAAAATATATAACAAAAAATATAATACTCAAAAGCCAATGTGATTGAATGGATTACATGTCTATATAATTTTGGATTCGTGTTTATTTATATTTAGAAAATACTCCTCAGGTTACAGAGGACTTTTAATTGTGTTTATTATGAACATCGATAAAAACTTGTCTAGCCGACTTTGTAATGAAGTAAAGTCTTTGCTCCAATGACATTTCTGAAGTACATTCTTACATTGGCTCAGTAGAAACCACAACCAAGAGCTATCCGCAAAAATATCCAAACATTAATTGAGCTATGCGAACAGTTTGAGAATTTGAAAATTGTAAATTGGGTACTTAGAGTAACTCTTAACCAGTCAGTCAAGCAGTCAAGCAGTCGAGCAGTCGGCCGGCCAGTTAGCCACTCTCAGCTGGGGCCACATTTGATGGACATTATGGCCAAATGGCATTTGCGAAATGTTTAACACTGATTGAGTTGCAATTGCCGTCTGGTTTTGGCTTCGACTACAGTTTTGGTTCTTTTTGACAAGCCAATGCAATTAAATGTAATTAGTGCACCTCGAATGGTAGAACAGTTCAATTAGAGTGTTGCCTAGAGTTGAGGAGCTGACATTTGGTTGCTAGAATTATGCGAGGTATAAGAGCAGCAGCAGCACCACCACCACCACCACCACCACCAGCAGCAGCAGCAGCAGCAGCAATAGCAGCAAAGTCAGCAACTGGCAACAGGCCGAGGAGGAGCAGAGTGGCAGAGAAGTTAAGGTAGCAACAACTGCAACTGCAAGTTCTTACTGTAGAAATCGTGACTGTGGCTCGCCGATCCGATAAAGCTGGCATAAAAGCGCAAAGCATATAAGAGAAAAATTTACCCACCAGCAGGATATTTAAGATTGCCCCAAAAGACCACAAATGTGCAAAAGACGCAAAGACGACGACGACGACGACGACGACGAAAGCGATGGCGATGGCGATGGCGAAGGCGAAGGCGAACTCAAATGCGCAGTCAGATGCAGACCCAACGATGGCGACTCTCGCGACGCTGGTGACGATGATGATGAGGCACAAAACGTTCGCTGCGACAGTCAGTCGGTCTGGCAGGCTGGCAAGCTGGCAAGCTGGCAGCCTTGCAGTTGATTAAGCGACCGCTTCAGCGGCGGCGGCGACGGCGGCGGCGTCGGCGCAGCAAACAGATTTGCATATTTCATTGAGCAGTTCAATCAAATGGAGGACACCAAAGCCGGGCCTGAAACAAAACGTGGACACAGTCGCGGCAAAAGGTATTTTTTTCTTTACTTTTTTTTATATATATATTTTTTTTGTGTTGATTCTCTGGTTCTCCTTTTTGCAACATGGCGAGATGCAAGCGCTGCGATTAAGTCCGAAATAACTCATTCATACGCAGCCGTGAAGCTGGGCAGGATATGGCACCGTCACCACACCAGTTACCATCATCCGTCCATTTGGCAACAGTCTCTGCTCAGTCTCCACTCACTCTCACTCTCTCTCACCCCACTCTCTCTCCCTCTTCCACTATCTCTCCCTCTCTCTCTCTCTCTCTCTCTCTCTCTCTGTTTGTCAGTATATGTGCCTAATCTTTGGAATGTCATCACTGCCTGGCAGCAGCAGCACAGAACAATGGCCATGGCCAAATGCAAGTGGAGCCAAAGCCACAGTCAGAGACTGAGACTGAGACGGAGTCGGAGTCGGAGACCAGAGACCCAAAGTCGCAATTGACAGTCCAAGATGGCGAGATCTGCAGCCATCGCCAGCCAAGATGGCGATGTGCAGAGCATTTGCATAAAAGCTCGCCCACTCGCCAAAAATAAAAGAAAAAAAAAGAAAAAAAACGAAGAACAAAAAAAAAAGAAAAATCTGCATCTATCTCAGTCGTTGGCGCTTTCTCACTCTAGCACTCAGTGCCAGTGGGCAACTGGTGAAGCGCACTTAATGCGGGCGGACACTAAGCCACGTGTGAAATTCAATCGCTGCCTCATCTCGGCTCCGCTCGGCTCGGCTTGGCTTGGCTTGGCTTGCTTTGGTTTGGGTTGGCTTGGCTTGGCTCGGCTGGTCGCCTCATTCGCTCGCTCGCTCGCTCGCTCACTCGGACCGTCATCAGCGCAGGCTCGAATGTCGTCCGCCTGGACACCTCGTTAGGAACTCCGACGACGCTGACGCTGACGCTGACGCCAACGTCGGCAGACCGGTGTGGGGTCCACTTAGTCCAAGCGCGCTCGTTTCGGTTTCGGTTTCGGTTTTCATATTTTGAGGTTCACCGATGTGTTAACAGGCGGCGGTAGTCGCATATTAGGCGGCCCATGACCAGATCTCAGCTCCCCATAACCAAACTCATTCCCATACCAATACCCATACCCAGCTGAGGTTTGGCTGAATCAACTGCTGTCCCCAGCCAAGGCGATCTGACTGACGAATTTCGCAGGCAACTGGCTGAAGACAGTGCGATAGCAAGTGTCACGTCAAGCACATAAATTAAATGCACAACAACAGCAGCAACAGCAACAACAACAGCAGCAACAACAACAACCACACCACCACCAACAACAACAACAACAATAAAAGCAGAGCAGTAAATATAAAATGAAGCTAGTCGAATACTGATTGCTCTTGTGAATTAAATGTTTGCGTGTGTTTCCTTTAGATTATAAATAAATAAAGTTACCTATATTAATATAATATTATTGGAGTACTATCTTTGAATGAGCTCAAGGCTTGAATGATGGCAGAATTGGAAGTATTTTCTTATGGTTATTAATAAATAAATAAAACAATCTGTCTAAAAAAATACTTTGAGTATTTCATATATCCATGCATATTAAATAGTTTAATCAAGGTATTGAGTACAAATTTCTATCGAGAGTTTTAAATGCATGCTTAAAGCTATATTGTGAAGGTTTGGTGATAAGGATCTGATTAAGGAATAAACGACAATAAAGCAATTGCAATCTGAGCTGTCGATTATTTATTTTATTTGCATAATCTAATGGTGCAAATAATTTGGCCAACAAAAAACAATAACAGCAAAGTGCAGTTGTTAATATTTTGGCTATCGATAAAATCAAAAAACAGCTAAGCTGATTGCAATCATCATAAGTGTGCTGCTGGTGGCAGCAATCATTATTCAAAAGTCATGATACCCGCGGCCAAGGGCACCGGACAGAAAAAAGAGGAGCAGCCAAAGAACATGAATAAGCAGCCGATCGCAACGAGCACAAGACAAGATAAGCAGATAATTTTCTAGGCAGCAGCGAACGGCGGCCACCGGAGGCAGCAGGCGGCAGGCAGCAGGCAGAAGTGGCAGCAACAGCAGCAGCAGCAGCAGCAATAGGCAGCAGGCAGCGGGGCAAGGGCACAAAAGGGACAACGACGACGATGACGACGACGACGACGACGACGACGACGACGACGACGACGACGCTCGGCAATGCCTCCAAATTGGACCACAGAGGCTGTGCCCCATACCCTTAGCGGCGGCGACATGATGTTTTACTAACCAGCGAACGGCAAACGGCAAGCGGCCAACGGCAGGCGATGGACAACAGACAGTGGACAATGGACGGCGGACAGGCGATGAACGAGGAGGCTGCTAATAATTTGTGTACGCAACGCCGCCACCGCCACAGCCGCTGCCGCAGTCGATGTTAATGTTGATGGCCAATGCCAATGCGAATGCGAATGCAGGTTGAGCTCTGTGGTGCATGCCAGGCTTAAGGGGCATATACAATGGAGGAGCGCATTTGGCATTGGCATTGGCAGGGGCCTGGGCATGGGCATGGACCTGGGCCCGGGTCCCCATTGTCGTCCTTCGTTTCATGCTAAACGTGTTGTTGCCAAATTGTGAACAAGATTCATTAATGTTTCAACACATTGAGCAACACGAGACGGCGACGGCGACGGCGACGGCGATTGCGATTGCGACATGGCGACGGTGAGGATGACGGTGACGGTGACGATGACGATGACGATGACGGGGATGGTGATGGTGACCAGGGCCAGGGGACTCCGAAAAAACGCTGAGGATGCTCGCGCTGTCCACAGCGCGGTGTCGTTGTCATGGCCATCAACCGTCACCATCACCGTTGTCGTCGTCGTCGTCGTCCTCATCGTCATCCTCATCATGAGCACGATCATCTTCATCATCATCATCAGCAGCAGCAGCAGCTGCTGCGGTAGCGATCGGGGCGTGTGAACAGACAATGGCCCGCACCGCTCTGCTCTGCTCTGCTCTGCTCTGCTCTGCGACTTATTTAAATTTGTTGTGTGTACTGTGAAATATTTGAACAATTTGATGTGGCTGCGGCCTATGCGGCGTATGATTAATGAAATGAATATCAATGTGGACAGACAGTAATTAGGGAATTGGAAACGCCGCCGCACAAAAGCTCATTTTGACAAGGGGCCGCAAATTGCTAGACACGCACTTAGTCATCAATCCAAGCAGCCAACCAGTGAACAAATCACTCGATCCAGCAGCAAGACAAAAAGACCACAAATAAAGAAGAAGCCGTCAATTGCATAACTCGAGCTGTATTCGAAAACCTTTCGGACGAAATTTGGTTCAGTTTGAAGAATTTGGCAAAGCGGAAATGTCAACTCACAATCAGATTATGCGCACTTGGCTTATTAATAGACAAGCACAAGCACCATTTATTCAATAACCAATAATGACTATGTTCTCAAGGGGTATTTCCCAAAAGCAGCTTTGCAAACTCAAAGGTTGAAAATCCATTGACGTACTTCAAATTCATATATGATTTGTAATACACACAGGCACCGATAAGTGAATTTAACAACTTTCTATATATTTTGCATCCGCTTCGATGACGAATTATGATAATTTTTTTATTTCTTTTAATACACTAATTATTTTGTTTAATTGTTATTATTCTGTTGGAGTTGGACAGTTGGTTAAGCACAGGTGCACATTCAATTACATGAGTAAGTTACAAGTCTTTTATTAGTCAATAGTTTCGATTATCTGTCCTCTTATCTATTGGGGTCACTATTCCACTAGAAGTAATTTTCCGCAACAATTTGAAGGCGCCCCCAGAAAGCCGTCTAAGAGTGGAGCGCAGGCCTAACCGGAAATACCCGACATTCCACTCACATACCAAGCCAGTGAACAATAAGAACAACAATAAAACTAATAATAAAAAACAACAACAACAACAGCAACAATACACACACACACACAAGCACACACAACGTGTCCGCCATGGACATTGCCTGCTTTCATTTATTGTGTTTCTGAAGATGTTTCTTATTATGAAATTAGACTGAACGCCGAACAGCAGAGCACATAGAGACAGTGGGACTGAAGGGACAGATGCGGCCACGACAACAACGACAACAACGACAACGGCGACACTTGGCCAAGAGCTCAATGAATGAAACCGAAATGAGAAATGAATGATATCATGCGCATTGTTAGCTCACACGACAGACACGGCTGAGGCCTGCGGGTCGATCCCATGCATCCCAGCAAACGAGATCAAATGCGATAGCGCCACGAAACGAGGCGGCAGGCATCAGCCAGCAGCAGCAGCAGCAGCAGCAGCAGAAGCAGTCTCCTGCCTCCAGAGCAACGTGTTGCTCATTTAGCTGGCAGCCAGTGCGGCCATAATTCAACGCTTTTGATAACTGCGTTAGGCACCGGCACCGGCACCGGCAGTGGCACTGGCACTGGCACCGGTACCGGCCCCGACACCGGCACCAGCAACCGGCGAACGACACCCGGCACCCGCAACGACAGCAGCAACAGCAGCAGCGGACCAGGATCGGCGTGCGTCGGCCCTTGGATCTGGGCAAGGGCGAATCGAGAGCTGCGATTCTTCAACCCCTTTGCGCCCCTTGCACAGTGCTTAAGAAACGCTGTTCCAGGTGACAAATACGCCCACCAGCTAGAAAAGTATAGGTTTGGATTAGTAATAGGCAGTGGAATGTATATTATAATTAGCAATTTAGTTGTTAATCTTCTTGGTCGCTTAAGGTTAACTCAAACTTGTTTATCTGAATATTTAATTAGCACGGCTCTCAAGCGATTTATTTAGCATCCAAGAACTTGTTAAATATGTTTAAAAAAAAATCATGGCATCTTCTTATAAAAATATAAAGACATTTTTGAACGCTGATTATTTGTCACAAATCTGCCTTTCTCTCATAAATAGCTATTTATAGATACATATATAGATATATAAATCTATATTATTTAGCATAATTAACTTGTAAGTATAATCATTTATCAACCCATTAAATAATCCGTTTTTTTTCTTCTTTTTTTTGTGGTAATGCTGAGAGTAATTTTTGTGAATGGGAATTATTGATACTTTGGTTCGGCTATTTGAATACTTATAAGAATGTTGAATTTATGTGATTGAGTAGATTTCAGATTTGGTTCCACTGTATCGCTGTCTATGGCTTCGCTGCTGCTCCGATGCCCCTCTGCCCCTTTGCCCCTGTGCCCCTTTGCTCCTTTGCCTTCTGCTGCTGCGTTGTACAAAATGATTTTGGTGTTTGCCTGGCGATTTGTTGTGTTTGATTTGCTGCCACGTCGCCGTCTGCCTCGTCGTCAAGTTGGTGCCTTGGTTTTGGTCTTGGACGTCGAGCGACATACATAAATACACCGACACACGCACACGCACACACACACACACACACACACACGTATACCGTCGCATTCCTGCGTGCCGCGCGTTTGCATTGTTCGCTTTTCGGTTCATTCAAATCCTTTCGGTAAAATTCTTTTGTTTGGTGTCAAGTTTAACAAATATTTGAACGGCCGGCAGGCAACGGCGTCTCTTGTTAGTCCCATGTTTCTTGCGTGTTGTGCTGCTTGTCATCTTGTTATAGTTCTTCTTCTTCTTCTTCTTCTTCTTCTCCTTCTCGTTGTTGTTGTTGTTATTTTATAATATTGTTTTTGCTGTTGTTTTTTTTGCTCTGTTGCTACTGCCACGGTACATGCTTCGTATGCCCCCATGCATGGGGGCGTATGAGTAATCAGCGCTGCCTGCAATTAGTTGGCCTTAGACAAGCTGAGGACGACCAAACTAGGCAGCGATTAGCTTTAGTTGATTTGCCAAGTGTCGTTTGCTGTGATTTTGTCATTGTTGTTCTTATTGTTGTCGCACTCACTGCTGGCTGGTTGGTTGGCTGGCTGGTTGGCTGGTTGGCTCCATTGTTGAGTTCTTATCGCGCCGCGCGCTTTTGTTGTGCGAAATTTTTTACGCCCCGCGGCGCATCGCACCAAATGCCACAAGAATTGCATCGTACAAAATGGCATGGAAACGAGCCAACTGATGTGAAGATCGCACGTCGCCGTTTGGGGCGCGGGTTCAACTAGCTGCGACAACAACAACTGCTGCTGCTGATGCTGCAACAAAAACAAAAAGCAACAACAATATATATATATATATATATATATATACATATATTTATATATGTACATATGGGAAAAAAATTGAAACCGTAATTGTTTGTTTATTGTGGCAATGGTGGCAAGCCTTGACTTGATGTTGCTGTTGTTGTTGTTGTTATCGCGTGTCATTGTTGTTATTATAGTTAAATGCTAAAGTGCTACAAAATATTTATATTGGCATTGTCTGCGCACTTTCAGCCACTGCTAAGCAGCTCAGACTACCCCAAAAAGAGTATTCGATATTGAAATGCCCTTCAAAAAATACAATTTATTTGCATATTGCAAATTTAACTATGCAAAGACTATAATTATTTATAATATTATCTGCACATATATGTATTACACTTAAATATGATCATTAATTAATTTGTTAAAAGTAAAATTCTTGTTTTTTTTTTTGCTTACGACGAATCCTGACAATCCTGAAAATATGTTGTAGTAAATAAAAAAGCACACTAGCGAAAACAAATTTTATTAAATAAATAAATAAATAAATTTGTTGGTTCTCTTTTCTTTTTTTCAAACAACAAATATTTAAAATACTTTAAACACTCGATTAATTCAAATTATATATGTGTGTAATCCGGATATTGAAATGCCCTGCTTGTATATTACAAATATAAATATGCATAATACATAATAATAACTGTCAACTGTCAACTAGCATTGCAAGGATTTACAATATATGTCATACACGATCTTAACTTTCCCAAAATAAACTTAATGAAGAGCATTGCAACATTTTGAAGGATTGAATTTTGGCGTAGTGAATGTGGCATTACCAGACTTTTGCTTACTTTCAGTTTTTATAGTAGAACAAACTTGCAGTGTCCCAGGTAGATAATCATCGGGGCAGACACACACTCGCACACACTCGCACACACACGCACACTCTATGCGGCTGTGGCTCTTCTGACACTTCAATGGGGGCTTAGTCAAGACCTCGGGCACAGTGTATGCATCCTCGTGCTGCTGCTGCTGCTGCTGTTGCAGCTTGATGGTGTCGAGGAGTTGCCGTTGCAGTTGCCTCATGCTGTGGCGCTATGCAGCGATTATGGCAACGGATTAACTTCCTCTTTTGGTTGCTGCTGCTGCTGCGATTGTTGTTGTTGTCATTATTGTTATGCTTATTGTTATTGTTATTGTTGTGGTTACAATGGTGTCACTGCTGATCGTGTTGTTGTACTTCTTGTTGTTACTTCTTGTTGCATTGTGGCTGTCGGTCTCGTTGTGGCTGTGGCTGCTGCAGTTGGCACCACCCGCTGCCACTTTGTGCCGTGTCCCTTTGTTGGCTGCTGATGATTCTGATGATTCTGATTGCCGCATAAAGCGAACCATATTATCCACATGACACACATAGTTAATAATACTTATGTACATAACAAATACATATATAAGCTGAACATATATCTATGTAAGGCTGCTCGGTGCAGAAATCTTTGCCGCCTATTAGGCGCGGATTTGAGTGTGCTTATCGCTTCTTGACTAGTTGACTAGCGATAAGATGGCCAAAAGAAAGAAAGTCCACAACACGAGCGGAGAGAGAGAGAGGGAGAGGGAGACAGAGTCCGGAAGTCTGGGCCCAAGCACAACCATGCCTAGAACTATGCTCTGCTAAATATCAATTAATTACGGCAATTTTTCAATATTCTAATAAACAGCATTACTAGCGGAAATCAAATACTAGCCACAGCTTCGATAAGTAACGATAAGTAAAATAAGCAAAAATATAATATATTTACTAGCAAGGATGATGCAACTAGCTTTGTGCCCATTAATGAAATATATGGTTACCGACTGTGGATCATGAATGAATACTATGTCAATACTCGAACTCGAACTTATATCGTCTGAGTGTGTTTGAATAGCCGGCGTAAAAATTTGAAAATTGAAATTGATAAAGTGAAAATGTTGTCTAAATGAGTTATTTATTTTGATCGATGATTAATTGGTTAGAACAAATTTTCGACAGAATTCAAATTGTTTCATCTTTGGCGCGACTCGCTTGTCAAAGATTAAGGACTCACAATGCGACACACACATTGAGCGAGAGAGAAAGAGAGAGAGAGAGAGAGAGAGTGAGAGAGAGAGAGAGAGAGAGTGAGAGAGAGAGAGGGAAATGCATGTGTAAAAGTCACGACTTACACACAAACCGAACCAAACCAAACCAAACCAATCCGATCCGAACCGAAACGAGGCAAACCGAAGTGAGGCGAGGCGAGCGACACTTGATCCCTTTTGCTGAATGCCTATCACCGTCTTTGTCTCGCTGGCCAACCTTAGCTGTTTCTTTTTTTGGCCGCAATTTATCAGATGCCACTTGTAGCCGGATTTTGATCTAATAAAAACTGTCAAAACGTTTGCAGGACGCTGGGAAAATATTTACACGGCTCACAAAGGTTAAGATACACACACACACACAGGGGCAGCAGGTGAGAGAGCAGGGGCGAGAGACAGTTAGGGACAGACAGGGCAAAACAGTTAGAGCTAGACAATAGCAACAGGATCAAGGATGCTGCATAGCTGCATAGCTGCATAGCTGCCTGCACAGCGGCAGGTCGCTCGAGACCTGGGCGGTATGACACATCAAGAATTTAGACATTAAAGGATCTCTCCTCGAACAGTGACTGCTGGGCCGGTTTGGGTGTTCGCAACAGTTTGGTCGCAATGTATTGAAAAGATGAAAGTGAATTTCACTGCCAACTAGAATGATGTGCAACGAAGGCAAAAGAATGCTGCATCGGTCAATTGAAATAAAATGAGCGACCGCTGGGAAATCGAGACGACAGGGCAGAGCCAGGGCCGGACAGGGCGCTTGACTTGGCTCTGATTTTGATTCTGATTCGGATTCAGGTTGTGGCTCTACTTCTAGTTCTGGCTCGGGTTCTGGTTCTGGTTCTGGCACTAGCTCTGGCTCTGGCTCTGGTTCTGGGCGGCCCCTGCACGTTTAGCTATTTTTATGGAGTTCCACGGAATTATCGCTCAGTCTGCTTCACTCACTCAATTTTCGAAACGTTTCTATTAACACATTGTTGGACGGGCCAACATTTCTTATGTATCTCATATATATATATATATATATAAAGTATTTATAATTCTTTTAGTTCTCTTTTGTGTGTGTGTGTGTGTTTTTTTTGTGTGTTTGTTTTTTCTACTTTGCCGACAACATTGCCGCTGGGAAAACTGAAACGTTGTCAACGCCGACGCCAAAATATTGTCCCTGGATGGGTTTTCTCTCGCACCATTTCTCTCTTTGTTGCTACTGCTGCTGTGGATTAAAGGATGTGCACTTGAATGCCATACAATGATTCGTTTGCTGAGCAACAGCATTTCCTGTGCCCTCGTCCAGCATTGGCAGTACACATTTCTCAATGTCAATGACTCGCGAATAACCAAAACGCAATCCGATAAATTCAAGCAAACATTGCATAAGCGCTAAATGCTAACCAAAAACCCTGAAACACAAACAGAAACTGAAACAGAAACTGAAACAGAAACTGAAACTGACACAAAGGCAAAGACTCCTGCTCCGACTCTGACTCTGACTCTGACTCCGACGCCGGAGTCTGACCTTGTTGTCGGTTCATTGGCAATATTCAAAAGAGATTAGCCAAAAGGTTGCCAAAATTCTTTTGCTTTCGATATTGCAAGCATAAAAAAATGCTAAATGTGTGATTTATGAGCGTTATGTGATTACGAGCCATCATCTACTTATAGTTGCCGCCTAAAGACGCATTTGCCACAGTTTTGCCAGCAGGCAGGTAACTTGCCATTGTTGCGAAACTTGTTGAAACTTGTGTTTCACATGAGCCAAGATACTCCACACGACTATGTCATCATTTAACGCTTGCGAAATTCGAACTGATTTTACAGTTATCAATGTAATATAACATGATATATATATTTACACGCTTTGTGCATAAGGTAAAAATACATTACCCGATCCTATAAATAGTTTTAGTTTACCTTATCTGGATTCAGATAATGATATAATTCGAATATGATTGTGGCTAGATTTGAAACTGACTAGGACCTATGTACGTGTGTCGAATGGAGTATCTTCATTCTTCCGGTGGCAGTACTTAATGTCCAAGTTCCTGGGATGCTCATAGTCCCATTCGTATCTTGTCTGTGAAGCTAAGTTGTGCTATTTGCTCTTTTACATAGAGGACATCAAGACATCTTGATTAACATTGAGCAGAAGTGCTTCAAATATTGAATATATTCGTCCATAATTCTAATTCTATAAATGAAGTCGACTTTAAGATCGTTTCTTACCGGCTGCTTGAGATTAAGTTTAGTCAATGCATGGGGGCGGGGGCGTGGCCTCACACTCACACTCACACTCGCACTCATATTGCTGCCAGCTGTGCACCCCAAGCCGTACAGGTTCTCTAGCAAAGCTGAGAAAGATTCGTGCCCCACAGTGAAACTTAAAAGCCGACTCGGAGTTGTGTGTGTGCTGAGTGTGGCTGCTCTTGTTATTGTTATGAATAAGTTAATAATACGGCGGAAGGCGGCCTTTGTCGTGCCTCGACTGATGCGCCTCGCCTCGCCGCGCCTCGCCCCGCAGCTCAGCCAGGCAAGCAGCCAGGCAGCCAGGCAGGCAAGCAGGCAGGCAGGCAGCTCTTATTAAATGATTGAAGCCTTTTGTGGCGAGCCGAGCGTCTTTTTTTTTGGCCAGCCATAAAAAGGTGGAAACTTTTCGCAACGTCGAAGGCGACCACCATCAATAACTGACCACAACGAGCTGTGTTGCAGGACGGACTGGGGACTGGGGACAGCGGACAGCGGACAGTGGACCCAACAACAATATTTATGATTTGTTAAGCAAGCGGCAGTCAAACGTGCGAAAGGATAATCACAAGCGCCTGCTGGAACGCCCCCCTCAAGCAGAGGAGCAGCAAGCAGCAATCAGTAAGCAGCAAGCAGCAAGCAGCCAGCAACATGCAGCATGCAGCATGCAGCACACAGAAACTGGCTCCGTTACACTCTCCACTCTCTACTCATTTGCTGCACATGCCGGCATGAGTGCCAGCTCCATCTGCATGACCAGCATCGTGTGTGAGACATTTCCAAATTGAGTCAATGACTTTTATTTTTATGACTCTCTGCCGTTGCTCCATCCATGAGCCATGAGCCATAAGCCATGAGCCATGAGCCATGAGCCATGAGCCATGAGCCATGAGCCATGAGCCAAATGCATATACATAGCTGCAGATGTGCCGAATCCAGGCCAGCAGGAGTCAGCGGATTGGCAAATTGATGGCAACTGCAGTTGGCGCTGATGCTGATGCCGATGCCTGGGACACGGAACGGCGCTGCGTTTTACGACAATGCGAATTGAGCTATTAGCCAAGTGTTTGGGTGAGATAATCCAATCCAAAACAGATTTGAGACCCGATTTCATCAGTGGAGCATTTAATGTTTAGAATCACAGTCGCAAGCTTAAGCAAACGATTTATCTATCAATTACTGTTTATGGCTTTACTAATTAATGGCTTTATGTTAAGTAAACATATAGATTAGATGTAAACGTACATAATTACAGTTATTAATACAGTTCCCGAAAGCATCCTAGATGCTATGCCAAAAGATACAAATGAAGAAAGTTAGACGAATTTTGGATTATGAATAACTACCTTTTATTAGATATTGGATGAATCTTTGTTGCAATTAACATAACATTTTTAAATTAAGATTTAGACATTTTTTATAAACGTTAATATTTTGATTATGTTTTATTAATTGTTTATTAAGTTATTAATGCAATTTTATATATTTTTTTAAATACAAATAATGTAACTTTGACTAATACTCTCTCTGCATTTCATTCAAAATTCTATTTTGTTAAGCTCGCAGACAATTGATGAGCAGCGTAATGAAAACCTTCGTTTAGAAATGATATTCAGGTTTGGGACCACCAAGGGCGTCCTTGATTAAATGTTGCGTCCTTAATTTCTGTTTCTGTTTCTGTTTCTGAAGTGTGGGCGTTAAAAGGCAATAGCAACAGTAACACCAACACCAGCACTAACAATGGATGAGAATCAAGAAATACGAGTCAATGATAATCGCTTCACCCATAAGCATCGGCAATCGGCATCAATTATGCACTTCAAAATTGTAGTTGTGTTGCTGTTGTTGTTGTTGTTGCTGTTGGTGTTGCCGGTGGCCGTTGCCGTTGCCGGCAGCAGCTGTCAATGAGCGACTACAGTCAGCAGCAGTCATGGATCGAGTTGAGAGTGTCGGATTCGAATTCGGGTTCGCACAATGCGCTGTCTCAGTCGAGGGCTCGGGGACAGGCATTAATTGAGCCTGAACAGCCGCCTCATGATTAGCAGATGAATAGAATCTGGCTCAGAGATGAGCAAGAGCGAGCGAGTCTCTGAAGGCTAGAGAGAAAGCGAGATAGAGACAGAGATAGAGATGGAGATGAGTGCAAGCTTGATCTGTGGTCTGTGAAATTCTTGGCTGGCGATTTAATAAGCGCCGTTATCAATGGCAAGGTTGTCTTTTGGCGCTTCGTTGTTGTTGTTGTTGCTGATGTTGCTGATGTTGCTGTTGTTGCTGTGGCTGTTTATTGGTTGTCGGTTGATTGCTAACGTCGTGGATTAAGGATCGCTGATCGCTGATCGCGCGGATCGTTGATCGGGGGAATGGGCAGTAAAAACGTTAACAAGCTGCGTAGCGCCGTCGGCGGCGTTAATGTCGAAATTGGCGCAGGCGAACGTGTTTCTTAATGAAACAAAGCTTGAATTTTAAATGAGCGTCATAAAGAACAATGAAAATGCAAGGCACAGAACAACAACAAAGCAAAACTGAATCAAAAGCCGCTGCTCAGCGGCTCGGCGAGGTAACAAAAACAAAAAAAAAATACAAAAATTGAAATAAAAATACAGATACAAATAAAGAAAAAAAAATAAAATAAAAGAGCAGAAATGTTAAGTAAACAATAAAAAGAAAAAAACAAAAAGCTCCCCAACTTTGTCCCTCCATCGCTAACCATCTACATACCCTGCCCCTGCCACTGCCCCTCTCGCATCAGCCGCCCTCGCATCTGACATAGAGTCTGTCAAATGTGCACGAAACGCGAATGGAAAAAGATAACCGCAACAATGCCGGTGTAGCAATAACAAGGAACTGAAAACTGAAAACTGAAAAAGAGAGCGAATCAAACGACATCGACTTGCAAATACCCTAGCAAATACCCTAGCGAATTCCATCAGCACTCGAGATCTAAATAGAGCACAGCATTTGCACAGTTTCTCCATGCCACAAAATTCAATTAAACAAAAGTTACACTTTGGGATTGGGAATTTTGGCCAATTTTGGCCCGGGTGAGAGATGGATGGCAAAATCGTTGAACTTATGGCAAGTGTATGAAATGATAACCATATGAATGGGATGTAAAAGTTGCCGTCGCGGCCTAAAGGATCACAAATGATTTTGCGGTCAAAGATGAAATGAAAAGCAAACTGAAGCCGCGGGTGGGTCGGGGGGATTGGCAGAAACGTTTCGGGCTCTGGTGCTGGCCATAATTGGTGCTCATCTTAATGGCATTAAAATTGCATTATCGCTGTATTTATTGAAACGGTTTGTTTTAACAAGATTAACTCGATGATACCGCCAAGCGAACCAGCAATCGAGACAGGCCCCAAAATGATTAACAGCAAGAGCCGACAAACTACATAAAAAAAGAAACAAAAAATATATGTACAAAAAAAATAAATAAAAACAGAAAGCGAACAAAAAAAAGAAGGAAAAAACATTTAAAAAAACAACAGCAAAACGGATCGAAAATCGCGTTAAATGCGTTGCTGTTGTTGTTGTTGTTGTCGCTTGATTGGCACTCCATTTATTGTTGCTGTTGTTGTTTGTTGTTTGTTGTTGTGGTCGTAAATATATTTATAACATAATTTCATATCATTTAATTTAGATGATTAGATTCAATATGCGGCCCATTTGCGTCTGTACAGCAGCCAAAAGTAGCTAGCAGATACATTTGTATCTTGAAGCCCAAGCGCCGATATCTGTAGATCTATTTATCAAAGGCGCGAGCGAACAACTTGGAGCGTTGGCGTTGCCGTTGGCGTCACCGGTAGCGATTGTTGCTCTTGCTCTTGGTGTTGTTGTCGTTGTTGTTGTTGTTGCTGTTGCTGTTGTGTTGTGTTGTTGCTGTGTGCTACTGTTGTTTTGTTTGTTGAGTTTGCGTTCGCGCTGCGGCTTTTTTGTTAAGTTTAATTAAGTGTAATCGATTAACCTATTGAATGGATACAACTGAGGTAGATTTGCAGCAACTGAACAAAGCGTGTGACAGTGTCTAATGCAAGATAACAAAAGCAAATAACGGACTATTCACCCATTCAGTTATGCAGACGCTTACCTTTGGTCTCCTTCAAGCTCGGGCGTGACTCATCTGGCTGTCAGTGTGACACTGTGCTACTTACTGTGACTTGTGATACACCCGAGCACACGTATCCACATGTGTATATCGGTTACGCGCCACATAAGCTAGATTGATTGCAAAACTTTAATTAATTATCTATATTCTTACATACATAAACATCTGTCTAGCTTTCCATACGCTTATGTTTATGCTCATATCTTAGATCCAGCAATATCCCAATCGATATAAAAAATATATATTTTTCCTATTATTCAATTTGAATTTGTAATACAAAGTAAATAAAAGTGAATAAGAACTTAAATTATTAATATCGAGTGTGACTTGTAAGTCTTAAAGAAAATCAAATCAGAAGCACTTATGACCATAATATTGATATCGTGATTTTTCCTTATCAAATATATGTGAATGAGTCAGTTGTCCTTGAGCAATACATATTAGATATTACAGCAGACAATTAGTTGGATTTTCTTCATTAATTTGTCAAGATGAATTATTTTATTTGACTACGCTTTGTCTTCATCAGTGTGTCAATAATTGTAATTATGTGTGTTACTTGATATATCGATGAGTTTGAGTCACTTTTTGAATGTATGCCAAAGTGGTTAAAGCGTTTGTGGTTTCTTCCTGGCTGCCATTAATACGGATCGGCATCTCGATCTGATGATGCGCTTGTGCATTCTGAGAACTTAGAAACCGCTAAGCCAGCTGGGGCACTTCCTTTCGGTAGGCACTGGGAGTTCTTGGGCCTGTGAGATCCTATACATGCTATTCATGATCCTAAAGCTCATTGATGATCCAATCGCAGATCGGCAACCAAATACCCTTAGACAAAAAGTGCCGCGCGCATTTCCGAGAAACGCACATAATTATTATTTATGCATACAAATTAAACGGTGCGAAATATTTGCGAAAATCCGCTCGAAGTGTTTATTTATGGAATTTAAAAGCTGCTTCTTGTTCTTCTCGCTTCTTTTATCGCTGACGTCGATCTGGATCTGATCTCAGCTAGCTTCAACAAAAGCCCAGACACAATTTGGGAAGGGTTAATTCTCAAAGCCTCAAGCTAAGTCACTTAACATTTCAGCGATCACAAATTGGATTGTTTTAACCGGAAATAAGTTCCTCATCCGTATTATAACTGGGATATCTTAACTTAAATATTAAATACCATAGCAATAACCATGTGCGAGTAGAGTTTTTGCATCAATGTTTTCCAAATATTGCCCAGATTTGTACAAAATCGGCATGCAATCAATTTCTTCCAATTCGAAAGGATTCTTTTTATTTGTTAAAAAATTAGTTTCCTTGGAATAGAAAATATTTATAAAGCGTAGAAATGCAAACCGCTTTAGACGGACACCAATATCCGTTTTAGAAATAATCGTTCTAAATATTAAGCTGAGTTACACTTGGCTTCAATCTCAAGGAATGCACATCTTCTGACAGATTCTGCTACTGATAATAATATTCCCAGATTTCGTATGAATGTAGTATACATTCAAATGTTTGAATTCACAATTAAGTTGAAGATGAAAATGAATTCATTGCATAATTTAATTGCTAAACAGTTAATATTTATGAACTTCATATGTAATATCTATGAAGGTTCTGCCTCGGCGATCGTCAGCTGCGAATGACGCACAAGCCTTAATTATTATGTTAATAAATTGCATTTTGATATGCGATCAGTGATTAATAGATAGCTGCCATTTAATATTACAATTGCTTTTCGCACATTTAACCTGATTAAACATTAATGCCAGATCATAAATCAAAAAACAACTAACTTAATTAAGCGGTAGACGAGCCCTCGCTCGACCAAAACATTGGGGTGTGTGTATTCCAACCACTGATAAGAGATATGTTCCTATATACATATAGTCTTCCATGCAAATTGCAGCAGTGCGGGCTAATGTTTTCACTGGATTTAATTGATAGTATTACGTACGTTTACGGTTGGCGATGAGTCAGTCAGTCAGTCAGTCTGTCAACCAGTCAACCAGTCAACCAGTGTCGAGCGATATGCCGTATAGGTCGTTGGTTGCCCCGCATAGCGACACAGTTTGATTTGCAATCTGACTTCAGACTTTGCTGACTTGCTGACTTGGTGGGTTTCCAATCGACAAATGCGAGTCGCGTGCCTTGACGTCATTGCCACACTTAATCAAAGTTCGCAATTCTGCTGAAATTCATGTTGGGCGCGCTTATTAATAGTGTTAGCTTCCCCTCTATTCTTTTTGTATTTATTTAATCAGTAACGTCTGTGAAATTTATATATATATATATTTATAGGAATTTCGCTGGGATTTTAATTCTTACAGCTCTTTTTTTTATCTCTGACTTAAGCGGCTTAAATAATAGTTCAATGTTGTGAAATTCTTTGGGTTTTTACTAGACTTGTGTGAATTGAGTGATCTTAGATAAACGTTAAGTAATTATTCGTATTACAGTTTCCATTAAAGTATTTGTCACAGAACCAGGTACTTTTTGTTGCACTAGGTTAGGATTTTCCAACAATTCTGAGTAGAGGCAATCAAGTTGTTCAGAGGTGTTTGTATTGTGTCTGAACATGCCGCGTTTTGTTTCAGCTTGATTAAAGTCACATTGCGAAATTACAATGTGAGTGAGTTTACCGGTTTGAAAATAGCTATAACTTTTTGATAACCAATTGAAGATAGTGTCGTGTTCAAATGTTTGCACTGACATATTATCAACACGAACTTTATTTGCTGAGTGCTAACTGCCTCTAAAAGTGTTATATACAACACAGATTACTTCTACCCGCAATACAATCGCAGATATCAATTAATGCATAGACACAAATTCGTGTAACTTATAATGCCTCTTTATTATCAATAATTGCAAACTTTCGAATAGTGAAATTCGAATTTGCAAATCTTCAAACATTTATATCATCTACAAAATGAAACAACTAGTTAAGCATTATTATCCCGCTTCACTGCTTTTTCGATGAGCTGATTAGTTGCAATGATTCAAAAGAAATGTAACAACTATTCCCAGAACAATGTCAGGCATCATTTTCCCCCTTTTGCGCAACAAGCATCCTTTTCCAAAGCTTTGTTTTAATAATTAATATTTGCAATACATTTATCAAAAATGTCAGACATAAATGAGGTGCAAATCCATTGAAAGAACTTATTGCGTTAAAAGGCCTACGATTTCTTATTTGATTTATCGATCCGCTGTATCAAATAGCTTTTATTTAAACAGTTGATCCTTTTTTTTGGTTTAAGGAATAATATAATATTTAATGTATTTTTAATATGAATTTTAAAATAACTACAGCCTATTTATGCTTATTAGAGAAAGCATATTCGATTAAGAGTGTTCAATCTTCGGCAAGAAGAAGCTCAAAAAGGTGTCAAATCGTTTCACTAATTTTTTAAATATACTTTTTGTTGTGTTTTTTTGTTGTTGTTTTTATTAATGCCAGCAATCGAAATCAGTGAGTCAAATTTTTATGATGAGTTTCAGATCGACGGCTAATCAATTGAAACTTTATTTCTGGTTATGCCTGAGGGCAAGTTTGTTGCCAACGCAACTGGCTAATGTAGATGTTGTTGTTGTTGATGTTTTTATTGTTATTGTTGTTGTTTATGTTATTGTTGTGTTGCTGTGCTCATTCATGCGTTGAACGCAGCTGCCTTCGCTTCTTTGGCTGCCCCATCGCTGCCAATTTGGGGCATTTTGTAGGTCAGGTTGGCAACATCAGTGACGTCATTAGGACGCTGAGCGCTTAGCTTTATGCCTGACTTGGGAATAGTCTTGCAGTTCGAACTCTCTCTCTCTCTCTCTCTCTCTGTCTTTATCTCTCTTTCTGTCTGTCTGTCTCTTTTATGCTGTGGCGTCATTGGCATTGAGCATGACGCATTTGGCCCGGATTCTCAGCTGCTGTTGCTGGTGCTGGTGCTGGTGCTGCTGCTGCTGCTGCTATTACTGCTGCTTGGCTGGCATTTGATTTTTTTGTGTAGGTCGTGAAAGCTCTAATTGGGTTATTAGGAAATGATTTGGAGCGAGGACGACGATGGCGATGTCGACGGCGACGCGACACTTTATTTATTTTTGGCATTTGCCATGGTTTTAATTAGTCCAACGGCTGCCGGTGCTCTGGCAGGTGATTAGCACGGTTCGCTGCCCGTTTATTGAATTAAATCTGAAGTACCACGGCTCCATGAGTCCAGCACCTTATCCGCTGATTCACAGCTACTGATAAGACGTCAGACACCTATTTATTTATACTGATAAGCTTTGCTGCAAGCCAGCCATCCCGCAAAGCGCCAACTTTCAACCACAGTTTTAAAGCTAATCTCTAGAACACCCACACACACACACACACACATATACAGACACGCACACACATAAACAACACACACTGGTAACCTCCATCGTGTCATTGGCATGTGTCATCGACAGTTACCATGTGGGGGGCTCAATTATGCGTGGACACAGACTACATTGAGAGCTCTTCCTAACCAACTCTTTATCCCTCCCTCAAATGTCCCTGCATCCATGTCCAAGTCCAAGTCCATGTCGATGTCCATATCCATATCCATATCCATCTGCAGTCCGTCGCTTCTTTGCATATGCAAGCCCAGGCTGGTCGACTGAAGTTCAAGAACCTTGTGGTCAGTTTCAAAATAAATGCAACTCCAGTCCAAGTCCCAGTCCCAGTCCCAGTCCCAGTCGCAGTCCCCAGTCTGTGGCTGTATCAAATTTGTTTAATTGTCTGAACGTTGGCGGCATCTTACTGTTGCTGTTGCAGTTGCACTTGCTGCCGCCACTGGTTCTGGGTTCTGGGTTCTGGGTTCTGGCTCTGTCTCTGTCTCTTCATCTGCAACTTCAACATCAGCTTAAACTTCGTCTTGCGTCTGGCCAGACATGGATTCTTCAACATTGTAAGCGCTTTTGCTGCGTTAGCAGCTTGTCAACTTCTGCTTGCACCTTCCCATCCCATCCTCATCCTCGGCCCCGTTGCCTACTGCTGCAGCTGGTTTCTGTTCCAGTTCTTGTGCTCCATTTGTTGTGCAAGTTGTTTGCACTGTAAATCGATACATTTGCTCTGGCTACTTACAACCGTCCAGTCTGTCCAAAGAGACGATCGACAACAACAACAACAACAAGAACAACATCAAAGACTCCTCAACATACCGTGGCTCTTCTTTTGGCTCACGAATGTGTGGCTGACGTGATATTTGTGCGGCTTTGACGGTGGCCATTGCATACTTACAACCAAAGCTGGACCCAACCAGCACACAGAAGCGCAGCACTCAATGCAACACATCCAAGTGCAGGCCATTTGCGAGGGCAGCACGTAAAGTATATGAGTGCAACCTATTATTTTCTAATTTATCTACTCTGACAAATAGCTAGGCTAAAACATACATTATTTTTTTTATAGTTGAAAATGTTGAGCAGGCAAACCGTGGACTCGACTGAAATTTCAGCTTCAATGTGGACTGAAGAGCCCTTAAAGCAGTAATTAAGATGTGGCACAAAGCAGTTGATATCAATTTTCAGCCCCCCCTCCCCCCCACCAAAGCATAGCATTAAGTTGAGCACGTTGGAAGACCTGTTCTATTTACCCGCTTAGGAAGATCATTAGCCTTATTACATTGGTACATCAGCCGCAGCTGCCGACGCCTGCAAGCACAAATACTACTTAAAGCAAAAACAAAAAAAAAAAAAAAACAACAAAAAAACAATAAATAAATAAACAAGGAAACTGCGGTGACTGCAGCGACAATACCAGAAACAACAACAACAAGTGTGGGATCCCAGACACTGACTATGGTCAGGCTTAGACTTAATGCCATGGCCAGACCGAACCAAACCCGAACCCGAACCCGAACCGCAACGTAGGCGGCGGCTGCTGCTGAGGCAAACAGTTTCCCTAGAGAAAATCGGAACGTCTTTCAGTGTTTTGGCTGCGAGTTGCCGCCCAGCAGTCTCCAGTCAACAGTCTCCGCACCCGCGCTCTGATTTCTGGGTCATATTTTGCCCAACATGAAGTGCCAATTTGAGTGTGCCACAGTGACATTTGAAGCCGCCGCAGTTGCCAGTTGCAACTTGCAGTCAAAAACAAAAAAAAAAAAGAAATAACAAAAAAAAAAGAAAAGAAGAAGAATCACAAAAACGCCACTCAAGGCACAGGCTCTGGCACAAGCACGACATGGTCAGGTTGTTTTTAACAGCAAAATCCAGAGACGGAGATTTATTTTTATTTTTATGACCTGCCGTTGTTGCGCCGCATATGTAAATCAACTCGATGCGTATGGAGAGCGGCATGGAGTATAGATTATATGGGCATACACACACATGTATATACCCTTACTTACACACATAATACTTACACTTATGCTTAGTACGTTTGCATATATCAGTATGGCTTATATAGCCGTAGTCTTCGTCTTGGTCTTCGCTTGGGTCTTAGTTTTGGTCTTGGTCTTGGTCTTGGTTTGGCTCTGGGTCTGACTCTGCCTCTGAGTCCGAGTCTGAGTCTGGGCGTACGTGTACGTGAAGAATCTTGAATTGCAATTTCAATAACGAGACACGAAACACTTTCAAGTCCACTCTGCAAGCCGATGCCACTTGCACTTGAATGCAAAACTACGACAACTGTCAGCAAACGAGAATCAGCCCAAACAAAATAAATGCCATGATACTCGTATCTAATTCGTCTCATACATGCCCCAAATAGTTATTCGTATTTTGTGGCAATGCAAATATAAACAAAGAAGTTATTCTATATTCATTTACATTCCCATTACTGGCAAAACAAAACTACAAATATATAATTAAATGCCTATTCTATAGTTTGAATCAAAAATTGACGAATAATAATTATATTCCGATAAGTAGGTTAATGTAAAAGACTCGGAGGTTTGCAGCATGGATGGGCAATGGGATGTGTATAAAATTATATTTCGAATATTTTTAAATCGATGTAAAACTATTTCGAATCTCAATCGATTTGTGCAAGCAATTAAAAAAAGAAATAACTGTTTGATACTCTCGGGAATCTACTTTCGAACCAAACCAATAAGATATGGATGAGTGCAAACTATTCACAGCCATTACAAATTTAATGCTAATTAAAAAAGTAAATAAAAAGACACACAAGCTATTTAACAATCTTCGAGTATCTACTTTCAAATGAAACTGCTTTGAAACCTTTCGAACTAGACTTGTCGACTGCCATGTGTAATGAATCAGTAGCTTGTCTACATATATGTATGTATGTCGCTATATGTCTGTTCCCTGCCAAGCAAATCCATAATAGTAATGATATATAGCGTAATAAAATAATAACAACAATAATTTCAGTTTGATTACAGCAAAATAAACCCATGCGGAGAGTGGATTGCGTGGGGTGGGTGGAGTGGAGTGGAGTGGAGTGGTGCGCGCAATACACAACGAACGCAATCGGAATGCTTGACCACTTAGCTGCAATAATTGCTCATCAATTGCTCTACACTTGAACTGACCCACACAAACTATTTGTTGTTTGCTCCGCTCTGTTCTTCCCAGTTTTAAGTGGGCCATGGCAACGTGAGGATCGCGGCAGGGATTGTGCTGGTCGTGCAAAATGATCTGTGCTTGTGTTGTATATTTTTGGCAACGCTGATCATGACCGACGATGACGTCGCTGACGTGCTGTGCTGTGCTGTGCTGTGCTATGACGGGCTAGCTCTCTTTGTTTGTGTGACGACGGCAGCATCCGCCAAAATGTTAAAACGGAAGTGTTTGCATGATGTGTAAGACTTGCTCAGCGATGAACCGAACAGACGACGAGACGCGGAGCAGAGGAAGTCGCATATAGGCCGAGCTCAAGAGAAAATTCAGATGCGATGAGTTTAACTCCAAACATGGCATTCCGCTCAGATCTGTCAGTGAAAACAAAAATCCATGAAAATCGGTCTCTGCATCTGTATGTGTATGCGTCTGTGTATGCGTCTGCTGCGGAGAGCGTGGAGATATTTGAAATACACTTGTCATGCTTTCGCATAATGAGCTGGCTGTCATGTGGTTTGGCAATTGCAGCTTGTGAATTTCCCCACACGAGTGGATTTATCATTGAATAACAGTAAAACCATTCATATTAATAATTTCAATTTCATTTTTAATTTTTTGTTAGCCTGCATCATTGCAGTATACATACATATATGACGGATGCTTCAGTTATTGATTCATCACTTATTTTGGCAGCATTATAATATTCCCGCTGTGGTCTTGGGATTTGGAGATTTCGCAAATGCGACTGCAGTTAAAGAAGGTGACTAATTTTAGCCAGCGACACGTGTAGCTGCTGCCTGCTGACTGCTGCTGGGTGTCAGCAATCAGAGCGACGAGCCGCACGCGACAACCGTTGACACATTAGACGCTGAAACCGCAACATAGGTGAGCAGCAAGGCAGCAGCGTAAAGCTGGCGACACTCGACACACACGATAAAAGAGAAGTGCGCTCACTTATCAATTAGTCATCGCAGCCGTGCCAGGCAGCAGCCCCTCACCCCGCCAAGTGCCACTTGCTTGCTGCTTGCTGCTTGCTGCCTCTTGCCTGCTGCTTGTTGCGTCTTTTAATGCAAATGTCAAAAGGTAATTGGGCTGATTGCGTTTGTTTGATTGTGTGTGTGTGTGTGTGTGTGTGTGTGTGTGTGTGTGTGTGTGTTGTGTCGACTGATAAGTATCGCTTTCAATTATGTCGGCAATTATTAATAATATAATCAGACAAATCGTCAAATCAAATTTACGCATTGGGGGTGCGATTTGTTCGCATTAAATGTCAACACACAACACAAACAGCAAACAGCAAACAGCATACAGCAAACACCAGTGATAATAACAGGAATTAATGCGAATTCGCAATTGGCCACCACGCCAACGTCACAGGACGTTGCGCATACGTCACAACATATCAGAGCGCGTTGCGGCACGTCGCAGCCCCCTCTGGCCTGTGTAAGCGATAAACATAGTACCAAGTTAGCAATGCATATATTTATAGATTGCCATTTGAATATGCCATGTGGCCTCAGCTGACTTTATGGCAGCGCCCCACATCATGAACGAGCCTCATGTCGCGAGCCACGAGCTCTCAAACACCACGCTCCCATCCCTGCTGCAGTGACTCAACGTCCGATTGGCTGTGACTTCTTGCCCAGTCTTGTACAGTCAATTGTCCCCAACATATTCGCTGTTAAGCAACTATTTGGGCATGATATGTGTGTAAAGCATGTCGTCTTTCGGTTCATGGAACGTGTGTCACTAAATAGCGCCACATTAGTCAATCCCCAAGGTGATTCCCTTCTTTAAATGGCCAGACGAGGCGATAACACAGAGGCCATCCGTCAAAGCCCTGTTGTTAAATCAGTTTCCAATTATAGTATTTAACAAAACTGTACTATTATTAGCATTGTTATCAAAATAATTGCTAGCCTGGCTAGCTTGTTGTGTTGTGCAGTGTTCTTTGTCTGTTGCCCCGCACCCAACCTTGTCCCAGTTGTCCTTGTCGGCTTGGGAAGCATACAGGCATACAGTGGGGGCCTGCCATGTGAATAGTGGCCAATAAAAGTGCAAAGATATGGCCTTAATGGCGCTGTGACTCAAATCGAGTTCTGATAGCATTTAGAGACATTTATCATACCTGCAAACAAATAATTAGCTACTACAGTTAATTTACTTTTGAGCAACTACACGCACGCACACAAATTAAGATATATTTAATCTTTTATTCATTATTATTTAATGCTCTTACATCATTTACAATACGTTTCTATATATATGTAGGTGTCTATAGCAGCTATCTGTTAGCTATCTAATCAGAGTTCGTAAGAGACTATTTCAATTTGGCCATAAATCAATTACGCCGTTATTGTGCTCGAAAATGTTGTTTCTTTTTGTTAGCCACACTTTGCATGTAATACCATGATAGATATCAATACTTTTCAATTTAAATTTTGGAACTTCATAATGCTTATCAGCGACGCGTCACAGCTCAAAATCGAAGACAATCAGCGATATGGGTCATAGGAGTACTCACCCTGTGGGGGGGTCTCATTTGTGATTTGTACATTGAACCCCAAATAAAAGTGCCAAATTTTGAAGTGCCGTCATGATTATAAACAATTGTGGTGAACTCATTGATAAACACTAATAAATACATATATATATTTATATATCTTTATATATATGTACGTTCATATTTATGTGTGCGGAACACTTGGTCAATTAACTTATTCACGAATACTATTTATAAGTCAAAATTTGCTCGTTACAGTTACTTACATTCAATATGCAAAGACTGGTTTAAGTCTGTTTGTTTGAAAGAAGTAATATTTGCTTCTAGTTGTAGTCAAAATGTACTGCTTAAATATAATTGAGCAAAGATTTGGATAGTAATAAACCCAATGCAAACCAGAGTCTGAGCTAAGAGAGCAAATGAATTTTGATCAACATAATTTCTCTGAGTGCATAACTAGATAGCTTTTCCAAATGTTCACGATAAATATTATCAAATTTGGCCTCACGTTATAAATCTGCCAGCCATTGGTCACGATATAGCCATTGTCCAGCTAATGATTTTAGTGTCAACACAGCTGGCCTACCAGCCAGTTATAGTGGTTAGTGGCAGCTCTGTGCATCTATTGTGAATGGGTGAGATAACTTCATACTATTTCATAATATTTGTTAATTTTCCCTTCCGTCTATTGATGCTGATCAAGATGGGGATGCCTAATTCATGCATACACTGTGCCTTAGATTGGCAGATTTGTTTGTGATTTAAATACAATTGGAATCAAAACTGCACTTAAGGGTTTTTCGTAAGTGTTGAAAGCCTCAGAAGAGGAGTGAGATGTGCCAATTATCTTTGGATGAGTCAGAAGTTGCGAAACTGCGTCAAAGAACAATTAAATCTGGAGCACAGCCAATAATGGAGTTAATATTAAGAATGAGCCAAACGAAGTTGGCATTGCCAGCATTGACGTAATTCCAGAGCTTCAGTGATAAGGCAACCGGCTGGCATGCAGGCAGGCAGGCAGGCAGGCAGGCAGGCAGGCAGGCAGGCAGGCAGGCAGGCAGGCAGGAGTAGGTGCTGACACCATAATCACTGGAAAAGTTCCCACAGCCGTAATGCATGTCCACTGCAGTTTGTGGGCAACGGAAGGAAGCGTGAAGGGGTGCGTTGTGCTGGATGATCATGAAATTCGCCTGTTGCCAGCTGATTGCCGGCCAAAAGTGCGGTGGCCAATTACGCCAATTATTGATATGAGGCAAATACAATATCTCTGGATAAATACGGTACACATATTCATGTATAGTACGTATGTGCGCCGGCTGGTGGGCGGCAGGTGAGGTAAGGTGGGGTGGAGTGGTCTGGAGTGGTGTGGAGTGGTGTGGTGTGGTCGAGGGTGTGTGTGTGCATGTGTATGTGTAGGGGAGGGGTACCCAATGCTTATGTTGTCATAAAATCAAATCAAACAATAATTATAAGCGTGGCGCAAAATTTCCACAACGATTCTTTCGCACGATAGAATTGACGTCTGCGTCTCCAGCGACGCGTTGTTGTCGGTGGCACTGACGACGGCGGCTGTGACGCCGACTGCGACGCCGTTAGCGATAGCAGCAACAGCGCGGGCCAATTGGAAACCACAACGAACTATCAATGAAATCAACAGCAACGGCGACTGCGTCGAATACGCCAACGTCGGCGTAGACGTCTGCGTCGACGCTGGCGTCTGCGTCTGGGACTGCCTTACAGGCGGCACGACGATTTTTGTATAAATATAAATTACTACGGCATGCTGAAAACATGAATCAGTCTCGTTTAGACGCACGCCAATGATAATCGCGGATCCAACAACGAACCGAAACCAAGCTGAAGCTAAATCTTTAAGTCTATAACTTGTACTGAAACTAAAAATAACAGAAACACCGTCAGAATTGCATAAGCACAAAAACATTATACAAAAAGTAATTAGTCAGTGTTCTTCCCCCGCGGAGCATGAGCACGCCTCAAATAGTATTATTAACGTTTAACGTTAACGCTAAAGTTATCATTAACATTAATATAAAGATTAACATTAACATTAAACCAATCCGGTGCCAAGTGACTTGCCAAACATCTGCAAAAATGTGCCACAAAAGTAAGTACTGCTCATCGGGTCCAAACTCCTAAAGTCCATGAGACCCCACAGGCCCACACCCACAAAAAAAAAAAAAAAAAAACAATAAATAAATAACAAAAAACAAAAAAACCGGTAACAACTAACAAAAAGTAGAAAAAACCAAAGAGTCAAGCAATAAATTTTCACGGGTAATTCAAAACTTACGATCATGGTGAAATTTAATCATTTTTGGAGCGACGTTCTCAGCAATTGAAAAAAAATAATATATATATATATAACACTCAATCATCGCCAAGATTATAAAACTTTAGTTGAGACCCTAAATATTGTTATATTTTTTTTTTCGATGGGGAACCCCATCAAAAACGTTTAGTAATTAATTTATTGATTGATAAAGAAGTAAAGTTCCATTGAAGAAGCTATTGAAAATATAGAATAGCTATCAGCAATTTAATTGCCATAATTATAATCTCTGTACCAATCTATTAATCCAACGTTCAAGTCACATTTTAGCTGTTGACCATATACATATGTGTTTTTTACCTTATGTATTCTCAGTGTGAGCATTTCCCACCATAAAGTTTATAGATCGCGATTAATCGGTCATGAGTTAAACCAGAACTTTGAATAACCCACACCTGCTAAACTGCAATCAGTTCAAATTCAAAATAATAATAAAAATCGTAGTCGGCGCTCTTTCGATAACAACAACAACAACAACAACAACAACAACAACAACAGCAGCAGCAACAGCAACAGCATTAATGTTGTTGTTGCCGTTTTCGTTATCGAATGCGAAGTCAAAGTCGAAGTCGCTGACCTACGATAACAACAAACGTTTGCGCTTGTGGCTTGTGTTGTTTTTGCTTATTGCTGTTGTTTCTGCTCTTGTTGCTGTTGCTGTTGCTGTTGCTTTTGGTTTTGCTTTTGCTTTTGCTGTTGATGTCGCTGTTGTCGATTGCGATGTCGCTAGCCCGGCCGGCACGGCACGAGCGCTGGTTTTGAATGAATTTGTGATTTGTATGAATTATTCATACGTCGCGTTGCCCCGCGGCAGCCAGTTGGTCAACGATGACGTCGCCGTTGCGCTCCCAACTCGTCTGTCTGGTCAGCGTCTGCGTCTGCTGCTCCGGCTGCTGCGGCTGCTGCGGCTGCTCGCTGATGACGGCAAATATCTCTGACCGTTGTGAGCAAAAAAAAAACATAAATAAATAAATAAAAAAAAATCCCAAAATACTCGTACTATGAGTAATTCAAATTTCTTGTGAAATTCAAGCGCCGCACAATTTGTGTGCGATGACAAAGCCAAGAGGCAGGCGTTTAACAATTTCGAAAAATTGCGCTCAATTCATTTGGTCAAAATGCGAGTAGAAACCAAGTAGTTGTGCCTACGCTGTCCCTCTCTAGCTCTCTCTATCTCTCTCTCTCTCTCTCTTTGGTCATCTCTGTCCCTGTCTCTCACTCAATCAGAGCTTGTAAATGGGCTGCTGCTGCTCATCCAGCGCACTCTCACTCAATGGCGAGTGGCTGCGATTGTGGCTGAGTGCGAGTGTGAATGCGAGTGCGAGTGCGAGTATGAGTACGAGTGCGAGTGCGCGACTGGGCAGTTGTCGAGCAGACGCCACGGAGCGCGCACGCAGTATTAACAATCGAACGAATCTTGACTCTCAATAATAGTAGTAATAAGCATCATTTTTGCACTGCGGAAGCAACTCTTCTTGCTATTTGTTAAGTGATTATTGCTGTGTTTGGGGGACGAGCGATACGTGTTTGTCGACTTTTTGTTCCCATGTCCAACGGTAAAGCTCTTTAAATGGCTTTAAAAGTCAAAACTATAAACTAATTAACTAATTAACTGCATTTACTTATCTCTTTTATAATTTCTTTTTGTATTTGCAGCCAAGCATTGCCAAAACCACACACAACACAGCCAAAGCAGCAGCAGCAGCAGCAGCAGCAGCAGCCGCAGCAAAAAACAACACAGTTGCAGCAACAGCAACAGCAGCAGCAGCGGCAGCAGCAACAGAATTAACAGTTATACGCTCATCATGGCGCTGACTGCATTGATGCTGCCATTGGCACACGCTCGGCATCTGCACGATCAGCTCGCGCTCGGCTTTGAGTACGATGATGCGAACAGTGGCAGTGCCAGCTCCAGTGGCAGTTCCAGCTCTAGTTCCGACTCACAATTCGTGTGGCACGCGAATCCGTTTTACGGACTTTCGCAAAGCTTCGGCGATGCCGGCTACGACAGCGACACCAGCAGCAGCAGTAGCAGCAGGAGCAGCAGCAGCAGCAGCAGCGCCAGCAACACCAGCAACGGCAACTATGCAGAAAGTGAGATGAGCTTCGAGGAGATCACCCAAGCAGCGGTGCGTGCAGCAATGCGGGAGCTGCAACGTCAGCAAATCAGGCATCGACGAAGTCACGATCTGAAATACTTCTTGCCGACCGCATCTAAGACGCCAGAATGGGAAAATCCTTGCTTCGGCGGCTATGATCCCAAAAAGCCCGAGATAATCCTGTCCCAACAACAAGTAAGCGAAACTTAAAAAATCAATCCAATCCGATATCATTACAAACCTTGTTAATAGCTGGGAAATGAGTCAAAGTGATTAATTCTAGCTGGGAAGCTAATCAGCTAACCAGCTACTCAGCTAACCACTTCCTCGATTCCAAGTAAAGCTAAGACGAATCTTATAGTTATACACATATAAGAGTTGTGCTGATCGCATTCTTTTTGTTTCTCTTTAGAAGCTCGCTGCTTTGCGCAAACTGAGGCTGAACACGTGCCAAGAGTACACATATATTAAGGACAATCTCAATTTTGAAACCGACACAAGCCAACCTTTTGCGGGCGCTTACAGTTTCCTGCCAAACATGACGGAGCCCACAAGAAAGGTAAGTGGGACGCAATCAATGAGATGCACTGAGAGGCAATGTGGCAGCTGTGATGCTTGATGCTTGATGCATTGAAGCTTTGATACTTTGATGCACGATGATCGATCGGCTGGACCGGCTCCGCCCTGGGCGGCATAGACCAGTTTCCGCTCTGGCTCGCTGGCTCTCCGTTCGATCGTCGTTTGCATTTGCATTTGCATTTGCCCTTTTCATTTGCACATCTGACTCGCTCTCTCTCTCTCTCTCTCTCTCGCTATCCTTGTGGCAATTGACTAACTTCTTGTTGTTTGTTAACAGCGAAAACTGAAGACGTGGCACCGCAATATGCAGTTATTCATTGGCAGCTTTGCGTATTTGGGCAAGACCCATTACAAGTACAGATATGAAAATCAACTGCCGTTGGACAACACCACAACTGAGCTCCACGAGTTGCTGCTTAGTGCGCGTCGTGTGCTCTGCGAGATCGAGACGGTCTTCAATGCAACACATCCGAAAAGCAATGGCAGCAAGCTCAAAGTGCTCAGCAAGGGAGCCATGCACGATAAGCTCGATGAGTTATTTACGAAGAGTGACAGCAAGGAGGTGGCTCTGGGCGATCTCAAGTTTACCAAGCAGCTATACTATAAGTTTCTGGTCCACCTGAGCGATTCACTGAAAATCTCAAATAAATATCTGGATAAGAAGATAAAAAAGGAGCGATCAAGGCAGCAATCAACCGGCTCCAATTCCGGCATGGAGAGCTCTGAAAGTTCAGGTTCAGCAGAGCAGCAAAATGTGCCTGCTAGAACGGTGCCCAATATTAAGCGGAGAGGTCGATGAGCTATCAGCGATGAGGGATTGTCGCTTACCCAGTATTAGCGCCGAGGGCTGTTTTCACAGTTCCTCGCTGCAGTTGCAGTTGCAGCTGTAGCTAGGCGCCAAGCCAAAAATAGAAACACAAAAATCAAAAAACAATGAAGAATTTGTCGAATGCCATTTTAGAATTTAATGAATCCTCATTCCATCTACACCTAGCCCCTATTCCCCGCTCTCTTATCATATACGTATTAATAATTTATTTATTTATTTATTATTTATGCTAGTACTATGTAGTATTATGTATATTGTATTATCGTATTATAATCATCGCTACTTCCGTCAAGCGGCTGCTTATGTTCATACACACCAACACACACAAAAAGTATTTATTTATTTATTATTCAAATGACACATACCCATTTCCAGCAAGTTTCTAAGTCTAAAGTTGATTATTTGTCGCGGCTACTTAATAATTTCAAGTAGTTTGTTTATCTATTTATAGCATTTTTTTTAATAATTTATTTCTATTTATTTATTGTGAGCGAAATTAGCAAAAGGACACGAAACAGGCAACAAAAATCAAAAGAAAAATAAAAACAAAAAACAAAAAAAAATAAGAAATTGCTTAAATACACTGTGATTTATTTTAAGTAATTCCTTTTTTTTAATAGTTATTAGTGTTAATTATACAAATATTTATGTCATTAAAACCCTGAAACAAAATCTTCAAAACAAATCGGAAAAATTTGGAATTCAACTAAACGTACACAAAACCACAAAACAACTTATCCTATATACACATACGAATTTGTGAAACATATTTATGCATAAGAAACTTAGGTGTTGAAATTTAAATTATCCAATACAAATAAATTGACGACATACAAAAACTAAATTTGCTTTTCTATTTCTTTGTAGAATGTATATTTATTATAAACTTAGCAACATCGGACACAAATATTATTGTATATTCTAGTTCGATCCCTATTTTAAATGTATAATGAAATTGATGTGTCAGCAGGGACACTGCAATCCCAAGGGTATGTTATCTTCGGCGTATCAAGGATAGTTGTCATTTTTGTTATATCCTGAACTGATTAAAAATGGTTAAAACGAGTATAATGAAGTTGTGCAATATATGTAAGAGATAGCAACTCCATAAGATATATCCGTGATCCCCGCTAGTCTGTATGAATAGACGGATCTCAGAGACTATAAGCACTGGAGACATCAAATTGGGAATTTATGCTCTCGAACAAACATTTAGATTCTTAACTCTGATTCTGATTTTAATCAGTAAAAATGCGGTTCTGATTTTGCTTTCGTTTTGATATCCCGTCTTAAACTGCTTGATTAAATAGAATCCGGATATACAATATGGGTAGAATATTTTACACACAAGGAAGATTTCGATCTCAACGAAATTTTTTGAATAATTGTCTTGATGATTTGTTTGGCAATGGGTTAATATTTTTTTAATTAGGATTGTTTAACTGATTTATCTAGAGTTTGCGGAACTTTGGGCTTAAATGAATTCATACCATATTTTGGCAGCAGCAGCAAAGAACTTTAAATAATAAGAAATTGTTTACATACTTGAATTTGGAGCCCTGCGTAGCTTAATATGAAGAGCTTATTGTTAGTCGTAATTATATCCACACTATGTTAAGTGCAGTTTGATTAATTAGTTTTTTATAATTAGTTGTTTCGCATAACTACAGCTGATAGATCGTTTAAATTAGTTAAAATAAAGCTGTCAAAAAGCTGATGGCGTAAACAGCATTATTAGATAATTTAATTGCATACTTCCGGTTACACTCGGATTGTGAATGACTCGCACTTCATTAATGTACGTGTGTTAGCCTAAGAACCTGAACAAGTATTTTTTGCGTTGAAAATCAAATCGGCTCTCTGAGTCAAGTGGCACATATCGGTCATAATCAGGCCACTCAACGCGCCAAGCGGTCTCGTATCTGTGAGCCAGTATAAAAGGTGCAAATGCAGTGAGTTGAAGGTGGACTCAGAATTCGGGGAAAAACACGTTAGTAATGTAACAATGTCTTAGCATCTTATCAGCGTGCGAAACGGGAACGGATGAAGTGTGCTCGGTGTGCGAAATGCGATGCGTTCCGAGTTATTCATGCTCCAAGTATTCTAAGCATTCGATGTATTTAATGAGCAAACAGTCGAACACTAAGTATCTCAAGTGTCTGCCTGGGATTAAAATATTAGTTGTCGCAGGTCTGTAAACTCAGACAAAACACGGCGCACGTAGAATACCTTGACACACTGCCAAAGCACACTTAAGGGGAGTTTACATACGCCAGCAATATCGGAGAATATTCGCCAATTGCGCTGCCACACACTTATACACACCTGCCAGATGCTCTCCCAGAGTAAAAGAGTATACCTGGTAACATCTCGGAGAGCAAATTTATATGGCAAAATTGAATTTTTGTTACACCTACCAAACTTAGGAAGATAAAAAAAACTTGTATATGCAAAAAAAAAAAAATTATCCTGCAAAAAGGAGAAATATAAAAAGAAAATTGTTAAGTGTTAGTAGCTTTGTAGTAGGGAAAGTAAAAAGGCAAATTCCCAGAAGAAATACTAACACATAGTACACATAAGGGGCCCGACGATGTCAAACACGAGCTTGTTAACAAAATACGACCCACTCCCGGCCAACTAATCGTTCGGTGACGAAGATCGCGACCAATTAGACAAATAGTATAATACGAGCTGTAAGATGATAAGAACGCATTAAGTAAATAAAATATTTGGCAGCGTGTTTAAATAGGCCTCCAAGGCCATACGTACGCTGAAGTAGAGACCGTCGGCCAATGTATACCAGCCAATCTCACTGCATACTTTCAGGCTGTACATTTGAGTTGGACTATAAACCATTTTGGGTGTCTTGGCTAAGCTAGCGAACTTTATTTCATCAAAGACTCAAACCACTACAGAAAAGCTGTGTGCTTTTTTACTGTTATTTAAAATTTCCCTTACTGTAATAATCTCTGTTAACCACATTTCAAAATCCTCAGGAAGCAATTCTGATAGTTTTCACTTACTTATGTATGTTAATTATAGTATACTTACGCAATGTATGAATGCAATATATTTTTGCATTTTCTTCTGGTTTGCACTTGCATACAGTATTTGCATGTCATAAATTTATATTTTTTTTATTTTGGTCAGGAAAAATATTATATTGACTGGTCTTACCTCTTCATAACTTCTGATCACACTGCGACACATTATACGACAACTTATATTCCAAATTTGAAGTTTTTTGCGCGAATAGTCTCTGAGATCCGCATAATTCTACAGACGGCCAGACGGAAATGGCAAGATCGACTCAGCTTTTGATCGTGATTAAGAATATATACACATTGTGGGATCAGAGGTGCTCTCTTCTATCAAATTTTTAATGGGTAAAAAAAAAAAAACTCTCATTTGTTATCATCTTATTTATGAACTATTTAAGACTCAGCTGTGTAGTTTGCAACAGTTGACTGCCCGGTCACAGTAAACCTCTTCATTAAGATACATATCGACTGGACTCAAAGTATATCGGAGTAAGAAAAAAATTATAGAAAGCACTTGACCTCACCCGGAGAAATCGAAAGACATATTTCTCACGCGATTCTATGTAACACAAATAATTTGACAATAATCAGTCTTGGAACGATGAAAAGCAAAATACTTGTTTTAAGAAGTAACTTTGCGATATAGAAACATACTCTCTGAATTATAAAAGGTGTTACACGAGTATGGAGATTTTCTGAGTGTATACATATTTATGTGGTCGGAGATAACTCCCCATATGAGTTGCAAGCTCGAAAACTATTTTATAATACCATCCATATACGAATTGGATTTGACCAGTTTCAATGCACTTAGTGTCCTAATCTAAAAGATAGATTTCATAAAAACGTTTTATGGCTTTTGCGTTGCGGAGCATGAAAAATAATTTTAAGTTTTAATTTAATTTTCCCAATAACACCACTGGCTCACACACTGGTACATCACCGATACAATGCAGACACACTCACACATACATACATATTCATACACACACACGCACACACGTTAATGAATAAGAAATTGTAAATGTTGTACTACCTTTGACAAAGTCAACACACAAAGCACTCAAAAGTCGCAAGATCTCGCGATATTTTCCATTTCCAGTTCACTGTTCACTAGGAAAAGACTTCTTCGTCAAAGAGAAAGTTTTGCAATGGCTAATGAATTGAATTAAACTGAAACCTGTTAACAAGTTGTAATCTACATAAATATCGGTGCAATTTCAATGGACTTCATCAGGCCTCTACGAAAGTATGAATGCAAATGAATGTTGACGTCAGGAGTGGGAGTTGCTGTGGACTGTTGCTGTTGCTGTTGCTGTTGCAATAGTGGGCTAGGGATATGCATCCTTCAACCTGAAACGCTTTCTGGCAGCAGCTGGCAACAAAAAACAAGAGGCATACAACACTGCACTGAGCTTCGCTTGTGCCGCCTCCCGGTTGCCCTACATAGCACTGCTCCCTGATGCTTCTAACGATTATAACATGGTGACGATGACGACACTCTGCTTTCTGCTTTTTTGCTATTCGCTTCACACTTTTTGCAGCTATCAGTGTCAAGCTGGATGCTGTTGTTGCCCGGGTATCGCTGGCAACGTTGGCGCCATTAAAACTAACGGGGCGGTATCATTTTAAAGAATATCAGTTTAATTAATATTTTAGAAAAACATCCACTGATCCACCTGCTGCCCCTATTCGCATACAAAAGCGCAGTGCAAGGAAACACATCATCAGCCAGCTTCTGGTCGCTGATACTGATACAAGTACAGGTACAGGTACAGGTACAGGTACAGATACTGTACTGCTTAGGGTGCCAGCATTAGTGGTACTGGCATTGGTATGTATACTGCTACTGCTACTGGCCCTGGTTCTGGTCAGCAAATTGGGCTTTAAGTCAGCAGCAAGCTTTACTTTTTATGACTTTACGGTGTCGTCGTCGTACCCCGTCGTATCCCGTCAGCCGACCGTCGTCGTCGTCATCATCAACGTCTTCTCCTCTTTCTGGGGCTGCACTCAATAAAAATTGCATTGCATAGCAAAAGGGGCACGTACTTTAATTTTGCTTACTTCGTGAATGAGCACAATAGAAGTGAATAGAAATGCGCAGTTGGCCACAAAGACGAAATGAGACGGGGTCAGTGAGGACGCCTCAACTCAAACTCAAACACAAACCGAAAACTCAAAATTCGACTCAAACTCAGATGTAAGTCCCTAGTCCGTATTGTATCTACTAATACCATACACACACACACACACACACACACACACACACACAGATACCCAACCACACACACATACGTACGGGTAGCCACATCATTCTGACCAAGCTGCATGCGCTACTGACAAATTGAGCGTGGGCGACGAAATGACGACCAGGGAACCAAACTAACAATGAAGACGCAACAGTAACAGTAACAACAACGACAACGACAACCACAACCACCACCACAACAACAGCAGCAAATACAAATGCAACAGGATATACGACAAGCATACAAGGATTGGATGGCGTCTGCAACGGCCCTGAAGCGCATTTGCATGCGAATGTGCAAAGCTCTTTAGATTATGCACATAAATGGTGCACGCTGGACTCAGCTCGCCTTACTTAAGTACCGCCAACCGTATATACTTCGTATTTGCCATGCACAACACACGGCTACCCAGCTCCTCACTTGATGCGCGGCCACAGCTTAAGTTTCATCATTAAATTCAGTATTTACATACATTGCACTAACACTCAACAACGGATTTCCCGTGTGCTCTTGTATAATCCAAAAATCAGCACCTGTTATCATGCACATGAAATGCCTTCGAGGCAGATGTCAACACATTTTTCGGCTATACTCTCATGTATGTTGTTATAACAACAGTCTGGCTGTCAATCTGCTGAATGATGGATGATACACTCAGTACAACAGTTAATTGTTGTACAATGAAAATCGCTCTGAAAACTAGAAAGCTTTTTTTAATAATTAGGCTCACTAATTATACAGAGAAAGCCAATGTATTGTGGTAGTAAATATTTGTTGTACTCAGTTTTCTACTCATTAGTTTGGACACACATATTATTTTCCATACATGCCTCGCAATTACTATGTAATTTGATTATTGATTGATTACATTTTTGATTCGGTTGTCACATTCGTTAAAAGGTTTGTAATAAAAAACTGGCGAATAATTGAAATACAAGAACATCAATGCAAGTGCAATTCGATTATTACTAATACATAATAATATTGTGCTGAATGTGTCTCATCTTAAAAGCAAACAATATGATATTCTTATAGTCCAAAAAGGAAAACGTTACATTGATCAGGCCGGTAGAAGTAGATATGTATATATATTGTATATCTTTCTTTAGTTAAAGCATTAAAAGATCTATCTGATCTTAAATAAACGTAATTGCTGCCTTAAGTTAAAAATTATATTTATAAATATATATAGATAAAGTTATATGGCTTTTATACACATATATCGATGTCATTTGTGTACACAAGTCTAACAATTACCTTTGTATATTTCAGATAATTTTATATCATTCAGATACTTGGTGTTCTTTTTATCAGCATTTGTACATGCTTGTTAATCTCACAGATTCTGTTCTTTATTGGATATACTTTTGTACCTTACATGTTGCCCCGGCCTCTGCTTCTGTTCTGGCATCTGTTCTAAGCTCTGCTTCGTTTGCTGTATCTTCTGCTCCGAGGTATTTTAAGGTTGCTGGTTCGTCTTCTGTTCCGGCTTCCGCCCCGTTTTCTTTTTCATCTTCTGCTTCAAGGTCTGCTCCGGCTCCTGCTCCTGCTCCAGCTTCTGATCTGCCTTCTACTCCAGCATATCTTGCAGCTCTGGTTGAGTCTCCGACTTAAGCCAATCGATCTCAACATTGCGCTTCCTCAGCTCTCGTTCGATCTTGTGACGCTTGATGATGCGTCGGGTGCTCCTCTGGAATAAAGTTGATGGGTTCAGTGCGTCAGTATCCCAAATAGGCTGCGACTCTTAATAAAGTTGCACATTCGGCATGAGCATTCACATTCAAGACGGGAGAAGCTTCAGTTTTAGCCCTTTTTGCTGTTGCGATTTCTCAATCCCTGTCGTTCCCCTCCCCTTTGCCATCAATATTGTGGCTCGAAAAGTGGCTGCTTCAGTATTTTAATAAAGCTGTTTGAAATTAAAAATTAAACATGCCAAATGCCAAAGTTAATTAATAATTCATCTATAGTTGTTAACAGTGTCTTCGCGGATGGCTGCTTTAAATAATATTTAATGGGTTTTCGCATTCAACTTGCCCATTGATTGGCTCTTTGATTTGCTTGTTGGTAACTCGGCTCAAAGCATTCATTTCTCAACTTGCAAAGAAATGTAGGCCACGTTCTTTGAGTCTGTTTGTTCCGCTAAACACTCGCAGAGAAAAACCAAATAAGAGTAATGTCAGAATTGTAACCCCGCTGGGAGAAATACGGTAATCATGTTGATTACTGACGGACTGGGGTTGTTGTGTGTTAAGCACAGGTAAAACAACCGACTGGTGCAAAATGTCAGCAATGAGATTCATGAAAATCCAATCAATTACACATACATTTTCAATTGAAAAGATTCTGAGTCCGCATAAAGAGCTCGTCAAGTTGGAGCTGATGGAATAGATGCTGTAATTAAGGAATTAACTAGAAAAAGGGACACATTAAAAAACTTGAATATATACTAGTTTTGAGTTTGAGAAGCATTGGATTCGAGTTGGAGAAGGTGCAGGATCTGTGATGTGAGAGTTGCTTTTTAACTGAAAAGTCAGAGTTTCTTAAGTCATTTGAGCTCAACAATCAATTGAAGCCAATATACATTAATTTAAGAACGCAAACTTTCGATAAATATAAAAATTGTATATTTACTTAAAAAACAATCGCAATTTCAACTTATTGAGCCTTACCATTGACTGACTGCCCATCTTTACTGCAGATAATGCTCTTAGTTGCAGCTACCACAAACGCCTATGGCAGAGAGAGAGACAGAGAGAGAGAGAGAGAGAGAGAGAGAGAGAGAGCGGGCTGGAGAAAGAGTTTCCAAAAAAAAAAAGCTTGTGAAAATTGGGTCAAGTTGGTGTTTGATGAATACGTTAGAAAAGGGCAGCCACGGCACGTCGTCACGTGAACAAAGTTGTCTGCGTGCTCATCCCAAATGTGGTCTGCCGTCTCAGACAGCTGAAAGCTGAATTATTTTGGGACACACTCCTTTATCATCGTAAACGTGTGTTTGTGTTTGTGCGAGGATGTGTGTGTGTGTGTGAGTGTCTTCAATAAATGTTCATAAAACGGACAAGGCCAGACTAGTAGTTTGCAGCGTTTGACGGCCAGAGTCCAGGCACGCACGCAGAAGGAGTTGGCAAGGGCAAACCAGCGCTGAACAACTGGCTAAGGTAAGTGCAGAGGCTAGGGAAAGACAATGGCGTAGGGAAGGGGATAGGGAAAGGGGAGGACACGGGCCCAGGAACTCGTCATAGCGTGAAGTATGGCGTATGAGCGTTGCATTCTGATTAGGCAAACAAAGTTAATTGGCTGCGACAGGGGAGCCGATTGAAGGCCAGCTAAGCAGCTTAGAGAAGGTTAACAACAACAACAACAAAAACAACGATAACCAGTAAGCACAGCAAAGATATAGATTCCTGTGGAATGGACAGCAAGTGTTAATACAACAACAACACAAAGTATATGTAGACATAGAAAATACATCGTTCTGAATTTTAAGTAATCTCCCAGAATCTGAAGGGTTTTTCTCGTTTTAAGAAATAATTTCGAAAAAACAAGAGAAATAGAATGGCTTTTTCTATTTTAAAAATTTGTATTTCTTAATACGAGAAAATATTTTTATAAAATAGAAATGTGAACTCATTTTGAGGAAGAGAATCCCTTCTGAAATGTAGAAAAAAGTAATGAAATTTGTCTCTCCGACTGTTATGCTGAGTTCGGCTGTCTTCTGGCTTGACTTGGAGCCAGCAAAAGAGATATTTAAATTAATAAAAAGATTACCAAGAAATCAAAAATTAAATTATAAATGTTAAATAATAATATAAGCAACAAGTAAGATAGTATTAGAGTTCTGTGTGTACATATGAAGCAGATTTTGATTTCTGAATGCCACATCACGTGACAAATTATATAATAATTTAATAATAATTAAATATAATTAAGTCCATAACGTACCAAGAAAATTGTGCTTACCTTTTTGGATGTGCTGTCCGAGCTTGAACCATTCAACGTATATTTAAGTCAATTAAAATTAAGCACTTCAAAACTGCAATTCAATCGTTTGCTGTGAAAAACAACAAAGCAAAAAACAAAAACAAAAAACAAAAAAACAAAAAACAAAAAAGTGGGCTGTTACGTGCCAGTTTCTGTGCGGACTTCTTTGGTAGGCAAACAAATTGCTGTCAACGACGAAGCCCATAAAAGTAACGCAAATAAACAATTTAACTTGAATATAAAACACGAAAACAGCTGCCCGCCAGCAGGAGGGTGAGTGGGTGGGTGGCGGGTGGCGGGCTTCGGTGTGGGTGTGAATGGGTGGTGGTTGGTTAAGAAGTGTGACTGCGTCCCGCTTAGAGGCTTGATCGATTCCCAACGTGGTCAATTAGTTAGGAGGCAAATTGCCCGCATCAGTGAATGAGGGAAATGGGACATGGTTAACGTCGGCCACTCAAATTAAGTGACATGCCGACCAAATACATAATGAATTATTCCTTAAGCAGTTAACCACAGACGACAATAATGCCAGCGAAGACGACAAAAACAACGACAACGAAAACGACAATGGCAATAGCAAAAACGAGCGAAACTGGGTCAACTTGCGGTTAAAGCTCGGAGTGCGACCGGGAATGGTATGGGAACTGGCTCTGGAACTGACAGTGGCAGTGGCAGTGGCAGTGGCACTGAGTCTGGCCCTGGATAGGGAGCGAGAAGTGAGAACTGGGATTCGTCGGGTAGTCGTTAAGTAAATCAAAAACATTTGCCAACTGCCAACGGCATGTGGTTGCTTGGGGCTTCCATGGGGGCCGAAGGCGACAATTATGTTCGCTATTTATCGCCCCGACGGCGAATAAAAAGAGAGGCAAACGCTTGACAGTAAAATAAAAAAAAGAATATTAATAATAAAGATGGCATAGATATGAAATGAAAGTTATTGACAAGCGGATATCTTTTCAACAGTCGTATTGCAACTATTTCAATTTTCGATATGGCGTTTGATTTTTCTTTTTTGGTTGTTGTTGTTGTTAATGCTGCAGCTTTTTCTTCAGTCTTGTGGCAGATGAGTGATGGCCAAACGCTGTGCCACACACACCAACAATAGAAAAAATAAATACTTACTGAAACTCCAAGGGTAAAGGGGCCCTTTCATGGCTGGGCAATGTGTGTGTGAGTGTGTGGCAAAACACATAAGTGAAAGGCTTATAAGTAATGATGTTGGCCATGACAACATTCTAAAAATGAAAGTGCAATTCGTGAAATGGCACAGATAAATACGAGGGTTGCCTTCTACATGTGCGCCAGATAATGGATATACCATAATTTATCATACAGTTTGATAATTTAATCAACTATCGGCTTGGGTAACTGCCAAGCGATATATTAAGCTGGCTATTGTGGGCTCTCAACAATTCTCTGGTGTTCCTGCCGTAGGCTGACCAATCTTAGCTGTTATTTGTCTGCTCTCGAACATGTCAGACATACCTCGAAATAATAGATGCGCTTACCCTTACATATATGACAAGCCCCATCAGAGCAATTTTCAAAACAATCAGTTGACGATTACGTTTTCAAATGAATTTTGTTCACCATTCATAGTTTTCAGGTGAATAACAAAGTATGTGGAAGTGATGTTTTGTCATCCACGCATAAACTATTAATGTTTTCCTTTAGGGATTTAGTTTATAGTTTATGGCCAATAGATAAAGAGCTAAACTAAACACAAAAACTGTTGATTGTTTGGTTTGATTTGAAGGACATACTTAAAAAAAATAAAATAAAAAAAAACATATTTTTAATAGCATTATTTGTAGAGAAAAGCGAGCACCCAAGACACTGTGCGAACGTATCTGACAATAAAAGAGGTTATTGTCTGCTAAACAGGCCATTACATGACAGGTGACGTCATATGTCTTGTTTGGCATATTTTTATACCCTAAACCCATTCAAGTGCGTAAATATGGCATCCGCGACCCTATAAGATATATATATTTTTTAAACTATTTAACTTAAATCGAGTGTCAAACAAAGGTGGCACCTACAATAGGTAAATTGGGTTAGGAGTTTCATATTTATTCAAAAATACAAACATTTTCTTTCCCAATTTGATTTGCAAATATTTCAATATGCTTGGCATCACTTGAAATTATTTTATATTGTACAAGTGGTATCTGCGAGTCACACACTTTTGGCTGTATTCATTTTACTTGCTTTTCGTATACATATGTTGACGAGGCATTCTCCAGGGCAAAAATCAATTACAGCTGTGCCTAAAAACAGGCAGCAAATTGCCAGGCAGTTTTTGATTGCTCTTCGCTTGTGAATGGCTTCCGACAGTGGCAGCAGGCGTCGACGTCGTGTCAATGAACTTTGTAAACAATTTTTAATCACATGCCCTTTTGGCCCGAACTCTATTTCCCTTTTCCTATTCGCTATACTCTCTCTATTCGCTACTCGCTATTTCCCATTCATGTTGGACTCCTCGCTCACTCACATCGCACATCGCACAACGCTCAACGCTCAACACTCAACGCACAAAACTGGAGCCTATTGACGCCGATTTCGAATTAAATTGAATAAATCTCAGCCTACGCAGCTGCCTGGTAATGAAGTCTTTGCCAACTATGCCACGGTGGTCTAAAACAATAAAGTATAATATAAAAATCCATCAAAATTCTTACTACTCAATTCGATGAGCGTTGAGATCGATTTGTTTTTGAAATGTGCTTTAATCTCTCTGTGCCAGTAACCTCTTGTAGAAATATTTTGAATAATTATCGAATCGTCAGCTTGGGTTTATATGAATTCGAATAGAAATAGGTGAAAAAACTTTGCAAATAATGAATCTTTGAGGTAAAAATATATATACGACTGAATCCATTATTCATTCTTACATCTATATAGGTTATATTTATGTGAAGATGGTCATTTTATTACCTACCTAGTTGGGTTGCATAAGGATACTATCTACTACGAAATCTATTTATGCATCTGTGCTCATGAATTTATATTATCTAAAAAGATTCGTTGAGGTTATTATACCAATGGCAAGTTCATTGGGGGCACCACTGTAAAATTACACATTAGTTAGTAGTTCACCAACATTTTTACCCAAACTCTGTGGTAAATTCATAAAATACAGACAGTTAATTATTTTCTCTAAATAAATATTGCATTGTCTGCATGAGCCTGTAGCCAATTCGGAATATTTCCAGTCGAGCTAATGAACTTGTCATACTTGTCATTTCGTTGGATTGGCAGATGTTCCGTCCAGTTTATAACTTTGACATGCTTGCTTTAAATTTGGCTCAGGTGAAATTGAGTTCATTTGAATTTTGCCTATTACGGAATGAAACTACACTTCCACAAACTCAATTATGTGTATCGGTTTTAGTGGTTAGGTTTATTTATTTATTTTTTTTGTAGTTGAAACTCTCAAGGGCCAAGCAACTTAGAATGCAGTGTTGGGCTTTCAATTTGTGAGAAATACACATATTTAACCCCTTGTGAACATTTGCCACTGTGCGGCATCATTCAGCGGCAATGGCGCAAACAATAGCCGCATTAATTTCTCAAAGGTTGCGACACAGCTGCGCGTCGCTAAATATGCGAAGGTGAGGCAAGTGGCAAAATGCCGAAGAGGTGGTGGAAGTGGTTGTGGAAGTGCGTCAACACGCTCTTCTTGCCCACAAAAGTCGTCAGTCGGCTGTCGAGTGAGCTACCTGAGATTTAGCATGTCCTCGCTTTGGCTGCGGTGGAGGAAGGGGCTGATTGTGAGAGGAGGGAGTGGCAGAAATGGCAGCACCTGCGTGCCAAATGAGCGTTCGTCTTGGGCAATAGCAAAGACTGCTCTGAGCACTCTTTTTGGGGCACTGACACGCGGTAAGGGTTCGAGGTCAATGCACGGACAATTGGCTGTGGCTGTGCCGTGGCCGCTGTCCGGCTTAAGTGTTACATGTTACGTGTTGTTTTTAATTGGCGAAACTAACGTAATTAAGGCACTCAGCAACCAGATTGAACAATGAGTAATCTCCAACAGTATCAGCTACAAAATGGTAAGGCGACGACAAGAGAACTAGCAATTAGTGTCTGTCGCTGGACTCTGAATTGATATTTGTCTCCGTGTCTTTGTCCGTACCCATGTCCGTGTCCGAGTCCGAATCCGTAGCTAGTCAGGCTCCAAGATCGGGTGTGCTGTGGCTAGTCAGCCATGCTGATGTGACTTGGAGCAAGTACGATATCGTCCACCCGTTCGTATGAGTAATATAATTGTAATTGTCAAAGCAGCTGCTAATTTTCGTTCACAGTACCACCAACCATCAGTCGGACCTAAGTGCACAATTATTTAATCTGCTTAGGCAAAATACAACAGCGGGGAAAATAATAAATATAAGATAAAAACAGTTATCTGAGGCACGCCGAAGGTTAAATACCCTTCTGGATCGGAGTCAACTTGCCGACGCCATATATATATATAATCTATATGTATGTACATAGAATTTCTTTTTTACGACTGGTTGCAACTAAATATTCCACATTTGTGTTGAAATATAGTAGACACAAACTTGTAAATGATTAAATAATTAAACATTTTCAAATATTACAATTTTTTCATTTATAATTAAGTAACTTATTAGGTAATTCTTACAATTGAATATACTTTTTGTAAATTCAATAATCTGATTACAGAAAGTACCCTCAGTAAGGGCACATCAATGCCCGTTCATGTTAATTGACAATCATTGTTCACCTCAATAAGCTGTTGAAATGTATACATGAAGCGCAAACAACGCTAAAACTGAATTATTCATTTTTTTTTAATTAGAATTCAGAATTGTGAATTTATACACTTTGTAGTAGAAGCAATCTATTGTCTAGAAAAAATTGTAATTTTGCTCCAAACGCCTAATGCTTATGTATCTGGCAGCCCAACCGGCAAAAGTTGCAAACCCGATAATGATTAAAGTCGGGTAAAGCTGGTAAATGAGAGTGAGAAGGCGTGGATAAAGATCAAACTGAAATCCGAGCACCAAAAAAAATCAAAGGAAAACGAATGCATCGTAAATTGCAATGGCTATGTACATGGAAGCAAGACAACTATCTGCAATCGGCTTAGAGCTATGGCCAGTAACCAATTCGATGCCAGTGCCTCATTCTTGCTGCTTTTTTGGTCCTTACACTCAAAACAAGGCTGGAACTGACGCTAAGGCTGCTGCTCAGAGTGAGACTGTGACTGAGGCCGACGAGCACAAGGTAGAAGCACCAGCACACAATTGATTGCCATTCAAAAAACTGCTCTGGGTGGGTGTAGGTGGTGCGGTAGGCTGCGGTAGGCGAGCTAATCTATGTCGCTCTCAAAATGTAGAACATGCTGCGTCAAGGAATTTCCCTTTTTTTATTTTTTTATTTTTTTACTTTTGTGCTAAAGCCTGATGTGAGCGCCGAATCGAAAAAATACGACAGGCAAGCGATGATGCGAACGAATTCCGATATGGATGGGCAGGGGAGTGTCAAGAAACAACAGCAACAATAATACCAACATCACAGCGAGGGTTGCATATTATATTGATGTATCAGTGAATACAATACGCCCACCTAATAATGCCAATTGATAATCATTTTGTTGGCAAAATAAATGCTTCGCTACTTTAGATACATATGTAACCATGTGAATACACAAGTGATTTTCTACTACTTTGAACAACCCAAATTGTTAATATATCAAATTTCCGATGGCTCGTTACGCTATGTGTAAACATTATGGCTTAAAGCGAGCAAAATGATCTAATTTACAAAGAATAAGCATTTCCTACTGTGGGCTCCACTCTTTTTGCTTTGTTATTTATGTATTTTCTTTTTCTGTCATCATCTTTTCTGTTCAAGACGAGCTGTTGATGCTTCAACAGGGATTATGCAGCAAAAGAATAAAAGCTGAAGAGCTGACAACTTCGTACCATTGACCATCTTGACCTTATGTCGCTTTACAAGCTGCTTGCCACCTGTACTCGGTCTAGCTTCAGAGAATATCTGTAATAATAAAAAACAATAACAAATAATATGGATTTGTAATACATTTGAGATTTTGCACAGATTCTACAATCAAATTACAAATTAGGTTGGCAGACCTTAGGTATTGCACAACATTTTTGTAAAGTAAAAAACTAAAATATAAAATGAATACGAAATTTGAATGCAAGTATTTCTTGAGTAACCCTCTGTTGTAACTGTTGAAATATTGCCACTGACCTACTTACCGAAAATGGAGGAGTCGCGCGCTGGCGTGGAGCAACAAAAAAATATTGTTACGGTTGGGTCATTTGTTTGACTAGTCCGGACATATCGATGTCGTTCTTGGCATTATGCGGCGTGGGCTTGTGACTGTGACTGTGACTGCGGCGGCGACTGCGACTCTGACTGTGACTGGTAGATAACTGTGAACTTGAAAAGTCACAGTTGCCGTACAAACCGTAAACATTGATAGACAGCGTCAGCTGTTGGCTGTAAGGTGCCAGGCCTCCGGCTCCAACAGTTGGCATACGACACTTAAGAGGGCTAAGCTGACACCTCCAAGCGTGGCCGTCATCTGTCAACTCCCATCGACCGAGTGGAAGATGGCGGGCAAGCAGACAAAAAGCTTGCCGATAATCAAGAAAGCGACACGGCGCTCTGCACACAACGGAAACGGAAGTTGCAGCTACTATGTAACGACGATGACGATTACGATGACGATGATGACGACGGCAGCGGCAAGCGAATCAGAATCAGAATCAGCAACTGAATCAGAGCCAAAATCAGAACGAAAATCGCAAAATGCAAAATGTAAAACGTAAAACGCTGTAAATTGCTTGTAGGATACCAAGACGACGATGACGACGATGACGATGAAGACGACGTCGACGTCGACGACAAATGACAAAAGCGAAAAGCAACGACATTTGACAACGAAAGCGGTCGACAGTCGACAGTCGACAGTTGAGAAAACAGGGTGAAGGACAATGCGCGTGTAGAGCGTAACGCTTATTGAAATAGTTCTGAAGTGAGCTCGACGTCGCCAGCATCAGCATCAGCATCAGCGTCAGCTCTGGCTCCTGCCTCCGCTTGGTTGCATGTGTCTAAGTGGGCCTAAGACCCAGTTGCTATGGCTATGTCTATGGCTGTGGCTGTGGCTGTGGCTATGGCAGTGGCAGTGGCATAGCCATAACCAGTGCCACTGCCATAACCATAACCCCGTACACCCCACCTCTGCCTTTTAGCCTTAGCACCCAACAATTGTTCGACTAACAATCTGCACTAACGAAGGCGGCAGCAGCAGCAGCAGCAGCAGCAGGCGGCAGTGAGGAATGCGCTTTGAGGGTCTTTCTTGGCACTGAGGCCAGAGGCAAAAGATAGATGCCGGAGGCGCAGTTGCAGGGCATTAAATGAGCCCAAGCTGTCGGAGGCACTGCAGGCAGGGCAATAATATGACTATCCAGGCGGCAAAAATTTCATTGATTAGCCAGCAAAAAGCAATTCTCATAATTACTAATAGTTCGCCTTTGGCTATGACTCTATTTACGATTTTGGCCCAATTTGTGACGCAGCCGAGTTTCCAAAGTTCTACTATCAGATTCCTGTGAAATTGCATATATACTTCATATGTACATATGTGAGCTGAAATTAGCCACACAAAGGAAATGCATTTTCCAATTCTCCAAAAGCAGAAACAAAAATCTTGATTGAAAACCTTTTTGATTTCTAGAATGGAAAATGTAGTATTAGAAATTTCAATCTCAATGAAAACGTTCAAACTAAAATCAAGAACAAGCTCCTTCAAATTATGTAAGCTATTTTTAATTCCAGGTTCATCAAATGCCATCTAAAATTTGAGTAAGGTGAAGCTCAGATTTTTGACTAGAATAGAAAATGTTGAGTTTAAAGTCCATAAAATGAGAATGAAATTTGAAACTATGACGACACCTAACTTGAATTGAGGTTGTTTTCTCTAGCTTAATCCCGCACAATCTAAAAATAATATGAAATGGATTTAAGGTTTTCGAAGCTCCTTTTGCTATTAAAACAAGAATAAATTCTTGATTTTGAGATGTTTTCCTGCCCTGTGCGGTTCTCAGTGCTTCTTCAATTTAATGGCACCTCATTAAGCACTTAAGCCTTTCAGGTCGATGCCAAGGTACAAAAGACGGCGAAACGTGCCAGCTCGGCCAGTTCTAATTATCGTCCGCATCGGTTACCTATTTTTATGCATTCTTAGGGTAAATTCATTTTATTGTGAACTCTGAAATATATTACTTAAAACATCTGTGAGGCAATGCAAAGTTACTTTTTGAAGCCGAAATCCGAATAAGATCAACTTATCATAATTTCAAGTTTTTCAACCTTATAGAAAAATCTAGTGTGAGCTCTAAATCTGAACTGCGAGGGTGTTTAGTCTTCCTTTTATTTCATAGAAAACATTTCCTACTATAGGCTCTACTTTTTTTGCTTTGTTATTTATGTATTTTTTTTTTTTGTCATCACACCGCTTGTTTCTGTGCAAGACTAGCTGTTGATGTTTCAACAGGGATTACGCAACAAAAGAAGATAAGCAGAAGAGCTGACAAGCTCTTGCCTTTAACCATACTGGCGATTTCTGTTTTTTTCCATTTCCAAGCTGCTTGCCGTCTATCCTTGGCTTCATCTTCAGATACAGAAACAATTTCCGCATGCAGTACCAAAGGATCCAAGGATCCTAGCAAGCATTTAACGTCAAGTAACCAGGCTGTAAGACTCCACATTTGGCGTCTGCATTTGGTGCCATAACCAGTGCCTTTACCATTATCCATTGCCGTGTGGTATTTGTTTTGATTTTGTGCGTTGCGCTGCTTGTAAGCTTGTTTGCCCGTTGCTGGCTTAGAATAACGGGGCCCACTAACCACAGCCAAGAGAAACAGCGAAACGGCTATAGCATGAGAGTAGGATACAACTGGGACTATAACTGAAATCGTAAATGAGACTGGCAATAAGACTCGAACGGAGACACTGGCGTCAACGTAGGTAGCGGTGGAGACGGGGACGAGGACTTACAGGCAACCACAGCAGTGTGGTATATGTGTATACATCTGCCTCGACTCCTCATGCCACACACGTCGACGCCTGAGTCGCACTCAGGAATATGGTGACTAAGTCCCTGGCAGAACTTTACCCCACAAACGATAGCTGGCCTGAATCGGAACTCTTTTCCACGCCAACCAATTTCGCAATACACTTTATGGTTTATAACTGACTTCTTTTGAAAATGCAACAACATTCAGCAGAACTGTTTTCATTAAGTATTTACAATTGTAATATGTACCTAGCTTCTGTGGCAGCCAGTCCAACGGAAAATCTGGCTATAAACTTATCTATTTCGGCACGGAGTCAAATGTAAATGTAATTTGAATGAAGTAGCCATGACTAAGAGGATAATAGAGCTCCCTGCTGTTAATTATTAACAATGCTCACAATGGAACGTACCCATTGTGTTGTGAAATTCAATTTTCCATTGTGGTATCCACACATATTGTGCTTTCAATAATTTGATCACAAAGCGATAGAATTCGTATTTGTAATAAGACTATTATTAATTATAGAAACGACCAATTCCAGCAGTGGGAAGGTGACCACAGATGGTTGGTTAACTTGATTTAATTATAGATACGAATTCAAATTATTATTGAAATTGAATCAATTATAATTGAATATAAGCTTATCAATAAGTAACAGTATTTTCTTTAGATTAGTTAATTTGGTTAAATGTGCGCAAAACTTGAAACTATTCACAAGTTTCTGTTGAGCTTTAGCAGACTGCAGACTGAAGGGGCGTGCATAATGTCCTTCCAGTTAACAGCAGTGTTACAGAAGGGATATTTCTTTTAACAGGGCAACTGAAATTTCCCACCGCCGAACAGTATAAAAGCGTGTCTCTGGCTGTGTCAAATCAGTTGCTATTGAGCAACCCAAGCAAGCGAACAGGAAGGAATTGGAAGAGGAAAACCAAAGGAAAAACTAGCATCTGGAAAAGCAGAGAAACAGCAGCCAGCGCGCTGTCAGTTTTGAATTGATTGGACAATGGTCAGCAGTAGTTTTATCAGAAATCAGTTTCAAGGATAACAAAAATTACATTGTTTTTTTAAAAATTTTTTTGGTCGTTGATAAGTAAAGTGTAACAGTAAAGTGAATGACTTTTAATTGGCAAAATGAGTAAATACGGAAAAAAAAAAAAGTGCAACGTTGAAAATGCCGACAACGATTATTATTATGAATTCTTCATGTGGTTTTTATTTCTTACAACACTTTGTGCATTTCTGTTTGCTCTGTGTCAATTAAAATATTTATTTATCCTTTAAGTGAAAGTGTGAGTGCGAGCGTCTGCATGGCTGTATATTTACGTGTTGTGAATTTCAGATTATCAGTGGACAAAGAATTAGTATTTGCGCGCCTAAAAGTAGACAATGGAAGTGCAACAGGACGAAGTTCATTTGCACTGTGATGGCAAATTGTGTGGGCAAGTGAGCCTGTGTGTATTGTGTGCATATGTGCTGTTCTGTCTAACTTTATTCATTTTCTTATGTTTTTTTTTGCCAAGCAATTACTTTCCCTTCTTTGGCCTATCTTGGCAAGCGAATTAAGCACAGCTTTATTATTTTTGAGCAGACATCTGAGAATATGAAATGATATGACATAAGCACAAATAAACAATATGAATATCTGACAAGGTTAAGAAACCACCGACTTCTCACTGCCAACTCGAGAACGTTTACTGCCAAAATAATTACTGATAGCATATAAAGAAATAAAAACATTTGCATCGAGATCAACTGCCAACTGCCAAGCATTTTCCAAAAAAGAGCAACGTAAACAACAATACCAGAACTTTGTTGTTTCAAGTTCCTTTCTTTTTTGTGGAGAAAGTGCAACAACATTACACACACACGCGCACACACGCACACACGCACACACATACACACATACACACACTCACACAATACACAGAACGACAACAACGCCGAAGCACAACTCGGTCCAAGAAGCTGCCGTCGATGCTCACCGTGTGGTAAGTTGACATTTCATTTCCATTTCCATTTACATGGCAATTTTGAGTGCATTTTCAACAGCATTTTACTTGTGATGCTAACAAGTTACCATCGCCGCTTGACTCCTAAGTGCATCTGCATGTATACACGTTTGTAGCTGTGTGTGTGTGTGTGTGTGTGTGAGTGTGTATGTTTGAATGGGGCTCTGGGATTGTGGGATTGCTTGTGTGTTAGTGTGTGTGTGTGCCAGGGTGCCAGGGTGTCGGGGTCAGGCGCATTATTACAAGTTATGCATTGTGGCCAGGCACCAACAACAACAATCGAAGAATCTAGCAGTGCCAGGCATCTGCTCCTGTAAAAATAACATCGGCCAGCGCCAGGAAAAGTCACGTTTCCAATGGCATTGACTCAAAATCCAAAACAACAAGCAAACTAAGAGCAAAAAGTAGAAGCAGATCTGGCACGAATAACAGCTAATTTTGGCGTTGACCCACACTCCCAATATGAACCAATGCAGCTGCTTATTTTCTGCCACTGGCAGAAACAGAATTGACAAAGTTCTCATATTGCATTCTGCAGCGATAAGACTTTCATCAAATCGGGGCTAATAATTGCCATTTGTTAATAGACTTGCATCTTTGGTCAATAGAGTACTGTTGAACTATGCATTAAAAATATAATAATACAATAAAATATTTAAATCCCTATAACAGAGGTATATACAATTTTGCAAACTCTGGCCAAGTATATTCGACTATCTATCTATCTATCTATCTATCTATCTATTGAAACCATTGATTATAAATAAGTACAAAGTAATTTATAATCGGTCACTCTCGACTTGAGCAGTCTCACTTACTCAATAGATTCAATTTATAATATATCCCGATTTTTTATTTATAAATATTAACTATCATACCTGCGGCTCTGCTAATAATAATAGTGGTTTCTATCATTAATGACATAACTGCTCTAGTAAATTTCAGTTCTTAATAAAATGATTTATTTTGATAGATATATAGGAGAAGGTCGTCAATTATAAATTGGTGTAACATTTAAAGCAAGACAATATGATGCAGAAGCCAATGCTATGCATGAAATGCAATTTGGACCTTGACATGGCTGAAAACTACAACTAAGATGCGTAAGCCTATTAAAACATGGTTGAACATTATTCAAGGACAGTGCTCGCAGCTTGGCCTAAAGGCCATTGCATTTTATTGAGTTGTCTAAATGGTCACTGTTGGACCATTTGCGTCTGGTGCGATGGCCCAAAAATGAATCAGAAAAAAAACCCCAAAATAGAAAACCAAAACAAAAAATTACAAAAAAAAGATACACAAAGAACAGCAAGGACATTATGAACACTTCGAACGCTTATCTTGGAAACACGCAACGAACGAGGCGCCGCTAAGCAATTTTGATAACTGCGCAGCGACAACGTCAACGGGTCAGCCCAATTTATGGCTGTCAAGTTGGTTGTTGTAGTTGTTGTCGTTGTTGTTTTATTTGTTTTAGTTGTTGTTGCGCTGCTGTGCATACAAATGTAAATTTCAATTGAGCATTAATCGGGCAGCGCAGGCGTGTCACGCGTGTCACGTGCCACACAGCACCCGCACGACCCTGAACGACTTTTGTGATGACTTTGCGATAAGCCTTCGATTAAAAAGTCACCCATTATCAGAAATAGCTGCTCAGCAGTTCTGCTCGTCCTTGCCAGCAAAGTTTCGCTGCAAGTTTTCATCTAAGTTATTTTCTTATTTTCGCTGCTCTTCCTTTTTCAGGCGGGCGCCAGCAACTTTGCAGTTTGGCACGCGCCTGCGAGTATGCAACACTTTTATCGACACATTTTTAGTCCGCTTCTGATTCCGTTTTGATGCTCAGGTTTTTTGTTTTTTGTTTTTTTAATTAAAAGCTTTATTATACGACACACCTTAGAAATTGTATATAAAACGATTGCGTAATTAAAAGCAAACAGCGAGCAGCACACACCAAAACACAATTTGTTTATTGTCGCCTCGTTGTAGTTGTTGAAGTCCATATATATATATATATATATATATATATATATAAATATATTTTTGAAATAGCTGGTAGCCAACAGTGAATGCCACTCGACTCATTGACGCCACGTGTCAGCCAGCCAGCCAGCATAGAAATTAAAAAACTTAATGGTCTGACAAGCGCACAAGCACTTGGACACAAAAACACTCTCGCCCAACACATATACGCAGACGGAGCGATAGCAAATTCTGTGTTCGTCATGTCCGAAATATATATATCAATTAGTTGCGAGTACTCGTCTTTGTAGTCTTTGTGGCAAATGTTGACAGCATAACTTTTGGAAATATATCAACAAAATATGCAATTTTAATGCTGAAATTTCAAAGTAAATCCATTTTATGTTACTAATAAATCGAATATTAAGTGTCTACTACAATCAATTGTGGTTAAAATCATTTCGTACGTTCACAAACCTAATGCAATATTAATCAATAATATTATTTATACAAATACCTTAACTCTGAGGCCAAGTAGAGAAATTTTTGCTTCGAGTGTCAGTTTCTCTTCAATGCTGAACTTTGACAGCGTGTCACACAAAACTCAAATGACAATATTCAACTGCAGTAACCCAATCAAAATCACACAATCAAAATAGAAAAACGCAGCCATAAAGTTATTCAATGGATTTTTATGTGTATGCACTGGGAAAACTGCAAAAAATACTTGCACAGATTTGATTTAAATTTCATGAACAGAAACACAAGAACTTAATTTAGCGCTCTGACTTAAAGTAATCGCTAGTATTTTTATTTTTATTGGTTGACATCTTGAAGTGATTTCCGTTCTGATATGAGGATTTCTTGCAAACTTAATTTGTGCTCGGCCAGCGTAGGAATATCGTTTGTCCTTCGTCCTTCGTGCAGTGGGTTGTTGCCTGAACGAGCTCACGTTGTGTGTAAATTTAAGCCAGCACCGCAATTTTGGGGACACTGGACAGCTACCCGCTGTCAGGCAAAACTGCACGCACTGTGGGTTGTCTAGACCAGCGCACACTAGCACAGACTACCAATTACAACCACACACTAGACACACACACACACACACACACACACACACACATAAACACACACACATAACCAAACACAAACACATTGATGGACACACCAAAACAGATATTCATCTATGTCGCACATCGTTAAGCGCTGCCAGTTTGACTTAATTTGCGTTAAACTTTTTTGTTAAACATATCATTCGGTTAGCAGGCCCAACGAATGGGAAGCAAGCCACAACTGAAAGAAAAAAACCCATGCACACCAGAGAGCGAAGCGGGAAATATATAAACAAAGGCATTAATCATGCCAACCCAGAGGGAAACACATACATATTTCTATCTATATACATCGCTGCAGAAGGCGAGAAGCAGCACAGAGAAAGGAGTGTAGAGGGTATAGTGTTGGGGTGGGGGAGGGGGATGGGGCTGGGAGTGAGCAGGCAGAATTTAGCGAAGGAGATAGAGAGAGGGACTGAGTTGAGGGTCCATTAAGCGTTTGTTTAGATTTCCTCTGTGCATGTGTATTATTATTGGTATTGTTGCGATCCTCACATGCTCCAACTAAAAAGCAAAGTCATCGTCATTCACATTCGCATTCGCATGTGTGTGTGTGTGTGTGTGCGTGTGCGTGTGTGAGTGTGAGTGTTTGCATAAATGACAAACGGTTGTTGGTTAAACAAAGGACCCAAAAAAAAATTAAACTACAGAAAAAGGAGTAGAAAAAATAAGAAGGGAAGTCTAAAATGGCAGTGCAATAGACCGCCAAACAATTTGCAAATTACCAAACAACAACTAACAATGGTCCAATTGAATGTACCGGACTGTGCCGATACCCTGTCTTACGTGCAATTATGCAAGATGACAGAATCAAGGACTCGTCACTGACATCAATCTAAGTAGAAATATATTCACGAGGCTTAGGATCTACAACATAAAAAACAAATGATGTCTTCCTTTCAAATATATATTTACATACCAGATTTATATGGGGAGATGAGGTGGGCAATCTGTTTGAGCAGCTTCAAGCTTGAAGCCCACTTTCAATAGATATAGGGCATACGCTTGATACAAAATACCACACAAGCATGACAGACAGAGAACAAGTGAAATGTGGGATCGAATGACGTGTGGCCCAGCAAGGTGGATGGCTTCGATATGTTCAGGGGTTTTTAACAAAAACCGAACAGAACTTTATTTATTTACCAAATGAAAACTTTTGGCCCGAAACTAAACCGCAATAATTGTAAGTGCACAGCAAACAGAGCCACAACAACCAAAACTAACAAGCGACGCCTACGACAAGCGTACGACAAACGCCCACCACACCTGCCCGGCCTTGTCCGGATCCGACCACCACCCAATCACCCAATCACCCTGCCACCCACTCCCTCTTTCTCAAATCATTCGTGTGTGTCGAGTGTCGAGTCCCGGCTGGCGAATTATTATGATAATCGCAGGCATAAATTATGCGGCATTCTTCTCAGCTGGCAATGCAATATGACAGTTTGCTCGTAGCCAGAGCCGTCGATGCGTGCGACGGTGTCGGTGACGGTGCTGGTGACGGCAACAGCGAAGGCAACAGCGTCGGCAACAGCGACGGGAACAGCGACGGCGACTGCGACAGGGACTGCTACAGCGACAAATAATGCTGTCAAAGTACACGCTTGCCAAGGAATTGAGGTAGTCTGGTTTTCTTAGTCAGGTAGTTGTCGGCACTTTCGAGTGGCAAACGCCGGCAAGTTGCTTAGTCGCTATTCATTCACTCTTTCGTACAGCCAGCAAGCCAGCCAGCCAGGCAACCAGGCAACCAGTGAGTCCGTCAGCAACTCAGTCAGCTGGTAAGTGTGGGAACGGCTTTTATGTATATTTGCCTTGGGGAAATTAAGTTTGTGTCATGTTTTGCGCCATTCAATCTCCCCAGACAACAGACGGTAGACGGGTGTTGATAGTAGATTTGCACTTCCAGCCATTGCCATTGCCATTACCATCGCCTCGACCACACTGCGTATGCGTGATGTGTGTCATATGCAAATGGGAGCAAGTGTTGCGTACTTAATATTCACGCGCGCGTGCTGCTCCAAAAGTGCAAGCTGAACATGTTGCAAGGAGGCAAGGAGACCCACGTATAAGTCAAGAAATTACGCTCACATTATTTAGAAATGATTACGGCAAAACGCAACAGTTGCCAACTGAACGTTGACCACGTTTGGGGATTTGGCCTTATCAGAGCTAGGTGAATTACTTAGGGAATTCCAGACACTAATCAGATATTTGTAGTAGGCAATACTATTTATTAATATTGCTTTTATTATTATATTGTGTGTATATATCAGGTTGTCTGGCCATCTCATTTAATTACTCGCTTCATTTTATTATAATTTTAATTTTTTTGTAAATTTAGCAGCCAGACAGGTTTAAAATGCTTGCATTAATACACATTATTGCTTGGCGAATTTGCTAGAAAACTCATCTGTTGGCCATCAATATAAAGCCGGATGTGCTGAGCACTCGCACATATTTCATATTTGCACAGAAGGTCCTTGGCCGATATATATTTTAATGCCTTCCATACTTATTGGCTGGCTGACTTCACTGACTGGCTGCCTTCAGGGACTTCTGGTTGGGCAATTTATCAAATATTTTATATGAAATTCTGTCGCCTGTCAACGTTGATTTTAGCGCTTAGCGTGCTGTGTGTATGTGTGTGTGTGTGTGTGTGTGTATTGTAGGCGGGGCAGGGGCGTGTTGGCTGGCAATCACGCGTGCAAAATAAAACACACCTGTTGCCAGGGTCTCGACTACTACGTGCGACGTCAGTGGCATCAATTATGTGACACATGACGTGAGGGATGCATTAACTCAAAAGCACCCAGCACCCAGCACCCAGCACCCGTCCAAACTCCTACTTCCCCTGGCCTCACCAATACCCCACCATTCTAGCAACTGCATATAGCATACAGTATACTGTGGGGCGTCCCGTCGCTTAATAAAATATAAATAAAAAGTCGTCAAACAGTAGATAAAACAAAACAAAATAAATCTTATATGTACTTTTTGTTTTCTAAGCACATTACTTTTGGTGTTTGTCATTGCAGCTTGCCCTCGGAGCAGTGAAATACGCAACACGTGTCAGGAGCAACAGGACGACAGTAAAATAATTTTAAGTCAAACAGTGAAGACTGTTAATCTCGCTTCTTGGAGGAGTTAAACAAATTCGCAGCTCAGCACAACAGCCATTGTGCAAAGCCCAATATCTGCAGCAGACGTATTAACGTTTTCTTTCAGCCAAGAGCCCTGGTTGTATTAAAGTTACCAAGCTGCGGCCACGGGGGGCAGCGATATTTGGTAATTGAATTGAATTGAATTGAATAATAGTAAACATATATACTTCATACGCTTCATTGCATTCAATTATTGTTTAACATAATTGCTTATATTCTTCCACATAGCTTTAACTCTTTTAAATTTAGTGTGCTGAATTGGATCGCTGTGTTTTAACTTCTCCTTAATATTGAAATGGCCAAATAAGTAGTTCGCACAATCTCAATTAAAGTCAGTTAAATCCAAGCCACTGAGTTGGGCATAGTATTCCCAAAAAGTATCCATAAAGTACTGAACATCAACAAATATAGTAATATTCTGTTGCTTGTAAAGAAATATATATTTTTGGGCAGTAATAGCTTAGACAATCAGTGGCGTAAACGGCTTTGTTCAGCAGCCCCTCGTTCCGGGCCTATGTCATTGTTTACGTGGAGGTTCCTCAAATCGAATTTCATTCATTTGCAACATATTTACAGCCCGCAATTATTTCCAGCATTTTATTTTTATATCTTTTAACAGAGAGTTGCTTTTCAATTTTTTGATGATTTGTTTGTGCAGACGGCAATCAAAGCCTCAATTGTTACGCCCCACGTCAAAGACCACGAGACTAGGTAAGAGACACCTATCTGGATCCAGCCTACAACCGCCTCGACTATTTCCGCTCTTGCTGCGCGCTTTGTTTTTATTGCAAAGTGTACAAGTGAGCGCTTCCGTTTCCGCTCGGCGCGACTGTATCGTACTTCCTCTTGGATTTATCTCTCCTCCTTGTAACCTTACAGTTACAGTTCACTCTGTGATGGGCCTTATCCACTCCATTCACACTCCCGTTACTTCGTTGGGTGGCTCTGTCGATGTCGCTTCACGTTCTTTGTGCTGTGACTGCGACTGTTCCTGTTTATGTTCTATTCTTGGACTTTCTACTATTTAAATTACACGGGTTCGGTTTGGTGGGCGAAGTAGGGTAGCATTCAGCATTCATTCATCAGCTTGTACTGCCAGCCATTTTTACACGCAATTTCTTTGAACCGGCCGCCTTTTTGTACGCTTGGCTCACTTGCATAAATTTAACTTGACTCTCCTTGTGGATCCTTGAAGAATTAACGTCTACTGCGAGCGTCAACACCATAACGGTCTCTCCGCAAAATATGATAACAAGACTCTACAACACCGAGGAGGATCCCGTCTATTGCTCATTCGTCTGGGGGGCAAACGTAAGCAACGGCAGGAGCCATGCCGCCAACTCGAGCGCCTTGTATCCTGACGACATGCGGGATGACTGGTTTGCGGTAAGTGGCATATCTCACAGCATCCCCAGACTGTAAGACGAGACGTTAGCCGTTAGCCGTTAGCCATTAACCGTTAGATTAGCATAATCAGAAAATCAAATCAAACTAACCGACAGCAAAATATTATTGCCAGCGTTTAGGCGCACGATTTCCATTGTTCAATTTTGTGTAAGGCATTGTGAGTATTATACGGCAGTAAAAAAGCTTTATGTTTATTACAATTATTCTCATTTTCGTGAATAGTAAAATGATTTTTCAAATATATTTTTAAAGTATTAAGCACTCGCAAGTGGTCATTAACGACATAAAAAAAACGAACAAAAAATTGTTTAAGCTTCCACATTTTTTTTCTTGAAAATATTAACTTAAAATATAAAGCAGTTGCAGTTGGTCAGTAAATAAAAATACTCTTTAAAATACTTTTAAATTGCATTAGTAAAATGTCCGCTCGTATGGCAAAAATTCCTTTGATAGAACACTCGATTGTTATTGCATTTATGAAGTAGCTGTGCAAAGAAAAAGACAGAGCCTCAACAAAAAAAATAGAATGCACTTAAAACTTATGACATCTGGGCCCTTTCGATCTCTTCTTTGAGGTATAACAGCCAGCTCTGCCGGGGCATGCCACCTGCTGCGAGCAGCTGCACTAAAACTGTTGCCTACTTCTGCTGGGGCGCACTCACAACATGGTTTTGCTTACATAGCTTATTAAACAGAGAGAGCGGTTTGGGTGGCAAACGTATGAAAATCCCATTCAAGGCAAAAGCGAAATAACTCATTTTACAGCACAGCACGTGCAAAAAGTTTGCACACAAGCCGGGAATGCTCATAATGCTGTTGCTAGTGGTGATGCTGCTGGTGCTGGCACTGTTGCTGTTGCTGTTGCTGTTGCTGTTGCTAGAGCCATGCAAAAGCTGCTTTGTGAGCAACTTTTGCCCAAGGCCGAAATAAGGCGAACTCAAGTAAACTGGAGAAAGCAACAACAACCAGCAAAAAAGTAAAGCAAACATGCTAAAAAGCATGCAAAACATATTTACAGCCCACTCAGAAAGTCATGTGAGAGAGATAGCTGCTTAGAAATGGTCAAAGCAAAATTGATAAAAAAGAGTGAGAAATAAAATGGCAAATGTGTGTGTGTGTGTGTGTGTGTGTGTTTTGGTATACGTGCGTGTTTGGGCATAACAAGTTACAAATAAAAGTGTCAAGTTGACTATTGAATTTTTATCTGCAGCAGCCATCCAACTGCGCAACAACAATAAGTGGAAACAATACGGAAGGCTGCTAGCAAGCCAAGGACAGGAAGAGCTAGAACTAGACAGAGGGAGAGACACAGAGAGTGAGAGAGAGAGAGGGACTGTGACTGTGACTGAGACTGAGAGAAAGCTGCATGATTTATGAGCTGTGCCGTTTTTTTGTTTACTATTATTATTAAACGTTATTGGTTTCGCCTTCAGCTCTTGGTTAAACATCTACTATACATTCTCTGTCTATCGCAGGATGCCGAGGATCCGCGCACCGAATTGCTGCGCCAATACTGCTACGGATACTTTTTGCCCTTCATTTGCGCCTCCGGTATCATTGGCAATGTTCTCAACCTAATTGTTCTTACCCGCCGCAATATGCGGGGTCCGTCCTACATTTACATGCGAGGTAAGTCCAAAGCTGCCCCTTGTCACCTGCAGCCGCCACAAACAGGGGCCAACAAACACTAGACAACCTTTCCGAATTTACTTCTTTTTTTTCCTTCTTTATTTTCGGTCCATCCTTGGAAATTTAATTTCATTGACTGTATTCAAATGGCCATTTCACTGAATAATTGCCAATTTTAGAGTGTTGAGAGTATTTCATCCACTTAAAAGCCCTTCAAATACAACATTTAAATTGCATACATCGGAATTGGCCTTTCTTGAGTGTTGCTACAAAAAACATAAGCCAACAACATGTTCAAATAAGAAGCTTTCAACAACAAAAACCGAATAATGAGCACAACTAACGCTAGATGTATATTGACTCTACATCTAGATAATCACTTGACATACACAAACATATTCACGCGTTTGTTTTTATTCATTCAGGTATTGGGATATGAGGGCTGCATTAGGCCATTGATAAAAAATCAAGTAAATCCAACATTGAAAAGTGCCAAAACCTGACGTGTATTATATTTATGTATAAAAGAAATCTAAATTTTCGACTACTGCTCGAATTATTTTTTTGTTCACTTGAGGAACACCTTTGATTATTTCCTAACGTTTTCTATGGGAATAAATGTGTGCTTGTGTGGGTGCTTTTATATAGACATATCTATGTTTGTAGGGGTGGACAGTCTGTGCTATCCGTATTTGATTAGGCACCATCGGAAATTTATGTAAAGCTGGCTAAGCTGACAGAAGAGTTGGGGCCAGCAGCAGAAGGGCCAAGGGACAGAATTACGCCACAAGCAAAACAAATATAAAAGGGGAAAAACGAAAAAATATTTTGAAATATATTAGACAAGATGTTAAGTGCGAGCATGTAGCTTACTAAGTATATTAGGCGTTTGTTTGCTTTATGGCCTTTTAATTGATTAATGAGTTGCCCGAAACGATGTAAAAGTTGTCAACAGAGCAGCGTGTTGCCAATTCGTTAGCTTTAACTATGCCTAACACAATCCGTCACACACACACACACACACACACACACACACACACACACACGGGTGTGTCGGGAACTGAAGCCACTCAATTTATATACCAGCGTTAGCTTTGACGAGAACAGCCCTGCAAATGCGAGCATAAAAAATTTAAAATGCTTCAAATGTATTGCGGCTGTGATGCCACCATAATTGATTGCCTTCGCCCGTTCGCAAGCTTTGCCAAAAGGCAGCTTGGCAGATGCGAGTCGGTCGCTGCCGGCTGATAGCTGTTAGCTGATGCTGTTAGCTGGTAGCTGGTAGCTGGTAACTGCTAACTGCAAAGTAAAAATGGAAAACGCTAGATGCTTGCCACTTGCCGCTTGCCGCTTGCTGCTTGCTGCTTCGTGCTTGCTATTATCGTTTTTCTTTTATTTTTTGGATGGGTAAATGCAAAGTGAAGCCCTTTGGCCGTTAGCTGTTAGCTGTTGGTTGTTGGCTGTTGGCCATTGTTGGTTGGGCTTGAAATATCACCAGTCTCATCTCAAAAGGCATGTCGAGTGGCGTGGCCGTAAATAAAAAGTTGAAGAGCTGTGCAGAGCCAAACGCAGGTCTCTAAAACCTGAAACGACTTCGACTTATTGTACAAATGGCCCCAAAAATTGGAACTCTTCTTTTTGGGACTGAGTAATAATGACCGAAATCAGAGCAGTCATTTTATTAAAATAACACAAATATTTTGCTACCAGCAGCCTTTTTACGAGGCGGCCACTGCCGTTTGTCGGTCATTGCCTTCGAATATTTGTCAGACTTTTCTGTTCTATGTATGTATGTGTGTATGTATTTATGTTTGTGCGATAGTAAAGTCCTCCAACCAACTGTAACAAGTAACAGCGCCTAGTCAAGGGAGCAGCGCAGCGCAGCGCTCTGCTAATATTTGGTGCCAGTTTGTTAAACAAAAGTTATGCACTTGGGCTTTAAGAGCTTTCAAGGGGATACAATGTTTTATGGTTAACTAGGGGATTGCTGGCGAATGTTATTGACTGCATATTAAACTACCGTATCTGAAAATTTGCTTAATAAATATAACAATTATTTATGGCTTTTGGCCCAATCATTGTTCAGATTTTCAGCACATGATATTGTGACCTGGTTAGACAACAACAAATACACATACAAAATTAGATACAATTAGCAAACATCAATTAAGATATTAGGGAATTTCCGATTTAATTTAACTTATTTGTTACATATTAGACATTTTTTGATATATGTACATGGAAGTAATAACGTAATTATAGAGCCATAAGCAAGTCGTAAATCAATAAACAACACACACACACACACACACAGACATTCGCATTCGGATTCGCATTCGCATTCAGCAGTAAGTGGAAATTACATATATCTCAACAAAGCAAAAGCCAAAATATCAAAAAAAAAAAAAAACATAAAATTTATGCCGAAAACGGAACGCAAAATTAGGCAAACAAGCGTCCAAGGACCAAAGAGTAGCGAGCAGAGAGGAACAGGAGAACAGGAACTGAGAGCCATTTATTCATGTTGAAGTAGGGAATGTTTGCCGGTTTCAGTTTTACTCGCTTCCTGTCGCGGCCAGTCTGAAGCGACGCCATAATTATGCCATAAACTCAGCCATAAAACTGCTTTAATGTTAAATTTACACCGTTTTTGCCATTTGCCGTTTTCCATTCGCAGCCTACTCCACAGCCGCACTGCTTGCCATTGTCTTCGCAATACCATTTGGCATACGCATGCTGGTGCACAAGGATCGCGGACAGTGGGAGGAAATCGGGCCGGCATTCTACACCGCACATCTGGAGCTTTTCCTTGGCAATGGATGTTTGGGCAAGTACAAATCCAGCTTTCTTTCACAAAAGCTTTGGCGCTCTCAAGGGACTCGAAAGCTTATCTGCAATCTGTCCACAAATAAAGCATTGTATTATTTGTTTATGTGTACAACATGTTGTACATGAGAATCGTCGATAGAAAATCTATATATTATATTATTCGTGAATTTGCAGGTGTCGGTGTTATGATGCTCTTGGTGCTTACCATTGAGCGCTATGTCTCCGTTTGCCGCCCAGGAGCCACGCGGCCTGCTATAGGTCAACCTGGGTGAGTATTTTGAGTATTTTGAACGCAGTTGCATTGTGGAGGATGCAACTAATGTTTGGCTAATGTTTCGTTGCAGTGTTGTTATATTTATTATTTGTGTCCTCACCTTCATCTTCTACTTGCCGAGTATTTTTCGAGGTGAGCTAATCAAGTGCATGCTGACTTCGAAGAATGTTTACGTGTACTTGCGTCGGGATAACATCATCTATCAGCAAACCCTCTTTTACTCGGTGTACAAGGTCTTGGTGGAGATTATCTTTAAGATCATCCCCACGTTCATAATTGCCGGTCTCAACTTGCGTATTATGTGGGTCTATCGTCGCACCTGCGCCCGGCGTCGCCAAATGGTTCTGACCCGAGCCATTTATGCGAAGAACGAAGATCCACGCAAGTTTGCAGAGGAGCGGCGACTCTTTTTGCTGCTCGGAAGCACCTCGATCCTGTTTTTGCTTTGCATTTCACCAATGGCAATCCTTCACATGACGATCGCCTCGGAAGTGTTGCCCAGCTTCCCGTTTCAGGTTTTCCGGGCCCTTGCCAATCTATTGGAACTCATCAACTACTCGATCACTTTCTATATATATTGTTTGTTTAGCGAGGACTTTCGCAACACTTTGTTGCGCACCTTCAACTGGCCGTGGGTAAAGAGCAAGTTGTTCCGCCGTCAGGTGGATGAGGTGAGTGCTAGTCCGCCAGCAACGGCCACCGCTGCTGTTTGTAATCCAGTTTGCCCCACCATCCACATAGAGCACTCAAATCACCCGGAACATGCCAATGGTCCATTTCGCAAAGGTCAATATGCGTAAACATCATATCACCACCACCACATCCGGCATTGGACGTTCCAACAGCGTAAATTGCCGGTGTTCATCCCCTGTTTCGCCAACGCGCTTCTTTGACCCAGTCTAAGGGCCCTATCATCCAAGATGCTGGGGGTGTTCCAATGGTCTATTCCGTTATCATCATATCACCAACAATACCATCTAACATTGGACGCCCATCTTCGACCCAAACTAATGCTCCCCTGCATACCCAACTGTCATCCAAACACTTAATGATTACAAATGTATTCGACGCGTTTGCCCCACATTTAACACAATTCCCGCTACTGTCCACCAAATACTACCTACCCGAATGCCAAAGTCTTGCGCATTTTACCACATACACATATAGAGTTATTCGCCTTGTTTGTCCTAACTTCAAAACAATTCCCGCATTATAATTAATTATAATACCTAACAGAAATACACCAAATACCATACGAACAGAAAAACTGACAAAATTACATACAGAGTCTTACTTTATATCGCTTTTCGCTCCAAATTCCAGTTGTTTTCAAGTACTTCATTACCAACACAAAAAAATGTACTCCAGAGCAAGCAATCATTTCAAAATTATTTTCCCAAATTGAAAAAGTGGTTAAATCACAAGTACATCACATCGATCATTGTACATTTATTTTTCAGAGTGCATACAGTCAACATCGCCTTCTCAAATTCACAAGAAACTTTAGTTAATGAGAAGATTCATCGCAGTTGACTCTGCAATATACATGAGTGTTTACCACAAAGAGTTATTATTTGTTGTTTTTTAATGGCAGAGATTTGAATGGATGTAATTCAATTTAACTAATTGCATATTTTTTGATGGTTAATGATTTTTTATAGAGATGTAAAAACACGATGTGTGCACATTCATACAGATGTGGTTTGTTTTCTAAAATGTACAAATAATTTATAATATTTGATTTGATATTTGGGATTCAATATTCATTACAGGTTTAATGATTGAAAACAAAAGAATTTAAATATTGGTCGCTTGATGAGCTAAGGCTGTCCGACTTTGGTCCTTTAAGGACTAAAAGCAATCGGATGGGATATTCTTAGTGCGATGTAAGACGAATGAACTGATGAAATGACATGAGCTTAAAGCAGATAAAGAAAAGACAAACAGAAGACAGAAGACGGCAGACGGCAGAGAATTTCAAGTGAGGTAAACAGACGATTAATGACGATAAAGATTGATAAATGATTGATAAACCACCAAGCGTGAAGTCAGAGAAAGGAGTTACTAGAGAGCCAAAGATTACATAATCTAAAATACAGAAACAAGCAAGGAGCCATGTAGGCAGTTCTAAGATATCGTACATACGATGTTTGAGGTGTCTGAGGTGATACATAAAGTAGTTCACGAGTAAAAGCTTAGCCTAAAAGGCAGCATAAGCTGGAAAGAAATTATTCATTAGTCAAGTGTCTAAAATATTAATCATGGATTTGTATTAATAAGTTAGGTATAATTTTAAATCAATTTATACATTTATTTACTTTATGGCCATAAAAAACTTTTGTTTGTTCTCTTGTATACTTATATCAATATCATCAAAAATCCATAAAACCAACAACGATAAAAAAAATCAAGATTCATGAATCATATTTATGTAAGCCGGTATATTTGAATTTATACAACTAAATATATTTATATATATATGTATTTATATCTATTGAATGTAGAACTTAAGTGCGTGCAAGTTCTGATTTTTAACTTTTGTGACACAAGGATAATTTTCGTAAGACGAAGAAAAAATTGTTAAATTAATTATAATATGTTAATTGTATAACATTAAGTTACATTTATGTCTAGTTGATAAAAATCAATTTATTATAAAACGAAATCGATGAGAATACTTTCTGCAATTCTGAACTGTCCTGGCCTAGTCCATGTTTATTAAGTTATCAACTATTTTAATTAGTTAGTCGAAGATAATGTAAGCTAAAAATCCAAAAAATCCAAAAAATTCCCAAAAACTTGCAGCACGTGAAAATGTCTCAAAAATAATGTGTGTACCTAGAAAAAAAAAATACAAAAAAAATAACTGTGCTAAATGTTGTTTACCTACCAAATAGCGCATATGTGAAAATGAAACTAAAAACTACAAAATATGCTTCTTTACAAAAAATATACATGTTTAACATACTCAACAAGAGATAAGAATAACAAAAATGATATCATGAGGCGAAAGTACCAGCTAATAAATTTTTTTTGTGTGTTCTGCAGAGCACAGCTCAAATATAAGACGCATAGAAGAGAGCAGAAGAGCGTAGAAGAAACTAGAAGAGTTAAGTACGACCGGACTAATACTTACTATATACTATATACACATCAATATACAATTACATACTTACATAAATTCAACTTGAAATACATACAGTATAGCCATATACAAATGCTGCAAAGAACAAAAAGAATATTCATTTCTATTTTTCCACATTTTTCCTCTATGGTTTCTCCAGAGTGTTTATTACTGTCCTCTTTTCGCTATTTTTAACATAATCCTCTACTTTATTCGATCATCCCAACCCATAATTCGTGCATCCTTTTACTTGTGCTTTATGGGTCTATCGATGGTGGGATCGTTCATTTAAGGCTTTGGCTTTGTTATATACAAATTACTTTTCCGGTGTATTTGGAACAAATTATATCAGCTTTACTCAAAATCAAAGAAAAAATAATAAATAAAAATTCGAAATCAGATCTTATATTTGCATAAGATCAAATAACTACGATTATAGAAAAAATAGCAATGACATCGGAAAGCATATTGTCTGCGTGGAACCATTGAAGAGGAATATAGAAGAATTTATATACATATTTTTTGATTTCTTGTGCATTTGTATATGAATTTAAATTGTGGCTCAATGTCAGTTGTAACGTCAAGCAATTAAGACAGACACGAAAGCAAAAAAAGCACAAATATACTTACCATAGCAATAAATATACCTACCATTCAGTAGAATGCCATCCTTATAAGTGTCCATGGAATGCAAAATAGCATACTCAACGTACTAAAATATTCAGTAAATGTAAAAGTAGTTTAAAGAAAAGAGAAAACACACTTAAACTCAAGAAAACGAAAACCACAGATCACAATATACAAGTCACAATACACAATCCACAATATACAAGTCACAATACACAATCCACAATTCACAATATACAATATACAATATACAACACACAATATACAATACACAATATACAATACACAATATACAATAAACAATATACAACACACAATATACAATTCACAATATACAATTCAAAAAACATATACATTTAATAATTAGATTTAAGTTTTAATAAATGTTAATAAAACATAACCAAAACATTTCAGTAGAAATGTCATAAAATAAAATCTGCATGCCGGCATTGTCACTGCAATTACGTTAGAACCGTTGATAAACAGTTAATACAACGCAATATAATATTCGAATATAAGCGCTGTTCCATCATGAGGTTCGACAAAAACATTGCATATCAATACCAATTTAAGTTTTAGTATTATTATCGTTTCCTGAACCAGCCAGAACAGCCTACAAGCAAGGACGAAAGATATCAGCTCGGCTCTTGAGGTTGTTCAAGAATGACATGTATACCTTATGGGATATCTCCTCTTCTTCACTTCGTGCAGCAAATCAAATGAAATCCTTTCTGTGTCGAGCAAATATTTATAATTATGAAATTTGTTTTTCCCTTAAAAATACTTTATTAAAGACCATGGTACACAGTAAAAAAAAAAAGAAAAAAAAAGATATTATATTATTGTTTGTATAGATAGGAGAATGGAAGAACTACGTGAACATCACACGGCAAAGGAATATACAAGGAGCATTGCTTACAATTAACAACGAACAGCTAACGGCTAGT